>NC_134575.1:71804139-72404139 GCF_050947875.1 Dermacentor variabilis
CCAGTCTTCGTACACACACACACACACATTATATATATATATATATATATATATATATATATATATATATATATATATATATATATATATATGTGTGTGTGTGTGTGTGATGATGATGATGATGTTTGATGTTTAATGGCACAAGGGCCAGGTGTGGCCAAAGAGCGGCATGCTAATGTTTATGAGTTCGCAGTGGACAGATGGGTTCTATGATCTTAATGTGTCGTGGCTGTAAAGGGGCCTAAAAGAGTTGATGCAAATTCCATAAAATGTACGAGTAATAAAATTATGTGAATGACTATTGACGTGTACTATGAACATTACAAGGCATTGAGAAAGAGTGATGCAATATATAAGATACGTGAGATGCTAAAAATGTCTGGAGCACTTCTGCCTCATCAGAGCCCTTGAAAGCCAAGGACCTAGAGGCATGTGCTATAAAAGAACACTATCGTAGATGTATCCTCTGGAAAGAGGATGCACTACGTAATAATTGGGCTTGTTATGTGTAGCACAACATCTTTCAAGTAAGCGAGGACTGCTTTGGTCTCAAACATCGGTTCTACACCAAGAAACATGGCCGGATGCAGAGGGACGTGATGGCTGTATGCAAAAGGAAAATGTTTCCTCCTGTCTCTTTCGGCTTCCCGGCACTCCAGGAAGACGTGGAGGACCGACAGCCTGTCACCGCATCTACCACAGGTTGGAGGCTCGTTACCGGTCAGGAGAAAGTTATGTGTGCCGAACATGTGTCCTATTCTTAGTCTAGTGAACAGGACGTCTGTTCTTCATGTTTTCGTTGTTGGGTGCCAGAAACCTAACTTAGGCTTAATTACGTGAAGCTTATTACTTGTTTCTGCATCCCACAAGCATTGCCAGTGGCTTCGCAGTTTGTTTCTGAGGAAAGGCTTCATGTCTGCGGCAGGGACTGCAGCAGATCGAGCACCCTGCGATGCCATTGATTTGGCCATCTCGTCAGCAAGCACATTTCCCTGGATTCCTCTATGGCCAGGAACCCAGCATATTACTACATGTCTGTGTGATGAGTAGATGTTACATAAGTGTGTGTAGAGTTCATTGAAGACAGGATTTGTATGCTTTTGTAAAGAAATGAGTGCTTTTACAAGGCTTAGCGAGTCTGTGAATATGATGGCTTTGTCAAGTTTCAGTTTCTTTATACGTTTTACTGCACACAGTACAGCGTAGACTTCTGCTGTGAAGATACTTGTTATAGGGTTCAGTACGTCAGATTCAGAAAGAGAGGGACCGACAGCAGCGTAGGATACGCCAGCGTGGGATTTGGACGCGTCTGTGTAAAATTCGTAGCACGAGTACTTGGATTGAAGCTCTCGGAAATGCATAGCAATTTCAAGCTCAGGAGCGTGCTTCGAGACCTCTACGAAGGATGTGTCACATTCTATTACCTGCCACTCCCAGGGCGGTAATAGATTAGCAGGAGCCATTATGCGATGTTCAAGTATTGAGACATCCAATTCTTCACTAAGTTCTCTTACACGCAGCGACAAAGGAAGTCTCGTGGAGGGTCTGTTACGGAAAAGTGTTTCGCACGTTAAGTCGTTTACTGTCCTGAAACACGGATGTTCCTTATTCGAGCGCACTTTAAGAAAGTAGGTGAAGCTGATGTATGTTCTCTGAAAATGGAGTGACCACTCATCTGACTCTACGTATAGGCTTTCGACAGGGCTTGTTCGAAAGGCGCCAGTGGCGAGGCGGATACCCAGGTGGTGGACCGGGTCTAACATTTTTAGCGCGCTCGGGGCGGCAGAGTGGTAAACCACGGCACCATAGTCCAGTCGTGATCGAACTAGGCTCCTGTACAGATTCAATAAACATTTTCTGTCGCTACCCCATGTTGTGTGGGATAGGATTTTAAGTAAGTCCATTGTTTTAAGACATTTTGCTTTCAGATATTTTATGTGTGGGACGAATGTAAGCCTGGAGTCAAGTATAACACCTAAGAATTTGTGTTCCTTGTTAACGGGTATTCGTTGCCCATGTATTTCAACAGTGGGATCTGCAGCAAGCCCTTTTTTCCTGGTGAAAAGAACGCAAGAGCTTTTGTTGGGGTTCACTTTGAACCCGTTTTCGTCTGCCCACTTGGAGACTTTGTTCAAGCACTGCTGTACCTGCCTCTCACAGACTGTTAGGTTGCAGGATTTGAAACCTACTTGTATGTCGTCAACGTAGACGGAATAAAAAATAGATGTGGGTAATGTTTTACAAAGCGTGTTCATTTTAACTACAAAGAGCGTGCAGCTCAGTACGCCTCCCTGGGGTACCCCAGTTTCCTGTATGAATGCTCGCGACAGCACATTACCTATTTTCACCCGGAATGTACGGTTTTGCAGGTAGCTTTCTATAATATTTAACATAGTGCCGCGGATGCCCAGCGTCGATAGGTCCCGCAGGATACCGTAGCGCCAAGTTGTATCGTACGCTTTCTCCATGTCGAGAAACACGGATAAGAAGGACTGTTTATGTACGAAGGCATCGCGAATGTTTGCTTCCATGCGCACTAGATGGTCGGTTGTAGATCGTCCTACTCTAAAACCGCACTGGTACGGATCAAGAGACTTATTTAATTCAAGGAAGTGTAAAAGTCGACGGTTTATCATTTTTTCAAAAAGTTTGCATATACAGCTTGTGAGGGCAATCGGACGATAACTTGTTACTAATGTGGGGTCTTTGCCCTGTTTAAGAATCGGAACAACCAACGCTTCTTTCCATGCGGTAGGTAGGTATCCCGCAGCCCATATTGTGTTAAAAAGTGCTAGCAGAGTAATTTGAGTATCACTGGAGAGGTGTTTAATCATGTCGTACATGATCCTGTCTGGTCCAGGCGCGGAGCTCTGACATGCAGTCAGGGAGGCTCTCAACTCGGCGATGTTAAAAGGCGCATTGAAGGGTTCGTTCTGTCTGCATTTGCGGTCGATACCCTTGTGTTCTTCTACTTGTTTGTGTTTTAGAAACGCCTTGGAGTAATGGTTAGAACTGGAAACGTGCTGGAAGTGTTCGCCAAGGGCGTCAGCTTGGTCTTCCAAGCGGTTTGCTTCACCGTTTACTAGGGGCAACGTATGAATTTCTCGCCCCTTAAGCCTTTTCAGCCCATCCCATACTTTATATTCTTGAGTATATGAATTTATACCAGAGAGAAACCTTTGCCAGCTTGCCCTCTTTGCCAGTCGTCGTGTCCTTCTTCCCTGCGATTTATTCTGTTTAAATTCTATAAGATTTTCCGCTGTAGGACATTCACGTAATTTGTTCCAAGCCTTGTTTTGTCTCTTCCTCGCCTCTCTACAATCGTCATTCCACCAGGGGACCCGTCTTTTGGATGAAGTGCCTCTTGTTTGAGGAATGGACTTTTCAGCGGCGTCAATGATAAAAGCGGTGAAGTATGAAACAGCATGATCTATAGTAAAATTATCTATAAAATCTCGTGATATGTGGGCGGATTCCCTAAAACCTTCCCAGTCCGCTGAGGCCAGTTTCCAGCGAGGGAAGTGTGGATGCAAGTCCTGTTTCTTTACGGAGTTCAGCGTTACTGGGAAGTGATCACTTCCGAATGGGTTTTTAATTACATGCCACTCTAAATCATGAAAGATGGAAGCGGATCCGATCGCCAGGTCTATTGATGAGTACGAGTTATGATGTGGATTATAATACGTTGGTTCTTTCTTATTGAAGAGACAGGCACCGGTGGTTAAAAGGAAATTTTCAATAAGTCGACCTCTCGCGTCGCATCGCGAGTCTCCCCACATTGTGTTATGTGCGTTAAAATCTCCCACGAGTATGTAAGGCTCGGGGAGCTGGTCAATAAGGTTATAAAAGTCTGTTTTTTCGAGGCGCTGGTTTGGCGGTGTATAAATGGAACACACTGTTACTAATTTATGAAATAGAATGATGATATGTAGTGTTTAATGGCGCAAGGGCCAGGTTTGGCCAAAGAGCGCCATGACAAATGGTAGTGTTATCGATGTATTATGGAGATGTGACTTGGCTGTAAAGTGGCCTAAAAATTGTCGCTGTAAAGTGCGTAAAATCTACGTGCTATAAAATTATGGCGATGACTAATGACGATTACTAAGAACATTAAAATCCATCGTAGAAGAATGATGCAAAATCAAAAATATGTAGGATGTTAAAATTACTTGGCGCACTGCTGCCTCGCCAGAGCCCTTGAAAGACAAGGGCCTAGAGGCATGTGCTATACTAAAGAGATATCGCAGCGGCATCCTCTGAAGAGAGGACCCGCTACGAACATGTGGGGCTAAAAACATGCAGGACGACATCTTTCAGGAAATTTAGTACTGTGTTGGTGTCAAATAAAGGTTCTGGGCCGAGTAGCATTACGGGATGTAGGGGGATGTGCTGCCGGTATGCTAGGGAAAAATGTTTCCTTCTTTCAGATTCGGCTGCCCGACACTCCAGGAGGACGTGGAGGACGGTCAGCCTCTCCCCGCATCTACCGCAGGTTGGAGGATCATTTTCAGTGAGTAAAAAGTTATGTGTGCCAAATGTGTGTCCTATTCTGAGGCGACAGAATAGGACATCTGTCCGGCGTGATTTTGTTACAGGAGGCCAGAAACCTAATTGTGGCTTTATTAAATGCAACTTATTATTTGTTTCCAGGTCCCACAATCGTTGCCAGTAGTTTCGCAGTTTCCTTCTTAAGAAGGGTTTCAGGTCTGTGACAGGGACTGCAGCAGTAGAATTAACAGTGTGTGATGCAATTGATGTGGCCATCTAGTCCGCTAGAACGTTACCCTGGATGCCCCTATGGCCAGGCACCCAGCATATAACCACATCCTGGTTATATGCATATGCTTTGCATAAGACGGAATAGAGTTCAATTATTATAGGATTTTTGTGCTTACAGAACGACATCAAAGACTTCACAACACTAAGGGAGTCCGTATATATAACTGACTTTTTGAGTTTTGATTTCCTTATATGCTTCACGGTCGACAATATTGCGTAGGCCTCAGCCGTGAAGATACTAGTTTCCGGATGCAGTAAATCGGATTTCGAGAAGGATGGACCGACGGCTGCATATGACACCCCCTCGCGTGACTTCGATGCGTCTGTGTAAAACTCCGTGCAGGAGTGTTTGTATTGCAGTTCCTGGAAATGCATCTGGATTTCAATCTCTGGAGCGTGTTTTGTAACCTGCATGAAAGATATGTCGCATTGTATCATCTGCCACTCCCAAGGAGGTAGCAGCTTAGCTGGAGGCATTAGGCGGAACTCGAGGAGTGGGACATGCATTTCATCACTAAGCTCCCTCACACGCAGCGAGAAAGGCTGTCTTACGGAGGGACGATTGCGAAAGAGTGTAGCATATGTCATGTCATTAACGGTGTTAAAACAGGGATGTTCAGGATTGGAGTGGACTTTCAGAAAATATGTTTGGCTGATGTACGTTCTCTGGATATGAAGTGACCATTCATTCGATTCTGCATATAAACTTTGTACGGGACTCGTTCTGAAAGCTCCTGTGGCTAAACGGATACCTAGATGGTGAACAGGGTCTAGCATCTTTAGCGCACTTGGAGCGGCAGAATGATAGATCACGGCACCATAATCTAATCGTGAACGGATCAGGCTCTTATAGAGATTAAATAAGCACTTCCTGTCACTACCCCACGACGTATGGGACAGAAGTTTCATTAGGTTCATTGTTTTCAGACATTTTTCTTTAATATGTTTAATGTGGGGGACGAAAGTGAGTCTGTAGTCTAATATAACACCTAGAAATTTGTGCTCTTTGTTTACGGGTATTTGTTGTCCACATAGTTCTAAGCAAGGATCTGGGATAAGTCCTCTCTTTCTTGTAAAAAGAACACAAGAGCTTTTGTTAGGATTGATCTTAAATCCATTCTTGTCTGCCCACATCGACACTTTGTTCAGGCCATGCTGTACCTGTCTCTCGCACACTGCTAGGTTACAAGATTTGAAAGCTATTTGTATGTCGTCCACGTAGACAGAATAAGAGATTGCCGATGGTAATGAAGCGCGAAGCGTGTTCATCTTCACGATGAAGAGTGTGCAGCTGAGCACGCCTCCTTGGGGTACTCCAGTTTCTTGCGTAAAAGGACGCGAAAGTACATTACCGACTTTTACGCGGAAGGTACGAGTGGACAGATAGCTTACTATTAGGTTTAGCATATTGCCATGGATGCCCATTTCTGACAAGTCTCTTAAAATTCCGTAACGCCACGTCGTATCGTACGCCTTCTCCATATCGAGAAATATTGATAAGAAGAACTGTTTATGTATAAAGGCGTCCCGGATATTTCCTTCAATACGTACAAGATGGTCGGTAGTGGAGCGCCCTTCTCGGAAGCCACACTGATAGGGATCAAGCATTTTGTTCTGTTCAAGGAAATGGATGAGTCGCCGATTTATCATTTTTTCAAATACCTTACACATGCAACTTGTGAGGGCTATCGGGCGGTAGCTTGCCACTGAGGAGGGATCTTTGCCTTGTTTTAAAACAGGGACCACTATGGCTTCTTTCCATGCGGTCGGAAGGTACCCTGCGTCCCAAATGGTGTTGAAAAGTGTGAGTAGTGTAACCTGCGTGTCATTGTGTAAGTTTTTGAGCATTTCGTACATGATTCTGTCAGATCCCGGTGCAGAGCTCTTGCATGAGCTCAAGGCAGCTCTCAACTCGGCAATACTGAAAGGGCAATTGTACGATTCATTCTGTAGACATTTTGTTTTGAGTGGCTTACATTCTTCTATTTGCTTATACTTCAGGAAGGATTTCGAATAATGTTTTGAACTTGACACACTCTCAAAGTGCTCCCCAAGTGAGTCTGCCTGATGTTGCAGCGTATCACCCTGTGTGTTTACCAGAGGGAGTGAATATGTTTGTGTCCCTCTAATTCTATTTACGCGGTTCCAGACTTTCGCCTCATCTGTAAACGAGTTGATGTTCGATAAAAACTTTTGCCAACTCTCTCTTCTGGCCTGTCGGCGAGTTCTCCTGCCTTGAGACTTAACTTTCTTAAAGTTAACAAGATTCTCTGCAGTGGGTGAAGCACGTAGCAACCCCCACGCTTTGTTTTGATTCCTACGTGCGACTCTACATTCATCGTTCCACCACGGGACATGCCGTTTGCATGCCGAGCCACTTACTTCACGTATGCATTTAGATGCGGCATCTATAATGAAAGCTGTAAAGTAATCCACAGCAGCATCAATTTCTAACGAGGACATGTCATCCCATGATATGCTAGTTAAGGTTCGGAATTTCTCCCAGTCGGCTGTATCGATTTTCCACCTAGGAGCCTGTGGTAGACATTCGTTTTCTTTATATGTTCTTAGTAGTATCGGGAAGTGGTCGCTCCCGTAAGGATTGTCGTTAACTTCCCATTCAAGTTCAGAGAGCAGTGACGGGGAGACTAGGCTAAGATCTATTGAAGAAAATGTTCTGTTTGCAAGAGAATAGTATGTCGCTTCCTTCTTATTCAGAAGACAAGCACCAGAAGAGAAAAGGAACTGTTCAACGAGACGACCTCGCGCGTCTGTACGAGAGTCGCCCCACAGGGAGCTGTGCGCATTGAAATCGCCAAGAACAACATAAGGTTCTGGCAACTGATCTATATAGGATTGAAATTCTTGTTTCGTTAATTTGTAATGTGGGGGTATGTAAAGAGAGCTAATGGTGATGAGTTTGTTTAGGAGAACAGCTCGAACCGCCACTGCTTCGAGAGGCGTTTGTAGCTGTAAAAGTTGACACGCAATGCTCTTATGGATAACAATGGCGACACCGCCCGATGATGCAACAGCATCATCGCGATCTTTACGAAAAGTTATGTACTGTCGGAGGAAGCTTGTGTGTTTGGATTTTAAGTGTGTTTCCTGTAAACACAGCACTTTTGGATTGTATTGGTGGATCAGTTCTTGTACATCATCAAGGTTTCTAAGGAGACCTCTGACGTTCCATTGTATGATTTGTGTATCCATATTTAAAGCGAATTGGTGCTGTGTTTACGGAAACGGAAGTGATGCCTTAGATTACAGAGCTCTTGCGAGGCCCTGTAACCGGGGTTCTGCCTTTTTTGGAGCGTTCGAGGGAGCCTCGCCGCTCCTTAGGCGCTTGGAGCACCTTGGGGATAGGTGTTGTGTCCATTGCCTCTTGTGAGGCGCCGGACACGCACTCTTGAGAGCGAGAAGTTTTTCGAGAGATTCTCACCTCGGAAGGCGAGACCCCTGCGCCCACCAGCCCGGAGGTCGATGGGGCTCCCTGAGGGATTTGGGTGCGCCGGCTGTTGCCAGCGCTGGAAGGGGCCGGGGAGGCTGGAGCAGCCTCGGCTGCGCCCACCTTCGGGGTTGATGGTCCCCTTTGCAGTGTTGACGGAGCAGCGCTAGCTGCAACCGCCGCAGGGGCAGATGGCGTAACTGCCGACTCACTGCTTGTGGGTCGGACAGCCGCCGGAGGCCGTTGTGACGCTGCCCCCTTACGCGCCACATCGGCAAAGCTGCTCTTAGACAGGTATGACACCCGCCTACGTGCCTCTTTGAAAGATATGTTTTCTTTGACTTTGATTGTCACAATCTCTTTTTCTCTTTTCCAGGACGGGCAGGCGCGCGAGTATGCGGCATGCTCGCCATCACAGTTCACACAATGTGGAGTGTTTTGGCACGTTTCGGAGGAATGTTCGTTGTCACTGCACTTGGCACAAGTCAGCCGGCCTCGACAGTTCTGTGAACTGTGGCCAAAACGTTGGCACTTAAAGCATCTGAGAGGATTGGGAACGTATGGCCGAACACGAAGTTTGATATAACCAGCCTCGATGGACTCGGGAAGGACACTTGAGCCGAAAGTCAGTATCAGGTGTTTCGTCTTGATCTCTTTTCCATCTCTCCTCATCTTAATTCGTTTAACATTGATAACATTCTGGTCACTGAAGCCCTCCAACAGTTCAGCCTCAGTGAGCTCTATTAAGTCATCGTCAGAGACAACACCACGGGTGGTGTTCATCGTGCGGTGCGGTGTTATAATTATTTCGGTTTCCCCAAATGACACTAGTGTTGACAATTTATCATATTGTTTTTGATCGCGGAGCTCCAAGAGGAGATCGCCGCTTGACATCCTCGACGCCTTATATCCAGGACCAAAGGCTTCAGTCAGTGACTTGGAAACAAGGAAGGGTGAGATAGTTCTTACTGGTTTATCTAGTTTTGCAGAGTGGATGACATGGAAACGCGGGAAGGATTCTTTTTGGCGGCCAAAAAATTGGAAGACTTCATCGGTGCGCCCTCTTTTCTGAGGGCGATCAGGTAATGGAGGGAAAGAGGTAGCCATGAGTGGACATGTAGTTTTCGGCAGCAACGCCAGCCACCCACCATGGAGTCCAACAAGGGGACGCTGCAGGGCCTGAAAAACAGGGCCTGCAAACGCCAGCTGTACGTTGCCACTATAACCCAATATGACATAACCAAGGTTGGCTACTCACACAAGGTTAACCCTTGCCGCCAAGAAGAAGGAAGTAAATAGAAGAGAGAAGGAGACAGGAAAGTGGGAAAGTAAGGGAAAGACGAAGGTTGTAGGAAGAGAAAGACAGGAAAAGGCGACTGCCGATTTCCTCCAGGTGGGTCAGTCTGGAGGTGCCGTCTATGTGAAGCCGAGGCCGAAGAGGTGTGTTGCCTCCGCCGGGGGGCCTTAAAGGTCCGAGCACCCAGCATCGGCTCAACCCCCAGGATCCCCTTTTCCCCAGACACGGCTAAGCCGCGCACGGCTACACGCGGGAGGGTCCAACCCTCGTGTGCTCGGGTACGTGGTGTCGCAACACACCAAACGCCTGCTTGCGCAGACGCCCCTGCGGGGATGAAATAGAATGGCCCGAACTGACACTGCCTCGAGGGGCGTGTTAAGGGCGACGGGTCGGCAAGCTACCGCCTTGTCGGCTATTATCGCTACACCGCCGGAGGCATTAGCCTCCTCACGGTGTTTGCGGAAGATGGTGTAGTTTCGAAGAAAATTTGTATTGGTAGGTTTCAGGTGTGTCTCTTGAACACACAGCAGCTTCGGATTATGTTTGTGTATTATTTCTCTAATGTCGTCGAGGTTATGTAGAAGTCCTCGTACATTCCACTGCAGTATTTGTGTTTCCATATTGGTAAATGTGTTTGGTGCTGTGTGTTTAAGAAACAGATTAGTTCACGGGCGCTTTGAAGGCGCCGTGACGGGAGTTTTATCTCTTTTGGTGCGGTCGAGAGCGCCTCGCCGCTCCTTAGGCGCTGGTGGCGCCGTCTGGCTGGTGGTTGTGTCCATCGCCTCTTGCGAGGCACTGGACACGCGCTCTTCCGAGCGCTTTGTTTGGCGTGAAGGCCTCGGCACGTTGGACGAGGCCTTCGAGGTCACCTGCCCGGAGGTAGATGGCCCCGTCTGCTGGATTGGCGTAGCAGCGCTAGCTGCATCCGCCGGGGGGGCGGATGGCGTCACTGCCGCCTCACTGGGTGTGGGTCGGACAGCCGCCGGAGACCGTTGTGGCGCTGCCCCCTGACGCGCCACTTCGGCAAATGTGTTTTTGGGCAGGTAAGACACCCGCCTGCTTGCCTCCTTGAAAGTTATGTTTTCCTTTACTTTGATCGTGACTATTTCTTTCTCCTTCTTCCAGGATGGGCACGACCGCGAGTATGCGGCGTGCTCCCCTTCACAGTTTACACAATGGAGAGTGTTCTCACAAGTTTCAGAAGTATGTTCGTGGGCACTGCACTTCGCACAGGTTTGACGGCCTCGGCAGCTCTGCGAACTGTGGCCGAAACGTTGGCATTTGAAACATCTGAGTGGATTGGGCACGTAAGGCCTGACACGGAGCTTTATGTACCCGGCCTCGATTGATTCGGGCAGGATACTTGAATTAAAGGTGAGAATTAGGTGTTTGGTCGCAATTTCTTTACCATCGCGCCTCATCTTTATTCTCTTCACATTAACCACATTTTGTTCATTGAATCCCTCTAGGAGCTCTGCCTCTGTCAGCTGAAGCAAATCATCGTCTGAGACAACGCCGCGGGTAGTGTTCATAGTGCGGTGCGGAGTCACTGTCACTTGGAAGTCCCCAAAAGACACTAGATTGGTTAACTTTTCGTATTGTTTCAGATCACGGAGCTCCAAAAGGAGATCTCCACTTGCCATCCTCTATGCCTTGTAACCTGGACCAAGAGCCTCAGTTAAAGACTTCGAAACTAGAAATGGGGAGATTGTGCGTACTTGTTTATCTGACTTTTCCGAATGAATGACGTGAAATCGTGGGAAGTTGGGTCTTTGTCGTCCAAAAAAAAAAAAAAACTGAAATACATCTTCGGTGCGCCCTCTTTTCTGAGGGCGATCTGGGAGGGGAGGGAATGAACTAGCCATAGAATAATGTAATTTTCGGCAATAACGCCAGCCACCCACCGTGGAGCCCTACAAGGGGACGTTACAGGGACTGTAAAAACAGGTCCTGCAAACGCCAGCTGTACGTTATCACTATAACCAAATATGAGATAACCTAGGTTGGTTATTCACACAAGGTTAACCCTTGCTGCCTGGAAAAATTGGAAGTAAACGGAAGCTAGGAGAAGATAGGAAAGATGAAAAGTGAGAGAAAGTCGAAGGCTAGAGGGAGAGAGAGACAGGAAAAGGCAACTACCGATTTCCCCCGGGTGGGTCAGTCCGGGGGTGCCGTCTATGTGAAGCAGAGGCCAAAGGGGTGTGTTGCCTCCGCCGGGGGGCCTTAAAGGTCCAAACACCCAGCATCAGCTCAACCCCCAGGATCCCCCTTTCTCCAGACACGGCTAAGCCGCGCACGGCTACACGCGGGAGGGTCCAACCCTCGTGTGCTCGGGTACGTGGTGCCGCAACACACCAAACGCCTGCTCACGCAGACGCCCCTGCGGGGTGCACGAGGAGGGAAAATGCCAAGATACTCACATGGTGTTTTAAAGAGACAGAAGTGTGTTCAATGTTCTGGTTGCATGTTCTGGATCATTGCATACATTATGCGGTCACCACCTGGTGCTGAGTTGCTGCAGGATCTGAGAGAAGCATTCAATTCAGCGAGACTAAACGGAGGTTGTAAGGCTCATCTGCTGCACGCTTTCGTTCAAGGCACTGTCGCTCTAGCGTTCCTTGAACTTTAGGAAAGCTGGCGCATAGCGTGATGCACTAGAAACGTTTTGAAAATGCTTGCCTAGGAAATCTGCCTGATCCTTCATAGTGTCGCCCTGGGCGTTTACTAAAGGAAGCGGTCATGTTTCCCTGCCCTTTAATTTGTTCACCCTGTTCCACACCTTAACCTCATCCTCGTACGAATTTTTATACATATGTACCTTTCCCAGCTTGCTCGCTTAGCCCATCCACGTGTTCTCCTGCCCTGTGATTTTGCTTTCTTCAAATTAACGAGGTTCTCTGCAGTTGGAGAGTCACGAAGCAGGTCCCAAGCTTTATTTTGTTTTTTCCGTGCCTCTTTGCATTCATCGTTCCACCAAGGTAAACGACGCTTATTAGCAAATCCATTAGTTTGCTTTATGCTTTTTCCAGCAGCGTCAATAATAAAACCTGTAAAATATGCCACGGCAACATTTATATTTAATGAATTGGATGACGGTCAGTGACCAAGTCTGATGTATAATCCGACGTTTCGGAACCGCGTACGGATTCCTTGTTCACTGAGTTGGACAGGAAATCGTCGTCACTTATGTAGCCCGCACGTGATGTGAGGAACATTCGTAAATGGCAGGCATAGCCTCTGGTGTCCGGTTCATTGAATGATTAGCGACGCTAGCAGCCGTCGGGATGAAATGTTCTTTTCTTTGGCAACAACAGTAGCATTGTACCAGTAAATCATATGGCTATGTTCCTGCGCATGCTCGGCAATGGCGTTCATCGTGTGACTATTATTTCTTACGTCACGTTTATGATCCTTGAGGAGTCTGGAGAACTTCCCTGTTTCACCAATATATACTTTATGTCAATCAGCGCATGGTATCTTATGCACAACTCCTTGCAATGATTCAACAGGTAACCTGTCTTTCACATTCGTTAGCTGGTTCCGGAGCTTGCTGGTTGGGATGTGGGCTATGCGCAAGTCACATTTTAAGATGCGCGACAGTGCCTCGCTGATTCCTTGGACGTAAGGGATAGCTGCACATGCACAGATTGTCGTGTTGTTCTCCGAGCTTGGTTGTAATACCCGCTCCTCGTTCCTGCATATGAAACAACTAGGGTAGCCGTTGCGGGTTAGCTCACAGTGTATCATCCGTAATTCTTTTTTCAATTCATCATCGCCTGAGCAGACGCGTACGGTGCGTGTTATCAAGGACGACACTACGGACGTCTTGTGGCCGCCTGGATGACATAAATCAAAGCTGATGTAACAACCTGTGAGCGTAGGCTTCCTCTATACTGAGAAGTCGAGAGTGCCCCTATCCCGACGAACCAGCACGTCCAAGAAAGGCAACAAGTTGTCGCTCCCCTGTTCAACGGTTAATTGTATTTGCGCATTTTGGGCATTCAGGCTGCCCTGAAAGCGTTGGATGTCTTGCTTCTTCAAAATACAGAGGAAGTCATCCACGTAGCGACAAAAGATGTATGTGCCGGACTCAATGTGGCCAGCACCTTTCCTTCTGAGGCTTCAGTTACTAGATTGGCCGTGGTAACCGATATTGACGCTCCCATCGGCGTGCCATGCATTGGCTGATAAAGGCTGTCACCATATGAACAATACGTGTTGCTTAGACAAAACCGCAGCAGCTCGCTAAGTTCGGGGACTTCGAAGGGCTTGTGACCAGGAAGACCCCTGTCTGCTTCTAGGGCTTCTTTGAACGTGGCTACTGCCAAACCCACTGGGACACTAGTGAAAAGCGATGTGACGTCGAACGAGACTATGGCGTCATATTCACTCAGCGTGATGTTCTTTATCTTTGCTACAAATGCAGATGAGTTTTTGACGTGCGTCGAGGTCTTATCGGCAAGAGGGCTCAGCACCTGGTGAAGGTAGCCCGATAGTCGGTCCACCGGTGATCTGGTGAAGTCGACGATAGGACGAAGTGGGACGTCAGGCTTGTGGACTTTTGGCAGGCCGTAGATTGCAGGAACTGATCTGTTCGTGCAGAGCAAACTGTGATAGAGACCCACGTGGTGCGGAGAGACCAACTTGAACAGCCTGGTCAGCAATTTTTGAAGTTTGGTCTGCAGTCGGCTTGTAGGGTCATTATCTAGAGGAGCGTACGTATGATGGTCTTCGAGAAAGGCCACCATCTTCTTGTGGTAGTCGCTCTTATCTCCAGGACCATAGCGTTCCTTTGTCGGATGGTAGAACGGCGATGCTACTGTTATTCCGTAGGCTTCGATTGGCTTGTTTCTCCGCTACCGATGAATGCGTTTTTACACCGTGTCTCCGCATACCGGAAAGCACACCAGTGGCAGTGGTGCGGGCTTCTTCTTGCACTTTAGAGCGAAGTTGATTGACCACACGTTGAACTTCAAGTTTATTTTTTTTTCTAGTACAGACTGGAAACGTCCTCCCGGGCTTAAAGCTGCCGTAAGCAGCTTGACTGGATCCAGGAGGCGTTATATATGGCAGCGCGATAACAGTAACTTTTTGGTGGAAAAAAACTTAAGCAGAAATTTACTAAACATAAACTAAACATAAATTTGAAAACTCAGATACGTGCTTATGACAGGATATGTAAGAATCAACAAGACATTTTTGTACAAATAAAACGTTATGCATAAAATATGCATCGTTATACATGAATACATATGTTATAGGTTAACGAAATACATCTTCAACTCTTTACGAGAGAATTTATTAGCGTGAACATGATTATTTATAATTTTCGGCAAATTGTGTTTTATAGATTGTAACTTATATTCGGTGCGAAAGCGCGGTACAAGCCAAGGTTCAGGGTTTCTGAGATGCGCAGGTATGTCATGGTGTTGTAAGGTCGCTAGTGATGTAAGAAAATATCTCCATTCTTCCATGCAAAATAAAATATTTGTAAAAGACGATATTCGTAGTATCAATCTACCCATATGATTTCGTATGTTTGCGACAATGCTTTGTTGTTGATCGGGCTTCAATATTAGCAATGTGTCGGAAAAGCGCCTTTTGTAATGTAACTATTTTATTTATGTTAGTCCGTGTTGTGGTTGCCCATACTAAACTGCAATAATTAAAGTGCGAGGTGAACAATGCATGATAAATTTGTAGCTTGGCTTTTGTCGGCATGTAAGCTCTACAGCGAGATAGTACACCTGCGACGGCAGAAAACTTGTTTCGAAGGTTATTAAAATGAGCATCCCAACTCAAATGACATGAAAATATTACTCCAAGTATTTTGTGTTCATTAACTAGTTCTATGTGTTTGCCTAAATAAGTCATTGAATGTTCCAACTGAAAAGGCTTGTTTTTGGCTCTGAAACAAATAGCTTTTGTTTTAGTGGGGTTAATTCTGATCACATTTGAATGTGACCAATCAGATAGTTTCATTAGCAATTCATTGCACCTGATAATAAGTTCGTTTGCGTCTTTTCCACAGAAGAGTATAGTGCTATCATCCGCATATATAAAGAAATCAACTGTAGGATCTATATTTACTAAGTCATCAATATATAAGTTAAATAATAGTGGGCCCAAAACACTCCCTTGTGGCACTCCATTTATAAGTGTTAAGAAAGAAGATAGGATGTTGTTAATACATACACACTGAGTTCTATTTCTGAGATATGATTCCATAAAAGTGAGTGGATGTCCTCGTACTCCATATATTAATAGTTTATATTTAAGAATGGTCATGACTGATGCAATCAAATACCTTGCTAAAATCAATGAAGAGCCCGAGGGCGAATTCTGCGTTGTCTATGCTTTGCACACTACTTTCTTTCAAGGATAAAAGGGCGGCTTCCGTAGATATACCTTTTCTAAAACCAAACTGAGTTTGTTGCTACATCATGTCTGTCTAGAAACTTTGTTAGGCACGTAGCAATAATTTTTTCTAGCACTTTGGGAAAAATGGGTAGGACAGATATTGGTCTATAATTAGAAACATCATATGTATCGCCATGTTTGTATAGCACAGATACTTTAGCTCGTTTCATGCCATCTTGGAAAGTCGCCGATTCTATTGCTAAATTGAATATATGGACCAACGTGCGGAAAATGGCAAGTGATGTAAGACAAATTTTATTGGCTTAATTTGTAAATTGTCAACATCCAATGCATTGCTGTTATTATGGTTTTTTATTGTTGTAAACACCTCATGTTCGTCAGCTGGCTCCATAAGTATAGTTTCTGAAACACATTTATCTAGTGAATACATGACTTGGGAGTCATGTATTCATGGGTGTGTGTAACGCTTGCATTCACAAAATGAGTATTGAAATGGTCAGCCAGTGCTTTACCGATCAATTCGCAATTTGCGTAGCTTAACGACTTGGGTACACTACTTTTAGTTTGACGACCTATAACGTTATTTATTATTTTCCAAACCGCATCCGGATGTTTCTTGTTGATTTCAAAAAACAGACGTTGATAGTAATCTATTTTTGCCTGCCTTAGTATATTATTTAGTTTATTTCTTTCGGTCTTGAATTCCTTAAACTTAATTTCTGATCTGGAGTGCAAGAACGCATGATAAAGGCGGTTCTTTTTTATCATATTGATATGCTGACTCATAATCCACGGTTTTCGTATCGTTTTTGATTTCCTAACTTGCTTGAAGGGGAAATGCGCCGTGTAGATGCGCGCAAATAGTTCAAGAAACATGTTATATGCTTCGTTAACATTTTTTTTCTCTTAGCACGGAATCCCAGTTTTGCGTACCTGCAGCTGGACTGAATAAATCCAGTGCTTCGTTAGAAATGTGTTGGTAGGTAAGTAATTCAATGTTTTGTTTGATACTGTTATCTAGTGCGTACACTATCAGTGATACTAGTGATCACTATATCACTGATATTAGTGATCACTAATATCCTTAGAAAGTGTACCCGCGGTGCAGACTGAGGTTTCTATATTTGTAATAAGAAGGTCGAGGGCAGATGAGGTAGATTGAGTAACCCTCGTTGGTGTAGTGATCAGATTGGTAAAGCCAAATGATAGTAGTAGATTGTTTAAATCCTGCACATGCTTATTATTATTTAAAATATTTATGTTAAAGTAGCCCCCACAGACAAAATGAACATTATTATGAACGCTGTCTCGCAATAGCGCGTGAAATAGTCGGCGCAGACAATTATCCAGCGGTTCCCCTTAGATGACTTTGGAAAAGGGCCTAACAGATCAATTCCAACTTGCCGAAAGGGTGAGCTGGGAGGTGGCACAGGTTGAAGCAGACCAGATGGGGCAGTGGTTGGGCGTTTCCGACGTTGGCACTCTATGCAGCTGGCGACATACAACTCAACCGAATGTCGCATCCGGGGCCAGTAAAAGCGTTCTTGAATGCGATAAAGGGTGCGCACAGTGCCTAAGTGACCGGAGGTAGGGTCATCGTGCATAGCCTGAAGGATTGCTGGCCGGAGACGCTCCGGCACCACTAGAAGGAAGCGTGCACCCGTGCTTGAGTAGTTCCTTTTGTACAGGAGCCCGTCACGTAGACAGTAGCTGCTTGTTGCACTTGAGTGGGCAGAAGTGAAGAGTGGCTCCAATTTGGTGTCTGTCCGTTGTTCTGCTTTGAACGCATCGATTTCTGGAAACGCGGATGTCACAGAAGCGACGAGATGATCAAAATCGTCTGCGTCGCAGTCCGTCGTAGTAAGCGGCATACGGGAAAGGCAGTCTGCGTCAGCATGTTTTCGGCCACTCTTGTAGGCAACAGTGAAGTTATATTCCTGCAACCTCAAAGCCCAGCGCGCAAGGCGACCACAAGGGTCGCGAAGATTCACGAGCCAGCACAGGGAATGGTGGTCTGTGACGACTAGGAATGGGCGTCCGTACAAGTACGAGCGAAATCGCTGAACTGCAAAGATTACAGCGAGGCATTCTTGCTCTGTCACCGTGTAATTTCGTTCAGGTTGGCTTAATGAGCGGCTTGCATAAGCAATCACGTGCTGACGGTCGTCATAACGTTGGACCAAGACGGCACCCAAACCGACGCCACTAGCATCTGTGTGGATTTCTGTCGGCGCAGTAGGATTGAAGTGGCGAAGGATAGGTCGGGAGGTCAGCAGGAACTTCAGCTGACGAAATGCAGACTCGCACTCGGGTGTCCACTCAAACCGTGCGTCTTTATGTAGCAGATTTGTCAGAGGATAAGCGACGTCAGCAAAACCAGGAATAAATCGGCGAAAGTAAGAGCAAAGACCCAGAAAACTACGAAGTTGCTTCACTGACTGCGGCGCACTGAATGCCTCAACAGCTGCCGTCTTGAGGGGATCAGGCCGGATACCGTCTTTGTCAACAAGATGACCCAGCACAAGGGTTTGACGGTCACCAAATTTACATTTCTTAGAGTTCAGAACCAGGCCGGCGTTTTTGATGCAGTCGAGGACAATATCCAGGCGCGTATTGTGCTCATTGAATGTGCGCCCGAATATAACAACGTCGTCAAGATAGCACATACAGATGTTCCATTTTAACCCACGCAGAATGGTGTCCATGAACCTTTCAAAGGTTGCTGGAGCGTTGCACAACCCAAATGGCATCACATTGAATTCGAATAATCCATCCGGGGTTATGAAGGCTGTTTTCTCTCTGTCTGTCGGGTGTATCGGGATTTGCCAATATCCTGAGCGCAGGTCCACTGAAGAAAAATAAGAGGCCGAATGAAGACAATCAATTGCATCATCAATCCGGGGCAGCGGGTAGACATCCTTCTTAGTCACGGCGTTTAATCTTCGATAATCGACGCAAACTCTCCCGTGCGACAATCAACGGTCGCACCACACTGCCGCAAAAAGTCGATGCCCAAAATCACTTCGTGCGTCGATCGGGGAATAACTACAAACTCCGTCGCGAAAACTCCACCAGCCAGGGACACTTCAGCAGTGCACACACAAACAGGGCGCAACGACTCGCCGCTCACTCCACAAAATGTTGCAGCCTGGTCCCACGGAAATACAACTTTGCGCCCCAACCGACCTTTAAAACCGAGACTCATTACGGATACAGTTGCCCCGGTATCCACTAAAGCCATTGTAGGAACACCATCAACAAGTACATGCACTTTGTTCTTAATCATAGCAACTGCAGGGGGCATTTCTGTCGATAGCACGTGTCGAGCGACCTTACCCCCATCGGCCGCGCTAGCTAGTTTTGCGGTTGTGCAGGCGAGGCTGAGCGGCGCACTGGCGATGGAGATTGACGTAAACGCGGTGCACGAGAAATTGGCGGTGGCGTCAAACTCCTGTCAGATGCCGGCGAGCGGCTGCGGAAGCTTCTCTGCCAGTAATCGTTGCCAGGAGGGACGCCAGCTGACCAAGAGGTGGTGCATGGCTGTTGAGTTGTCCTCGTAGGAGGTGTGGTCCTTGTTGAAGACCCTGATCGACGATTCCACGTTGTTGGGCGACGATGGCAAAATCTCGCTATGTGGCCCGCGACACCGCATTGGAAACACACCGGCAGATGCCGCAAATTTCGATGTTCTTGCACGTAGTCACGCATGTTGCTGTCGACTGCATAGCCAGCAGGTGGGTCCCATTCATCATGGCTAGGCATCGGCCGCCCGGAGGCGTGCGTGCGGCGAGGGCGTTGGTCGTAGTCATGATCTTGATAGCTTCGGGTCCCTCTCGTTTGTGGGGTGGACCTATACTCGACGGTCGCTGAGTGAACCGTGGGTTGCCATGCGGTCGAAACGGCCGTGTTTCGCATCTCGTGTGGTAAGTACGCACCAGCGATGCCGGGTGTGCAACGGTACATCTCTTCCCGATGGAGCAACTCTTCGCGAACAATCTGCCGTATTGTTGATGGAAGGTCAACACACGAACTCGGGTCTACACTTGCCACCGTTGTGACATTAGCCAGGCGACCGAACTTCGGTATTATCCGTCGCATCTTCAGCGTCTCGAAGGTCCTGCAGTGGCGAATGACGTCAGACACGGAATCCAAGCTTTCTTTGCCGATCAAAAAATTGTATACGTCTTCGGCTATTCCTTTCAACAAATGTCCAACTTTGTCATCTTCACACATTTGAGAGTTGACTATTTTACATAGTTTCAGCACTTCTTCGATATAAGTCGTGCAGGTCTCGCCGGGAATCTGAGCTCTTTGCGAAAGCGTCTGTTCGGCGCGTTTCTTTTTTGCGCTAGAGTCTCCAAAACACGCTCTGAGCTCCTCTACGAAAAGCTCCCATGAAGTGAGCGCGTCTTCGTGATTCTCATACCAGACGAGTGCTGTGTCGGTAAGGGAAAACACAACATTTGACAACTGTGCGGTCGAGTTCCAACCGTTAGATCGGCTCACCCTTCGGTAGTTTGTGAGCCACTCGTCGACATCTTCTCCGGCTTTTCCTCCGAAAGTGAGTGGCACCCGGTAGTATTGCCACGGAACGCCAGGTGCTGGCCTTGAAGCCGCGTCAGAACCTTCGGGAATCTGGCAGGCGTATTCAGTCATGTCAGGTGATGGTGGCGGAAGTCCGGCAAGTCGACGGCTTCGGCGAAGTTGTAGCAGCGTAGGCTCCGTGGTTACGAGGTGTACCCCGCACCTCCACCAATTTGTTACAAGCACGGGGAAAAGGGGTTTATTTAGGCGTGCGAGAGCAGGAACGGCAGGCTACGAACAACAGGAATGGCCGCTGCACAGTCTTCGTTCTCCTCTTCTCCTCTCTTCTTGATCCCCGCGTCCCTTTGACGCGCTTGGACGTAACAATATGAACAGAACTCCAGAAGCTTACCAAAACAACCAATGAAATTCTCAATACTTCCGCTCGGAGGGCGGTATATTAATGATAAGACCCTTTTCTTCTCCTTAACAATTAACATCTCGCAGTGAAGACTTATAAATGTAAATTCTGGCATCAGTTCGTAATGGTAATTATATTTAGTATAAAGGGCAACGCCACCCCCTCGCCAATTCTGACGGTTTAAGTAAAAAGAAGTATATCCATTCAGGCCGACGACATCGTAGCTATTTTGAAACCAAGTTTCAGAAATTATGATGACGTTGAACAGGAAAGAAAATTGGTTGAGAAGACAAGAGATACTGTCACTTTTGTGAATAGCGGAACGGGAATTGAAATGCAAAACAGAGGTAAGCTTGGTATCTTGTAGGTGAACGTTTTGTGGTAGCGCAAATTCAAAATATTCCATTTTGAACAGAAAGTACAAGATTTAACACCACACTTAGCATATCCTCGAAAGGTCTTCGTGATGCTGTGTTGTTACAATGGGTGTGTCGTCAGACTGCCTCGCGAATATCCTGCCATTATACGACCAGAAGGACTTCCATCCATGGTCACGTTTTCTACCAATAACGATTCCAAGTAGTTGCTTTAGGGTAGGGCATAGGCGCTCGTTCCCGTAAATTTTGTGAGTGTTATCATTTCCAATATCCTTGTTAGAAATACGTGCCCTCTTTGCCTTGTTAAGCACAGCATCGCGCTTGGTCCTGGATTTAAACTGCACAATGATATTCGATTTTTCTGTGTCTCGGGTGGGTACACGGTGACATATTTCAATGTCGGTCTCGACAATTTCTTCTTTGATAACTTTCCTGATCATCTGAACGGTGTCCAGCACATTCTCATTATCTTTTTTTTACAACGCCTTGTATTTCGAGGTTTTTGTTTCTCGAGTACTGCTCCGAGAGCACAAAGAGTTTTTCAAGTTCTCGGGCCCTGCGTTTGAGGGCGTTGCATCTTTCTTGAAGCACTATATTTTCATTTTCTAGTTTTGGTCTTGCAGTTTCTTCAGCATTCAGTCTTGTCTTCAGTTATTCAACTGAGGCGTGACCAAACTCAATGCTCTGAATTCGATTTTTGGGCTCTATTTTCATTTCTCGAATCTCATTGCGCATGTCCCTTTCCAATGTCTCACGGTACTGCTTTAGTTGATCCCTAAATTCCTGTTTCAGTTGAGTGAGTTCAGCTTTTATTTCATCTTTTAGTTTAGCTATTTCCTTCGCCATACTTATCAACACAAAATATGCACTCCAAAAAGCAAAGAACAAAGCAAAAATAGCAAAGAAAACAAAGCAAGGAAACCCGGCCGCAGCGACGGTAAATTGTATGCAATAGTATAGTACAATAGTATCTTGAAGCACCAAACTGCGCCAAAAATGCAGACAAGCGTTCAGCATTGTAGTAGATGTGTCGTCGCTGCTGCCAAGTGAATCGAACTCCCGCGAAGCACTCATTTATGAAGCTTTGGTGCTGTGACGTCGCCGCCGATGCCGCAGTTGACTGGCTCTGCTAATAGTCGTGCTTTACCAGGAAAATCGCTCCCGTGTCCGCCACGTCACGTCACGCCACGCTCCGGACACGCTTGCAGAACGAACTGGTGGGAGGCACAACTTGCAGCTTCTGGGACAGGGGAATCTGCGGCAAAAATGCAGACAGGCGTTCAGCGTTGTAGTAGTTGCGTCGTCGCTGCTGCCAAGTTCGACCACACAGACCACATCTATTGGCCTTGGTGGTGCTTCCGTGTTGAAATTCAAACCACGGTACAGTACCGCTGCCTCCTTCTCGGCCGGTGTGCATGAAGATAGCTTGATGACGTGTTGTTTGTCTTGTGACACATCCGGTCGGAGTGCCTGTAGTTTCCTGTCTTGTGACATTCTATTAAGACGTTCTCCCGTGGTTTCCGTGTAGTTTCCGTGCAGTTGCACCTCTGGCAAGTCCTCTGGCATCAGATGCTCAAGCTGCCAACGTGCAAAAAACGTATGCGATTCAAACTTTCGGAGTTTTTCACAGCATTCATGTGCAGGACGAGAAGTGGATACTACATCCAAGAACGCAGAACAAAACGACAATCTGTGCCTGTGCAGCCACCCCTTACGTACAATGAATCAACGAGGCACTGTCGCGCGTATTTTCGAAATACGACTTGCGCATTTCCCCCATCCCAATCAGCAAGCTCCGGAACCAGCTAATGAATGTGAAAGACAGGCTACATGTTGAATTATTCCCAGGAGTCGTGTGTAAGATACCATGCGCTGATTGCCCCAAAGTATATAATGGTGAAACAGGGAAGTTCTCCAGACGCCTCAACGACCCTAAACGTGACGTGGAAAATAATTGTCACCTGACGAACGCCATTGCCGAGCATGCGGAGGAACATAGTCACAAGATTGACTGGTACAATGCCACTGTTGTAGCCAAAGAAAAGAACACGTCATCCCTACGGCTTTTAGAATCGCTAATCTTTCAATTGACACCAGCTATGATGAACCGGACACCAGGGACTATGCCTGCCATTTACGCATGTTCGTTACATAAAGGACGACAATTTCCTGTCCAACTCAGTGAACAAGGAACCCGTACGCGGTTCCGAAACAACGCATTATACATCACACTTGGTCAGGGACCATGATCCCCTTCATTTCCATGCCTGGCCACACCAACTTTGCTCGAACACATGATTGTATTATCTATATTTGAAGAAAGCGAATCATCGCACTTTAAAGAAATGCGTAATTTTTTCAAAGAGTTCGCAATTCGACGAGTCGGTTTTCTATCGGGGAATCTATGAAGGGCAATCAGCTCGTATTGGTAAACTTAAGAGAATAGGGAAGTGTTGACTTCCGTAAGGGTTTTTTAGGACCTCTCAATCAAGGTACAGCATTAGAGATGGAGAGGCTATGCTTAAGTCTATTGATGCTTATGACTTATGCGTGATCTTATAAAAGGTGGGGTCTTTTTTATTTAACAGATCCACACCGGTACATAAAAGAAAGTCTTCTACAGTACGCCCTCTTGCCTCGCAAAACGAGTCGTCCCACAGCGTATTATGGGCGTTCACATCACCGGTTAAAGTGAATGGCCCAGGGAGCTCATTGACAAGCGTTTCAAGTTCCCTAAGTTGCAAAGAATGTTCGGGTGGTACGTAGAGTGAACAGACCATAACCAGAATGTAGAATAGAATTTCCCTAGCTGCTACCGCCTTTAAATTAGTTTGAAAGTGGAGATGACCTCCGAGCTATAATGACCACGCCAGCAGACGCGGCATGGCCATCACCGCGATCTTCGCGGAATAATGTGTATTGTGTTAGGAAATTTGCATTTCACGTTTTGAAGTGCGTTTCCTGAATGCAAAACAGCCTAGAGTTAAACTCTTGTATTATTTCCATGATGTCATCTAAGTTGTTTAGAATGCCACGGGAATTACAATGAGTAATCTGTACAGCCATTTTGTTAGAATGAGAAATGTTCTGTGTTCAGGTGCGTAGTTGCGTACTTTAGTTAACAGGACCGTCGTCTGGCCCCGTTATGGGCTTTTCGTCTTTTTTGGCATGCTCGATAAAGCGACGCCGGTTTTTCGGCACCAAAGGTGCCGGTGTTCTATCCATTGCCTCCTGGGAGGCACTGAATGCCTGTGCGAGCGGGCTGCTAGTTTGTTTGTCAGGCCTCGCCTGGTGAGGCGTGGTCTTAAGGCCCGGCGTACCCGGGGTAGCCGGCCTCTAACTTCGTGGGTGGAGCAGATTTGACTGCCACCTCGGGAGCGGGGGATACCACAGCCAACGACTCGCTGTGCACCGGCTGGGCAGGTGGCGCAGGCCAGTGCGGCACCTGCCCTGCCCTGGCGCGTCGCATCGGCATACTTTGTGGTGTGGAATGGTGAGCACCATTTACGTGCTTCCTTCAAAGAGATGTTCTCGTGTACTTTTAGAATGATAATTTCCCTGTATTTTTTTCCAGTTGGGACAAGAACGGGATTATGCTGGATGTTCATCATCACAGTTTACACAGTGAGGTGTCGCTTCACACTTGTCTGAGGTGCGAGCTTTGGACTCCACATCTTGCGCCTGTGAGCCTACCACGGCAGCTCCGTAATCCGTGGACAAATCTTTGAAGTTGGAAGCATTTTCTGGGCGTAGGGATGTTTGGTCTGACAACTATCTTTGTGTATCCAGTTTCTATGGTTTGTGGCAGATCGCAAGTGGCAAAGGTCAGGATTAGGTGCTTTGTAGGAATTTATTTTTTGGTCTGATAATGATGCGATGTACGTTGGTTACATTTTGCTCTTTCCAGCCATCACAAAGTTCTGTCCGGGACAAGTCGATCAGATCTGCATCAGACATTACTCCGCGTGCTTTATTCATAGACCGATGAGGTCAAACGGTAACAGGAATGTCTCCAAGTGCGACAAGTTTGTTTAGTTTAGTGTGCTGTTTTTTATCACGGATATCAAGCAGGAGGTTCGCCGCTCACCATTTTAGTGACCTTATAACCTGGGTCAAGGGCATCATCCAAGCCTTTTGCAACAAGAAATTGCGATATGGTTGTAGCTGGTCTTTAATTTTTTGTCGCTGTGTACAACTTGAAATCGGGGGAAAACTTCTTGCGGTTTGAAGAGGCTCAGAATTTCATCGGTGCGTCCCCTCTTTTGAGGGTGACGATCAATTAGACGTGAAAATGCAGGTGTTCCCCTAATACTTCGCTCATTTCGGTGGCACTGGTGGCCACCAGCCATAGAGCCCAGCTAGGAGACGCTTTAGCGCTTAACGTGCAACGCTGCAGACGCCAGCCGTCCATTGCTGCTATCATCATCAGCATCATTTTTATTTTCGCCACTGAGTACAATGTGAAAAGGGAGAGCCGGAAAAAAAATTGGCTGAAGGCTGAGCTTGGTTAAGCCTGGAAGATTGCGAAAGCAATACCCTCAGCTGCGCCTCGGTTCGGCTGATAATGTGGACATGGTTGCCCTTTGTTAAACTTATGGCTATACATCATCCGACATAGCGCAAGGCAGCGCGCCGACCACTGCGAGGAGCTGAGCTGTAGCCCGATTTATGCTCCTAGCGTGACGTCACACCAGCGAGTGCCCTCTCTCGGTAACGCCGCAGCAGCGGCGCGCAAGGCTTCGCCTCCACCATGGATGCCGCGAGCTGGGGCCCCGTCTCTCGGTCTGGCATGACGTCACACGGTCACGTGACGCGCAGCTGTGTAAGGAGGCGCCACGACCACCGATGGGCCGAAAGTGCGAGCAGTATTGCTTTCGCAATAAAAGGCGAAATTTCTTCGGCTTTACAAAGATCCGGTCTCACAGACAGGCACGATAGCGGCTGGTGTTGCAATACAGTCCCGCATAAAGTGTGGATATAAGAGTATTTTAAACACAAATACATGTAGAGATTTTTATGTTATTACATAGAAACTAGTTAAAATAGAGTTGTGTAAGATAACTCCAAGTATACAATTAGCAACTGTTATCTTGCATATTATTATTTAACACAGACTCAACGCGTGTATCAGAAGTGCAAAAGCAATATATATATATATATATATATATATATATATATATATATATATATACATACATACATACATACATACATAAATATAACAAATTTCACAGAAGTGTACAATAAGCACAAGTTACCATCAGGAAACGAGTTTTTTAGACATTATTTCACATGCTTACAAATATATATGTGCATCAGAAGGGTTTGGGTGCGAGATAGTTGGTAGGGATCATTCATATTTAAAACAGCGCCAAAAATACACGGACAAGGGAGGACACAGGACAATGTATGCTGTTGCTATTGTATGCTGCTGCTGTTGGATGTATGTTCCGCGTTCCAAAAAACACCTTCTCCCCTACACATCCAAGCATTCTAAAGCGGTGAAGCGCTCCATCGCGCTAGGGGCCCTTAGAAATGCGGTTGTTCGCTCTTGCCCCCCCTCGTTGCCGTGCGTATTATGCCTCGAAAAGCATGGCCTTGGAGGCCACCAACCCAGAGGTCGATGGACCCTCCTTCAGAGATGGCGCAGCAGAGCCGGCTGCTGTCGCCTGGGGGGCTGGTGGTTCTGCCGCGGCCACATTCTTTGTGGTCCGGGCCGAAGCCGGAGTCAGTTGCGGCGTTGCCCCCTTACGCGCCGCAGCAGCATACCCTGCGGTATGAAGAAAGGAAATGCGCTTTCGCGCTTCCTGGAAGGAAATGTTCTCTTTAACTTTTAGGGTAATTATTTCTTTTTCTTTCTGCCATGTAGGGCACGCTCTAGAGAAAGCTGCATGTCCACCGCCACAGTTGGGACAGTGGAGTGCGTCATTACAATTATCTGAAAGGTGATCCTGGACACCGCACTTTGCGCAGGTTTGTCGGCCCCGGCAACTTTGTGAGCCGTGGCCACATCTCTGACACTTGAAACATCTGCGAGGGTTCGGGATGTATGGTCGGACTCGAACTTTAGTATAGCCTGTTTCTAATGTTTCTGGCAGCACACTGGAAGCAAAGGTAACGATCAGATGTTTAGTTGGAATTTCTTTGTTTTCCCGTTTGATTATAATTCTCTTTACCATGGTGACGTTCTGTTCCTTCCAACCTTCTAGAAGTTCTTCCTCGCTCAGATACAGCAGGTCGTCGTCGGAAATTACTCCTTTGCTTGTATTCATGGATCGATGTGGAGTCACTGTTACCTTTACATTACCGAAGGAGACCAAATTTGGGAGCTTGTCATGCTGTTGTTTATCACGGACCTCAAGCAGGAGGTCACCGCTAGCCATTTTTGTGACTTTGTAGCCTGGGCCAACTGAGTCAGTGAGACATTTCGCAACCGTGAACGGCGAAATCATTCTAACTGTCTTTTCAGGATTTTCACTGTGAATAACGTGAAACCGTGCGAACGTTTGCTTAGGTTGACAAGAAAACAGCAACTTTTCTTCGGTGCGTCCTCTTTTGTTAAGAGGACGATCAGACAGACGGGGGAAGGATGATAAATCCATACATATTTATTTTATTTCGGCAGCCATGCCAGCCACCCACCATCGAGCCCAACATGGGGACGCTACAAGACCCGAAGGAAACGCATACGCCAGCTGTACACAGCCGCTATAACCTAATATAATAGACCCAAGGTTGGATAAACTACACCAGGTTAACCCTCGCCACCTGGAAGTCTGGAAGTAAGAAGAAGCGAAGAGAAGACAGGAAAGATTGAAAGTGAGAGAGAAAGACGAAGATTGAAGAGAAGGACAGGAAAAGGTGACTGCCGATTTCCTCCAGGTGGGTCAGCCTGGAGGTGCCGTCTATGTGAAGCTGAGGCCAAAGAGGTGTGTTGCCTCCGCCGGGGGGCCTTAAAGGTCCAAACACCCAGCATCGGCTCAACCGCCAGGATCCCCTTTTCCCCAGACACGGCTAAGCCGCGCACGGCTACACGCGGGAGGGTCCGATCCTCATGTGCTCGGGTACGTGGTGTCGCAACACACCAAACGCCTGCTGACGCAGACGCCCCTGCGGGGCGCTTATTGTTTGTCACGTCAGCGATGTCCTGGTGGTCCCAACTAATACCGAGTCCCGAAATTCAGCGTGCCTCACATTCAAATCGTGGGTTTGGCACGTAAAACCCGCAATTCATTCGTTCGTTCGGTTAGGCTACGGCATTGCCATGAAGTTTCTCGAAATGGCGTAGGGGCAATGTCTACGATTCCTGGGTATGATTATGCAGCACACGACTAGGCCTCTGCTGCCCAGCACAAACAGCACCCAGGCGTCTATCAGAAATTTTCGAACACAGCGTGATTGCAGGAATGATAGCGATTGTCACTGCCTGCGCTGTTAGCGCCACCTGCCGCACCGATGTTGCTAATCTCGATGGTGCGTGAGATAAGACATAAGGAAAACCTTCGGCTTTCGTAGCTCAGACCATTGGATATAGCCCGGTGCACACAGGTGCCAAGAAGGAAATCTAGAATGTGTGTGCACAATATTCATGCACACAGCTTACGGCAGTACCGAAGAAAATTCAGCGAGAGCGCACACTACCACAGATACCAGCGGCCGAATTGACTGTAGCGCAGCAGGCGGATGGGATTAACTCCCGAACCACACATCCGGTTTCGGTTATGGGCGCGCGCGTTTTGAACGCTAAGCTCCACGCATTACGCCGGCTGCGTTGACCGGCGCAGCTTGTTTTATTCTTTTTTTTTGTACGGCACAACCGCGCCCGGTCATAGAGCGGAATCGTTTTATTATTAGTAAAAATGATTGCGGATGGCCTTTAGAAGTTACCATCGGATATATGCCACGTGAAATTTCATAAAGTAGACCCAAGAGACCTTGTAAATAAAGAAATGTTTATTTATAGCACAGAAAGCGATGCTACTCTCAAAAATAAAACAAATACATAAAATAAAATTAAGGCAGTCGGATCGCCAAGAGGCGAACTTCACAGGCGCTGCCGATTTCGCTCGCTTCGGTGGCGTGTGTGGCGCACGACGCATCCATCTGATGCCTATGGTGTGCCATTATCTTGTTGCTACCATAACACAAATAACTCTCAAAGGGCAGATCTATACGCATAACATTTTTGTTTTAGCGGGAAAGAATGAAAAAATATATATATAGCCATTGTCTGTAAATTCATTTCAGATTTTTTCTTTCCGATGTTTGGTTCACCTAAAAGAAGGGGCGAAAACTTGGCGTCATGTGCATCCTGTAGCCGGTTTTCACCGGCTGTGCCCCATGTCCTCTCTTTTTGAATTTATTTCTTTGCGGCAGTACGCTGTCCCGGCTCGACGGCTGAGCCTCTTGAACGGAGTCCGAATATGGGTCAGCTTTGCCATGTCGTTTTTCGAGCAAAACGCAGTGCACGTGTCTGAAAGCCTCCTGATTCTACGCGCACGAGTTGCGCTGGCGGCGTCATTGTTGTGAGAGCATGACAACGGCGCCGACGCTGCGAACCCACCACAGTCCTCTCTACAGTTGCTGCCGCAATAATGGAAGAACGCGCTCGCTGTCAAGTGGTGCGCAAGGGGCACACATATGGCTTGGCTCCGCAGCCAGAGATACAAAGATGGGACACAGGCAACAGCCGCTGTTTCCGCTTCTCTACGGGCCACACCGAACAGCCTCCATCACGCAGGAATAAAACACGTCGTTTCTTCGAAACTTGAATACACAATGGCCATTCGATTGTCTCAGCTTCGTTGGCTCTCCTGTTCCTTGACTCCATTTCCTGCCTTGAATGTATAACACTGGAATCATGCACGCTATGTATTATTTTTCGAGGACATTGAAAGGCGAGTATAGGACAAGGGAAATACTCGGTTCCGCATTTGTCTCTTTGCCATACGTTGTGAAACACATTTCCATAAATGAAAAGCTTCCTTGCCGTGGAATTGAACATTGTATTTCTGAAAAAAAAAAGATGACAGCCGTTACAAAGAATATATTTGATTCATTTTCTAGAAAATATACGTTGTTGTCAGCATATGGTCTAATTCTGGACCTCATATTTCGAAAATACCATCTCAGCACTGAAATTTTATTATTGTCTTAGCGCTTTCCTGCAAGAAGAGATACGAGTACGATAGCATCTGCCACGACGGCTTAGTAATGATGGAATTAGCACTGTGGTTACAAAGTTCCCAAAGAAACAGAAAGAATCGCATTTTGTACAAAAACATCGATCGACGCTGCGGTGCATTTACAAGGTACTTTTTGTGCAGCAGTGAAATGGGGGCATTGCGGCTTATTGACAGGGTATTTTAGCGCCTTTCTTTCTTTGCTTTTATTGAAGGTGTGGTACCTCGAAGCAGCAGAAAAGAAGGCTGTCATGCGAAACAGCGTGCTAGGTAATTTTTTATATTGCATTTTCTACTGTCACTTTCTATTTTAGTTAGTCGTGACATCATGACGTAGTATCTGCGCACGCGAGTGCACGACATTGCGAGGTTTCGACATTCGCTCCAACTAAATCGGTCATCTGTTGTGCTGCGACATCAGCCGTCACAAGTAACTGCATAGTGACCACCGATTTTTCCGGATCGAGTGTCAAAACGCCGCAATGTCCTGCTGTGACGTAACAACATACTGTGTCGTGATGTCGAAACACAGTATTCTCCTGGGAAAGGAACCGAAGTATGTCTATGAAAGTTCGCTTATAAGAAATTATTTATGACTTTAAGAAGCTTATACTATTATTCGAGGGGATTAAAGTTTTTCCGCCACTGCCGCAAGAAAAAATGAATAGCCTAAGATATGTCAGTTTCCTTGCAGTAAATCAATTTAACGCTTTTGACTCATATAAAAAACTACATTCCGGTGGTTCCCTATAACAGAAGCAGTGCATTTATCAACCTAAAAAAATACTGTATCTAGAAAAGAAACGACGGAAAGTGAAATGTAAGTGAAGGGAATAAGGCACTATTGATGCTGATGCATGAATTATCTTAAATGACTTGCTTTCACTTATGAATCATAATTCTAGATAAGGTTTGGTTACATTTCCTCGATGATCTTTAGAAGGTGTTATCTTATCACTCGCTGATAAACATTGTTGCTGTATGTGAAATGTTCTTAATATTCTTTCTATTTAGTAGAACTAAAAAGCGTTTGAATCACACTCTATACATGATGCGTCGACTGCGTTGTACATCTTCATCTACTGGAACACGATTAAATCAGAACGGTCACAGGTATTGTTCAACTTCGAATTCATTTATTTCTGCCTAGCCCAAAAAGATACAGAGGAGCTACGGAAAAAGTCGTAGTGCATGGCCAGACAACGCCGCGGCCCCTTTTAGCTTGGCAGCAAGTAAGCGGCACAGTTTCACATAATACAGGTAAATAACAATGAAACATTATACATGTTTATCATAACACATATGCATAGCAGTCAAATAATATACAAGTTATGCAGCAGTTTTAAACAAGCATAACAAAAGAATGAAACGTTATACAAACTCTCTAGACACAATAAAAGGGTGTTCGCAGTCGGTAACATAAATGCCACGCAGATGACTGCTTGATCAACTAAACAGGTTAAACTTATTACACTCGTGTCTGTTTGATGGAGCATTAAGAATATAATTCAAACCTTCCCTACCTAACTTCAAACGAGGTGCAGGTACAGTCCAGACTTGAGCATTTCTTGCTGTGTGAAGTGATTCCCGAGGATGTAATTGTCCACGGTCATGCCACGATCCTACGATTTTCATGTTTCAACCTTACACTCAAACCGTATCCGTAATGTTATGGATTTTTATTAGACGCCTCCTAAAAAAGATATTAGCGCTTGGTGCCCAGCAGAGTTTACTGTAGGCCAGCAGACACAAAAGTCACAATCTTGGGCTGGGGCACATAAGCACGTCAGACACACGGTGCTGCCGTAAACATGGTTGTGGAGTCATGTGTCAAATTTGCTACCGGATGTGTAGCGTATTTATTTCTTTATTGAAATTATTCGTTTAACGCGTTGCAGACAATGTAGTGTGTAATTTGCGTGTGTTACTTCAAAATTAAGTGAGAATGTCTGAAAAAAATGTTGTGCTATATGACCAGCAAGAGACAGTTGCAAAATCGTAACTTGCGCATTTTTTCTCTCACTTCAGTTGCTGAGCACACAAATATGGACATAAAGTGTCCAGATTTTGTCCTACCTACCTCTTGAAGACCGCAGACTTGACGTGTCGTGTCGGAAATAGTACCGAAATATTTCTTTTTAACCTCTAGGCACCTGCACGTAATTTTATTGCGACATCAGCTAGAAACGTAATTATGGTTTTCCTGTATCCGTACGTCCGCCGATACTTCAGTTGCACCCTTTACTGAAATGACAGCGTGGTCGGCTGTAGGTATTACTATCAAACAGACGTCGTTATCGCGTTGTCGCCAGGCCATTGTGTAAGGCGCTGCTTCACGTCGCCAAAGTGCTAGGGCAAAGAAAACTGCCCTCAGGAACTTCCGCATGTGCCGCAGACAATTTAAGCCCCAGGTAACCTGTTCGTAAAGCATTGCACTTGAAGCAGAAAAGAGAGTCGACGAGTTTGTTTCCTTTGCGCATACTAAAGGATAGATGCTGCGTGGCACGTTACGCGTTAACGCGTAACGTGCCACGCAGCAGCCTCGTGAAGCAATATTGACATCAATAACTCTTCGGGCAATGAATACAATGCCTGCTTAAGTCATCAGCGCGAAGAAAGAAAATTTCTACGAACCTGCGGCAAGGGAATGACCCCCTCACCAGAAAAGGCGGGATCTTGGCCCAGTGTCTAGACGGCCAATCTAAATATACTTGTGAATGCCACGTGACCTGCGACCGGTCAGGGGGAACACCACGCCTCTTTTCAAGTCCCTCAACCACCCGAGATAACCTGACGGCATTCATTGTTACGTGTATCTCTATGTATCTAAATATTAAGATGTATCTGTATCTCTAAATATTAAGATGAAAGCCTTAGATGATTGCTGGGTCGAAAAATTCGATTTCCAGCATTATGTCACCAAAATTCATAGGGAGTTGAAACGCATAACTCTGGTGAGAACCTCTGGTGAGAGTCTAATCAGTTATCTGGTGCATCAATTAGAGAGAAGGTAAATATTATCGGCGACCTTTGGTGAGAGTCCAACCCTCGACCTTTGGTGTTAATTGGCGAATTGTGCCTTCAGTTTCTCATAACAAAATGTGAAGCCGAGGCTAAGGATAAGAGGCCCCAGCAAGATCTGTGGTGTTAAGAGAAATTTAGTTAAGACACAGGTAATCGAGATAGAGTTAATTAAGGCACTAGAACCCATGACCCTTGGTGGGAGAAAACAATGGGAAGTAACAACGCATTCGAATAAAGAATGTCAATTAATTAATGTAATGAATGTCTTGTCAGCGCGGCAACAAACCCCTTAATCCTCTTTAGCGTATGCTAAACTGACTGCCAACTTTATTCCTTCCATCTCAATAGTTCACCACATTCTAATAAATCTTCTTTGGAGTTTTTACTAGATTAATCATCATATCTCGCCCGTCACTTGGTCTCCTGATGCCCATGGCTCGTGTAGCTCGAAGCCTTTAATCAACGTTACCATTTAGTAACACCGGACGGAAAGGCGTGATGAACGAGAATCCGGCGTCGGAACAATAAGCTTTGTGCGCCTTCGTCCTATTCGGGTCACCTGACTGCATTTATTGTGACGTCGGCGCAGCCTAAGGAGGCCAGACATGTATATCTTTTATTCTCTCTTTCCATCTCAGTCTTTCACTATATTCTTATAAATATTTGAAGCTTTTACAGCGATTGTTCATTTCTATCCCAATGCCTTGTCTCCTGACGCCCATGGCGATCGTCTAGCCCGAAGCATTTAGGCAATACTACCTTTTCAAACACCGGACGGCAAGCCACGAGAAACAAGGACACGGCATCGGAACACTAAGGTCTGTGCGCTTTTGTCATTCTTAAATTTTCTTCAGGACGAATCTAGGTGAATACGATATGCAAATATTTTCAGTTTGAGGTGGATCCTCTAATGCTCACTAACTGAATCTATAGCTACGATTTCTGTCGGATGAAAATAAGCCGAAGCGAAAAACTAATATTACATGGCAGTGCGGTTGCTTTGTTCCCTTCCAAGTAGTTACTCCGCAGTTATGAAATCTTTTTTATATAACAGGTACCGACACCAGCGATGGGTATTCTAGCGTTTATGAACGTTCCAGCAGTGGGAATCTTGTTGGCAGCGAACATTGCACTTGTGGCAACCGATCTTCAGGAGGACTGCCCTTTGAGATGCAGCCGTCGTAAGTATTCCTGGCTTTCAGAAAGCTTTTTTTTAACTGCGTGAAGCAGTGCGTTCTATGAGATTTCGTGTGTGACATTGGCCAGTCGTCTCCAGCACGATTACGTGTCACGAAGCGCATGGGGCCTATTAAATATTCCACACTCGGAGCCACTGCGGTGAGTGCGACCTGCCGGCGTTGTAAATACTAGATTAAGCGTACAAGCACAACCGATACATTTTTTTTTTCACAGCGTAGACATACGGCTTCCAACTGACACCACAGACTCAATCACTTTTGGCTAGTAAATTAAGGGATTTATATACAGGAAATTTCACAGCCTGTTTTACTTATAAATCAACTTAAGTATGCATCAAATCCACTAGACATACAACTAACGGCGCGATATATCCTTAATATTTGCTCAGCCATTCCTTTCTTAAAAAGCAACCGAAATGACAAATTATTAGACGGATCTCTGACCTTGAAATGTGTACCTGCACATGTGCTATAATAATCGGCGACGCCATAACCACAGTCGGCTGTGGCAAGCAGAATTCAACTATTATACAGTATGTGACAAGAATACACTACCTTGCCATTCACATGAACTCCATTTTTTTCTGGAAACATCTTCAAATACCACAAGTCATTGACATTGTTTGTGGCCTCGCTGTAAATGCCTTGTGTTTTACTTTGTGTGAATTTAGAATCCAACAAAGAATATAAGAATGCATGTGAAAATACAATGCCACACTCATAAAATTGTCAATACAGAAACGTCTTACAATTGTGCGACATTGCAGAACCACAATTCAATATTGAAGCAATAAGAAATTAAGTTGACAGTAAATAAATGAACTTCTTAAAACGTCGCTCGGTGATGCCTCATGAGGCGCCCGTGTGAAATCGTCACCGCATATGATGTTTTCGAGCAGCTGTTAAGAAGTTTTTACAAATGAAGTAAGGTATCCACACACGTTGCAACTCCGCCTCTAGCTTCCCTTACTTCCGCTACATTTTATTTTGATTACGTTCTCGCTTCTGTGGCGAGACCGCGAGCACTCTCATGATTCGCTGGCGCTAAGCGTTCGTCAGAAGTCGGCTGCTCGGCGAAACAGACCACCAATTGAACACCGCTTACTCGATGAAAAGCCAAAGCAAATCTTCAAAAAGTGAGACGCTTGCGTGATTTTACCCTTGTACTTCTAGGGTGACGAGATAAATTATGTGCTCGTCGTAAAATTCAGCTGCAACTCCCCCGACCGCTTGAATGCTGCATTAGACTACATATCTTGAACTTCACCTACGCATACGTCATTACTTGCACCTAATTATAACCATATATAAACAATGTGCCTTGTTTTCTTACCACAGATACCGGGGAAAATTTTTCTACAAACCACGCAGAAGTATAAAAGCCTTAGGCTCTCCCTAATGGCGAAGCACCGATTGCGATAGCGTATAATATGATAGAATTTATTGACAGGATAGACAGAGAGGTCGACCTGAGCTAGTGCGCTCTAGTCTGCTACTGTGCACTGGGGAAGAGGGAAGGGGAGTGAAAGTACTGGGATGGGTGATGATGATAAGAGAAGTGGTGAGTGCTTATGTATACGAGACAGTTGCCTTCCTAGAGCAGCTCGTCGAACTTGGTGTCTCGAAGAAACTTCAACACTTCAGTTGCACTCATTGAAGTTTCAGTGTCAGGCCATGGGCCGAGGATAGCTTCCTCCGGCAGCGGTTGCCTGCCAACGCTGGCTAGGAAACTTTCCAACATCCTTCGCTCCAGCATATATGCTGGGCAACCGCACAATATGTGTTCCAGTGTTTCAGGCGCCTGGTAGTGTTCACAATCAGGGCTGTACGACTGGCCGATGAAGTGCGCGTAGCGACGTGTGAAAGCAACGCTCACTCGAATCCTGTGTAGCAACAACGCTTTGCTCCGCGTAACCTTCGGGGACCAACATAATTTACCGTCGGAGTAGATCATATGTAGGCGTCTGTGGATGTTGTTATCGTGCGCTCTGTATGCCCTTGCAAGGTCCTGCATGAGTGCCTTGATCATGGAGTTGTTGTCAGGTCACGAGTAGGCGACCCGTACTTCATCAGAGGAAGAGATGGCCGATTTTGCCTCACAGTCATCGAGCTCATTGCCAATCAGACCACAATGACTAGGCACCCATTAAAAATTGATTACGCGGCCACTTCAATCCGCACTGTGATGAAGTTCGCCGATTTCCAGTACGAGCAGGTAATATGCTCCTTTCTTTTAAAAGCCGTTTAGCGCCTGAGGGCTGATTTGTCATCGCACAATACTGTCCATTTATGAGGTGTCTGCGTTCTCATAAAACAGACAGCCTCCCGTATTCCCGCAAGTTCCGCAGCCGTAGATGTCCATTTGTCGTTTAATTGAAACCGCCGAGTAACTCCAAGTTCTCGGATAACAAATGCGGCCGTTGTGGCAGATCTGACAGAACCATCGGTATATGCTTGTACAGTCCCACCATATAATGTAAATACATGGGACCAGGGTGAGCTGTTTCAAGCAAATAGTGGAAATGTGGGATTTCTTCATAATTCCGGGTATCTGAAGCCTCACTAGTGGTCGTGGAAATGTCCATGGAGGTGTTTTGGCGATCTTGGTGGCCTGGAACCTTGCCAGTATAGTGCTTGCGTGACATGCAATTGGTTTAGAAAAAGCAAAGCCAAGGTTGTTTTCTGGAAGTGTTTACAGAGGATGGTGTGAGTGTCTGGTTAGCAGGCCAAGATAGGCTCGCACAGGTTCGCAAGACCTGTATATGTCGGTTGGACAAGCCCGTGCTTCCGCTATTGTGCCCTTAGTCGACGTGTAGCATGGTAAGTCAACGCATAACCGCAGTGCTTGTGTCTGAAGGCTTTCCAGCTTGCGCAGACAAGATGATACCATATTAGATAGCACAGGCATGCTGTAGCGTATGTAGCCCACAAAAAGTGCCTTGTTGTTGTGGGCTCACTACGTCTCCGCGCACGGCGTCGCCAAGTGGCCCCAGAGAAGTGGAGCCTCACGACGCGGCACGACGGCGCACGGCGATAGACCCACCGCAGGTTCGAGCACCGAGCCGAAAGACCTGGCCGGCTCTGGCCGTACGCATGGGTGCTCTCCCAGGAACACAAGGCGTCCAGGACAGTTAAGGCGTTTATTGATCACAAATGGCCAACATGTACCTGACTGCACCCAAACACACGGAGTACACTCGGCGCCCGCGGTTCCCGATGGCGAGGAAGGCGGGTTACACGCCGCGTCGAACAATGGTTTGCGCGCGCGGGCCGAAATGCGTTCGCAAACGCTACCTAGCGCTTCCCGTCACCGACAATAGTCTGCGACGGTTCGAACACGCAAAATGTGACGCACTGAGCACCTGCGACTACCGCAAGGGCGGAACGCAGAGCCACTCAGCAAGCCACACTTACGCAAGCTGACAAAGCACGTGAACGTCCCCAGGCCGGGGCGTTGGGGACACAAATAGCTGGTCGCTCACGTACCTTGCAGCTTGCCTCTCGTGACCGGCGCTCGTCCTTGTCGCAGCATGACTCTCCCGCGCACGGCGATTGTCCCCAGTCGGGCTTCTTCCCTACGTCACGCCCCCACGACCCAATCGCAGGCCGCGTAGCATGACGTCGCGGGACGCGGTCGCGGCGCCCGGGGAAAACGGCGCGCGGTCGAGGGGCAGGAATTTGGGAGGGGTTTTCCTCGCAATGGTGAATAAGTCCGGAGGCTTAGGCACAGCAACGACTGCGCCCCGGTAGACCGACGGAACTCCCACATCCCTCTCCCCTTTAAATGTCCCTACCAGCTGAGAAGTGAGCCGGCGGCATGTAACACAAAGGAAAAGTCCCCTGTATCAGCCAGCATTAGATATTGCAAGGACGGCTAACCTCCTGCCTCCGTCCCAGCCCTTAAACACATATTAAAGAAAACGAAAACGATACAATCAGAGCAAATACACTAATAGCATAATTATTTAACACGTACAGCAAACCCAGTGAAAATCGCGTGCAACCATATTACTCAGAGGGAAAACTGTACAACACACTGCTCCAGAATACGCCCAGAATACCCACAGAATAAACGTACTGTCTGCTACACGAACACAGAAACATACACACACACGCACAGAGACACACACTCAAAAATAAACATTAAGAAAAGTTAAAGAACCCCACCTACAAAATAAAACGGCAAGACGTCCCCGGAGCCTCAGCGCTCAGTTCCGAACGTCTCATTCCAAGGCCATCGCGGGCACTTGGTCGGCGGCCACCACGTTCGAATTTGTTTGTTTCGGCGGAATAATATGTCGCTCTTGGTGGGCTGCCTTTTCACCGTCTGGAGCTCCCTGCCGAACGAGTGCTGCGAATCCGGGGTCCCCCCGCATCCTCTGCCGGCACAATTGGGCCAGCTCGCCGTCTGTCAGCGCCGTCGCCTCGCCAAAAGGCACCGGGGGATATCCCGCCGCACTGTTCCCCCTCTCCTCCGGGTGCATCCGGCCGGTGTAGTGGCTATGGTGAATAACAAGGGTCCCGCACTTCCCGCAGGTAGCAGCACCAGCAGGCAGGGGCAAGTGGGCGCCGTCCGCGGCTGCGTCCGTTAGAGTGAACGTGTGCCCCTTAAAAGGATAAGGCACGGGGTGCTGGCACCTCACCACTCTGCGCTGCGCGGGCCATGCCTTCACCGACACGTACCAGAGGGGTGCCGATACACCCTCCTGGCACGTCCAGGTGGCACACTCCGTGTTTTCGGACTGGTCTCCGTAGCTGTGGCAGGCGGGACAGTCGTTGGAGCAGGGAGTATCCTTGCGGCTGGAGCGGCTGGCTGTGCAACCCGGCGCCGGCGTCGGCTGCGGCGGCGGCTCGAAGGGGCGACAAGGGCAGATGGCTTGTCCATCTTGAGCGCGAGTGCGCTGCAACTCCAAGCTACCGACGAAGGCGACTGTCGAGAGAGAATGACTGCGGGAAGACAGTTCCGGGCACCGGCAGCAGCAGTGCCAGCAGGAGTAGTAAATGCTGACACCAATCGTTTCCAAGAAAGAGCGAGCAGAGATGGGGGCACAGGATGGAGGGTCGCGAAGCCAGCTGGACGTGGTTTTCGTCCCCTTTTGCACGCGCACACACGAGGCACCCGCGACACGTGCCCTTAGGGCTTGCAACGGATTCAGGCGCAGGCAACACCAATGTCTGAGGCGTCCAATGTCTCAAACCTCCCCCCTCAGCTGACGCTCCCGTGGTCGCACGCCCCCGCTTTCCGAACACTTACGCGGCGAGTCTCAAAGACGAGACAACAAAAGAATGAGGGCACCAAGCGCGCCTCTACAGCTACGTACAATGACAATGCGGGGTAAGAAGCGGGGCACTGCCAGCTTAACCACCGGCCGCGAGTGCCTTGGCGACTCCAAGGAAGTCCGGAGGGCACTCGAAAGGGACTGAATTAGTCGCGTGGCTTCGCTAAGCAACGCCCCCGCGTCTGGTGCGCTCGTCTCACCAGGAACGTCTGCTGGCGGGATTTGAGCATGCTGGGACACCTGCAACCCTCCCCTCATTTCGGTTAGCGGTACCTCGCTCAACCCTACGCGACTCGAGGCTACCTCGCCACCTCGCACAACGGTGCTCGCGGCAGGCGATAACCCCCTACTCCCCCCGCGCTCGCCGTCGGCGGTGGGGGCCACAGCCGCGTAGCTCCTCAATGCTGGTAGGGTTCGCGGCAGCCTCCCCTCTTCCATGGCGGCAAGCTCATCGTTGCTTATCGCTGCATTGAGAGATCCACGCCCGTCGTGGAGCGGCGTGGACATATCACACGCATCTAGTAGGTTTGCGCCAACTAAGCTTGCACTCCGTGTTCGTGCTCTGGGAGTTGAGCTGTGCCTCCTCGCTCGGCACCAGCATCGGCTGCGTAATCGAGCAGGGCGACATTCGCGAGAGTCGTCAACAATCACGACTCCTTGAAGCTGGAAAACATGGCACGGCCAGCCGATCAAGCGGGTCTCCGGCTCGTTACACACCGCAGCAATGCAAAGGCAGTTACTGCCTCACGTTGGGCGCCAAAATGTGGGCTCACTGTACGTCTCCGCGCACGGCGTCGCCAAGTGGCCCCCGAGAAGTGGAGCCTCACGACGCGGCACGACGGCGCGCGGCGATAGACCCACCGCAGGTTCGAGCACCAAGCCGAAAGACCTGGCCGGCTCTGGCCGTACGCATGGGCGCTCTCCCAGGAACACAAGGCGTCCAGGACAGTTAAAGCGTTTATTGATCAGAAATGGCCAACATGTACCAGACTGCACCCAAACACACGGAGTACACTCGGCGCCCGTGGTTCCCGATGGCGAGGAAGGCGGGTTACACGCCGTGTCGAACAATGGTTTGCGCGCGCGGGCCGAAATGCGTTCGCAAACGCTACCTAGCGCTTCCCGTCACCGACAATGGTCTGCGACGGTTCGGATACGCAAAATGTGACGCACTGAGCACCTGCGACTACCGCAAGGGCGGAACGCAGAGCCACTCAGCAAGCCACACTTACGCAAGCTGACAAAGCACGTGAACGTCCCCAGGCCGGGGCGTTGGGGACACAAATAGCTGGTGGCTCACGTACCTTGCAGCTTGCCACTCGTGACCGGCGCTCGTCCTTGTCGCAGCACGACTCTCCCGCACACGGCGATTGTCCCCAGTCGGGGCTTCTTCCCTACGTCACGCCCCCACGACCGAATCGCAGGGCCGCGTAGCATGACGTCGCGGGACGCGGTCGCGGCGGCCGGGGAAAACGGTGCGTGGTCGAGGGGCAGGCATTTGGGAGGGGTTTTCCTCGCAATGGCGAATAAGTCCGGAGCCTTAGGCACAGCAACGACTGCGCCCCGGTAGACCGACGGAACTCCCACATCGTACACTTGGAGCAAACTTCTCTCAGAGGGGCCCCATCTCAGTCCAGATATTACACGAAGAACGTGTATGAAGTTGGTCAGTTTAGCCCTAAGCGCAGTAACATGTTTAGTCCAAGAAACATTGCGGTCTTTTATCACTCCAACAAATCTGTGGTGGGTGACTAAAGGGAGCGCCGTTCCGTCGACAATGATTGGATAGGGTGACATTGATTTGCGCGTAAATGCCAACACTGCACACTTAGTTGCTGAGAGTTGCAGGCCTCTACGGCACAAGTACTTCGCCGTGATGGTAGCCGCACGTTGAAGCCTTGTACGCACTGGTGGAAGTGTCACCCCAGATGACGAGATACAGATGTCATCTGTGCTTATATGCGTTGTTTCAGGTAGCTCGTCTGCAAGGTCCACCATTATGACATTGAACAATATTGGGCTAAGGACGCCACCCTGCGAAACACACCTGCGAACGTCATGTCTATCAGTCTCGCCATCCAAAATTGACGTGAAAATGGTGCGGCCACTGAGGTAACTGTGCAGCCATGCGTACATCCGGCCACCAATTCCAATATCCTGAAGCGCCTGAAGAATCGAATGCTGGAAGATGTTGTCGTAGACACCTTTAATATCCAGAAATATTGCGCATACAGAGACACGAAGAACCCTGCGAGACTTATCATGAAATAGCCCATAGGTATCGCTTGAGGCATCGCGCGCTCCCACCACCGGCCAAGCAACTCGACAAAACGCAAGCGGTCGCGTTTTCCTGACTTCAGACAAACACATACCCACACCCAAAGTACATTAACAATATCACAGGGGGCAAGCAAAGCGACCAATGAAGGCGCCGTTCAGAAACAGGAGCACTCACACACATAATGTGGGAATGCACCTCGCTCCCGTTCTCTCATCCCCCATCAGCAGCGAGACTGACTGGACAGCCTGGCTCAGTTCCGGCGACGTCGACCGACAGCTTAAACTGGTGGACTGGGCGGAGAAGGCCAAGGAGGCCCAGGGCCTTATTTGAGCCCAATCCCTCAGCCACGTCCCCCTTTACGCTTCCCCCTTTAAATAAAGTTTATCACCACCACCACCACCTGACGACGGCGTCTCTTTTGCTGTTGAACAGAAGATACCAGATCGATCACACCATCAATGGACGACCGGCCTCTTCGGAATTCATTGATAAAATGAGGAAATCCACCACTTTTCTCGAGTAGCCATTCCAGTCTGCTCAGCACCATCCGCTCGATCACTTCATCGATACAGCTTGCCAAGAATATTGGCCGATAATATGAAAAATCATGTCGTCATTTCCCGGGTTTTAGCAAAGCCACAAGACAACTGCACTTCCAGTGGCCAGGCACAGTTGGTGCGTCCCACGTAGAGTTGTAGGACGCCAGGAGAATTTCTCGAGCTTCTACTCCAAGATGACAAATCGCGGAATATGTCATTCCATCTGGTCCTGGACAAGATGACCCGCGGGAAGTAGATATCGCAGCGCGGAGCTCGTGCATAGCAAAAGGCGCATCCAGACGGGGATTACTAGATGGTGAAAAACTCAATCGTGATTGCGTTCCAATATCGTTAGAGGAACTCACAAGTAGTTTGCAGAAGTCATCCGCGATCTCAACTTCACGCCGCCCTTGCCGTATGGCCACAGGGCTGAACGGGTGCAGCTGTTGTGGAGGCGATGGAAGGCTTCGCACAATTTTATAAATTCTAGAGAGAGGTTTTCTCGGCTCCAGAGAGCCACAGAATGATCTCCAGCGTTGTTTGTCGAGCTTTTCAAGGTGACGCAGGACATGACGCTGAGCCTGGCGTGATGCAGCGATGTCTAATGGTGATTTGTTCCTTCTATATTTCCGTTCTGCTGGACGCCATATCGTGCGAAGTCGCTCGTATTGGCCATCAATAGGTGATCTAGGTGAAGGTGCGCTGAGGTGTTTTGTTGTGTCGCGTAATGTTGTGGCGATGACATCTTCAATATTGGAGGGTGAATGGATGGTTTGACATGCGGTGTTCACAGATTCTCGAAATGTTGGCCAATCGATGGAACGCACATTGTGCAGAGCTGGGGGATGTAACCCTTTCAACTTAATATAGTTGGCAGATGGCCACTTCCATAGGTGTCGAGATCAGTACACCATCGTGTAGCAGACAGCAGGCTCTTTGAAACAAACGCAATGTCAAGACAGCTGCTGTAGTAAGAGCCTCGAAGGTATGTTGGCGAGCCATCATTGATCACCATCAAGCCTTGACTAAGCATGACGTCAGCCAAGTTTCTACCGCGGGCGTTCTTCGAAGCAGAGCGGCACCTGGGATGGTGGGCATTAAAGTCGCCGATGATGATGTGGGGGCCTGGACAAGTTTCTAGTATGGACAGCAAATATGAACTGTCTATGCTCGATGTTGGGAGTACATATCCTGCAATTACTTAGAATATGTGCCACTTGTACTTCAGCGCTTTCCAAACGTACTCGTTGGAAGCATGTGGAGAAATGTCTTTACGAAGGCACGTCAAATTGAGACGAACAAACATGAGCGCTTTGCTTAAATTGTGGTCATTCCTTGACCACAGTGGCACATATCCAGATATGCGTATTAACGACGCCGTGTTTGGCTCACATATTACAGCCACGGGAAACTGGCACTTGAACATCCATTGTTGAACGTCAAGACGGCCTCGTAGGCCTCTGCATCCCACGGCATTATTGCAGAACTTCGTACTTGATTTTCAAAAGATAGCGCCATGATGCCTTATTATAGAACCGTGAGGAGCGGTTCCAAAGCATCTAGAACATGTAGCGCGGTCTTAGCAGCCGGCGTCTGTAGTCCGCAGAGAAGTGAACGCATCGTAGTTATGAGGTATTTCAGCATACTTCGTACATTTCATTTTCTTTCTTATCATTCTCAACCACCTTTGCAGACACATCACCCGACGAATTCAAGCATGTTTTTGCATAGAAGCGATGGCCATTCAATGTTAGAGTCGGTCGGCGGAAGCGTCGTTTTATGCTACGGATGTTTTCCACGTACTGCTGCCGAAGGAGGCCTATCGGGCCCACATTTTAATCGCAGAAACAAACTTGGCAAGCGAGGAGTTTGGCATGTGGCCGATGATCCGTCTGTTCGCTAAATACTCTTACCTTGCTGTCGTCTGTGCCGCGATCGGCGCCTGCGGCGGTTTATCAATGTAGCAGCATGTCTATGAGTGTATTTTTTCCGCACCATCTTTCGAAGCACTGACATGTCGTCCTTGATTTTCTGGCAGTCTTTTGATATCGCTTCATGTGGACCGGCGCATTTGTACATTTTAGACAGTAGCATCACAGCTATCATTTTGATGGGCTCCTCGACACCGTTGGCATGTTACGCCGCCCTTGCAAGCTGCGCTGACGTGTCCTATTTTAAAACACTTCCAACACTGAACCAGTTTTGGCACGTAAGGGCACACACGGTGTCTTACGTATCCAACTTTTACGTAGTCAGGTAATGTTTCAGAGTCAAAGACTAGTTTAACGCACCAGCATTGACCGAAGCGGTGAATCTGCACTATTCGTGTGGTAGAATTCAAAAGCCTCTCGAGGCCAATGTCTGTGATTTTCCACATACTAGAAAGGAGCGCACTGGGCTGTTTCCTAGTAGTGTGGTATTGAGATCATTGGTAGCTGCAGTAGGGACATAAGTAACGGTGGATGATTGCTTACAAGTGTCCTGCCTGGCAACGATTCACTGTCTGTTGAGGTCCTCCTGAGTATTCTCTGCAAGCGGTGGCCCACGGCAAGCGTGAAATCGTTATCCGATTCCATTTCTTTAACCGTTGAGCTGTCGGAAGATTCAAGGGTGATAGTGGAAGGGCCAGTGTGGTCCCTTGCCTTCGATACAGCCAGTGGTGGACGACCAGGGTCAAACGCTCCAATCCCGGAGGATGACATTGTGCCCTTTGCAGAACCTCTGATGTGGAAGAACGTCCATGACACAGGAAAATGAAGAGACCACAGGTATAGCCGTCCTTCTTCCGAGGCACTTCTTCCTCCTTTCTTGCGATTGCAAATTAGCAGATAGCTATATGAAGTTAGGATAGTAGTTTTATCGGCTGTATGAACTTGTAAACATTCGCTTGCTACCTAAATTAACAATCATATAATCCTCAAGCGTGACTGAGCGAGGACGTCGAAAGAAACAGACACACGGTGACAGCGCTGTCTCTATGTGTCTCTTTCTTTCTACGTCCTTCTTCCGTCGCGCTTACACATTTTATCATGAATTCAAGCCAACTTTCCCACCAACGCAGTTCTAATTAAATTATCAAGGTCGGTGTCATGCGTGCACAGGCAAATATGAGCACACCTCGCTCGACAAGCGTGGAAACTCGCTGTCAAGATGCTTGTGTGAGGAATCACGGCAGCTGCAGCGATCGAATAGACCTTCGTGCATCAATCGCTTCAGTGCGAACGAAACATCTTAAGCAAAGCGCTTACGAAGCTACGGCACTACGCGCACTCTGCAAACAGCGCAGATTACTTTGAACATGAGGTCTGCGCGGGCGCGTACTATGGCTACGTCTTATATCGCCTTGAAGATCCGGCGGCCGAATGGCCGTGCCGTAAGCAGCAGCCGCCGAAGAAGAACGGCCCCCCTCCCTCATCGCCTCATCCCCGCGCCTCGCGTGCGACAGGGGAGGGTGCGCTTGCGGTCCGCCTTCCTCGCTCACACACGCGAGATTGAGCCGTGTTCACAGGCTCACCCTCGCAAGCTTTAATTCGCGCATACAGCATACGGGGCGCGGCGACGATTTATACGGAACGTCGGCGACGACGCTATAAGGAACGTCACAAGGACGGCCACGCCAACGGCACAAATTCGCCTGGAGTGTCCATGCAATTGCTGTCGCAATAAAACAACATAAACGAGGGCTCCGTAATCACTTGCAACGCTTCTAATACGTCAAAAACATTAAACTTTCCCCACACAAAGCTTTGACATGACTCCTGTATACACGAAATGTACAAGTGGTGTAACGTATTTCGGGATATTGACAAGCATAGCTGAAGGCGGCTGCATGAGACCTTCGTAAACATGACTAAGATATTTTTAAAGGCTGCAGTTGATCCACACAATTTTAGCACCGCACATGGATTCCGCGTTACATTCCGCCCCCTCTACCATTTTGACTAAGTTTTACCTTGGTTCACTTTGCTGTTCTGCCACGGGAACTAGCTAGATTGTGCGTCAATAGCAAGATAAACTCCTAACGCTTAAGTAATTTGTTGCAAAGACCACAATTAACTCACATGCTTTGAACTTTGCCTGCACATCACCCCTTACTTGGTCTGTACATTCACCAAGCATAAACATGGTGCCTTGTTTAGTACTCCGAAGAAAACAAATCATTATACAACACGCCCTAACTTACGGAACACATGTTCTATACGTGTTTTCATTTCGCGATATAGTGGCTGGCGTACACAATGTTTGTTGTGTGGCAGGTTGCAAACAGAACGAAGTATAGCGCAACTGCCCCGCTAATCTGGAAATCGCGAGAGGCCGCGCGTGGGTGACAAGTGGGCGCGAATCACAGCAGCCGCCGCAAATGTAGCAGACGACGCGTGCAACTCTGTCGCTGTCTTGTAGCCCTCGTCGCCGCACAACGCTTTCGTCCTCGTGCCTTTCATCCGCCGCTGCGCTCCGCGTTCGCTCTTTCACCATTCGCTCTGCTTGTTCGCTCGTTTACGCCCGCGCTGACGCTAGCCACAGGAATGGTTGCCTAAAAGCTGCGGTCTAAAACAAACGAAGAAGGGTTCAATAACTACTTGAAACGCTGCTCAATGGGTGAGAAACATTAAAATTTCCCGACACATTGCACTGATTATTGATCACGTTTCTAACGAATGTAAAGTTTGTGTAGAATAAAAAATTACTGAAACCGGCCACCTGACACCTCATTACATTGTTTAGGAATTTTTTATGAAAAGATTCTAATAATGCACGGGCATTTAACTTCGCACACAGATTCACCATAGTAACAAGCCACATTTTCCCAAGTTTCATGCTTGTGGCGTTCGTGCTTATTCCAGAGCAGCGTGCGCCGTTTTCTGCCACGCGTAAATTACATTCACAACGTTTCAGAGGACTTTCATACTGGCGCGTGGTGGTGACGTCGAATAACACAGTAGCAATACTGTGACCGACAAAACTAACTTTTATTGGGCGAACCTGTAACCACAAAACAGGCTACACTTATAGCACAACAATAGCGGCGAACACGCTCGATGATCATCGAAAAACTGATCAGCGGGTCAAGCGCGTCGGCTTTTATACAGCAGTCATCGAATGTTCCAGACTGATCGTTGGGACCCGCATGCCTTCTGCAAAGTTCTACACCATTCGCGTCAAGCGATGAAATCAGATAACACAAGGTTCGGCGACAACAGACAGCGGATAGAAGCATCGACAACTTTCCAGAAACTTCGGATACATGTAGGCGCGTCCCGCGCTGTGCGATAACATTTGTTAGGTGGCAAAAAGTGTCGCCCGATAAAAACAAGTACACGTATCAATACGTTATTTGTTCTAAAGGCACTGATTAACCCACGCACTTTGAAATTTGGCTACGCATTACTCGTGATGTGCCCCTTGTTTTCGACAAAGTGCGAAGTGTCTGATTATGTTCACCGAGGAAACCAGAGAAACCAACCATGAACCCCTTATGACACATGAAAATAAGGAACAATATAAGAGTTCAGCAGTTATTTGAAACAAGCATAATTCATACAAGATCATCAACATTTTGCCGCGGAGGAACATGCAGTTATCGGTAGTATCGCTGAAATTGAACTTGGTGGTTCTTGAAGCCGCGTTAGAATTCTGGGAAAAACTACAGATAACGACAGTATGACATTTTCAAACACTTTAGCAAAGGTTCTTTTGTTAAAGGCAGTATTTGATCCACACGCACTCTTCTACATAGACTTCCTGCATATTCCCTCTTTTTCAGTTAATATGAATGGTGCTGCATTTCTGGTTATACCAGGACTGTGTGCTACATTTTGTGTTCCTTATAAAACCCAATTATATATGTTTAGGTGCGCTCAAGCACGTGGTATGTTGCACAGGCCATAATTAACCAAAAATTTTTCCATTTCGCCTACGCTGAGCGCATAACGTTCCCTCTATTATTGCAAAATATCAGCTTTGCGCAATTTATAGTTCTCTAAGTACACTCGAAACACAGAATGAAATTGCAACATAAAGCTTTTGAGTGCTTTCTAAAGAAAAGCTGTAAAAAGTGTGTATTTGATGAACATGTATCTTACTTCGCACATAAATTCTCCATTGCAGTGCTCCTGTGTTCCTCAAGTGTGATTTCAATGGCATATTTAGTGACACCAGCGCATCTGGGAAAGTGTTCCGGAAGCTCGTAAAACACACTCAAAAGGGGCCGGAGCACTTGAATACGCAAACTCCACCATTAACCCAGCCACCTACAACATTGCCAAAATTGAAATTGCAATTCATTTATTCAATATAGACTATAGGTTATAAAAGAAGAATAATATACAGAAGGAGGTCCGATAGTCAGACTGTATCGGGACCTCCTGTTATTTATAAATATGTGTTTTCTAAAGCGACGAGGAGAGCTACATTAAAATTATATATAAGGAGACATGGAAGAAAGTAAGTACTGCAGAATGCAAAACAAGATTAGGAGTTACAATAAATCTAACGAAAGAAATTATACAATTGCAAGGAGCAAATGCCGCAAAACTAAATGAACTAAACGAAATTGACAGTAACGGACAAAAAATTTTACCCAAACATGGAATACAAAAAGAAGGAATTCCAAAATATACATTACCGTAAATGCAACAATAGAAACAAGAAATATTTCTAAATATACATGACCATTAATAAAAAAGAAAGGAATCAGAACAGCGGAATATTTGAAGCAATAAGGGTGAAAGAAAAAAAGGGGGAAATGTTGATGTTAAATATTTTCTGTTAGAAGAAAATTCTTCAGATGTCTTTTTTTAAATATGGTTGTTGAACGCGAAGTTTTGACGCAAAGTGGTATGGAATTTCAAAGTGAAAAAGCCGAAAAATGAACTGGTTGTTTGCCATAGTTGGTGCGCACCTGAGGCTAATGAGATTATTGTTTAAAGCAAATCTAGCGACATTAGCGTTTATCAGGCATGTTTTAGGAATCATACATGCGGGAACTTGAATATTGAACTTGACAAAGCCTGCAAAGAACGCTACCACATTCCACACGTGGTGCGGCGATGGCAGAGAGTACGCTCGACGAGGAACGGCGACGACTGTACTACAATGCCCAAGTCCGCCATCGCTGCCACCAAAGATGAGTACTCGCACCTGCCAGCAGGTTCCAGGGCCGCAGAACGCAACCGATCTCATTCCAGATCCAGGGGCCGACCCCGGGCCTGCTCCCGTGGTGCGCCGCACGGCGAATGTCGGGAACACTCCGTTTTTCGCTCCAAGTGAGAGCCTGGGTCGCGTTCCGGCTCCCGTTCTGGATCCCGCTCTGGGTCCTCCTGTCAACGATTGTCAAGCTCGCCGACACCAACCACGAGCAACAAGAAACGAGGCACGCTCACCTGGACAGACGTCGTCCGGGAAAGAAGAATCGACACCACATCGCAGTAGGGTCGGGATAACTCCCAGAGCACGATACAGACACTAACACATCCGAGATAGCGTTACTCAAACGCGAAAACACCGATATGAAAGAGACAATCCTCATACTTGCGGCCGCGAATGACGAACTACAACACGACAGGAGCGCGCGCGCAGCCATTAGGCCCTCCGCCGAGAACGCCGCCAACGCAGTAGCCGCGTTACCCCGCCGCAACCTGTTAGCGCTGGTAGCGCCGACGGCGAGTGCGCGCCCAAGAAACGCGCCGTCGCTCGCGCCCTACCAGAATTGAAACCAGAGTTAGACGAAATTAAAAGTAGGCTGTCGGCAATTAAAGAGAGCCTCCACCTTCTCGGAGAGAATATGGCCCGCGTACAGTCGACCCTCACGGCCCACGGTAATCGGTTGGGGAGGACAGTCGAACATTATCTGGAAAACGACGTAGTCCCCGCCACTGCCGCTGGTAAGCCGGTCTCGCCACAACACCCCACGCCCAACCCACCCCCACACGCGGCCCCGTTCCAACCGTCAGGCGCCTCGGCCGACCCCCACAAGCATCAAGATGGCCAGGCGAGATGAAGTGTTCCGCCTCTGGCAGTGGCACCGCAGGAGTTTCACTGCGCAGAAAGCCTCCCTGCAGCAATACCTACGCAGCCACGACGCCAAGCCCCATGTAATCCTACGGCAAGAAACTCGCACACACACTACCACGTTCACCGGTTACCAGTGGTTACCCGGCCTCGCGGGAGGACGTGGTACCACCACGCGGGTCTCTAAACAGCTCCCCTGCCTCGCACATGACCACGGCCCGTCCGAGGTAGACAACGCTATGACGGAGATTCTCCTAAGCGACGCGTCCCGACAAAGTGTGTACATCCACAACATGTACAGCAGCCCCAGACAAAATAGTCGTTTCCTACACGTATTCCAGAGAGCCATCCGTCTTGCAGGCTCAAACCCGCTCGTGATAGCTGGTGACTTTGACTCTGGGCATCGCACCTGGGGTTACGTGTATGACACCCCAAATGGTACCGCGCTGTGGCACCATGCGAACGACCTGTATCTCACCCTATTGATGGACAAGGCGTTCATTGCCCGCATCGGCACGTCCACCCACAGGGACACCACCCCGGATCTCTGCTTCGTGAAGAACACAGCCGATGCCCACTGGTCCAATCTTGCGGACGATCTTTGGCAGCGACTATCTCATATTGGCCGTGCACTTGCCCACCATCGTCAGGAAGCCCAAGTCGTACACGTGTGTCGACTGGGACCTGGTTCGCAAGACTTGCGCCTCACGACTCCGTCCCGACACTGCCCCGAACCTGGAGACGTGAACGGCTCAGCACAAAGCCGACGCTGGTAAGGCCACGAAAACGTTCAGCACGGATATGCTAACCGAGAAGATGTACAGCCGCTTCACCCACTTGCTCGAGCCCAAACAGTCTCTACTGACACGATGGAAGAGCCAGCGTCTCAACCGCAGGCTAGCAAACGCATTGCAGAAACGAACAAGACCATAACGAAACACTGCAGCACCTTATCCAAACAGCAATGGGACAAGGTCTGTTACTCGATTGGCGGACAGGTGCGCAATGGGAAGACGTGAAACCTCGTCAAACACCTGCTCGACGACACCAACACCCGCACGAACCAGCGCCACTCGCTCACCAAAGTCCTTCACCAGTCCCAAGGGCCCCACTTCGCCGGATGACGTCGTCAAGACCCTTGTGGATAAGTACCTGCCGATACCCACAGGCCCGCTGACCGTGCATCCTGATTACACAGGTACCAACAAGACCCTCCTCGACGCCGAATTTTCTGTCGAAGAGGTACGCCGGGCTCTCTACGGACTGAACAGCCGTTCCGCCACGGGCCTCGATGGCATAACCAACAAGCTCCTGTGAAACTTACACGACCCCTCGGTCATGTACCTCACGGGTACCATCAATGTCGTGTGGGGGCGGGGCGAGTTACCTGATCTCTGGAAACTCGCCCAGGCGATCCTCATTCGAAAACCGGGCAAAGCACATGCCATCAATAATCTTCGCCCTATCTCGCTGACCCCGTGCGTGGCTGCCAATCGTGAGCGGTCCCGGCGACACTCGCACAAGTGCTCTGGGAGTGCAGAAACGCTCCGCCCGACTCTTCATCCCGCAAATGGGAGAATACCAATAGCCCGCTTCTACAAGACCAGCAATTGGCCGTCCAGCAGTTTCGCGCAGCGGCCGCCAGGTACTCCCAGCGGTCTTTGCGTGGGACACGCCCATTGCGCAGCGTCCTGCAGGACCTTTATTAAAGTTTGTCCAATCAAATCCAGATACCGCGTGATAATGTGAAATAAGTTAGCGTTGAGCAATTATTTGCAGTGTTTACAGTGAAGCCGGAAATGAAATACTTTCGCCACAGTATAACCCTGATTTTAACTTGCCTTAATGTGAATGCGGTGTCTCGCATAATTGTTTTAGGATTTTAGATTTTAGGACGTCCGATTTCTCGGCATTACCTTGAACCACAGACTAATATGTCACTGGAAGGTTGACCACATTGTGGCGTCATCGTGACAGGGGCTACATGTGATGAAGCGAGTGGCTGGAATACGCTGAAACAACCATACGGCGTGGATGCTACGGCTGCATGCAGCTGTGGTTACCGGTCGGATACTATAACAACTGCCTCCGATGTTACCCCCAGATAGTCAGCACGAGTGCTTAGAAGCCAAACACAGAAAAGGTATTCGACTCTGCGTGGGTGTCCATCGGCCGGCATCAAATAAGAAAGTGCGCTAGCAAGGTGAATAACTGAGTTTATCATGACCCTCCTACTACGTTTGAATGTGTCTTTGTCTGGCAAAGCCCCCTTAAGACGTGTAGGTAACAGGCAGTGCTCACATTTTGTACAGCACTGAAAACACTTCGAGTCTTAGAATTATGCTGATGAAGAGAGAGGCCTTTGACGTTGGAAGATATCACGTGCAACTTAAGTGTACCACGGTTGTAGTCAGAGAGTTGCACTCCATCTGCAGAAGCTAAATCACTGGCTCTCGAACATTTGAACACGATTTACCCAAATCACCTACAAGCATAGACAGATGGTCCTGTGGAAGAAGATTAACACCGCTCCGCAGTTGCATTCCGTACTGACACGTATCTTTATCGGGTGACCACGTTTCACAGCCTAACAAATATTATTGCACACAGCGCAGGACGCGCCTGCATGTATCGCAAGTTTCTCGAATGTTACCGATGGTTCTATCCGCTGTCGGTCGTCACTGAACCTTGTGCAATCTGATTGCATGTATGCGCCACGCGAATGGTGTACAACTTTCTGGAAGACACGCAGGCACCAGCGATTGCTCTGGAACCTTCGATGACTGATGCATGAAAGCTGACGCACTTGACCCGCTGATCAGATTTTTGACGGTCGCCGACTGTGTTCGCCGCAATCGTTGTGCTTTGAGTGTAGCCTGTTTTTGAGGGCACGGGTTCGCTGAATAAAACGCTAGTTTCACCATTCACAGTTTGGCTGCTTTCTTTACCGTCACCTCACAGGAGATGTTCAGGAGATGACAAAGACACACAAATACCTCCTCTTCTGGTAGCGCCTTGTCCTGTTTTCTTTCTTGTGTCTGTCGTTTTGCGCTAAACAAAATATTCATGGATTAGCACCAACTAGCCCGCCAACGCATTGTGCTGAACTATCTTTATTCTACTGCGGGCCCTGATATTGGTGTATTTGTCATCTCCTGAACCTGCTGTTCTGGTAGTGCCTTGTCCTGTCGTCTTTCTTGTGTCTGTTGTTTTGCGCTAAACGAAGTATTCATGGATTCGCACCAACTAGACCGCCAACGCATTGTGAGAGCAGTAGCGTCCATCAGAAAACCGTTGACTGACAGACCCGTGATGTTGGCCACAATGGGAAAGCGACTCATGTCCACGAGCAGATGAAAATGGCTCAAGAAGTGAGCCGTTAAAATGGCATAATGGTCTGATATTCAAAATAGTCATGGCAACCTTCTCTTAAGAGCGCGATCGAGGGTGAGAGATTGCTGTACGTAAGTTGCGACGAGGAAGAGTTCATAGCTTGTAGGGGGTTGACTTTACGCGGAGACGCCGGTCAGCTTCTAACGCAGGAATTATGCTGACCTCGGCACCAGTGTCTACGTAGTCCTATCGTTCGGCCGGTTATATGGAAAAGGCGGCCTGACGTAAGGCGATGGTCGCCCGCCTCTATTATTGACGTGCAGTCTGAGCATTTCTCGTATGTCAAACAGGGTGACACGCATCGATGAGCCGCGGCGCGAAAATATCAGTAGCACAGGCACTGTAATGAAAAACTGCATTCAGGTTGTTGAAATGGCCGCTGCGTAGAAGGCGGCTTCAGAGGCTGATGAGTTAGATAGGGTCGATCACTGAAGTTGTGAGCGTCGCGCAATTCCTTAGGCAAGTCAGCAACTTGAGATGAGAGCTATTTTCTTGTTTCCCAAAGGGAATCCCCTTCAGGAATTGGAGATCTATGGGCAGCATTTATGACTGCCAGAGCGACGTCAATCATGTCGTCGACCAGTTCGGCGAGTTTCGACAGTGGCTTATGCTTAGCTGTGACGAAAGCCATTCGTACGTTGGCTGGAAGACGTTATACAAACAACTCACGCAAAACGGCCTTGTCCAAAGAGTCTAGTTGGTCCCCAATTAGGTGTTGCAGCGGACATGGAAACTGAGTTGTACGTCGATCACCGAGCTCTTCGTTGTTCAGTAGCTGCTGAGTATGTGTGATGTGTGGTGCGCGACATGGTGCGGTGGTCGGGATGGATAGCAGCAGACGACAAGGAGTGCGCGCGCCGAGGCGAATTCCGTGCTGGGACGAGAAAAACGACAACGCCGCAGAGCGTCCGGCTCGTGAACGCGCGGAGCAAGAAAAGCAACTAAAAGAAGAAAAGCCAACCAATTAGGAAAAACCGCGGGGCGTCAGGCAGCCAATCGGAGAATGCCTAATCGGCTAGAGCGGAAAAAAAGGCGAGGCGCGCGGACAGAAGCGGGAGACGCAGGGGAGACGCCAGGAGACGGTCAACCACCGGACCGGGAGTTGAAGACGGGCCGTCGGGTTCCGGACCCGAGGCACCAGGACTTCACCCGACCGGGGCCTCCTGCCAGCCAGTTCCCGTGCGTCGCCCGTCTACCCGAGCGTGCCGCCAGCTGCTCAAGGCCGGTGAGCTTCTGCGCCCATGGGCAGGACGAGACCAGTCGGGCTACGGGCCCGAGTTCTGCGCCAGCTGCCTGGCCAGAACGCCGCCCCCGTCTGTCGTGCCGCCTGCTGCCCGAGGCCGGCGTTCGAGCTTCTGTGCCCGTGGGCAGGACGAGAGCAGTCGGGCTACGGGCCCGAGCTCTACGCCCAGCTGCCCGGCCAGAACGCCGCCGTTGTCTGCTCGTGCCACCAAGCCGCCTGCTTTACCTTTCCAAGCCAGAGCTGGCGCGCTCCGGTCGCCTGGTCAACCAACTTGCACCACGACCTTTGCTGAGACCGGCGTAACTCCTTTCGTCAGCTTGTCGCCGCGTCGCCGCGTCGCCGCGTCGAGACCGCTATGCGTCCCTGCCGTCGTGGCAAGCCCGGACTCGCGCACTAGTTAACTTAATACTAGCCCCAAGTGGTTTTCTTACTGCCGTGATGTCTATTTGAGTGTTTCTCTTACGTTTTCTATTTTCCTCTATTTATTGTAAGCCTTTTTTAGTTCCATCAAATGTTTGTGTGTGTGTTCGAAACCAGCGGCTTTGTCCTCAATTAGGTTCTCGGAGGCACCGCCTGAGAGAACCGTCAGAACCTTTGCGTACACGAACCTTTGTCCCCACATTTGGGCATCACAGTATGCCGATGTGCAGGCGGGACGAGACGGCGAAGAAGAGCCTCTTTGAATGTCGTATATGGCGTTTCCTGACGTGGCTGGGCGAGGATGTCGCATGTCTCGGACATGGCCTGTAGCGGCAAAGATTCAACGTGGAGTTCATATTTGCGAAACTCCGACGTGACGCCACGACTTCGGAATTTGTTCACAGCTTTCATAAACCTTAACGTTTGATCAGCAAGCCACAGATGTGGTAGCGTAATGGTAGCTGTAGCTCTTATAACACCCGTAGAAGGTACCCAACCGGTTGCAGAGGTAGTAGGAACGAAGCTGAGGTCGTCTGAGGTCTGGGGTTGGTAAACTCTATGCCGCGTTCGTAGTCCTGGTCACTAGTAACTGTGGACCCACCAAACACAGTTAAAAGCACAGGGGATATATTCGTACGTCCCTTCACTTGATCTGATGGTGATGATAAGGATGATGATGATGATAACCTTGATGTGTTTGACGCATACCCACTCACGGGGGCTGGTTGTTGTTGCGGTTAAAAACTTTATTCAAACAAAGGTGTTCAGGGCACGCAGGCCCCTGGGCCCCCGTACGACCGTACTCCACTGAAGTGTTTATGTTCCGTAGGTCCATAACACTGGCAGTCCGGCTGGTCGCGATGGTCTGCGTTGCCGGGTCCTCAGAGCGGAGCATGGTCACCCAGTCCTCCCATGATGTCAGGTGCTCCAGGCCCCGCGGGGTAGGGTCCGCCGGGTAAAGCGAGAGGATGTGGATGGCGAATGCGAATGGTTCGGGACAGAGGGTGCAGGTGGGGGTGGGGAAAGAGGGATGCTAATGGGATAGGGTGACAGGGGAGGGGAGTGTGTGCGTCTGGAGTAGCCTCCAAAGTGTCGCATGTCTGTTGTCTAGGGATGGGTGAGGTGAGGAGCGGGGGTAGATCTGACGTGCGGCTCTATAAGCCTGCGTCAGATCGCTGAAAGAGTGCATGCGCTCCTTTGTGAATCCCGGATCGGAGGCCACCTGAGCCCGGTTAATAGAACCTCGGGCTAAAAGGTTGGCAGCCTCGTTTCCGGGATTCCCGGAGTGCGCAGGCATCCATGTCAGTTCCACATGGTGGGGTGGAGGTGCAACGGGTGAGTCCAGTATGCAAAAAGCAGGAACGTGGACTCGGCCTTGTGCAAAATTTAGTATAGCGGTTTTTCAATCTGTTATTATGCACGCGTGCTTCGGTATGGGTGATGGCACTGGCAATCGCAGCTTCCTCTGCAGCTTCTGGGAAAGTGTGTGGATGGAGGGGTAGTTTGATGAGTGGGAAGAGGGAGGAGTCCACCACGGCGACAACCGCTTGCTCTCCCATGCATGCGGCGTCCACCCATACGGTGTCCGGTTCGGGGCCGAAATAGCGATGGAGCGCCTTAGCTCGAGCTCGGCGGTGCTCCTCGTGGTGTTGTGGGTGCATGTTCCTCGGGAGCGGCTTAATAAGCAGCTCCCGATGGATGTGGTGTGGGGTGGCGAGTAGTGTAGGGTCGTTGTAGGGTCGTTGTGTAGTGTAGGATCCGGATCCCGAGGGAGGCCAGGATGTGCCGCCCAGTGGATGTGTGTGTCAGGCGAATGTATTGCGCCTGTCGATGGGCTTCTACAAGTTCCCCGATAGTGTTGTGGAGGCCCAGGCCGAGTAGTCGCCCTGTGGATGTGTTAATGGGTAGTTTTAGTGCTACTTTTTACGCCTTGCGTATTAAGGCGTCTAGGTCATTAGTATCGTGTCGGGATAAGTGTAAATATGGGGTTGTGTAAAGCACACGGTTGAGGACGAAGGCATGGATGATGCGACATAGGTCGCGCTCCTTCATGCCTCTGTGGTGGGCTGAAACCCGGGGAATAACGTGTGAATTCGCACCTGCAATCTGCTTGAGTTGCTTCAGGGTGGTGGTGTTTTTACCATCACTCTGGATATCGAGCCCCAGTATGCGGAGGGTTTCAACCTCCGTCACTGGGCGTCCGTCCAGCTCGATCGTGATGGGGGAGCATGGAGAGCAGCGATTACGAGGTGTGATTAGTAGTAGTTCGGATTTTTCTGGGGAGCAAGAAGGACCGATACTGGCGGCCTAATATTAGGTCAGGGTGGCTGCAGACTGGAGAGTATCCTCTATGCCGCCGTCACTGTCGTGGGTAGCTCACAGCGTTATGTCGTCGGCATAGAGGGTGTGTTTGAGATGGGGTATGATTGCCAATTGTCGGGCCAGGGGGATTAGGGGGATAATAAATAGATAGCGGGACAGAACGGACCCTTGCGGGGTGTCAACACTCCGTAAAGTAAAAGAAAGGGAGGTGAGTGGACCAAAGTGTATCTCAGTCATGCGGTCGGTCAGGAATGCTAGAATGTACCTACATTCAGTCGCGGGAGGGCAGTCATGATCACTTGGTGTTCTACGCGATCAAAGGCTTTGGAGAGGTCCAAAGCCAAGACTGGCTTGGTGTGACCCGGGATAAGGGGGTCGAAAATGTCGTGCGTAAGTTATAGCATGGCATTCTGCGCGAATAAATGGGGGTGGAAGCCCACCATGCTATGAGCGTAAAAGTTGTTTTCCGCCATGTGTTGTGTGAGTCTCGATAATACTACATGCCACTGGCCAAAAGTCGGGCAGACTTTACATATGTGTTCAGGTAATAAATTTATAAATCTATAGTTTTGATGAATAAATTAAAGCGTGGAAAGTTCGAAACAATTTAGTAGACAGTCATTCAATCAAAAAAAGTATTTAGAATATAAACGAGCCAAGAAATGAGGAATAAAACGAATAATAGGGTAACAATAAATCGGTTTAGGCAATAATGAATTTTCCTAAGGCGACGCATGCATTCCTGTGTGAGTGCCCAAGCCCAGATGCTCCGAAAGACAGCAGTGTCGGAGCGTTCAGTGGCAGGCCGAGCGCTCGCATTGTAATTTCCAATGTCATTGTCCTCAGGGAGGAGAAGCGCCTGCTCCATCATTTCTCACTCTTCTTACTTATCTCTTAAGCCGTACCCCGCTAATCGCTCATCTAAAACCAGCGAAGCGCCATAAGCAAAAAAGTTCGCCACTCATTTAAGAGAGACTGGTTTGATGGACATGTGCTGAAACACCTCTGTGACACTTAAGATATGCTTAGGCGGGGCAATTGTCTGTGTTAACGGTGAGGGTAAACTCGCCTGTCACTACAACCTCCCACCACCAGCACAACCTGATATCCAAGGGTGCACTAACCTACTGACGTGGCTTTGTTGATTCGCGGGGGCACAGTGAAATTCGAGCTTCGTTTATTTCTGAACAATGAAGGGTACTGATTCATTTTACAGTCTTTATTAGCTACTTTGCGACTCAGTGATGGTGGTGGACCCGGTCAGTGTTGACGCATTATTGTATTTCGAACACTGCCTATTCGCGGGTAGGTAGGCAAAGAAAGTATTGCTAAATGAAACAGCCGTCTTGCGTACGTATTATACATATTGTATATACAAATACCCTGCATCATGTAGAACAGAGGAGACTTCGCTTCAGCTGTTTCCATCTTTACTTCTTCAATGATATATGTGGCAGGAACTATGAATTTTTCTGATTTTTCTTTTTCGCTAACAGGAGGATGCATATATAGGGGTCACGTTATTCCGGCGACAGAAAGCAGGAACTTGCATCATCCCTGTGTACATGCTCAATGCAGCAGCAATGGACACAGGCTTACGCTGACAGGGTGAGTGCAATTTTGAATAGTTTTGGCATCATCAAAATAAGTCCTCTCATTGTAAGATTCGTGACAGCGCAACACAAGGTACGGAGAAAAGGAAAGTAAGAACGACGACACGGCGCTCACTCTGATCTGATATTTTATTGAAGATATGTTAGCACATATATAGGTGCCAGTTCAAGAACCGTGAGAAACAAGACACAGAGATACATCAAAGCAAACTGTGACCAACTGATGCATAGTAAAAAGTGACATGACCAACTGATGCATAGTAAAAAGTGACAAAGGTAACGCAGCTCCTTGTCATGAAGATCGATAGATGGTTGCTGATACATGCCTGGTCCCTAATGTTTGTATCGTGAGCCTCAGCGATTCCTCTTGTCAATTGGCTCGCGTGTATATAAATTACATTAGCTTTTTTTAAAAACAAGGGTGACAACCGCAAGATGTGCATTGCTCCGGGAGAGGACTTGGCGCAACCCCTTAAATAGATGACTCATGCTCTCTAAGTCAAACATTCAGACAGACTTATTCAGACCAACACAGTTCCAAACCTACATAGATACAGTAAAATGTTCCCACATACATATCGCGGCATATGCCGCGATATGTATGTAAGCGAAGGCTGCAAATATTTTTATCTTGTAACACGTAACCGCTACGCTGGCTTCAAAACACTAATGAATAAGGTAAGGTAGCTGCATCTGATGCTGCTGTCATCAAGTATTTTAGCCTTTTTGTGTAGTTTGGAGGTATGCGTTTTAAGGTCACCTTTATAGACTGCGCAGGCGCCTAACTCCTGCAACACATCCCGTACGCATTCCGCACGCTAAATTCTCATCAATATCTAATCGATATTGGCGTTGGCGTATATTGGCGATATTGGCGTATATCTACTGCGGTTTTCTACTAATGGTTGTGCGCGGCATGTATTCTTTACTTTGTCCACATGATTTATGACGTTTTTCCCAGGGTAAAAAGATACCTAAACCTACCGAAATCGTAGGATCTAGGCGTTTCGCAACTTGCATAAACAGTTACGTTTCGCAGATTGCTAGAAGAGGGTACTTCGCACTACAAACCAATCAGAAAGAGGCAATAGACACTTTCTCTCAATTGTGAATGGTAACCTCTCGGAAGATTGAGACAGCTACGGAAGAAGAAAAGAAACGACCTGTATTCATGGACACGACAGAATGCGTAAATTAGTTTATAGACGTGCACAATTATTAATGTTATTAATAAATGCGAAGGATTCCTTGGCAGACATTTGGCATTTGGGCAGTATCTATCTATCTATCTATCTATCTATCTATCTATCTATCTATCTATCTATCTATCTATCTATCTATCTATCTATCTATCTATCTATCTAGCCGCATACGTCTTCGTGCTCTCATGATGGTTTTGCTAACTTGTTATGTACCAAAATTGGGGTAGCATGACAAGAGTCTATGACGAACATAAATGATAGGTTGCTGACGAACATAAATGTTAGGCGGCTGTTTCGTGACCTACATGACATTCATGTCATGTAGGTCATGAAACAGCCGCCTAAGTCTTAATATGTACCAAAAGTGGCACAGTATGAAAGAGTGTATGAAGAATATAAATGTCAGGTCATAATATAAATATCACGGCATGCGCGTCATGTAGGGCATGAACCAGCCGCCTACATCTTAGGTATCTCGTGGTCGTTTCGTTAACTTGGTGGGCTCCCCGCACACTCTTTTGCACAACATCGATTCCCGCAGGGCGTGGGATCGCACGGTTTCTTTATAATTATTAGCATTAGTATTATAAATATTATAATATCATTTGGTGTGAAAATACACAAACACTTCAAAGCGAGTAAAACGGAAGCAAGCAGCCGGCTGGCAACTTCACTGGAAAGGTTCAGTGCCTGCCCCATACTACCTGTTGTGTCTCAGTGTGCTGTGCTCCATTAAAGCTTAGCTTATATCGACAGACATCAGGCATGTGTCTTGCCTCTAATTTTATCATCAAAAGATGCCATTTACTCCTAATTGCTGCAATTTAAGTGTCTCGAAGTAACCGATCATTGAAATGCAGGTGCCAAGAAACCGCTGGAAACTGTTCGGCAGCCCCGGGGGGGCCAAGTACTGATACAAGAGAATGGCCTCGCTGCTGTGCTAATTGCCCCCGAGTGCAGATAAATGGTTAAAAAGACGCCGCTGAGGATTGACGCAGTCCAACGAAACTACCATGCCTCCATAAACGTAATATCATGCGGCATAAAGGATGCCCGTATGTTTATTTAGTATAATGGTAGCCAGCATCACGATGTCTAGCGCACTGTGCTTAATAAAGGACATTCCACGTAGGGCATAAATTCTACGACTTTTCGTGTTTTTACAGCGAAGCTGTATAGCTCCACCACCCAAGAAATTTTCGTGTCGTAAGAAAAAACCTCCGCATAGGTGGGCCGATGACGGAGATTCTGCAATACCGGCCCTATCCGCAGTGGAGGTGAAAGAGGCGTTAAGCACTCAAGCAGGGTGTCAGACCGGGCTTGTTGGTATTCCATTGTTAAAGTGACTAGCGCAAGAGTAGACACGGGGCACAAAAAGGCGACCAAGACAAGCGCTACTTCCAACTGGTGTTTATTACAAAAAGAGCCCTCCCTGTGCGTGGGCCGATCCCATAGATAGCGCAACGTCAGGCCGACAAGCGGTGAAGTTGAAGCAGGCGTTAAGCAGTCCCTATACGTAGGCCGATCCCGCAGATATGGCAACGCAAGGCCGACCCGCGGCGGAGATGAAACAGACGTTAAGCACTCCCCATACGTGGGCCAATCCCGAAGATAGTGCAATGCCGTCTCGAACTGCTGCGTAGCTGAAGCAGGCGTTATGCGGTCCCCATACGTGGGCCGGTCTCAAAGATAGTGCGATGCCGGGCCGACACGCGGCGGAGGTGATGCAGGCGTTAAGCACTCCCCATACGTAGGGCGATCATGAAGCTAGTGCAACGGCAGGCCGACCCAAGGCGAAGGTGAAGCAGGCGTTAAGCACTCCCCATACGTGGTCCGATCCCGAAGATAGTGCAACGCCAGGCCTAGCCGCGGCGGAGGTGAAGCAGGCGTTAAGCACTCCCCATACGTTGGGCGATCACGAAGCTAGTGCGATACCGGCCAGACCCGCGGCGGAGGTGAGGCAAGCGTTAAGCACTCCCCATACGTTGGGCGATCACGAAGCTAGTGCAATACCGGCCAGACCCGCGGCGGAGGTGAAGCAGGCGTTAAGCACTCCCCATACGCTGGGCGATCACGACGATCGTGCAATACCGGCCCGAACCGCGGCGGAGCTGAAGCGGGCGTTAAGCAGTCCACATACGTGGGGCGGTCCCGAAAATGGTGCAAGACCGGCCCGAACTGCGGCGGAGCTGAAGCAGGCGTTAAGCGGTCCCCATACGTGGGCCGGTCCTGAAGATAATACAATGCGGGGCCGACCCACGGCGGAGGTGCAGTTCGCCATTAAGGGGCCCATGTATGCAGCTTCGCTGGTCAACTTCCTTCCCAGAGTGGAACGGCACTGATATTTTTTCTTACCTTGCGGTTTAATTATTCAAACAGCGTTATTTCAAACTGCATTATTCAAACTGCAGTGAGTGTTGTTTTAGCTTTGAGGCGTTGTATAAGGGAATGGAGAGTGAACATTTCCGTGACTGAAAGGGGAAATATATAAAACAAGTGGCAGGAATTGAAACAAACTGAACTGAAACGTTGAATTTTGACTGAAAAATCTATTACCACACTTGTCAAGCGCTACGTGACTGGGCCGAGTATAGCGAAATGGTGGGAAGATTTAACACACACCGGCGTCGATGCCGACCTTTCCAGAAAGCGCTACCACAAAATAGTAGACCTCCATTGCAGGCAATCAGACCGGCGCCATTGAAGGTTGCTAATGCTTTGCTGGGAATTTATTGTTCATAATAGGCTTCTAGTAGATTCCCATAAAATTAGAAAGCAGCATACCTTTGTTCGGCCGCCCCACCATTACATCAGTATATTTTCACGAATGTTGCACAGTAACATCAAAACTGCGATAGAAATGGTGAACGTGTTTTTATAGTTACGAAAAATAAAGAAAGAGTTGCACTTGTAGCGAATCGCCGACAGCTGCTACTGCCACTAATTTGAAAGCTCATCTTCACAGCCATCACGTGCTGTGAGATAATGTTGTTACAGTAAATGTGTTAAGAGCTAGTTCCCCAGGATCGTGGCTGTGTGTAGACAAAGAACATCCCCATACGTAGGCCGATCGCGAAGATAGTGCAATGCCGGGCCGACCTGCAACAAAGGTGAAGCAGGCGTTAAGCACTCCCGAAGATAGTGAAATAGGGGGTCGTCCCGCGGCGGGGTGAAGCGGACGTTAAGCACTCCCCATACGGGGGGCTATCTCTAAGACAGTGAAATGCCGGCCGACCCATGGTGGAAGCGAAGCAGGCGCTAAGCACTCCATTCGTGGCACGATCCAGATGGTGCAATACCGGGCTGACTCGCGGCGGAGGTGAACCAGGAGTTAAGCACTCCCCATATGTGCGCAGATCCCGAAGACAGTGCAACGCCGGGACGACCTGCGGCGGGGGAGCAGTTCGCCATTATACTGCCCACATTCACAGCTTCGCTCGTCATTCTTCTTCACAGAGTGGAAGGACACTGAGTTCTTTCCTAAATTGTACCGAAAGGCATTTGCAGTCGCAATATTTGTTTTGTATTACCGGCATACGCAAGAGGCGCTGCATGTACTTTCTTCCCTAGAGTTTAAAAAATTTCGACATGTTATCAAAATTGAAGTGCGAAAGAGCATGTGTGTGAAAAATACTTTAGCGCGGGGAACATGAACAAAGAGTTGCAAGAAAGTGGGCTATGGTTGTTGTGATAACGACAATTACACCACACTTGTGTCCCGAACAGCGTTCATTAACGCTTAACTACCGGTACCAAGTGACGCTACGGACCACAAGTGTGAGCTCTGTGACTGACACTATAGGAGTTCTCCTAAAGTTATCAAAGAAAATGGTGAATAATAAGGCCTGTGTCAATCTGTTGCTGGAAGGCCCATGTTTGGTCCAATGGACTACCATTGAAGTAAAAATTGTCATGTCATGACTTCAGGACGTGTCGAACTTTTATTGCTTGCGCAGGAACAAGGTAATCGGGGATCATTCTAGCAAAGGTATCAAGCGGTGAAGTGACTTTGGGGGACGAACTCAATGCATAGTTGTCATGCTGGGTTCAAATATCGCATTCTTCAGCAGCAGTAATAGAGGTTAGAGACATGCCTTGTAATTGGCTTGATATGAATAACTGCAGTTCTGAAGGGAAGGATGAGCCGGTTTGCTGGAACGGTCAGTGTCGTGCTGGGACGTGCTCTATTCCTGGTTATCAGCACTGGAGCGAATGGAACAAACACACAGTTGACAGCAAGAACAGGAGGACCTGACGTCATTCCCACAGAGGTGTTAGCTTTGGAGGCAGGCGTACATGTTCTCCGAAGCATATGCAGGACAGAAGTGCGGCTGGAACAGTGGTAAAATAAGATAACTCGATCTGATAGCGGTTGTGACTCAGTCACTGAGAAAAAAAACAGAGAGAGAGAGTGGAATATAGGAAGGCAGGGATGTTAACCCGTCAAGGTTCTGGATGGCTACACTACGCTCGGGGAAGGGTGAAGGGGAAGAGAGAGAAGAGAGAGAGCAGGTGCAGATACGTGTACGGACAGTACTTGAGTTAAAGCCGCTCTCGCAAATCAGACGTTCTGAGAAAGCACAAAAGTGCCTTCACTGGCTTCTGAGACGGTGATCAGTGGGGATGGTGCTAGAGCTGTGCACGGGCTCGGGCCGGCCCGAAAGTCCCAGGTCGGGCCGGGCTCGGGCCATTTGGAGATTCACTCACTCGGGCTTGGGCCGGGCCCGGGCCAGGCTTTCTATGTCTCGGACGGACCGGTCGACACCCCATCTCGACTGCGTACCTTGTGCGAAAGTATGCTTGTCGTCTCACATGTAGGTACAGCAGGAAGCGCAATGTATTTATTCATCAAAAATGGAATCTACAGGGACGGGAGAAAAGCACAAACGCTAACAAAAGGCAAACGAAAGCTAGCGGAGGCTCGGAATGCGTTTTCCGTTCTACCAGTAGCGACGCTGTGGGAGAGCCGCCGCTTGCAGGTGCCTCCCAGTAAAAGGGCTGAGAAAGGAAGCGTTTGGGAAGTGAAGATAAGTTCCTGTACGGCGCACGCGGGTTTACCTTTGCCACACATACAAATTAGCCAATCGGCGTCGTATAGGGGGCTTTTTCAATGGGCAGTGGTATTTCTTGAAGACTGGTCGTTGACCGAAGCCGACTGGAAGCACACGTCGTAACTGCGCAGGCTAGAAAGGTCATTATTTTCGTTCAGCGGCACATTAGAAACGAGTAAACTTTTTGAACTCGCCGCTGCCAGCACCCCAAAAATGGGACGATCGGGTCTTTTGTGGCATTCTCAGGACGAAGCTTCCCAAAGCTCCGAAGACGCGCACACGGAAGCGCTTGCCTTAACCCTTCATCAATGGACAACTTGTTGTTTTTGCACAATAACTTAGAATAACAATTGTGTGCGCGCGCTGCATCTGTATATATTCACGATTTTGTCATATGGAATGCAAGAGTTCAACATTATAAGGTCAATTAAGCTGATTTTCCTGATATTGTTTCTTTTTGTGTCGGCGTCACATTATTGCAGGTCAGGCCGGGCCCGGGCCGGGCCTTAATCCGTCCTAAGGCCGAGCCGGGCCGGGCCGGGCGAACTCAGTCTTCTTTAGAGTCGGGCGGTAACGGGCAGCCTGTGGTAGTGCAGGCCCGGGCCTGGCGCGGGCTCACAATTGCGGCCCGTGCACAGTAATGTCTGTTCACTCAGAGGACGATCATCGAATTTCCTGAATGCGTTGGACAAAGATTGTCTTTGTGTTTGAAATTGAGGAAAATGGCTCAATAAGTGGTCAATATTCTCCTCGCATCCGCAAACATCACACGTAGGACTATCAGTCATTCTAATTAGTGTTGAGTAGGTATTCGTGCAGGCAACTCCAAGCCACAACCGACACAGAAAAGACGCTTCGCGCCGGTGCAGACCGGCCGGAGGTCTGAGTTGAAGTGACGGGTTCAGCCTGTGCAGTCTTGTGCGCCTTGCATGTGCGGTATTCCACTCTGCTAAGGAATTCCTGCGAGCTAGATTGCGAAGTTGTCTCGCGACGTCGGTCCTTGACAGAGGAATGGGGACGCAGCTGTCTTCTTGGTTTGACATCCGAGCTGCCTTATCTGCCTCATCATTTCCTATGATACCGCAATGACCTGGTATCCACTGAGAAGATATATCATGGCCTTTTTCTCCCAAGTGATGGACAAGTTCCACGATTTCACACGTGGGCTGATTGTGAGTTCCATGTCGGAGAAACGACTGTACACATTGCAAGGCCGGCCTTGAATCGCAAAAGACTGCCCATTTTCTAGGACTTTCAGCATTTATCACTTGAAGCGCGTCGCGGAGAGCCGCGAACTGTGCAGCTGTAGACGTAGTGACATGGGAAGTCTTGAACCGCTGGGTTATTCTTATTGTTGGTATAACTACAGCGCCACCGATACTGGTTGATTAGTTGATCCATCAGTATAGATGTGTGTGCAGTTGCTGTATTTCTCGTACAAAAGAAGTAAAATTAGTTGCTTTAGTGCTGATGACGGGAAGTCCGACTTTTTCTGAAGTCCTGGGATTGTAAGATTTACTTGAGTCCGGCGTACACACCATGGAGGAATGGAAGGTCTTGCCGCAGGTGTGTAACCTGACCTGAGAGAAGCACGGTACGCGAAAACAGTCGCACTGAATGTCGTGTGGGGCCTATCTGCTGGAAGACCTGCGAGGAGGTGAGTAGGGGTCCGGGCGCAGTGTCTTATGTGCACATGCATTCTTTCGATGCTAATCTGCGTTCTAAGAGTGGAATCTTGAGCGACTGCAATAACTTCAGTCGTTCACGCACGCCGCCGTAGGCCAAGGCATATCTTGAGGGCTTGGCCTTGGATGTTTTGGATTATATTCAGGTTAGTTCTGCAGGTGTTGGACATGGCCGGTAGGCTGTACCGCACGAATCCAATAAAGATGACCATGCACAGTTGCAGCATAGATTGTATTGGCACTCCCCAGGTCTTTCCTGCTAGGAACTTAAACATGTCGCAAATTCCTGTCGGGCGTTTTCTCACATAATTCACGTGAGGGGTCCAGGAGAGATTTCTGTCATTGACCACCTCCAAAAATCTGTGACTCGTGCTGTACGAGATCAATTGTCCGTCAACAGATATCACGTATGGAGACATTGATTTCCTGGTAAACGCCACCACTGCACACTTTTCATATGATATATGAAGTCCTTGTTCTCGAGGGTAGGATGATGATAAAGTGGCTGCATTCTGTAGCCACTCGCGAAGCTGCAGTTGCGTCACAACCGACGTCCAAATGCAAATGTCATCGGCATAGATGGAGAGCCTAACGGTGCATGGCAAGATGTCGGCGAGCCCAGTGAGCGTTAGACTGAAGAGCATTGGGCTCATTATTCCGCCCTGAGGCATCCCACGGTTACTCTAATGCTGAGAGGTCGGGCCATCCTCGGTAAGTACGAAAAAGTATCTCTTATGTAGATAGTTACTTATCCAGAAATAGACCTTGCCGCCAAGTCCTACTGCCTCTAACGCGTTGAAAATCGCTTCGTGCGTTACGTTATCGTACGCTCCTTTAACATCCAGAAACAGGGCAGCAGATAGTCTATTGCAGGACTTCTGGTGCTCGACGTAAGTCACCAAGTCGATAATGTTGTCAATGGAAGAACGGCCACGCCTCAAATCGGCCACTGCATCTGGATATACCTGGTAATGTTCGAGGTACCATTCTAGTCATGCTAGAACCATCCTCTCCATTAGTTTTCCGATGCAATTGGCAAGCGCAGTTGGTCGGTATGATGCAATGTCTACAGGCGACTTGTCAGGCTTGAGCAGTGGAATTAGGCGACTGGTTTTCCATTCGTGGGAAACCGTACCTGTCTGCCAGGAGTTGTTGAAGAAGAGCAGGAGCACTTTGCGAGCGTCTTCGCCAAGATTACATAGGGCACGGTACGTTATACAGTCGGGTCCTGGTGAAGATGAACGCTTGCACAAGGCCAGTGCAGCTTCGAGTTCGTCCACGGAGAAAGGACTGTCCATGCGGCGGTCCCGTGAAATGGGTAAGTGGTGGAGCGTCGATGTTCCAGTGGAACTAGTTTCGCCAGCGATCCTCCTGCAAAAAATGTGCGCGACGTCAATCTCGCTGCATTGTTCGTGAAGGGCCAAACACTTAAAAGGGTGGCACTGCTGAGGGGTTCCACGGAGACCACAAACAGTTCTTCATATGCGAGACAAAGGTTTTCTTGGATCCAAAGGCTTCCAGAATGACTTCCATCTTTGCGATGCAAGTTGGTCCATGCGACGCTGAATTTTCTTTTGAGTTCTTCTGGCCAACCTCAAGTCACATACAGACTTCGTGCGCCTGTATTTCGCTCTGATGAATTGCACCAAGCTTCTTCAGCTCAATGTCGTATGCGGGGCGTGTGTGCAGTCTCAGAAGCGAATGGTTGGCGGCCTTTAGGGCACCCTTTATGATGTCCTCTAGGCTAGAGGACAAGTCATCCCTACAGCTGTCTTCGACAATTGATTGTAACATTGGCCAGTCGATGTATTGTGTAAAGCCGGCTAACTTGGAGCCCGTCAGCCCTTCAATCCTAAGTGTGTGGGGGGTCACTTCCCCACGTTTCAATATGCGAAAACCACCTGACCTTTCCAGTGAAGGAGCGTGAAACAAATGTGCGGTCCAGGCAGCTACAGTAGGACCTTCCTGCGTGTAGTTCCACGCAGAGAGGTGGGGCTTCCATCATTTAACAAGCACAGTTCTTGTTCGGAGGCAAATGACACTAATCTTCGGCCTCTAGAGTTTATCTTAGAACTTCCCCAGAGATGGTGGTGCGCATTAAAATCTCCAGTGATCATCAAAGCCTGCGTAGTCGCTGTCGTATTTCGCCGTAACTGCTCGCAGTCCAGCAGCCTTGAAGGCGATATGCAGGCTCCAACTACTCTTAAAGTGAGCGTGCCTTTCTTCACTGCGACATATACGTACTGGTTTTCTTGGCAAGGTGGCACTGGATGATGGACATACGCAAGATCACAGCGCATGAATACCATGATCTTCCTGCAGTCTCCGTGGTTGGCGGACATGAAACACTCATACCGGGACAGTCTCATGTTATCTGATAGGGGCTCACAGATGACGATGATTGGGAACTTATTCGCGAACACAAACTGTCGAAAGTCCGACATGCGTGAATTACGTCCTCTGTCGTTCCACTGAAATATCTATGCGTTCCGAACTTGGTCACGAAACGACGGTTTCTGGAGAGCCATGATTTCATCTAAAAGCTGCCAGCACTGGACTCAAGGTGTCCAGCAGCTGTAGCGCGTTTTGTGCAGAAGATTTCCTGTTGGTAAGTATAACGCGAATGGTATTCATGAGCGACTGCAGAATGTTGATGACCTGGAGATCATCAGCCAGCGTCGCTTTAATAGTTGTAGAAGCAATCGAAGTTGGTGCGTTTTGAGGCAACTTAGCAGGGAGTTGTACCTCGGTAGCTCAGGCCATTCTTCTGGACGGGAGAGCCTCTCCGCTTTGTTGGCTTTCCTTGTATCTGTCTTGGTGGCACTGTGCGTTGACACGGCAATCCTCCTGACGGAAGATGACGTGTTCCTATCTGAAATTGGGGAATGTCGTGAACGTTTTCGGTGTCGATGGCGACGTCGCCGAACAGCGGTAGCAGCCTCTCGATGCGTTGAATTGTCCCGCACCATTCGTTTTAGGATCGAGAAGTCCTTCCGCACCCATGGGCAACCCTTTGATGAGGCCTTGTGAGGACAACTGCAGTTAGGGCACTTTAGAACATCTGTTCTGCAGGCGTCTTCTGAATGCGACTCAGAGAACCACGGGCACACGACGTTGTTCACGCAGACACCCGTCGCCAATTTTGCGTGGCCAATTTTGCAACACTTGAAAAACTGGAGGGGCTTCGGTACGACTGGTCGTACTGGATGACGGACATTTCCTATTTTGACGTGGGAAGGAAGGCTGTCTCTTTCAAACAAAATCTTCACACAGCGTGTGTTTCCCAGTCTGAAATTCCAGGTAATGAAAGTGCATTATGTCGTCGGCTTGATCAGTATTGGAAAGTCGTCATCCGGGATGGCAACGTCGACGTCGTAAATGACGCCCGCAATACCATCACCGCCTGTATGAATCATTGATCGCACCTTTACGCCGTCGATCTCAGTTACATTACATAGATCTTGTAGGGCGCTGCGATGTATGACATCAACTACCAAGACATTATTCCGCGAGTTTATTCGCACGTCTTTAATCTCATTTGGTGCGATTCTCTCGAGCAACGTAGAGACGACTTGCCTGTTGAGGAGCCGCAAATTGGCCGTCGGGTCCACGGGCATAAAGTGCATAGTGTGCGGCCAGCGCAGTGGTGCACTCTTCACGGTAGAAGCACTTGGTGACGAAGATGCCTGCAGTAGTCTTCTTTTCGCTGATCTACTCATCACGACCTGGAAGTCATCGTCCGACCAGTCGTAGCTGTCCAAATATAACTCAGTGGCTCCGCTGTCTGTATCGCTTGACGCAATTCCACGTGTCCTGGACGCCATCCGACGTGGCGACTGCGCATCAGGAAAGTATTCAGATGTCTCTTCATCCATTGCCGCAAGGAGGGAGCGGCAGCTCCCAGAAATGCAGGGAAACAAAGCGAAAAAGCGGAGACAAAGGCACAAGCGTTCTATCAAAGAATCACTTCGTCTTCCTTCGTCCAGTAATATAGCAGAGAAAAAAATAGTAGGCTGATAAAACCTCCAGGCCAAAATGAGGCCCTAGGGGCATCGGTACAGAATAGCAAACTGATGCAGTATGAACGGTGACCATCGTTTTGGAAAATAGGGAAGGCTAGCACACATAAATGATATGCGAGCCGGTATCGACAAAAGCAAAAGTTGTCACGCCATATACAGCAAGCATCAAGGGATAAATAAGTTACCAGAGGATTTTAGCAAGGAGCTGTAGATGCAGAGTTACCTCAGGGCACTGGATTTTGTGGTTTCGCGAGTGCAAACGCCCAGGGATGATTCTTTACAGCATGTGGCGATGTGTCGAGAGACTGAAGGAGAGACGACGCGAAGGCAGTGAATGGGATGGTCACGTCTCGGTGATGATGAGATGCTGGAACTGTAGTTTTCACATTTGGGGACAACGCAACGTGAATAAATGTTGGAAACGGTTGTTGTCAGATGGGAAATGGTTGGTACAGAATGTAGACATTGATGACAGGCGGTTACTGCACTGAGTGACACGATGCGGTAGATATTGTCACACGGTAGTGATGTTAAAGAACGCAGTAGCAATACTGTGAAAGACAAAACTAACTTTTATTGGGCTAACCTGTGCCCACAAAAACAGGCTACACTTAAAGTACAGCGATAGCGGCGAACACAGTAGATGATCGTCGAAAATATGATCAGCGGGTCAAGCGCGTCGGTTTTTATACATCAGTCGTCTAATGTTCCTGAGTAATCGCTGGGACCCGGGTGCCTTGCACAAAGTTCTACATTATTCGCGTCGCGCAACCATGCAATCAGATTACACAAGGTTCGGTCACAGACAGCGGATGGAACCATCGGTAACATTCCAGAGACTTCCTATACATGCAGGCGCGTCCTATGCATAACATTTATGAGGCGGTGAAACGGGGTCACCCGATAAAGATAAACATGTACATGTGTCAAGATGGTGGCAATTACAGCATGGAAGGCAACCGTCACTGATTGTCCATTCAACAGAGTCCCTAGCGCGGAGTGAACTGTTGATGCATGAGAAAGGATGTCAGTGGAAAATTACGCCCCGAACAGCTGCCGGTTTATGCAGTATGAATACACAGGTTTGCAAGTACTTGGCGCACGATGGACGAATGAAATAGTATATTTGGTTGAATCGACAGATCTGGTGAGGAGGGTAGCTGGCGTCATGATCCCGGGTTACCTATGCACAATCCTCGACTGTTCAGCTAAACGGAGCAAAATGTGAGATGCTTGACGCTCTACTAATGAGGATTTCTTAATAGCCAGGATGCTGTATCGTCACCGGTGGTGTTTGCAGTGGCTGAAGCGAACACACGGTTCAAAGGCTACTGGAACAAACAAAATAATTCTCTTGCGGCTATATTTCTTCAGGCAGAAGTCAAATGAACGAGCAACAGAATTTTAATACGCAGCTGCATGTATTGATAAGTTATAAACTTTGCAGCACTCGACCCTCGCTCTTCAATGTACACGGTGCTGTGCGCTGTACTGGTTTCTTGATGCGAGTCAAACGTCAACAAACAGAAACATCTGAGTCATCTTAACCTGCCATTCTTAGGCGTATCTTGAATTCGATTTGCCGCTCTAGGTACTTCCGAGCTTGTAGCAAACCCCGCCCGCAGATAAGCCGGCAACAGCACTAAAAAATGCGTTAAGGAATCTAACCGCGATGTTAACAAACCAAACTCGCCTTTATCATTAGTGTCCCTTATGATACCTTTTCGGCTGCTCCCGTCGTATCAAGAACAGACCTTGCCTTCAGCGGCCCTTTTAAGGCTAATTTAAGTTCACGAAGGGGGAACCTCCTTAAGGTAGCACCTAAAGTGCCTTAACGGCTCCTGATTTATTCCAAAATGGCGGCGCGCTACGACGGTAGCTTCAGCGAGTTCATTGATTTTGGGAACCGTGCGAAAGAAATTGAGGACAACGAAGCGTACAGTTCTCTGCACCATTTGTATAGGAACCTTAGGGATGCTCAAAATCTCGTTGAGGTATACAATGAACAGGAGTTTTAACGAGGTACAGTTTCTCCAAGGCAGCTGTGCTCGAGCTACTATTCAAGTTGCCGCTGCATCAGGACACGGACAGACTGCTGCAACTGCTCGTGACATTCAGTTTTTACGGCGCGGGAACTTTTCGGTTTTTTCAAGAGACCTAGTCGACGTGTATGTGTCGCAGCCTACTGCCTCCCATGTTGTCAAGCGGGTGTCGATAATGATTTCCGGAACGTTGTTCCCTGCGCTTGTCAAGTTTCCCGACACGGGACAAACGCACGAAGTCATGCACAAGTTTTATATCAAGGCGAAGTTTCCCAGCGTGACTGGTTGCATCGATGGCACCCACTTGCGTGTCAAAAGTAAACGATGCCGAAGTTTTCCGAAACAAGAAGAGATATTTTTCATTCAACTTGCAGGTAAGTGAAATAGGCACTTTTGTGCGGCAGAAAGAAGCACTCCTTCAGAAACCTTAGTTATTAGAAGCGTAGCGCATTAGCTGAGTATTACGGCATCATCTTATCGTGTTTTTAGCGCAACTCTGGTTGAGTGAACAGGGGAAAAAAAGCAAGAAGTGGCCAAGACGAGAATATCTCATTTTCAAGTTCTCTCCCTGTTCACTCAACCAGATATGCGCAAGAAACCTGTCTCTGTCCTTCCTTTACCGTTTTTCCGTGCTTACTGAAGCCGACTTGCGCTCAATATGAGATCCTGCCGGACGGAAGTGCGGCCATTACAGTGATGCGCTGCCGTTGCTACCGCTTGCCAAGGCTGCATTTTCTGTATGGTAGTGGTTGCTTTATTGCCTTTTAAGCAACGTCGACGTTCCATTACAATTGTAAAAAATGCGCTAGGGAATGCGAAACAATCTGTGTGTCTTTGTGGATGTATCAGGTAGCGAGCTGCATAATGATCAATCTCTGCTTCTCTCAATTATCTCCGATAGAAAATTATAGCAACTCATTAACGTTAAAATACGAGATTTAAGAGGCACTTGACCGCTGGTGTAATAGGGACATTGCTGCCAGTCTTCATATAAACTTGAAAAATCATCTGCAGGTAATAAAGACCGGCTGCAAGAAAATCATGTTCATTCTTTTTTGGCATGTTCGCTTGCTATTACAGGACCTCAACTTCAATTTCTTTATTTAGTTGCAAGCTGGGCGGGCTCAGCACACGACAGCAGAATATTTGATAACAGTAATACAAAAGCTCGTTGCGAAGAAGGAACTGTACCTGGCGTACCCCCTTGGAGACATGGGGTATGCTTGCCGACAGTACCTTATGACGTCACAAAAAATTCCTGGAGGAAAAGACAGACCAGAGTAAAGGTGTGTATGAGCGGTCATAATTATATTGAGCAATACACAAAAATACGTGCCCCGTTTTCCTTTAAGCACAAATCCCAAATCCGGACAAGGAACACAGTCGAAAAGGCTTTCGGAATCTCGAAACGATAACTATGCGTTGATATGAGGCTACAAATAGAAACAAAAACAACTCTCGTTATCATCACGGCGTGCGCAGCTTTTCACAACTCTGACCAGAACCGTCCAAGTAATGAACTGCCTCCTGACCCATGCAACCATTCATGAAGCCTCCCCAGCTTCACAAGCTCAAGGACCACAGCCCGTTGACTCGGCGAATGGCTTCGGAACCCGAGCAAGTATTATTCAGCAATATTTTCCCTAAAATATTACAGAGCGAAAAACAATGCATATTCAAAATAAAAGAGTTTTTCCTATTTTACTTAGTGTTTTTTTTCACAGCAGCTACTTTCAGCTGGAGGAGCTCGACCTTAGCTTTCTTGCTTGCACATCCTAGCTCGTGTATTTGTTTTGACTGCTTCATATGAAGCGCATGCTCAGCTCTGATGAGCTTTGTCTTCAGCAGGTGATTCCTCTTTTTATGCGTTGCATATTGCAATCACTCAGTTCAGCCCTTGGGCGCGGCCGGGCAGCCACCATTGACCTTTAGCGCAACCACGTGACGTGACGTCACGACAGCCGGAGGAAAAGCTGGGCCCCAACTCACGCGGTCGCGCGCGGCCGCAGCCACCACCTGACTCCCGCTCCTCCCGCTAGGGGCGCTGCGCCGGCGCGTGACGTCACGGAGGAAAAGCTGGGCCCCAACTCGCGCGGTCTCGCGCGGCCGCAGCCGCCACCTGACTCCCGCTCCTCCCGCTAGGGGCGCTGCGCCGGCGCGTGACGTCACGGAGGAAAAGCTGGGCCCCAACTGGCGCGGTCGCGCGCGGCCGCAGCCACCACCTGACCGCGCCATATGCAACGCATTCTTGGCTTAACCAAGCTAAGCCTGGCCATTTTTTCGCTTGTCTTCTTCAACACCTTGAAGGTGGTTTTAAACTCTGATTCAACAGCTGCCCTCTTTGTTGTATGCATTCTGCGTTGCACACGAATCGAGCCTCGCGGGGTAGCCTGTGACGGGGCATCCGGTAATGGGGAAGCCAGTTGCGGGACAGCCGGTTGCGGGGCAGCTGGTTTTATTGCTCCCACCTCCACCTCAACTGTAGCGGCTCCGTTTTGTTTGTACTGTCTGAACACCGGATGGTTGCTGTCATCATTAATTCTCCCGGGAAATGACACTGATTGATGCTATCTGCGAAAACATTTGCAACTGTTAGCTTTGAACACAATTCATGATCACAATATATATGAAGATTGACTTTGTGTAAGCACAAATTTGTCTTCCACCTGTCCGAGTGAGCAACTACAAGCACTTGCGACACTGTACCTTGTCTAGTACACAATACCACAGACTGTGCTGAATGAGTCAAAATGTATGTGTTGTAACGTTGAGGTATTAGCGTTACAGCCTATGTACACAGTGGCAATCCAGTGGAAGCGGTTCACTGGCTACCCTTTGATATCCTAAAGCACACAGAAGGAGTGGCAGCATATTGCTGGGGATTCGTTAAGCTGACGCTTTTGCTAGCTACCTGATATGCAAGGTGGGCTGGTGCCATTGAAACTGCTTTGAGCAGGGCGCTGTTGCCAATAACAGTGCAACCATTTATCGATTCGAGCGCAGAGCGCCAATGAATGAAGTGTCGCAACAAGTCACAGCCTTGTTTTCCACGGGGACTACTAGTGGAAGGTTTATATGCATTTCAAGTATAAACTTCGAGTTTTTCATAGTGCACTAATGAACAGAAGCTACCAAGAGGAGATAATCATTGTCAACACATGAAATGTTCGGACAGCGAACATACAAGTGTTATGAGCCACTTCTTCGGCTAAATGTGAACAGTAAACCTGCACATTTATTTTATCTACTACAGATTGCGAGTAAATCATGTGTGATATCTTGAGCACGAATATGCTGATTGATCCAGCCATGAGGACAAACGAAGATGCTACGTCACTCGAGCAGCAAAATACTAGCAAAATTGAGAACGCTACGTCAGCGTTCCAGCCCATGTAGCACAGAATCAAGACGTCACGAAATAAAAACGTCAACACTCACACACTATAACCAGCTCTGTATTAACCCAAAGCCACCTTGTACTTTTTGAATGTTACAGAAGTGATGTGTTTGTTGCCTTCGAGATTAATTTCGATGCTCTGATGGTCTGTGCAGAGAGAAGCTGAGTGTGCGAGCTACGCATAAAGCTGATACTTTTGAAGAAAGAGGGCGTTCGAATGAGACAATAAAGGCGAGGTTTATCACCCTCCTAACGTTTCATTCAGCAGATGCCTTCCTGTAATCCGCAACACCTCAACCATTTTTATGCCTTATGCAAGTACCCGTACTTAATTGCACCTTAGCAGTAAACTAGATTTAGAGAAAAAATTCTGCCATGAACTGCGCCCCTCAGTCCAAGAGCCCGCTGGTCGCTTGCACCAATGCAAAGTTGATGTAAGCAGCCAGGATTGCTTGGTCGTGACTTCCGTGAGCCACTCGGCTGTATAGGGTAGGGCTGCTACGCTGCTGTTTACGGTAGCATGGACGTATAGGTATTTGTGGGTGTTGGCTTATTGAATGTACTGGGGGTCCATCTGCCGTGGTACGGGTGTTATTGTGAGTAGTGCTCGGAAATTTTTATCGAGTAGCTTGTATCAGGTGACGGGTTGTCTTTAAGCTTAAAACCCAGCATTTCCAAGATTATTCTGCCTGATGTGGTATTGTTCACTCTAATTTCCTCCATGTGTTTGTGTAAGCAGATAGCATTTTCTAGGATTTCATGGTTACTTGCCTCGTCTAACAGCTCTGTAGTAATGTTGGTCGGCACTAAGACTGCAAGTTTGGTGGTTTTGCGCATGAAAGTGTCGAGTTTGTTGTGCTGTGCCTTTGTGAAGTTAATGTATGGCGCATGATAGCAAAGGCAAGACAAGAGTAATGCGTCACGCAGCCGTAGCAAGTCTGTTTCCCGAAGCCGTTGGTGGCAATTGCAAATACGCCACATTATATTCCAAGACTTGTTCACCCTGCTTAAGGAAATGATGGACAGTGGCCGCACCCACTCCATCTTGCTAAATGCATAGGCGTAGTAATTTCATATTATATATTTGAAGAATGTATTGTCCTTTGTTGTGTAGGGCGATGGGCGGAGGTCTCCTGCGCGTGGTGTGCACAACCAGCAGCAGCTCTGACTTTTTCCAGAGAGCACTCCTCGCAGTCGCCCCCTTGAGCTGCATCTAGTGCGCGTTGCAGACGTCGTGTTTTTTCCCAGGAGATGCTTTGTTGATCCATGTGGTTATGTCTTAGGCGTACAGGGTGCAACGTATCTCTGGTATGGGGAGTAGAGCGCCGAGTAAGTCACACATTGCTAAGTTGAACAGTGTTGGAGAGAGCACTGCCTGATCCTTGTGGTACGCCCCATCGCGGGTGTGGGTAGGAGTTAGATGTCCTACCACCAATATTGAGGGTGTACGTATGGCGTTACAGGAAGTCCTGCATATAGTCGTATATCTTGCAGCCCCAATTGGGGGAAGAGAGCATGGCACCCTGGGCCACGTTCTCGGGGGCTTTCTTCAGATCAATGGCTAACATTGCTTTAAGATGGGAGTTGCTGGGATATTTCATGATATGTTTATGCATGTGGAGGCGACCTTATCAAGCTGTGAAGTGTTTACAGAGTTTCGTCTCTAAATGAGAGATTTTGATACAAGCCCTTTGCTCATCTATGCTCGCGCAGCACATTGCGATCAACCCCTTGTTCCGAAAGAGCTGCCCTCGCAATACACATACCATTGGACTGTCAAGCGACTCTACTTGCATTGGCTGGAGCAACGAGACGACACTCGAGGTGCATTGTGATCAAGGATTAACTACATTGCGACCACGGTCACTGTCGGACGAGTTGTGCAATCGCGTCGGCATATGCGCCGTGGCAGCACCAACTCGTCCGTACTGCCACCTCGGCGAACGGCCACCTTCTAAAAAGACAGCACGAATTTGCATTATGCCGCAATTATTTCTGACTTAACTGCTGACGGCTACCGTCGTGCTGAGCGTGAACATGCTTCAGCCATTACTTTTGCGATATTTGCATGGATGGCGCTGGACTAGTCGCCGTCTATAGGCAGCCGCAGATTTGGCGACGGCCGGCGTGAATCCGTGCTTGCGTTTAAGTAAACGCAAGCTTGGTACAGGCCGGCCTTATCTTGACGCAAGTCAAGCCACGGCAACTCGAGAAAGTATTAGAAGTGCGTGCTTGCATTAGAGCGCGACATCCATACCATAAGAAAGTCCCGAAGCAAGGTGCGCGCAACCCATGCGATAGTTCATCGAAGCAAATTATCATGGCCCGGCGACGCAGCTAACGCTGCTGAGCTGCAATCTTAAGCAGACATCAACGAGCCTCACTATAAGCAAAATGTAGCTTTACTGAAACAGGTATAAAGCGAAAGTAGCGAGTGGCTAGAACAGAACCGAGAGAACAGCAGCTCACCTATTGTACACATTTCCTTCATGTCGGCAGCCTTCCCTTTTATCCACTGTTCTTTTAAACTGTCCCAACATTTGCGCAGTTCGAGCTCCATTCGGAATCGAACACTGGGCCAGCACTTGAACTCGTCGATGATCGGCGTCCACGTCTTCTTTTTCTTCAACGTCTTCATGTCTTCTTTTTCGTCCGCTCGTTTTCCACGAGCTATTCATACTTACTCACGTCATCCATGAAGACACTGCGTTCCTCTTCGCTAAAATTTATGTTTTTTTCTCTCCATTATACTTTTTTGTTGTCGAAAAATTAATATTAAGAAAAGTGCACAAACCAACAACAAAAAACACGAGAAGCTAAATCCCATACAATAAGAAGTGCGGCCGAACGTCGCAAGGCAACCGCAAACAAGAAAGGGACGACGTGAAATTTTAGCAAACATGTTATTGTGACGGCAGGCCGGGCTACGCTGCATGGTGGCCAGCGGAAACTAAAGTCAAGTCAACAACGGGCAAAGTGCCTGTCTAAAGTTGACGGCTTGCTTGTAGGAGGGGTGGCGCAGTTTTATTAACATTTTTGTAGCAATAAAATATGCGCATATGCGCGGAAGGTTCGAGCCTAAAAATGCCCCACGCTCATTCCCACAAGGGCGCCTTTCGTGAGGTGGCCTTAAAATGTCGTGAGGTGGATGACCTGCTTGCCTGGGAGGGGCACTCATTCCAGGGCACCAAAGGCCTTAGCTGCCTGCCCGGCTCGCCACACCAGCTGCTGCTAGTCCTGCGGGTCCGACATGGACAAAACAACCGCCTACTTTTCAACCTTAGGGTTCCTGATTGCGGGAGATAGGGATGTTCTATTATGGGGACATTGCCACGTAATGCCATAAAGGGAGGTGCAGTGGCCACCATGATGAGATTTACACGAATAAAGGGTGCTGTGCATGGCATGAATGAGGCTTAGGTGTGGACATCTGCCTGAAGTTGGTGCCATGTCATAACTTCTCTCGAGAGCGGTGAGCCCGAGGCTGTGTATACGCGCCCACTGAGATTGTAGTGTTGCGAAAAGGTGCACTGTAGGCGTACCGTTTGTGCCAGTAGAGTTTAATGACCTTGTTGCGGCCCTAGGGTGCCATCTGATTTCCGTGAAGGTACTCGTGTCCTGGTGTGCGTACGATGTCTACATTCAGTAATGTCTTCGCGTGTGGTACTTTTGCAAAGCCAGTAACGGAGATTCGTCCTTTGGAGTATTTCCTGTAGAATGCTTCAGAATCCCTGAGGATTCTGGCATGTTCAAGACTTGCACTAGAGCAAATAACCAGGGCAATGGCCGTTTCTTCGGCATTGAGGATGCCGGTCGCGCAAGCCGTAGACGACACCATCTGCTGCAGCTCCGTGTCTACAACGCAGCATATATGGGTAGGGCACAGCAGCTGTATAGCGCGTTGTCGGCAGTGCACCGTTGCATTCCTGTAGAGTTTGGGCCCGCCCTTTGTGGTGAAAATATTGATGTTCTAAATGGGTACTCTGGGAGATAGGAGTAAATCGGACATGTTCTAGGACGTGAGGCGCCAGGGTGTGGGCCGGTTCTTATTCCTGTCAGCGTCTTTGAACATCGCAAGCGTTGGATAATTCGTCTTATTGTGGTGTGAAGGCTAGGCGCTGTCTTTGATTGGTCAGATATGCTCCATATATTTATCGTGTAGTGTTTTGAATGCTGAGAGCCTCCAGTCGAAAGTTAGCCGTTCTTGGCGGTAGTTAAAAGACCTGTTTGTACACCTTAAGAAGAGCGGTGCCATGTCTATCTAGTTCTTGTGAGATGAGAGCTTTGTATAGGGTCACACAGGCGACACAGGCCACACGGCTGATACCGAGAGCTTGGATGAGTGCTATTATATCTGCTTTGTTTAGGTTGTGAGGGTAAGATACGGCAGGGCCGATCACCGCAGTATTTGCGAAACAGTCGGTTTAAGGAATAGCATAGTGTGGGTACCACCTCCCTTTTTCCTTCGGTGAAGGCTGATCTGTCATTTCAGGAAGAATGAAATGGGTGGGTGTTCGTGTTCTTTCGTTTGCCTTTATGTATGAAAACATAGGGTCATATTCTTCGAAGAATTGGAGGCCACTCTCAATGACGTCTTGCTGAACAACCTCTACAGCCTGTTGGAGGGCATCCTGTTGTTCTCCAACAGAACCCTGTGTAGCCCAAACGGTGACATCATGGGCGTAGAGTTTGTGCCGCAAGCCAGTGGTTGCGTGGAATTGGTCGGGAAGCCCCGTCTTTACTCTATTGAACAATGTTGGTGTAAGGCTTGCTCCTTGGGGTGCTGCTTTGGCGTGGAGAGTGTTGGGGTTTGAACGCAGTCAATGCAAGTAGTAGCTATGCGATATGTCTGTAAAGCAGACAGATGCCACACGCGCTTGGTCCGAGTGTTGTGGGGCATATTTTTTCATAACTATATGAAGTCTTTCACAAATGGTATGCAAAGAATGTGCGGAACTTCAATTAGAAGCCCGATTACAGCTGCTCAAAGAGAACAGCATCATTTTTACAGGAGAACTGACTCACCCATGCCACCAAGCTGGCCCCAGCATTTCAGAAGAGTCGAAAGCTCGTTTTCTGATGAGGGGCTCAAAGCAAAAACTCTTGGTCGGATTGATCTGCAACCTCCGCTGTAATACGCAATCCGCTGCAGAATTTTTTCCGAAAGTTACGACCATTAAAATGGCCATGAAAATGTGCATTAGGAATATAACCGCCAACTGCTTAAGCCGCTGTTGAAAGTCCAAGCACTAGAAAGTGACGACGTCTTCCAGCCGCTTTCACGTGTAACGTCAGCCTTTCCAGTACACTCAGCCAACTGGATGGTCGACCCTATACAGAACCAAAGATTCTGTGGTTTGTATTTGCCCGTCATCAAACCAGTACGCTATGCATGAGCTCAAGATGTTTTCTAAAAACAACCCTGAATAGACACACTAATACTTTGCGTGTTAACTATTTATTTTTATCACCTTGAGCTTTTTTATTTTCTAATCGCTCAGCTCCTCCTCTCTCCGATTCATGATGTCCAAACGGACTTCCGTCTGGTTAAACGCCCTGCATTTTCTTGTTTGCTTCGCGCTCTCTCTCCGATGACCTCCTTGACACCGTAAAGGTAATTGACGCGACCAACGGCCAAAATATTACCGGCGTCATAGCCTCAAAAGGTGTCGAGCCTGGCATCATTCGTTAGAATTCCTGCGAACTGCCTCAACTTCAGCCGAAAGCAATGAGCTAAACCGCCGATGAGGTATTTCGACATGTTAGTGCACGGGACTATGAGGTAGTTACCGACGTCGTCACGGAATCACAGTGACGCTGTGAGCTATTCACCTGAAGTTGATCAAGTAGTGTGCCTGTAGCTGTCTTACCGGTGGACACAATCTCTGGTAATTTATGTCTGTGCTGGCCTGTTATTTTTCCTTTAATACCATGTGCTTCCGTTTTTGACTTTTATGTTCTGTATGCGACACAGACATATGCGACAATGAAAACTTCCGGCCGACACTGACGGAGACACAACCAGGCGCCCAGACAAGACATCTACCCAGGTGCTGATCACGAGCGTGATTCATGTCCAGATCAAGTTAAAGAAGAAGACAACACCCAGACGCTTTCATCTCCTACTGCCCCTACCTTAGGGCCCTGCAACCTCGGACTCTCGAACACAGGTTGGAGGACTCCCAAAAGTTCGTCAAACCAAGGCTAAGCTGGGCAATGGTGGTAACGCCCGCAGCGATCATAACGGATAACCCAGAATATTAAAAAATCATAGCCAAAAGAAGCTACTGAGAGCCTGCAAGAAATCAAACGAAAATTTGTGTCCATAAAACTAAATTTTGCTAGTTCCCAAAGCACCGACATCAGCGGCAACGACATCAATGGCACCGGCATTAAAAGCTGAGACTACGATAGAAAACGTGCTGGCACAAACCTCGCAACAAATACAAAGTATGCAGAATTTCTAACAGTAACTATACCTAGAATTTCAAAACCTTAAAAGCTATGTAAGTGAATCAATCTCAAGCTTCAAACAAAGAGTACGTAAACGGACGGGTGGAAGCCCGGGCGCTCCATCTAATAGACGGCAGCGTCAACTGAACACAACAGAAAGTGAGGACAATGGCGAGTAGCCCAACATGCATAGCAGACCTTCAACCCTTTCACAGCACTTTCACTTTCAATAAGCAGGTGGTGGCCATGCAACAGTTTATAAGCGCGGCTTCGACTAAACCGGTCTTCATATATTTTCAAGAAATTGGTACCAGACCATTTCCGTCTGGTTGATATCCACGCGTATACTAGGCAATTTTAGCCACCATTAAACGCGGGGGGCAACACTGGTGGTCAGGCACCTCACACGGAGTACCCACTACGCACAAGGCTGTGTCATGCAGGGCCAAATAATAAAAATGCATGCCAACAAACGAGGTAGGGCCACAATCATCACATTAAACATATATAACCCCCCAAAAGAGAGAGCAGTGGAATTTGCAATATCTTCGCAGAAAAGATATCCTCACTAGAACCGAAAGACCGATTAGCCTCATAAGGGGACTTCAACCTGGGACTATAAACGGGATGCTCCCAAAGGAGCGCTACTATTAAATGTGACAGAAAGACACGGTTTGCAGATGGAAAGGCTTCTAGCGACTCCAAGACACATAGGATACAGCGCCCGCGTGGACACTTTGCCCGATTAGACATGTACCCTCATTTAAGACAATGTGATCTGGCAAAAAGTCGACGTAATCTTAGGGAGTGGCGACTACGTTATCAGCCCATCAATGAGGTCCCCAAAAATCAGACGCACGATCGGGAAAGTAACAATGCCAGATTCGACGGTTTACCTAAATATTCCCTTCCCCAACAACGGGCTCGATAACGCAGAATACTGGCCTGCTCACATCCGGGAGGCCCACGGCAGCATCTCTAAGCAAATCGCCTTAACCATAGAAAACTTCATAATTGACAACCACGTCCTGCCCCTATGGGATTGCAGGAGGGAGTTCATCAGACAGTGGAAAAAACAGATAGTGAATGGAAAACTTATAATCGAAATAACTGAAATAACTCGAAAGAACGACAACTATGCTAGGAAATTGGAAGCCGAAAACTTCGGTTTTATGACTCCATTAGGGGCGCACTAACGACAGCCAAAACACGGGCAATACTGCAAAGCCTCCTGAAGCCAGAAAGTACAAAAATTGTCAGCAACAGGACCCTAATTTCACTTGCCGCACAGTTCAAGAGCTCGAAGCCCTCATAAACATGCTTCGGGAGAAGTACACAGGCTCGGAAGCCATTGTTCCAGTCATGCGGAAGTGCAATGGACCCGCAAATGGGACGCTAGACGTACCGATCTCAAAGGTTATTGCAGCGGCCCAATCCACACGACTGTACACCGTCCCTGGTCCAGACAAAGTAACTTACGCAATGCTACAAAAACTTCGCGTCGAGCATCTCGAAAAGTTCACAGACTACTTCAACCGGCAGGTTTGGGACACGGGAACGCTACCAACGCACTGAAAGAACGGGTCTATAGTTCTTACACCAAAGGCCGGGAAAAGCCGCAGCCTGCAAAGCCTGCGGCCCATATCTGTCACTTCGAGACTAGGAAAACAATTTGAAAAAGTCGTACTGACTAGATCAACTAACTAACTGGAAGAAAACGACTACTTATCTGACAAGCATTTATCCACGAAAGACATATTGCTAAGACTGCATGACGAGGTGATCAACATCCCAACAGGAGCAGAAGACGTAGTGGTGGCACTAGATTTGCTAAGTGCCTTCGAATCTATGACACACGACCTAATTCTGCAATAACCAAGTAGTGCGGCGTGCGAAGAACAAACCGACAACTGCATTCGCTCCTTCCTGACAGGTCGATAAGCGACAATAAGACTAGGAGAAGTTACATCTATAACTCTCGAGATTCTCAATGATAAAGGCTCACAGGGATCAATACTATTCCTTGGACAGCCTAGCTGGAAGAAATACCGAGCCTTAAATTCTCGCTATGCGCAGGTGACATCACGCTGTGGGTAGATGAGAGATCCCTGGGGCGCAAGGAAAGTGTTCTGCAAGGGGCAATACAAACAGTAGACTATTTTGCAGTAGAAGGCTGTATAGCTTGCGCACCGGATCAATCTGAATTCAAACGAATTCAATGCACAGGATGCATGAAACTAAAACTCTCGCTCCGGCTCGACGGAGAAGATCTCAGCAAGCACAAACAATGCGCGTTTTGGCCATCGGCTTCGAAGTAGCATAGGCACTGCAAAAACAGTAAGGACTCTCCGAACTGCAGTTACGCAACTCTGTAGAAATATACGAAGATGAATGAAGCATCGTAGTGGCTTTAGCGGGACCGAAACTTTCAGACTTGTTCATGTCTTCGTCATCGGCGCAATAGATACAGCCTCACTTAACACTAGTTATGTGAATCGGAATTGGAGCAGATAGACGCCCTTATATAAGCGAACTACAAAGCTGCGATCAGACTCCCTATGAACACTTCCATGGCAAAACTAAGTGCACTGGGGGTGTGGAGCAGCTTCGAAGAACTGAAGGCAAAGAGAGCACTTAAACTAATCCCCATCCAGGAGAAAGCTGCTAGAAACATTTAACCACGTACGACCGCACTACTGCGACGAAGACGTTGCTCTCCGTTGAAAGATACGCGAAAACTTAATCATGGCACCGATTCTCCAAAATGTGAGCCTTTTCACCACCAAGGCCGGCGCTAGGCTCGGGCACACCGACTTAAAAAAAAGATTTGGAAATGGACGCAGCTCATGGGCCATGCGGCCATATAATAGTGGCCGCAAACCCAACCGACCGATCTAAATTCCAAATTGGCGCCACAACCAGGCTCAAATACGCCGGCATGGGGGAGAGAGCCGCCGTCGCAATGGCAATTAAGGACAAAGACGCAGCCGGCAAGCTTTCTGTGCTCCTCACCGACTAGAGAACGTAGACAACGTAGAAAATAGCGCTGTTTGGGAATTCTTGGGAATTCAATAACAACAGTTTACCTGATTCTTTATCTCAGTGGCTGACATCAGAACCTTCTTTTCATTTACTTACACTACAGATCCCTTCCTAGGCCATACCATTGGGGGAGTACAAAATCATAATTAGAGATCGAATAACAGTACCCCCCGAGGAATATAATATAATATTAGTTTGATACATAGTGCATAAGAACTCACAAAAATATTTTATTACATAGCAATATACAATATGAAAGAGCGCGTAAGAACGGTATCAGAAAATATTCTTGAAGAAGATCAACCCAAGGTAGCCAAGGGCAAAGGTATGCACACACATTGCTTCAAAGATAAAGCACGAAATATATTGAAACAACAAAAAAAGAAGAAAAGCGAGTGCCTGAGAACTCATGGCAGCATGAATAACAGAATGGCCTTTTTCTTTCTTTTTTTACAATATATGTTTCTTCAAAGCATCTTGGAGTGCAACTTTAAAGGAGTTATAGTGTGTACTTTCCGTAATAAACCCTGGCAGTCAATACCATTCGCTGGCTGCTAAAACAAGAAATGCGAACTGTAGGAGATTAGTACGCACAGAAAGCTTTTATTTTTGTTGCCGTGATTAATACCAGTAAATGCGCATCTTAAGGATTAATTCGATCAGGTGTCGCATTCATTTGGTTATTAAAGATCCTGTGGTAAAATTCAAGATGGGTTCTTGCATTTAGCGATGCTGTGCAATAATATCAGTAGGATTGAATAAACATTTTTTATTCATATTGCTGACGATATGAGTGCGTTATCTTTGCAAAATTGGCTTCAGATAATACAGAAGATACGCATTCTGTGGAACCCCTGTACGGTACACCAATATTGTGGAATATGTATTGAAGATCAGTAGCAAAATATCGTGCTGTTATAGTTCACAGAATTAAGACGGCAAGCTGGGCGAGTTGGTGATTGAACATGTTCCTATGGGTGGGCAGCGCAATCCGGACGAAGGACGAGAGGAAGCACACAACATGAGCGCATGCGCTCATGTTGTCTACATGCGCTCATGCGCTCATGTGCGCTCATGCGCTCAACACATGCGCTCATGTTGTGTACTTCCTCTCGTCCTTCGTCCGGATTGCGCTGCCCACCCATAGGAACATAGTTCACAGATTGTGCAATGTAGAATTGACACTACAGCAATATATTGTCACGGGTGTTCATGATTTGTAAAACCCTGGCGATTCGATGGTCCTTGCATAGATTGTGATGGCGATGGGGTAGCTAGCACTGGCGGGCACGTGCTAGCCCTACCACTAATGCAGCGCTTTGAACTTGCCATGTAAAAGGGGTATACATCGTTCGTTGACAATCTTCGGCCAAAAGTTCGCGAATTTTCTCGTTTTCGTGGGGGGGGGGGGGGGGGCGGGCAACTCATGATATCACGAGTGTACCTAGCCATTGCACGTCTTTCATGGTGTCCCAACCCTTGCAGAAATGCTTGTACCACTCGTCCACGTGTTTCGCATAAATCAATTTCCTTGTACCTGGCTTAGCATGACCTTACAGTCATTTGGCCTCGCTGAAAACACAATTTCGCTCTTTGTCGCTGCACTGCTTCACCCATAAACGCGTCGTTGCACTACACATTACTTCACGTCTTGTCAACTGTACTGCAGGACAATGGTAGATCTCCATCGGTACGACTTCGTGAACGACGACTGAGTGAGCCCGCACTTCACTGGCCTCATTGATAGCCAGCATTAGCAGCTACAACGCACGCAGCAATTCTTTCATGGTGTTTATTAATCACAGGTTGTAGTTTATTCCAGTATTACATTTAGTGAAGGTGCGATGTAGGCTGGCTACAACACCTGGAACTGGGTCTCCGGAGCGGACGGCAGGTTATTTGCACCATGATGACCGAGGAAGCGACGCAGTGTGTCCATGATCCATTGGCGGTCATGATCATGCACCATTGTGTGAAACTGGCGATCGCAGACCGAGAATCTCTGCTCAAACTCTGCGTCCAGAAGCATTCTGTTCAATTTAAAATTGAACAGAATGCAAAAGGAAGTGCAAAAGGATGCTGGCTTCTAGAAAGCTAACTTTCTGAACAGGAAGCCCTACCACAAAATCTGACGCAAGACTCAAGCAGTACGCTTACGCGTTGTGCTCACGACCAGGTAGCAGTTCAGTCACGAGCAGCAAATACTCCTTGTTCCAGTCCTTCCGGAGGTGGTCTGTTTAGTGTATTGAAAGCTTTATCACAAAGGCAAAGGATAAGGCTTTCTTGAGAACGCTTCCTAGAAGATCACAGAAGAGCACGCCCCGGGCAAATCGCGTTAGGCAAATACAGCAGCTGGGTGTAGCGTTGATGGAAGCTACGATTTAGGATTTTCGACAGAGTCAATGGAGACTAGAAGGGCCGGCGGACGCGGCATGGTGCCGAGGCGCAGAACTGTCTTATTTAAACTGGTGTTTTGCTCGTACTCAAAGGCCATCGTTCTAGTCTGCCTCAGGGTCAGCCTCAGTGAGGTTCTTACAGCGTACTGTGGAACTCGACCAGCTCTGGCTTCTTCACTAACATGAGTTCGAGTTGCTCGTCTAGTTCGAGGTCGTATAAAGGTTATTTGTTTTTTCCATATGGTGACGTGTTCAGTGACAAAATGTTCATGGATAGCATTGTGCAATCTTTGGCTGCGAGATGCTATGCACATCTAGTGCAATTTTAATTGCGCGTCCTGTTCTGAAGGCCTATTCTTTTCTGCAAAAAAAGCACTTTATCCATAAATAATTTCGAGCTAGGGCAGGTAAAACTCTATTCATTTCGTGCATAAAACGAAACACGGTGTTTCACTGCGCCATTTTAAGCATGAAGTGCTTTTAGTTCCCGTTGTCGGCGAATTTCACGTGACCTTGAGTCAAAAGCCAGAGCCGCTATCCGGGTGCTCAAACGAGGACATCGGGGCAAGTTGCGACAACAAAACGACGACAAACACTAGTCATTCCGAAGCGACTTACAAAAAATATTGCTTCGGAGTTCTTCCTAATGTTCGTTCACAATATCACTCAAGCTATAACTTCTAGCAGGGTGAAGCTTTATTTTGTCATTTCCAATAGCGACGTTCAAGAGGCAGATACAGGGCACCATACACTTCAATTCTCAGAAAAGGAATTTGTTAAGAATCCACTGCTCACACCGAGCTGCGTGGCGCCGCGGCTCCGCAAGCGTCTGGAAGCGCTGCTTTGCCTTCATGGAGGAACGAAAAAGTTAGGAGAGAGCATTACATCACGCAGCCAGCATTGACAAGCGAGCACTCTTTGAAGCAAGCCCTTTCCTCAGTGGCAGCCCAACACGTGACCTGTTGCATCTAGATAGCGGAGGAAGAATCGAGATTTGCTGAGACGCTTGGTCACGCTTCTATCAGGCGCTTTTCTTCTTCTACCTGTGCAGTGCGCTTGGTCTTCTTGGCCTCTTTCGCTGCCTGTCATCCCTGTTTCAGCCGGTTTACCTCTTGTAGCTTGGCAGCGTCTTTATAGTGCAGTGTACAGTATGGCGGGGTGCGGTGTGGTGTGGCGGGGTATGGCGTTGCGTAAATGCACTACACCAATTTTAAGATGGTGGCTAGTATTATCTCCAAACAATCTGCTTCGCCAGTTGCAATTTAATGGTTGCATCTACTCACTGTTATGGGAGAGCCGGCACAATTTTGAATATATATAGGAGTTCCACGCTAGGGGCGAGAACAGACACTTATTTTTCGAACGGCTGAGGTTTTCAATGGCGGCTATATGGCTACCTCCCGATACATGTGGAACCGCTTTTATAAGGCGTTGATGAGTTGATCTGCGTAGGATAGATTTTTTGTCTGGGAGCCGGTTTGGCTGCTTCGTTACATACGCTAAAGACTGCTTGTAGTGTGCTCTAGACAGTTTTTCACATGATGCTGACTGCTTTCTTAGCTTGACGCTTCTACATACGCCTCAATTTCGATGTTGCGGATATTTTCTTGAGGACAAAGTTTAAATATTGTCAGCTAACTACACACGTTGGCATATAACTTACGCAGCATCTCAGAGGAATTTACAGCTGTTATATTTTGCGTTTACAGGTTTCTACTAGACCAAATGAGTCACCAAATTAATATTTTTTGAGAATGGGGGCTCTCATGGGGGGCGATGCACCAACAGTTTAACGTTTGTCGAATAATTTTGCGCTTAGTAGAATATAAAGTACTCAAGACGCCCCTGGTTGTTACACGCTTCTCTTTCGAACCATGTGGAAAGCTTGAATTGTACGGCTGAATGTGGTAATAAGTAATGAATCATAGTGTTTTTTTTTACTTGAAGGTGAACGTGCAGGGCTACGCTAACCTAATGGCGTATGATTTGCCTCATGTATGTAAATACCGCAGTGTAGGATACAAACATTCCTTGTTTCATTCGTCGAAGAAATTGGGAGACAATGCTGACCTTAAAAACTCACTTTATTCCATACACCAAGCATGGTGCTGTGCGCACTTGTTTTAACAAGCATAACCGAGTTTGCAGCATGCTGGCCAGCGTCCAGGAGCTCGATGCACGCAATTATTGTCTCTCGGCTTCTCTCTATCGCAGCTGTGCATGGAAAAAAATTGCTGTTGGTTTTCTTATACACAGTTGTGCTTGTGACAATATTTTCTAGGAGTCTGATGCATATTCCAATGAAATCAAATATTACCCGGGCGCATATCCTGGACAATACTGGTAGCAATAGGACTACTTTTACGGTCATCGCTAACGTGCGCGTGAAAAAACTCCTTCTACCATGATTCCAGGAATATATGACAGCGCATTTTATGTACTACATTACCAACGCGCAAGCTTGAACCTCCTAATTTCGGGAAAATGAATCGACGTTACAGTTACATTTTCGCTACTCTGAGACTCCTCAAAGGATCACTTTGAATATCTGCACGCTAATATCACTTTCAAGATTGTGGCGAAAACAGATATTTTATGCACCCTCCACAATTTCTATGACAAAATTTCAAAACGCGCACGTTGCCCTGTAAACCACATAATTTGCAATAACTGTTCTAAAATGCGTAAGCCGCAGCTAATCACTCATACCATCTCTCAATGTGCTATTTTGCTCAAGAAGAATGTTTAAAGTAGTGCGTACATTTGCTAGACTGCACATCTGACTCTAACTTGTTGCTATCCGCTGTTATTTACACGACAAAGCTGCCAAATGGCAGCATTTGGCATTTAGGTTGAGGAGGTGACACGAGCCATGCTTTCGAAATCAGCGGAGCAGTTATTGAGCTAAAAATTATTATTTCCAAGTAATTTGCACTAACAATGGGCCAGTCCATGTATTAATAACTTCGTTATAGTTATTTTCCATTTATATATTGTTCACTTCTGAAAACATTTAACTGTGCATACGACAGAGACGTTATCTGGTTCTGTGACTGTCATCCACATGTTTGCGATGCGGTGCATGGTGCGCACGCGTTCACAATTAAATAAAATATTTGGCAAGAGAGCTACTTGGTCTTATGCTTATGCAACAGTGATTTCAAATGCACTATAAAAATAAGTTGACTCGGTATTAGGCTGGGAGATTCACGGATGTAATTTTTCTAGCACAAGTCCTTGGAGTCAGCGCATTATACTTAAGGTAAGCAATCGCAAGGCTCACTCACTGGTATTCTAAAAGGCAACAAGACTTCAGCACGCGAGCATCAAGCAACAGTCTTGCATTTACAATGCACTTGGAGCCAGCCTGCTATAAAATTAGTAATAATTGAAACACCTAGTTCGATCGTGGGAGACAAAATTTACAAAGTACCTGTACCTAGAAAGGATATTTTCCTAAAAATGTTCAATAAGCCATAACAAAACCGATGCCTTACTCTTGAATTTGTAACATACTGCTGTTACAGACGATACCGATGCACGGCCTTTCCAACCCATAATGGCCTCCATCTTTAATCTTCGTGAAGTTAAACCAACATTCCCCTGTGAAGCGAAAGACACAGACAGGTGATGTGCGCAGTTCTGGTTCTTTACTTTCGCAAATAACCGAACTGCACTACCACTAGGCCACAGTGAGCACAGTAGTGTGCTGCGCGTCAAGGACGACTAAGTTAATAAGGAAAATTCGTTCACCTGCCTTACCTATAAACAGGTAAAAATACTATGCTGCGCATCCAATGACCGCTCCGTTGACAGCCTGTTTGCGATCACCCGAGCTTTTCTAGGCCTTTACTAAGCTCATTTTGCAAAACAAATCCCAGTTCGGCCAAACGCATTAAGTCCAAAGAAATACTTCTAATCTTAACCGCACGTGTACACTCTGCTCTTTATTGTTTGACAACAACGTGACATTGATACGTTGTGGCGTGACTCGTCAGGTTGTTGCGACAAATTAGACAGTTGATTCGGGCAACAGATTCCTACTGTGTGCGTCCTCTTGTCATCAGGTGGCGCTTTGATAAATGTGCTAATAATATTGGCAACACGAAAAGCCTTAGTAGTAGCGTTGTGATCTGGTGCCGGCGCAACGAGAGAGCAAGGTCTTGTTTCTCCATGTCCCTCAAACAGGGTTAACTAAATTCTAGAGTTTTACATGCCAAACCGACAATATCAATATGAAGCAAGGCGTGATGTTGGACTCCGTAATAAGTTTGACCACCTGGGATTGTTTAACGTGCACCCAATGTACGGTTCGCGGGTGTTTTTTGCATTTCGCTCCCATAGGATGACGCCGCCACAGGTGGGTATTGACCGCTTGCCCTCTAACTCGAAGGTACAACGCAAGTTCAGCTCCTTGAATGTGTCTGCATCCACGTTGCTCCAGCACCCGCTCCAATGGAAGCCTCCGCGACGGAAACTGCAACGACATGTTAGCCTACCTTGTCCACAACGTGGACTAAGAAGTAATTAACTTCGCCATGTATTCAATTGATGTATGGTAACGCGCGGACAAAAGGAAACAAATGGCGAGGGTATTGGCTAAGATGGTGTAATTTCCAAATGTTTCAGCTCTCGTGAAATAGGTGCCGTCGCCAATTACGCGGTATTGCACGTGCTGGTCGACGAGATTAAAAAAATATATATATTGTCGACATGAGAGCGCATCGGTGATACGAAGCCGTTCTTACTCGCCGGTGAAGGAATGACGCAGCCCCCTGATACAATGACGGTGATGCGTTGCACTTCGAGTCTGGCGAACTTAAGCACCTCCCTCAGGCTCTGCAATGGCTATTTCAGGGGAGGCGGTTACATTATCAGATGCGCCGTGTCTCCGTGATAAGCTGTTCCACATGTGGGGTACATATCTGATTGCGTGATTCCGCTTCGTATTGAATGGAACAACTATGGAGGGACACTGATGGAAACTTATGTTCATAACCGTATGAATATGATGCATCTGAAAGATGCTGGCGCATCTCCTCCTCTGTTAGTGCAAAACAAGGTCTGGGAACAGCTGCAGCTTGGATGGGAGAAGTGAGCTGGTGGCGAAAAAGAAAGAATTATTAATGATCAACCTAGGGCATTCAAGACTTGCGTAATTAGACATACGGATGCACAAGCAAAAATAATTGCTTGGAGCTTATGTGCCCTCAGTGCTTGTTCAATGTGCTCGTGTGTTTCGAACTGAACGTAAAACAAAGAAATATATACGGGGAAAATGGGTGTCACAAACCACTAGCTCTGTGTAACTTTATTTTTATTACCCCGTTAGTGCAATACAGAGAAGAACACAGAATATAAGAATATGGAAGCCATAAAAATATCCTAGGGTTGGAAAGTGTGGAGACCAATAATCTCAGGTTTACCTCTTCTTGCAGCCAAAAAACAGACATAGGTGGGATGTTTAAATCGTAAACGCACTCGAATTATGTCACCAATCAGAACGTTTACTAAACAGTTCCACCGTCAACATCATTAACCTCATTAGGCTTAGGATGGCCTGTCAATTTCATGATGTCCAGATGAATGCCGGACGTTCCGAAGGAAATCGAAATGGAAAAAACTAATCACAACGTTTTCACACATCAAAAACGACGGTCTACGCTGCTACGACGAGTAAACAAATGCCTTTGCGAAAGGGACACAGGCGTCGCTGCAAGAAAGTCGTATTGTTGCGTACACGGTTCAGTGGACTCGGGCCAGCTTTTAGCGACAAGACGCATACGGACTATCAGTGGGAACGCTAGTGCGTGTGTGCGCACTGGTCATCGGCATAGAGGTAAGAAAAACTCGTTCCTGGCTGATCTGACTCACTGATTTAATCGAACAAAGTTTCGCGGGGCTTCTATGCTTGTTTAGAGGCAATGTAATACGCACATCGCTCATGTCTATGGGGGCCAGCAGTTACGAAAACTGCGAAGTCTTTCTGCAGTGCATGACTCTATGAATTATAAATGAAGCGGAGCAAAGCGACCATAGGCTACAACTTTCTAGTACGACAATTGCACCTCAGCCTAAGAATGTTCTAGCAGTTTGCCTGAACGAAAAGTGAAGATCGGCACAAAGACAATCAGCGCCTGTATTGTTACCAATGTGATGAAAGCGGTGACATCTTACAAGCATTCCCAAGCAGAGGGGGAGTACTCGAAGCCTTTCTTTTTCTTACGGCACTTCGAACCCTTCGCAGAAAGGCAGACACACACACACACACACACACACACATGCACACACACACACGCAAATATGCATGTGTATATATATATATATATATATATATATATATATATATATATATATATATATATATATACACACGTACAATTATTACTTATTACCACGCATTCCTCCAAGCAACTCACATGGCGTAGACCAGTCACTAAACGCTCCGAAATAAATCACGTTGTCGAAATTCAGCGAATTCTAAACTCCTGGAAAAATATAAGTGGTGCAGTTCTGCGTGATCTTAGTTATAATTACCGTTGAAGGATTAGGTGACGAAGACCTGGATATAAGCATTAGTTTATATCGTTTGATACTATCAACACGCAGGGTTTTTTTTTCACATAGCTGGCTCGCATTGTATTGCCAGAGTGCGGCGGCGTATAGTCAAATTAGAGACAATTCACCCAATGAAAGCGATAGTGACAGCTTACATAGTTATTAAAGAAACTTCAGAAACAAATTAGTCATATGCAATGAATCCTGCCTGATTGCCTACACAGCTGTCATTTTCTAACGCGACAACGTTAAGGAGCTCGCGTCGCAGAAAAGCCGGTGTCGTCGGCGTTAGACGTGAGCGAAAAATGGCGGAAGGCAATGCATAAATAAAACAACTTGCAAGATGGGCTGGGCAGGAATCGAACCAGGGTCTCCAGAGTGTGAGACGGAGACGCTATCACTCAGCCATGAGTTCGTTAGTTTAAAGCGGGACAAAAACGCCTCTAGTGAATGCGGTGTTGCCTCAGAAACGTGCCGTAGAAAGTTATACTGCGGTGTATATCGCTAATTATTTGCATGTAAATTACAGAAGTCGCAGGTAAACAAGTGGCGAAGTACGTTTCCGCTACTTTTCTTCTGCGCTTGGCGCACACTCAGAGCCATCTTGCGGCAAACGCAGAAGACACCCTCTTCGCGATGTACGGCGCTGCGTCGACAGGTGGCGCGCTACTCGCCCGCTTCTCCTCTTCGTCTCGTTTGAGCGCATTGGGGCTGTGCGGGGACCGGTGCGAGGATGCCCCAATACCCTTGAGTTTAATAAGTGTTCTCGCTCCCTCCCCTTCCAACTTCCACCGTGCGTCACTCGAACCCTCGTGTTTAGGCGACGCGGCTCCTCTTTCCGCTTACAGCGCGATTTCTAGGAGCAGCGTCTGATGCAGGACGCCTCTGACGTGATCGCTGCGCCATAGCGCGTCTGGTGGGAAAGCGTCCCCTGCGATGTGTGCCGTGCTGCTGGCGAGGAGTCATGCGCCTGCGTGGTGCTCCCAAGCGAGATAGAGGACGATCCCATCGAGGCCTGAGCCCCATGATCGCGTCCGCCTTCATGGCGCGTCGCGGCCCAGCTGTCCGTGCCGACGACGACGTTTGGCTCACTTAGATCGTTTCTCCCTCCGAGACAACGAGTTATTTGGCTCGTTCCGCTTGCTCAGGCGCAAGTTTCATCTTTGTGTGACTTAAGAGCATGCCGAGCGAATGAGTGGGTGGTGCGAACGGAGTGCGATAACGCTATCGCGTTCCGCTCTTGAAGGCGAAGCTTAAGCGTCCTCCAAGTTTTTTACGCTGCTGATAGCTTGTCACTAGCCATGCTACGAGCTTACATCTGCATGCTAGCACAGCAGCAGGGATAGCACACATGATTTCAACCACAGCGGCGCGAAGTCACCGCCCCTGAACTACTAGGGCAGGTTAGCCGAGAGGACCAGTCGAATTCCTTGATGGTGATGGAGCGTATTTATAGCGTATTTATGGCGTGTTGTCATGAAACACCGCTCAATAACGATCCTACTTTTCTGCTGCTTCCGCAGCTCTAGCCTAGAAATCTAGGCTTAGAGATCTAGCACCCACGTCATCAGGTTTGATTGCGCTGGAGCGTTAAGTCGTAGGCGCTCGGACTGATGGGTGCATTTTACACGTCAATGAGCATTTCATTCGTCTCTATAGACGAGACGTCCTGCAAATAAATGAGAGCCGAAAAACAATGTTGTTCTATTTAACATCTCCCTTTGCATCTTACCAAAGTCTACATGGCGGAAAACCACCGTTATGATCTAAACCCTCGATCACGAATCGCTCACTGGGAATTTAAAGGCCCTTTCTCCTGACTGAGCACGCGTGCGTGAGATTTTCAGCGACCATATCTTGGAGGTCTGCAACCCAACTGCAAACAGTTTTAAACTGGAGTGCAATTTTGTAGACCGTTGTAGTTTCGTTGTAGTTCCACGGGTGCATCTTTAAGCCTTTCGTAATACTTCCGAGACATGTAGAAAGCGGGACGTTCACAGTGACATGATTGTTTATTTATCAGCGTTATAACCATTGTAATTTGGCTTTCTGTGGATTTGTGCGTTCGCGTATATCGAAGTAGCTTTAAATTGTTTCGTTATACAAGTTGCCACGAACGAAGAGCAGGTGCTGTCGGAAGCCATGCCAAAGACAGTGACAGTGACGAGCCGGGTGCGTTTTCCTACAGGCAGGAACTTTGCTAGCTTTTGAGAAGTAATTTCAGGAAGACTAGCAAACGATGGCATACCGTTCGGATTGTGGCTGTCTACGTGATTTTCTTTCGGAGCTATTTCATCGCTTTTCCGGCCGAGAACAACGCATGGATCAAACTACATTTCGCATTCCCAATGCTTGCAATGGATCGAAGAAAAAGCCTGGTCAGCCATTTTTACTTCATATTCACGCTACCAGCGCCTCTAGTACAGGTATCGACGTGGTTGTCTGGCTTCCCTATTGATACAAATTATTCAAGAGTACCTTTCGGAAACATTTCGAATCTACAATATACAAGAATATGTGACTCACCGTTTACCATATTGCATGACAAGCCGGTGGCAAACAGAAATGCAACAATTATTGCAAGAAACTTTGTCATTTTCTTGAATAGATGACAGCTGTATAGGCTGAAAAATTAGAGAATTGTCGCATTAAAACATTTATTTATTTTATTTATTTATTTATACAAGTACCTGCAGCGCCACAAGGGCATTATTGCAGGGGGGGACAAATTTAAGAAAAGTGAACATGTGGCAAAAACTTGATACAGCAGAGCACAGGTGGTAAGAGTAACAAAATACGTAACATAGATGAGTCATCTCGACGGCAAAACGGTCTTGTGAAATGCGGTGCAAATTTGCAAGACAGAAATGGAAAGGGTACACTATCGCATGAAGTGCAATGCCAGCCAAATGATATAAAGAAAACGGGATAATATACTACGACAGACTGCGTGACAATAAAGACAGAAACTCTGAACACGTTTTACATTCACCAATGCTCCTGGGAAGCCTATTCCAGTGTGCGGAAACATGCGGGAAAAATGAATTACGGAAGACTTCAGTACGACAGTACGACAAAACCTGTTGAATATGTGTTACAGTTACATTCCTCTTACTATGCTGTGTAAAACGAAACGTAGGTGTGCGAACACAGGGATGAGAACCTTCTTTATCAGAACGTGTAGTTTGACCAACAGATTGTACACTTAATGAACGTCCCTAGCTAAGCAGATCATTTCAGGGACGGGAGCTCTTACAATTTTAGGGGCCAGTCATTGCCTCCCTGCGGTTGTTAGTTTTTATATATTTATTAAAGTGTGTTGCATGCGTGTTTGTTGCACAAAAATTATACACTCGGTAATCGCTATTCGTTCAGCTAACGTTGTGTAGTCAGAGTGCGAGCGCAAAGCGAATGCTGGTGTGCATTCTAGAACTTCTGCGATAACCAATGGTTACGTTGGAACGTTCGATGAGTCATGTTTAAATAGCCAATGCGTGTCACCCATAGATCATCTTGCGGCGATCAACGATCGCCGCTACCGTTGTGTGAGTCTAACTGGTTTTTCTGGGAACAAGTTCGCGTAATAAAGAGTTCTTTACGTGATTCCTAGTTGTGTCGTGATCTCATTTTTCGCCGCCAATAGAAGGAGACAATATTACAGGAAGAACAGTTCAGGTCCGCTTTCCCGATTACACCAGTACGTAAGGTTACCGTTACAACAACCTCTTTTGTAATTGATCTTATCTTGTCGTCCTTAGGTTACCGCAGCTGGCCTTGTGAACGCTGTAACATGGCAATCACCATGATCATATTGCTCTTGCAAGCCTGATTGTATTGAAAGGCACTCTGGGAACCACACAGTTGAAATAACTAATGCCTGTATCTTGTGCGTAATAAAGCACGAAATCACTAAACAATGCCTACATTATATATTATCGCTTCGTAAGTGACCACAAGCGTGCAAACCTTCTAACGTAACAGATTTTCATATTCAATGGTTTCAAAGAAAACGTATTGCCCAAGTATTTACCACAAATAACGCACAATTATGAAAGTATGTATAACAGACGTGCAGAGGTCAGATAACCGCGGTGTTATATATATATATATATATATATATATATATATATATATATATATATATATATATATATATATGTGTGCGCGTGTGCGCGTGTGTGTGTGTGTGTGCGTGTGCGTGTGCGTGTGCGTGTGCGTGTGCGTGTGTGTGTGTGTGTGTGTGTGTGTGTGTGTGTGTGTGTGTGTGTGTGTGTGTGTGTGTGTGTGTGTGTGTGTGTGTGTGTGTGTGTGTGTGTGTGTGTGTGTGTGTGTGTGTGTGTGTGTGTGTGTGTGTGTGTGTGTGTGTGTGTGTGTGTGTGTGTGTGTGTGTGTGTGTGTGTGTGTGTGTGTGTGTGTGTGTGTGTGTGTGTGTGTGTGTGTGTGTGTGTGTGTGTGTGTGTGTGTGTGTGTGTGTGTGTGTGTGTGTGTGTGTGTGTGTGTGTGTGTGTGTGTGTGTGTGTGTGAGATGTTCCGGTGAAGACGAAGAAGACAGAAGAGACAAGAACAGGAGGGGAGAGGAAGAAAAAGAAGGGATCAAGATGGATACCTGTAAATAAATGAGTATTTTAACTCGTACTTTATATTTGGCGCAGTCGACCATGTGGCTTGAAGTGACATTGGCAAGAAGAACAGATGGCCAGACGACCGTGAAGACCTACCAGCTTGATGGCGAAGATCCAGTGCTTCTTCAGGAATCAGCGACTTCATCGGAACTGCTTCGCATCATCACTGAGAAGAGTCAACTGAACGAAGCGGCCCTCATTGAGAAAGGTGTGGTAAGAATCGATGCTTCTATGTCTGAATTTGAGGTTATGTTTCCGGGACATTCAAGGATAGATTCCAAGAACGAGACTGAACGCACGAATAACGCCTTGTTGCAAGCGCGGTTTCAGCAGCAGATCACGCAGTATGAGCAACAGCCACTGATTTTCGAAGCAGTTAGCGACTCACTAAGAGGACAGAAGCCACATCAAGAAGAGTTCAAGCCCGATAGTTGCGATGGGGTGTCCAATGCCGCCAACTTGTGGCTCAGATTTTATGAATACGCGTGTGCGCAAAACCAATGGATGTCATTGGACGACGAAGTTTGTAACATGCGCCGTTTTTTATCTAGCAATGCCAGAAAATGGTCGGACATGCGAATCGCAAGTCACTGGCGTGATTCATGGCACAAATGGAAAGCTAGTTTTCTTTCTGCTTTTGAGCGAAACCCGGTTGACAGATGGGACGACGCAATAGATTTCACACACAGAGAAGGGACAGCCATGGACTATTTTTTGGAGAATAGGCGTTTATTCTACATCGCCGACTCAAATCTACCGGACTCTGCAATCTTTCCCCTGATAATTGAAGGCATGACTAACGAATCGCAAAGGGAGGTTTGTGTACACCGACCAACCTCCACGGATGACTTACTTGCTTGCCTTAAGTATAAGTCCAGTGATTTTCTGATTGACGGTCCCATCAAAAGGCCTAGTACTCTACCACTGAGCATTGACGCAGATGGCGAAACGGTAAAATATTTTAATACCGAGTCCGACCAATGAGAAAGGATGGAAAATGTATACCTTCTGAAGTCAAATCTCTTATTTGTTAAAATGATGGTAAATGAAAAAGGTCTGGACTCCCTGGTTGATACTGGAGCATCCGTAAGCCTGGTAAATCAGGAAATTGTTCAACCGAGCAAGGTGTACGAAGGAAGAATAGTTAGTGTTCAAAGCTATGATGGAAAAACTAGAAGGTTGCAACACTGGGCAGAAGTAGAAGTTGAATTTGGTGGACATCACCTGAAAGTAGATGCCCTTGTCATGCAGGGTGTTGACTTCCTGTTTATTTTACCTGGACCTGATATGAAGCGATTGAAGGTAAATATTTCTTGGAGAGGCGAAGTGACTATTGACGGATCATTTAAGCCTAATTTGTGTGGAATTGAAAATTCACATCGAAGCGTTAGAAATACTGATGAGATACTGCCAAATTTTCCCGAACTTATTTGTGTTGAGACGTACCCGCCAGCAGCAGATGCCCTCGAAGTAACGTTTAAGCTTTGTGACGTCACAGTAAAGCGTAAAAAGCTGTACAGTCTCTCCCACAACAAAGAGACCTGGCTAAAGGGGGAACTGCAGCAAATGCTAAATGCCGGTATTATAAGGCCAACAACATCCACTTTCGTGTCACCAATCACCATAGTACCGAAAGACGATGGCTCATTTCGCCTTTGCACAGATTACCGGCAGATAAACGGCCAGACTGATTTGTTTCCTTTTTCCATGCCCCGAACAGACGAGATCATCAAAGAAACTGGTGAATCAAATTTTTTCTCTCGGATCGACCTCTGTAAATGATACTGGCAGGTGCCACTACAAGAAGATTACAAGCAGTACACTGCTTTTGTAACACCTTTCGATGTGTATGAGTACAACCGCTTACAATTCACTTGGAAGAATTCTGGACCTTGGTTTCAGAAAATGATCAATGGCATTCTTGAGGAGTTCCTGGGAAAGTTTTGTAACGTATACATTGACGACATCATCATATACTCATGTACAAGAAAAGAACATGAAAAACACCTTTCGTGTGTGTTAGAAGCCCTCAGCAAGTCAAAGTTAAAGATTAACAAGAACAAGAGTGAATTTTTTCAGAGGAATGTTGACTTTCTAGGACGAGTTTTTGACGGCAAAACTAAAACAACAAAAGAGGAGTCTATACAAAGGATGAAGAAGCTCGTCAAGCCATATGACCTACACTCATTCCGTGTTTTCCTCGGACTCGCCGGTCATTTTCGTGCGTTCATTAAGGATTACGCTGCAATGACACGATGCCTCACCAAGCTGACGCAAAAGGATGTGCCATTTATCTAGAGTGAAGAGTGCGAGAAAGCGTACGAGTACCTTGTTGAAGCTATATCGTCGGATCCTGTGCTTGTGCTACCTGACTTCAACAAGCCTTTCGAGCTGTGCACGGACGCTTCACAATATGGTACAGGGGCTGTTCTATATCAACGAGACGCAAAGGAACAGCAAGGATGCCAATTCAAGGTTATTGGCTATTATTCTTCTACGTTCTCAAAAGCTCAAGAACATTATACGACCACAGAAAAAGTGGCTATGGCTGTTGCGATGGCACTCCGGTATTTCAGAAGCTACATAGAGGGTCGTCATTTCCGGCTTTTCACTGGCAACCGAGCGTTAACCTACTTCTTGGGATCAACCCAGCCTGAGGGCAGGCGCGTTGGATCAGTGAAATACAACAGTTCACTTTCGATGTAAGCCATCGACCTGGTGATAAGCTTCCTGACGCAGATGCTCTTTCCAGGCTTCACATCACAGAAGTGAGAACATCTGATCATGAACACGTTTACAGCTTGTGGGATGTAACCGAAGACCTGACTTGCAATAATGGCAAATTTTGCGTACCAGGAACTTTGGTGAAAAAGGTTTTGAAGCTGTACCATGACAGGCCAGAGTCAGGAGGGCATGATGGATTCTGGAAAATTTATTGGAAGATAAAAAGTCGATTCATCTGAAAAAATATGAAGGAAGATATCAAGAACTACGTGCAAACCTGTCACCAGTGCCAAATTAACAAGGCCAAGTATCGTCTAAGAGGGAATCAAATGGTCATCGCTAATCATTCCCAAGTACCATTTGAAGTTATTCATCTAGATTTTGCCGAAATAAAGAAGCGAGAAGCGGGAGTAAGTAAGACCCAAGCATTCCTTGTCGCAATAGATGAATGCACACGCATGGCAGCTGCAAAGCCAGGAAAGGAAGACGCCGATTCTGTTTTGACGTTACTGGAGCGGAATATGTTCAAGAACACCAACGTAGTGGTCACCGACAACGGGCCAGCTTTCCGCTGTAAGAAGCTTCAAGAATGGGCCCGTGATAGAGGAATTGCCCTGAGATTTGCCACACCCTAACATCCAGAAGGAAACGGCCTAGCTCGGGCCGTTTTTTCTGGATTCGGGATTTGAAAACATTCGTCGCAATTTACCATGATTTCCGTGGAGGATGGAAGTGTGCCTTGGAAGCAGCAGTCAGGCAACACAATCATTCTCATACCATGGGATTAGTATGCACGCCTAACTTTAATGCATTAGGCGAAGCAACTTGGCTACCGGCAGACTACGACCTTGCAATCGTTGGGAAGGTAGATCTGCAGGAAAGGCGCAAGACAGAAGAGGATCTTGCACGCTACAGATCAACCATGAAGAGACACTTCGATCTGCGGCATAGCTCGAAGATGCCTGTAATAGAGCCTGGAGATACAGTTTTAGTCCGGAGGAGTTTAGATGGACCGAAGTCCAGATTTCCTGGGCCCTACACAGTGATAAAGACCATCAAGGAACAAGGAATTTTGAAATCACTACACTTTTTGGCACCGGAAGGAAAAACTGAAATAGCAACAGTGGGAAATGTCATACCCTATCATCCCAGGAGGGGTGAAAACCGATGTCCGGGAGGATGTGATGTTCCGGCGAAGAAGAAGAAGACAGAAGAGACAAGAACAGGAGGGGAGAGGAAGAAAAAGAAGTGATCAAGATGGATACCTGTAAATAAATTAGTGTATTTTAACTCGTACTTTATAATATACGCTACTGCCGCGAGAAGATCGAAGCGGACACTCAAGCACCGTGATGCAGGAGGAACTGAACAGGTGCACGACAACGCGAGAACAAGGCGCTTGAGGGTGGAGGAGCCGCTTGTAACTTGATATTGTGGTATCTCCATCTGCACGTCTTTTTAACTGCTTCGTACCGTTGAAGAAAAAGACCGTGCTTTGTCTGGCTCTTCGTTGAGCGATCTCTCGGGGTTCCTAAGTATGGGGTGGATTTAATCCTCTTATTGTTGGCAACAAGTAGTGCTTTGAGAGAAAGTTAGTTGCTTCAAAGTGAGATAGTGCCACAGATGGCAACAAATTACCCAGGGTGCGACCCAGAGCGATCGCCACCTTGGTCGGCTTCCCTACTGCCTGATCAAATGAATCATGAATCTGTTCAGGAGTGGGGTGAGCGGCATTATTGTGACACTGGTACCCATGCGTGGAGGAACGATCTGGTTCTACAAGCCGAAAACAGTTCAGACGAAACTTCAGGCAGCCACGAATCACTACTTGTACCTAGCTGATGTACTACAGTTTGGCGTAGCTGGGATCGTTAGCTGTTCGGCAGATCCAGCATGCGCATATGAACTAAATATAGGAAGATTCACAGAATGCTTCAATACACTTGTATCCTTAAATTTAGCGCAGTTATTGCTCACTGTTGGTTCTTAGCAAAAAAAAAACTCTCACTTGCAGGAAGATGGCGTAACTGATACCACATTTCACATAAAGCAAGTCAGGCCTGTTCCACGTTTCTCAAGCAGAGCACTATGCGCGCAGACAATTCTGATTCTCGGGCTCCCTAAAACGTGAAATTTGACGTCCGGGCATACAGAGGCGTTCTTCCCTGGAGACTACTAATGCAGACCCAATTTCTCTATCCTCTCTAGATTCCCTCCCTAGGTTCAACTGCCTCCCTCCCTAAAAAACCCTCCCTGATGCAACTTAACAGCCTATATTTAGAATGAACATGTTCCCTCTGCGTTGGTGTTGCAGAGGGCGCTACATTGAAACTGCCGTTCCACATTCGCAGCTTCTACCGATTTAAACATTCTATTACTCAGCTTTGTGCAGGTGCTATTTTACTGCCAGAGATTTTGTTATCCGCAAAATAATTTTGCTTGCGTAATTCTAAATCGTTTCACCTAGATCACGAGGCTAGAGGTGAGGGCTTTGTAATTATCGTCTCAAGCAAGTTTTGCCACAGGGCGACTATGTTACTCCAGCTGATGTCTCGAGAATGTTAAATTCTATCCTTAGAAATTATTCGCCCTGGGAATACGCGTTTCTCTTTCGTTATATATACTTCCCTTCGTGTGCACAGGATACGCGGCCACTTGACACAATTCTCGCAAACTGAGGTAAAAAAATTATTGGCAGGACACTTCTACTCACATCACCTATCATGGGGATCGAGACCAAACTAGTGTGGAAAGCGTCTATGGGACTGGGCAAGGACTAATAACTTTTTATGTCAGCATTCGGGTTAGGTAAGATTTATTCGCCGACAATTTAGATCTGTGCTAGATCTTACACGTCCCGGTCCATGTCTTTCGCTATGACCATGGAAAACGGTAGATGTTAAGACAAACAGTTGCCATTTTCCAGTTTCGTTAAATTAATAGGTCCACAGTCAACAGCGGCGGTTCGAATGTGCTATTTTGTGGATTACCATAGACTGAAATATCGTTTGCGTACCAGTTCCAAATGAATTAAAGTTATTCATCAAATGCTAACATTTACTCAATTTTAGACACGTCGTTAGTGACATCACAATTCCAGTTAAAGCATTCAAAGTCTCTATATATAAAAATTAGCGCAATAACTATTGCTCGCGGGGTTACACGCAATGAAAATCCGCTCGCAAACAACTCATGCATAGCCAGTCTCCGAGGAACTGGAAAGATTAAATATGTATTGATGCAACACTGAAAAGTGCGGTACTTAAGGCAAAAGATGATCACAATGTCCGACATTTTGATTTTTCTCAAAGTCAAATAGTAAGTGTGCCTTGCTTCGGTTTCTAAGATCCTAATAATTGATTCCGCGTCCCTTCAGCCTGGAGTCGATCGTCTTGAGCATCCGTGAAAAGGCTGACTTTCTTGATATATTCACGAGAGCTTTGGAGAACTAACTCGCGGCCTACCATCCTTCCTCTGCTCAGAGACAGGGCGCAATAGACGATCTCGAAGAGATTTCTTCGTCAGAATCATCCTATGTTGCTTCTTACCAGCTGGGGCCCCAGGTATCTATGGACTGACTACTAAGATGTTTAAAACTGTGTTTGACGGGGCTCCTAAAGTTTTCTTCGGGGCCCTAACTTATTCTGTACAGAATGCATGGATCTCTTCTGCGTGGAGAATTGCAAAGGTGATTCCACATCTTAAAGACAAAGATAAAGGTTATGTACTAGACAATATTCGGCCTATTACTCTAACACCAAATTTTGTAACATAAATCGAAAGAATATTGTTACGGAACGATAAAAGAAGAGAGAGGAAGAAGATCCCAGACGCTAGCTGCTGCGTGTTGTTGGTGGTGAGCCATCTTAACTGCCCTGACTCATTTTGTATATATCTTGACAATACAGTCTTTTTATGCTCCCAACATCATCGTAACATATTGGTGAGTGGTGGAGGGTGCCACGGCTTAAAACGGAGCTCCACAGTGGACGTCTCATCACCGTCCACACCATGAACGACGGTGAGCACGCATGATCAACGTTGTTACCATTTCCTACATAACCGTCGCCAGCTACGTCGCTGTCACCTTCGGTTGTTGTTGTGCAACCCAAGGATCCTGGAACTTTCTGCGGGACCGATGGCGCCGACGTTGAAGAGTGGGTGGCCATGTACGAACGCCTGAGTGAAATCAACAGATGGGACGCTACGCTTATTCTAGCTAACCTGTTTTTCTACCTAAGAGGAACGGCAAAGGTGTGGTACCAAAAACCACGAAGAGGAGCTAACCAGCTGGGACCAATGCAAATAGAAGTTGACAGAATTATTTGGCAAACCAGCCGGCCGTAAAATTGCCGCAGAGCAGGAACTGGCCTCCCGTGCCCAATCTCCCACGGAGTCCTATGTTTCATACACCCAGGACGTGCTAGCACTTTCTCGTAAAGCCGATCACGACATGACAGAGGCTGAGAAAGTCGGGCTCGTCCTTAGGGGCATTGCTGACGACGCCGTTAATCTGCTCATGTGCAAAAGCTGCTCGTCAGTTCATGCTATCATTCGAGCAGGCCAGCAGCCGACGCGTCTTGCAACCATTCGCCAGACTTCCCAATACTGCCGCAACGTCGACATATGATGATCAGCCCGCGCAGCAGCATGCGTCGCCATGCTGCTGAACTGAATGCGAGGGCCTCCGCAGCTTTCTGTTCGCGTGGCCCTGACGCTACCACTTTTTCAGTTCAACTCGTACAAGCCATCTTTCGCCAGGAACTAGAAAACATTGGTTTACATTCTCTCTATCCCGTCGCCAATCGCAAAGCTAACGAAAGCTCTTCTACTATTTTCGCTCAACCCCGACGCCTCTTTCCGCGTTCTCGCAACCCGACTGAGTCGAGAACTGCGGCCGAGCAGCTGATATGTTTCACCTGTCGCAGCATTGGTCATGTCGGTAGATACAGTCGCAACTCGTGGCTCTCAACACCTCGCACGCCGACCAACCTGAGCCGTCTAACAGCGCCGACAACTCCGCTAGGAACACGTGGTGCAGTCGATCACCATCACCGCGCGCGGTCACCAGTCTTCGCCGCAAACGCGTCGCCTTTCATCCGTAGTAGCTTTTGGTCCCACCCTTTCGGAAAACTAAGAAATGCAGCCCTCGGAGGTGGTGCTACATTGCCTACTACTGCAGCGAATCCTTTCTCTGTGCCCACAAGGAGAAGTGTAAATCACGTCAAAATAGACGGCGCATCTGTTCAAGAGCTCATCGACAGTGGGGCCCACGTATCTGTGATTAGTGGTAACCTACGCAAGCGTTTAAAAAAGGTCCTCACCCCAGCAGCTGCCTGAGTGCTTCGTGTGGCCGACGCGGCGTCCTGGTTCGTCTTGGAATGTGTACTGAGCGTTTAAGTGTAGCCGGCTGCTCTACTTCTATTCTCCTTGCTGGGATCGACAACTGCCCTCAAGAAGTTATCCTTGGATTGGACTTTTTATCCACTCATTCTGCTCTCATCAACTGCGCGACCGGCTTTCTTCTGTTAGAACTGCCTCAACTCTCCGATGCCCCGAGCACCGCCCCAGCGCGCTTGCGCTCGCTTCATGAAGTGCGTCTGTCACCCGAGGCAGATACTTACATCACTTTGACCACCCAACCACAAGTTCCTGACGGTGTATATGTGCTTCACCCCATCATCAACGTGCTTTTGAACCGGAACGTTGCTGTGCCGCATACGCTGGTCACGCTTACTAATAACGACATCGTTCTACCGCTTCTGAATTCCAGCCTCTGCCCTCAAGTGGTTTCGGCCGGCATGTTCTTGGTCAGTGTTTCTAGTGATTCGAAATTTGACATTGAAAGTCTGAATGCCGAGAGTTGTTTATTCGCGCAAATTGCAGCTCACAGCTCTGGTTACTTAGCGGATGACTTCGCGAAAAAGATTACACCTAAACTCACCTCTGCAGAGGCCAGGGACATATGTCTCCTGCTTGAATTGTACAGTGACATCTTTGATTTCGGCGACGGGCCTTTGGCCAAACATTGGTTGTTCACCACCTTATCAAGACTGGAGATACGAATCCTATTCGTAGACGTCCCTATCGTGTATCGCATGCTAAACGTCGAGCCATCCAATCATAAGTGGACAAAATGCTCAGCAAACGTGTCATCCAGTCATCAGCCAGCCCTTGGGCTTCACCTGTCATTTTTCTGAATAGGAATAATCGTACCTGGCGCTTTTGCTTCGATTATCGCCACTTGAACAGGATCATGAGAAAAGACGTCCAACCACTACCACGCATCGATGAAGCCTTGGACTGCTTGCACGGAGCTGAATACTTCTTCTCCAACGATCTTCGAATCAGGGTGTAGATGAGCCATATGTAAAAATACTGGAAGATATCTATAGCGGCTCCACAGCCACCGTAGTCCTCCATAAAGAAAGCAAGAAAATCCCAATAAAGAAAGGCGTCAGACAGGGAGACCTGATCTCGCCAATGCTATTTACAGCGTGTTTACAGGAGGTATTCCGAGACCTGGATTGGGAAGAATTGGGTATAAGAGGTAATGGAGAATACCTTAGTAACTTGCGATTCGCTGATGACATTGCCTTGCTTAGTAACTCAGGGGACAAACTGCAATGCATGCTCACTGACCTGGAGGGGCAAAGCCGGAGGGTGGGTCTAAAAATTAATCTGCAGAAAACTAAAGTAATGTTTAACAATCTCGGAAGAGAACAGCAGTTTACGATAGGCAGTGAGGTACTGGAAGTCGTAGGGGAATACATCTACTTAGGACAGGTAGTGACTGCGGATCCGGATCAAGAGAATGAAATAATCAGAAGAATAAGAATGGGCTGGGGTACGTTTGGCAGGCATTCTCAGATCAACGACAGCAGGTTACCATTATCCCTCAAGAGAAAAGTTTATAACAGCTGTGTCTTACCAGTATTCACGTACGGGGCAGAAACTTGGAGGCTTACGAAAAGGTTTCTACTTAAATTGAGGACGACGCAACGAGCTATTGAAAGAATGATAGGTGTAACGTTAAGGGATAAGAAAAGAGCAGATTGGGTGAGTGAACAAACGCGAGTTAATGATATCTTAGTTGAAATCAAGAAAAAGAAATGGGGCATGGGCAGGACACGTAATGAGGAGGGATGATAACCAATGGTCATTAAGAGTTACAGAATGGATTCCAAGGGAAGGGAAGCGTAGCACAGGGCGGCAGAAAGTTAGGTGGGCGGATGAGATTAATAAGTTTGCAGGGACAACATGGCCACAATCAGTACATGACCGGGGTAGTTGGAGAAGTGTGGTAGAGGCTTTTGCCCTGCAGTGGGTGTAACCAGGCTGATGATGATGATGATGATGTCGATGATGATGATGATGGTGGTGATGATGATGATGATCTTCGATACGGCTACTGGCAAATTTCAGTTGATGAAATGGAATGCTAGAAGACGGCCTTCATCACGCCGGAAGACATATCAGTTCAAAGTCATGCCCTTTCGATTATGCAGTGCTTTTGAGACATTTGAACGTATGACGAACACTGTCCTGCGAGGCTACAAATAAACCACCTGTCTCTGTTACCTTGACCACGTTATTGTTTTTTCTCCCTCGTTCGGCAGCCACCTTACCCGACTCGTTGCCATTCTTGCAGTCTTGCAAAAAGCCGGCTTCCAAATGAACTCTACAATGTGTCAATTCGGGTGCGGTCAGATTACCGCGTTGGGACACCTCTTTGACGCATCCGGTGTCCAAACCAATCAGGAAAAAGTTCGCGCCGTACGCAGTTTCGCTCTGCCCCGTTCAGCTTCTGACGTGCGCTGCTTCGTCGGCCTGTGTTCTTACTTTCGCCGTTTTGTCGAAAACTTTGCCGACGTTGCTCGGCCTCTGACAGATCATTCTCATGAGGCCCGGAGCACGCTCACGCGTTCGCCGCTCTCATCGTGTTTCTGATCACCCCTCCCATACTTTCCCACTTTGACTCCACACTGACGCAAGCGGCCATGGCATCGGCGCTGTTCTCGCCCAACAACAAAATGGTACCGGGTCCGTGATAGTTTACACTAGCCGCCTGCTGTCACCTGCTGACATAAATCACTCCATCACCAAACAGGAGTGGTGTGCTCTAGACTGGGCCAAGTCCCGGCCATATTTGTACGGCCGCATGTTTTCGGTCATTACAGACCAACACGCATTCTGCTGGTTGTCTTCCCTCCGGCACCCGATAGGACGGCTTGGTCACTGGGCTTTGCGGCTCCCAGAATTTGGATTTATTGTCAATTACAAGACTGGGCGCCTGCACAAGGACTCTGCCTCTCCCGTCATCACGTGGATCCCGCTGATCCTGCTGCGCAGGACCCGGTGAGCTGCGTGATGGCTTTTACTGACCCGACCGACATGCGAGCGGAACAACGCGGCGAATCCTTAAGCACATCATTGCCGGAGTGCAATCAAGCAGCACTGACGGCACGTGCCGCATGTTCGTGCTGCACGATGGCATTCTCTACCGCCGCAATATTAACCCTGACGGTCCTGAGTTGCTCCTTGTCCTTCCTCGTCATCTGCGATGCATCGCTCTCGAACAACTTCATGATGCACCAACGGCGGCACTCCGTGGAGTTTGGCGTGCGTACGACCGCGTACGACGCCGGTTCTTCTGGCCGTGTCTGCACTGCTTTGTGCGTCGTTACGCCGCAACTTGCGAATTCTGTCAGTGCCGGAAAAAAACATCCCCTGCCACCCGTCGGCCGACTCCATCCAAATGAACTTCCCTCAGAACCATTCTTTCGCGTAGAGCTTGACCTGCTTGATCTTTTTCCGACGACGACTACAGGGAATAAGTACATCACCGTCGCTACTGATTACGCGACACGCTAAGCGATAACAAAGGTGTTGCCGCCTAGTTGAACAGCAGACGTCACCCCTTTTCTCCTTCACGACGTCATTCTCCACCCCGGTACACCTTGACAGTTAAAGACCGCGGCCGCTCGTTCTTGTCTCGAGTTGTCGACGACCTCCTCCGCTCTTTTCCCACTGAGCACAAGCTGTCCCCAGCCTACCACCCACAAACGAACAGTCTTAAGCGAACGGTCTCAACCGAACAATCACAGATGCTGTCGATGTACGTCTCCCATGATCACCGCGATTGGGACGCTGCGCTCGCCTACGTGACGTTCGCTTATAACTCGTCCCGACATGACAATGCAGGATACTCTTTTGTCTTTCGTATTGCCGCGACCTCACATTGCCGTTTGACACCATCATCCCTTCTGTGCCACGGGTTGCAACTGAGTACGCTCGTGAAGTCATCGATCGCGCTCACATGGCGTGTCAATTCGCCCGATCTCGTTTATTACCCTCGCAGCATATACAAAAAGAGCGTTACGACCACTGCCATAGCGATGTTAGGTTCGCGCTAGGTGCTTGGGTGCTTCTATGGTCGCCATTTCGTCGGATTGGCCTATCCCAGAAACTTATTTCTTGCTACACGTTGCCTTATGAAGTCCTACTTGAAGTTAACGACGTAAATTATGAGATTTCGCCGCTACAGTTTGATACATCTTCAAGTCCGACATATGTTGACGTCGTCATTGTTTCGGGGCTTCAGCCCCGAAACAATGTTCTTCGCCTACCATGTGGCGAGACGGCGCTTCACCACCCGGGGATCCTGTTATGGAAGGATAAAAACAGTGAGAGGATGATGAATATCGCAGGACGCTGGCTGCTGTGTGTTGTTAATGGTTAACCATCTCAACTACTCTGACTCTTTTCGCATATATATTGTCAATACAGTCTTTTTATACTCCCAACATCCCGTAACAATGTTACACGCAAATATGAGAACATTGGGGAACCCCTGCATTACTGAACCCCTGCAAAATTGGATATTGGCCAGAGATGTCAATTTATTGCGTACTTGTCGACCCGGAGAGTTCAATTTTTTCGGCATGTTACCACAAACAATGTGCGGCTGTAGTTGCACTAGATATTTCTGAAGCAGACGATAGGTAGAATACCCTATTTTATTAGAGACGATGCCGGGTATTGATGCACTTAAATACTTTGTAACGTGCAGCGGTGAATTCTTGCAGGGCAGAGAGAGTTTTACTGTGCACGAAGTGCAATTTCACCAGGAAAATTCAGATGAACTGGCGGTGTTTTGAAACGCGCAGTTATATATTCGATGTTGTTTAATGCGTTGATCAGCTGCGTTCTTGGTCACCAGGATGTAAGCACGTGAGTTTACGTTGATGATACAACGTTTTTTCGCTTTTCGAAATGATATTCGGTCTCTCAACGAGTGTTTCCAGTTATGCAATATAGAACCATGGGTAGCCGCCATTCGCCTTGCCCTCAATGGAAATAAGAACGTTGATCTTGTATTTTCTCTACAAGACCCATTATTATATTCTTTGCATGCCATGACTCAATTATTTTCCAAGTGAAAGAAGTTAGGTGCCTTTAAATTATTTATAAGGGAAATCTTAACTGCCGAATTGCGAACACCAACATCCTGCGTGCGCCTACATGCCGAATTATGGGCCCAGTGTTGCGCCCTGCATGCTGAAGTGCTGGACAGCCACCGCATGGAAGCCGCTGAGTACTGGAGCGATATGCCACTCTGAGGGAGAGGTGCGTGGTATCTGGCTGTCATAAATACTTTTTTCAAATACCGAAATCAACAGAGAGTGTATTAATGCAATTACAAAAGAACAAATGGTCTATGGAAACTTGCCACAATCATCATCAGCCTATTTTATGTTTACTGCAGGACGAAGGCCTCTCCCTGCGATTTCCAATTACAGCTATCCTGCGTCAATCAATTCCAACTGGCGCCTGCGAATTTCTTAATTTCATGATCCCACCTAATCTTGTGCCGTCCTCGACTGCGCTTCCTTTTTCTAGGCATCCATTCTGTCACCCTTATGGTCCACCGGTTATCTGACCTACGCTTTACACGGCCTGCGCAGCTCTATTTTTTTCTCTTAATAGCAACTAGAATGTCGGCTATTCCCGTTTGCTCTTTGATACACACCACTCTCTTCCCGTCTCTTAACGTCACACCTAGCATTTCCCGCCCCATCGCTCTTAGGGCAGTCCTTAACCTCTCCTTGAGCTTCTTTGCCAATCTCCAAGTTTCTTCCCCATATGTCAGCACCGGTAGAATGCACTAATTTTACACTATTATTACCAATGTTAACTGTAAGCTTCCAGTCATGATCTTACAACGTCAGCCGTATTCGCGCCAACCCATTTTTATTTTTTTGTGAATTTCGTTCTCGTGATCAGGGTTCCATTTACGTAATTGACCTAGGGAAATATAATTCTTCAGAGAGTCTAGAGGCTGACTGGCGATCCTGAACTCTTGTTTCCTTGCCAGGCTATTGATTACCTTCGGCTTATCCCTAAGAATCTTCAACCCCACCCTTTCACTCTCCGTAAGGGCCCTCAATCATTTGTTCTAACTCTCCTCAGTGTTGCTGAAGAGGACAATGTCATCTGCAAACTGTAGGTTGCTGAGATATGCGCCGCTAATCCTTGCTCCTGAGCCTTCCCAGCTTAACAGCTTGAATACTTCTTCCTAGCATGCAGTGAATAGCATTGGAGAGATTATGTGTTATTGTCTGACCCATTTCTTTATGGGTATCTTTACTTTTCTTGTGGAGAATCAAGGTAGCTGTGTAGTCTCAGTAGATTTTTTCCAGGATATTTGCGTAAGCCTCCTCCTGTACTCGTTCATTACCTAATGCCCCTATGACTGCTGGTATCTCAACTGAACCAAATGCCTCTCAGTAATCTACGAAAGTCATATAGAGAGGTTATTGTACTTTGAGGATTTTCGTATAGCCTGATTAACAACATGGATGTGATCCACTCTAGAGTATCCCTTCCTGAAGCCAGCCTGTTCCCTTGGTTGACTGCAGTCCAGTGTTGTCCTTATTCTAATCGAAATTATCTTGGTGAATATATTATACAATACTCGAAGTAAGCTATTGGGCCTATAATTTTTGAATTCTTTTGTCTCCATTTCTGTGGATTATTATAATGCTTGCATTCTTCCAATTCTCTGGGACCCTTGAAGTCGTGAGACAGTTCTTATAAAGAGCCGCCAGTTTTTCGAGCATGATATCTTCTCCACCTTTGATTAAATCAACTGGTATGCCATCTTCTTGAGTTGCTTTTCTGCGTTTCATGTCTTGTAAGGCGCTGCTAACTTCATCACTGTTTATATAAGGAGCTTCTGCAACCTGTTCGTTATTACCTCGAATGAAGCTATCATGGCTGCTATGGGTACTGTACATGAGAGTATAAATTCTTCCGCTCCTGTTACCTTATCTTCGAAATTGCTAATTACCCTACGTATCTTTAAGTGCATACATCATGGGTTGTCCTATGCAAAGTTTTCTTCTCACTGATTTCAGGCTGCGTCGATTGCGGCTTGCTCGCTCATTCCCGTGTTAGAATTTCAAATATCGCTTTTTTATCCTTGTTGATCAGTTGTGACAGTTCCGTGAATTCTATCTCATCTATTGAGTTTTACACTTTAATTCTTTGTCGTTTCTTTTTAGGCCTTTCGTTAGTTCGGAGCGCTTACCTACTGGTTGCCTTGGTACCTTACCTACCGCTTTAATTGCTGTTTCTGAAGTGAGTCTAGTTACAGTTTTAATGCCTCTATGTCATCTTCGTCTCTCTTCTAAGGCTGCACATTTGTTTGCAATTACTGGCCTGAACTGGCCTGGTTTCACCCTTAATGCGTCTAGGTTGACTTGCTTCTTCTCGACTAATTTTACTCTCTCTTCAAATTGAGGTAAATCCTAGACCTGACTAACCTATGACTACTGCGCTTTACCTTACCTAACACTTCTACATCCCGCACTATGCTAGGGTAGCAGAAATTATTAAATCTATTTTATTTATTGTTTGACCATTGGGGCTTCTATAGGTTCACTTACTGTTGGTACGCTTCGTGAAGAAGGTGTTCAATATTCGCAGCTTATTCCTTTCCGCGAATCCTACCAACCTCTCTCCTCCACTATTCCTAGAATCGACGCTGTAGTTGCCAGGTGCTTGATTGCAGTGAAGTATTTTGCATTCAAGTCGCAAGTGAATATAGTATACTGAGTTTGCACTTGCATAATCTCTAATTCAACATCTCCATAGAAGTGTTGCATTTCATCATCATGACTGGACACTGGAGCGTAGGCTTGTGCTACGTTTATTCTATACCTATTCTATACCTATCAGTGTTGCCCGCTATGTCCTTATGGATTAGGAATCCTACCCCGGACTGTTTCTTATCTCGGAGTACTCTACAGCAGAAGACTTGGCCGTTAATCAGCACTGTATAAGCCTCACCAGTTCTAACCTCACTAAGGCCAATGATATCCTAAACAATTCCTGATAGCTCCTCAAAGTGTCCTGCGAAGCTAGCTTCACTGGAGAGTTTGGGTGTCAAACGTTGCCTGTCCAGGTCTAGAGATTCTTAGCACCCTCTGCTGCGTTGCAGCTTTGACCGCCGCCTTGGTCGGGTGCTCCGCAGTTGCTGGGATCGGAAGGCCACTGGTTGATCGAATGAGTGATTTGTGAGTCAGTGGCCGAATACTGCACCAGGGAGGCTAATTTCTGATCTCGTGGGGGAGTGTTATTTGTGGAGCTTAGTGGGTCTCCCTAATTTGGTTGTGCGTGTATTACTAAAGCCACTCTGGCGTTCGGCATTTTTGAGAGTGTCAGGCATCACTCCAAGCCAGGAAATGTGCAGGAAGTGAATTCGAGCTTACCACCTTCACATAAAAACAACGCTCATTCGAACTCTTGACTAGGGTAACTGAGGAACCGAGATAGACCATATAATGCTGCAGGCGGCCAGGCCACCATATGGCGGAGAAGCCGAGCCCACATAATACTACAACGCTAAAAACACACTTCAATTATCCGCCATGGACAAGTCCGAAACCACGCTCAACAGCTCTCACACGAAAAGTGAAAGATTTCTTGATATTCAGTCTTAGCGCCGACTCGACAGAGATTATTCTGCAGCGCTCCATACCGTCGTAGCTAGAAATTTTAACTATTTCAGAATTCTAAGACGAGAAAACAAGACGAAAGACAGAGGAAAAGGAAAAAAATGGATTTCCGAGCTTACCCCAGAGCCACTTGCCACGCACGCAAGGGTACACCGCTGTCTGACTAGTGTCGTCTGTTGCTGCAGGTATCGAGAAGGTCTCTTTTATGATTCTTTCTTTTTCTCACCGACAGGATGTGCATGCGACCAACGCGCCCCACGCGGTCACGATCTGCAAACGTCTCTTCTGTAGAGAATCGAGAAGGCTGTGCTACTCGGGACAATGCACCTGCCAGCGATTTGATCACAGAGGTGGCGTGTACTTCCCGCACGGTGACAACCGTGTCGGAAGACATTAATGAACGAGTGAAGCGCTGTATCAGGGAACTGTCAATCGGAAGTAAGCATCATATGGCGAAAACTTATGCTATGAAGAACTGTAAAACTATTGGAGTTCATCTCACCGCGATATGTCGGGATATAATGTATACGTGGCGCGAAAGCGAGCACTAATCTCCCGGCAAGGTAGCATAAATAAATTCTAAAAGACTTCACATGATTTGGCTGCGTGGTTATGAACCGCAAGCATCCGTGAAGATGTTCAGAGATACTAGAGTATTTCAGAAAGCTTGTTATTTGAAGCAGAAAACTACAGTGAGCAATGCTCGAACGCGAACAGAGTCATTTCTTGATTTTTTGTCTTAATGCCGATTGGACACAGATTATTTTTGAGCGCTCCATACTGTCGTACCTAGAAAATTTAGCCAGTTCAGAATTCCAAAGCGAGAAAACAAAACGAAAGAAAGAGGAAAAGGGAAAAAAATTGATTTCCGAGCTTACCCTGGAGTCAATGGCCATGCACGCTAAGGGCACACCGCTGCCGGCCTAGTGTCGTTTTTGCTGCAGGTATGAAGAAAGTCTCTTTTTCATCTTTCTTTTTTCGTTGACGGGATGTGCATTCGAGCAATGCCCCGCACGTGGTCATGACCTGCAGGAGCCTCTTCTGAAGCGAAGCGGAAAAGCTAGGCTACTCGAGAAAAAGCACCTGCCAGGGATCAATCCCAGACGCGACGTGTATTTCCCGCGCGGAGACAATTGCATTAGAAGATATTAAAGGACGACTTAAGCGCTCAATCCGGCAACTCTCGATCGGAAGTAAGCATTAGGTTGTGGAATAACTTATGCTATAAACAAGTGTAAAACTATCGGAGTGCATCTCACCGCAATATATTGGGATATATATGTCGCGTAAATCAGATTTGGAGAGCACACACGAAGCATTGTCGCGAAAGACAATCGGCATCTTGATGTAGCCTGCCAGATTTATAAATTGCCTAAAATGTATATTTCTGTAGTCTGAGAGACCGTCGACGAAGGCGACCAGTTGGGTGATTGGGCGATGACAGGCAACAAAGAACGTGGTGTCACGAGGTGAAGTAGAAGAAGAAAAGAAGCGAGAGAAGAAGAAGAAGAAGGCTCACGGCGGCCTGGATGGAGCGAGGTGGAAAATGGTAGAGCGCCGCCAGAGGAAAAGACGGAAGAAGTCGGCTAGAGCACTGGGCGAAGAAGGCGCTGTACCAAGCACGTCGATACTGAAGGGTCGAACAGCAGGAGGACACCGATGGCTCTGCACCAGTCGGGTTTGATCCTCCACGCCCGCGGCTGTGCACCGTGGTCGCCAGCAAAGGCTTGGTCCGAGCACAATGGCCCCGTCCTATGCTACGGGTACAACGTCGCCCTCACCGACGACACCGCTCGACAAGCCAGGCCTATTCTAAGGAGACAACCCTCAGCAGAGCTGCCTGTAGTCCACCGAGCAATGAGAAAGAACTACACCGACTCAGACATGTAAGCGCCACACCGCGCGCGACTTATTAGGACGTTGTGACAACGTGTGAACCAATTTAGGAACTCGGGAAAGATACCAGTGGGAAGGAGAGGGGTCAAACACAGTGTAACCCATGTTACGGATGTATGTAGATTTGACGGGGACTTATCGGTGTGATACATGATAAATTTGTTTGGTGTGTCAGTCCAGATTCATGTTTCGTGTGCCGGTAAGCGTGAAACGTGGCCATTGGAAAGAATAGAGAATGCGCGGCCGCACAAATATGGGCGAATTTTCGCTACAGCGCAAGCAAAGGCACTGGGTTCACTGATCGAATAGTTCCGTCCAGCCGCGGAGAGGAGGTGGCTGGCGTATGCAGTAACACGTGTTTGGTCGTGCAGGTGCTGAGCAAGGACGGCGCCGATTCCATGCCCACTAGCGTCTGTGCGAACTTCAGTAGTCGCTGATGGGCCAAAGTGAGACAATATAGGCGGTGAAGTGAGCAAGTTCGTCAGTGCCGAGAATACAGTGGCTTGGTCGCGGCCCCACGAGCAGGGGACATGCTTCTTTAAAAGTTCGGTTAGCGGTCGGGCTGGGATGGCGAAATTGCGTATAAAACAGCGGAAATACGAACATAATCTCACAAAACTCCGAACAACTTTAGTAGACGAGGGCACAGGTAAGTTCTTGACAGCGCTAATCTTGTCACGGTCAGGTTGGACACCTGTAGCATTTACAAGATGACCAAGCACAGTGGTTTGTTGTCTGCCGAAATTACACTTTTTGGAGTTTAACTGCAGTACCGCCCGACGAAAGACAGCTAGAATGGTCGCCAAACGAGCAAGGTGACTTGCAAACATTGGGGAAAACAGTATGAAATCGTCTAGGTAGCAGAGACAGATGGACCATTCGTAACCACGAAGGAGCGAGTCCATCATGCGTTTGAAGATTGCGGGGGTGCTGCACAGTCCAAGGAGCATAACTATATATAAATATATTGTGACGGCGATGTTGGGGGTATAGACTGACCGTATTTACAATGTATATACAAGCAGAGTCAATAGGGTTAAGATAGCTGACTAGTAAGAACAATACATATATATATATATATATATATATATATATATATATATATATATATTCTAATGAAGTGGAAGCACGCACAATCTTAGTAACACTAGACAAGGGGAAGGAAAAAGAAGTGAAAGCGAACAGGATTTGGCTCGCGTTGTCTGGCGTTCACTGCCTTTCTTTTAAATGCCGCAGTCGACTTATAGTGAAATTTTTCAAGGGTGGCCCCGAGCATCACACTTCTAAGCAAGTGGCCACTACTGGGGCCGCACGCATCACCGCAAACATTCACCTCATCATCCATGGACTCCATCCAGGCCCCCTCAGTGGCTATCGCGGACTGCGGCGCTAGTGAGTTTGCTCAAGAGACCTTTTCTATCTCGCGACGAATTCACCGAATGACCGACGTGTTTGCTTCAGTCATCGAACAAACCGCGCAATCAGCGCAAGCGACGACGACTCTTCTTGAGTTCATATAGTTTCGAAAAGGACCCGTAAGGTGGGTGCACTCCATCGAGTCTGTCGTAATTCGCTACGCGTGGGCAGACACCGAGAGGAGGTGCATAGCAGAAGGGCATCTGCGAGGTGCAGCTCAGGCTTGCGATCTGTTCGAAGGGCGTGCCTATGCAACTAGACCCAGCTGGGCCACGGCATTGCTCTTCCGGGAACCTTCCAAGCGCCTATGAAGCCCGCCTTATGAAGATTCAGTCACGCTCCCACGCTCCAGGTGAACGCATAGCCGAATAAATATTCGAAAGCTGTGTCTTCTTGGCACCTACAGCCTTACCTGGGCTTCCAGAGCGGCCAAGATATATGTCATAGATGGCATCCACGACCACACGCATTCTGTCGTCCTGTTGATATAATGCATTAGAGACAGCTCCTGGCACTTTCACCCGTAAGGCTTTAGTGCTACGGCACACAACTAGACGGCGCCGAAGTGCCACTGCGTAACCATGTGCTACCTCGCAAACTCCACTGCTGCATTGTAGACGCTCCTCTGTTGGTGACGCTAGCCACTGTTCTAGCAATGGGTTGCACTCTACAAACAAGAAATGCGATACCCGAGTGGAACCCTGCAGTTGGTGCCAACTCGCGTCGGCGGTATCAGCGAGCTGACAGCGCTTGTAGACACAGGCGGTGCGCGTTCAGCGCTCCTTTGGCGGCGCGCCCCTCCCACTTTCCAGTCCTGGACTCTGGCACCCTTTACAGGCCTAGGGGAAACTTCCAGCCAGCAGGCACCATTGACCTGCGGCTGCATACAGCCACCGGTACAAAGTGTCCACACGAGGTCCCGGTCTTCGACGACTTGCCTGCCGACATCATTCTTGGCATGGACTACGTCCTTTCCGATGACGTGGAACTGAGCATTGAGGGCGGTAAACTAAAGCTCCGCTCCACGACCTCATGTGCGCCACCTACTCAGTCACTGAGAAGTGAGCCTTCTGGCCTGGAACACCCTTTACAGCGTTCTTGAGTAACGTAGCGCCCGCTTTGTCGAGAGCAATGCGCAACTTCCCGGTGCTTTCTTGCTTGAGCACAACATTCTCAGAGGCAGCAACCCACGTATATGAGCATCACTGCCACTGTATGCTGAACGCGAACGGAATATTATTGCCGAACAAGTACATGAGATGCTAGCAGCCGACAAGATTAGACTGTCGCGTAGTCCGTGGGCCACACCTGTTGCCCTCACTCACATGAGAGACAGCACTTTGCGGTTCTGTGTTGATTATAGGGAGTTCAACAAGCATAATATACTATTGATACAGTACGGAACGCAACATATTGGCAAAGTACCGTCATTGAAAAACACAAATGTAACACAGAATTCCGAACACAATGAGGGCTTTAATAGCTCAACCGTATGTCATTCGGCATACGGACAGCTCCCAGCAAGTTCGACCGCGCTATGAATACCATGCTAGGTCCGTTTAAGGGTCACGGCTGTGCCGTGTACCTAGATGGCATCTTTTTTGGGGGGACAACAGTGGAAGAACATCTACGGAACGTAGACGAAATTCTGGAGAGACTCTACAACGTGGGATTCCGACTAAACAGTGAGAAATGCTACGTGAACTTACAGCCATCTCATATCTGGGTTACTCAATCTCTGAGAAAGGTGTACAAACTCTCCCTAAAAGTATGTCAGCCGTTACGAACTTCCCCACTTCGATGTGTATTGAAACGTTTCAGCCGATTTGGGGCATCGTGTCATACCTGAGAATGTTTGTTGCTAAGTTCGCGTCGACAGCTGCTCCCGTTACTGAGCTGCTCAAGAAACAAGCGCGGTTTAAATGGAATCAGCGACAGGAATGTATGTTCCAATCATTCAAACATCGGCTGACCGATTGCCATCTAATGAAACACTTCAATGAAAACTGTGCACAGCGGTGCACACAGATTGGACGCAGTACTTGTGCAGCGAGGCCCAGATGGGGCTGAGCATGCTGTCACCTATGCCAGCTGAAAACATTCAGATGGTGAACGTCACTGCTGTTATAACGAACTAGGATGACAACCCGTTCTGCCAATCGTTGGCGCCAAATTTAAACACTGTCTGCTTTATCGCCAGTTCACGGTGGTAACCGATAATGCAGTAATTTCATCGATGTTCTCAAAGCAACACCTTCAGCATAGGTTGGTACGCTGGATAATAGGACTCAGAGTATGGCTACCACGTCCGACATCGCGCTGGAACATGGAACCAATTGGCTGATGTATCGTCGTGAAATGTTATTTGGGACGACTAATTTGGAAAGAAGCAAGCCTGGATATTACTTGCACAGCACGATGCCACCGATGCCTTACACGAACGAACACTCCTATGTCTTAGTCCCTAAGCCAAGTGATCAGACAGTGAGAAGGTTTTGTAATTCACACTGTAATTTACATACACTGCTGCCCCTACTCGAGTGGAAATTGATACAGCGAAAAAAGTCTAGAACACGCACACAGCCGCTGATGATGCCTGTCGTATGTTTGCGCAACCAAGAAAAATTCCCGCATACTGTAGTTACTGCTTCGTCTAAAAGCTACAGAGTAGTTTTTTGACGAAGTTGTATGAACTGACATCACGTAAACATCATGAACAAGGAGCTAAAACGTCTCCAAAGCTTTCCACAGCATGCCACGTCAACCCACTCAAGCAGCGCGGCGCCTGGTGCAACAAGCCAGAGAGGAGGAAATATACGCTGGCTGCGCTTTCTTCCTCACCCGATGAAAAGGTCGCGTGGTAGCTGGGAAAGACGAGTGCTGATTTCACATGTTTTTATACTCGAGCGCCCGAGCTAATCCGTTCCTTTAGGTTCGAAATAGAGCAAGATATTTCCTTGTAGGATACGTTTGTAAAGTTGCTTGCGAACGAGAAGAGGAAATAAACGTATGACTTCGCGATGCTAACCAGAACAACATCTGGTTGGCTAAAGAATTTCCCCTACGATTACTATACGCCCTAATGCAAAATTTGAGCACAGCTTTATAGGTGTTTTCATATCGCGATAATTGACTATAGCGATATTGACTGGCAGGGACAATCATCTTTGGTGAGCCACAGTACAAACGGAGCGATGTGTGGTGCGACTGCCTGGAGAATCGGCAGATTGCGAGAGGCAGCGCGTGGGTGACACGTGGGCGCGATTCAAAGCAGCCGCCGCAGAAAGACCTCCGATTATGAAACGCTTGGTTTACACATGTGGAATTGGTGCCGTCATCGGTGAACAGGGGACACACGCTACTGTGGCGTCACCCCGCATCCATCGTCGCCGCAGAGCCCGTCTTGCGCGGCACTGGCCTTCTCACGATTTTTCCATGCCCTCCTCCTCCGCTTTGCGCCTCATTGTTCCGCTGCACTCTCCTCTTGCGTATTCCTCCTCGCGCGTTCTTTGTTATCACCGCCTTTCATCCCCGCTGCGCTCCGCATTTGTTCTTTCATCTTTCGCTGAACTTCGTTCGGTTACGAAGGACCCCGACGCTTACCGCAGGACCGGGTGCCTATGAGCTGCGCTCTAAACTCACTTAATGCCGATTTCTCTAATTATAGAATGGTTACCGCAAATGAGTTATAAGAACGCGCAGGTGTCTGCACCGGAAAATTTTAAGGCACATTACTACAACGTTCATTAGAGAGGGCATCTTCTTCTCCAATTTTTTCTAATATAAGGCGGAAGTATTATTAAGGTATAATCCTTATAAACGATGTAAAGAATGCGCAGCTTTTGTGCGACCTCACGTAATCACAACAAAATTTGCAGCGCAGCTGCTTCTGTTGATGGGCCGTAGTAGAATAATGATTGCCTGCAACCGAAGCGCACAGTTTATAAGTTTGTCGGATGCGATTTAGCAAAACTATTCATGGCTCAACCCAATTTCCTCTATAGGAAAACCAGTGTCACTGCTCTCGCTTGAAGGCACCTCAATCCTCAGTATAACGCTTGTGTATATTTGTAATTACCCTAGGAGAAATAATCTTTGCAGCCACATCCGGCATAATGCGTGCCACTCAAGAAAATCTTGAGCAATACTTTTTCCTGAAAGTGTATCTTCAACATCAACACCAAGATGAACACCAAGGTATTTTCATCGCTGCATATATCCCGTAGTATTTGTCACTTTCAAAGTGGGCGTCAAATCTTTTTTCTATCAATCTTTCCGACTTTCTTTACATTCTTTTTGCGTTGAACATCCTTTGAGTGGAATCGCCATCGCACAGAAGTCCAAATACTAATATTCTGAAGTTTCGAGCAAGGTTAGCTAGGGTTGTGTAACCTCAATTTCTTAGTTACTGAATAGGTTCCTTTTTTCATTTTTCGCAACGCTAGTCAATATTATACACATGTAAATCTAATTCCTTATTACGCACTGACTGATATAACTAAACTGTAACAATATTTAACAAGAGGAGTGGTCAACTCCGACGCTGTATACAATTTGCGAAGCCTTCTAAGCTACGTAGTTGAACTCTTTTGAACTTTAAGGCTCAAAGCTTTCCCTTCCGAGCTAAATAACCAATTACCGCTATTCGCCGCTTATTTTTCCTGCGCATTAAAGTCTCCTCTTTGTTACTGAAATTTCTACCTAATGAACTAGCTTTTGAAGCGTATATCGCACTTCTAAAGAATACTTATTTGTTTTTAGAAACATGTATCAAAATAAAAAAGAGGCACTGTTTATTAAATGCCGTCATGAAGCGTCTTGCATGCAGAGAAAGCTCGACAATATATTTGAGGTCCTCGTGTCATGCCTATAGTGATGAAGTTTCTCCCGAAAAACATTTCCGTATTAATACATTCTCAAGTATTAGATTTTCACTGCATGTGTAAAAACTTTGAAATCACTTACAACCTCACTAGAGTTGGAAATCTTGAGTAGAGAAGATAGAAAGGGGTAAGGGGAAAAGAAAATAGGGAGGGGCGATCGACTATTGGCCTTGCCCGTTCCAGGAGTCACCAGTTTGTATGTAAACAATGTTGCACGAATTTTCTAGTCTTAGTATGCCTTTGCACAACAAGAAAGCTCCAGTAGCAATGCGACTAACACAGCTACCAGCAGGTTTTGATAGAGGTAATATGAAAGGCAAGATCCCACAACATAACAAACTGCAGCTAAAGCAAATAGCCTCTACTGCGAAAGGCAGGAGCCTATAACATAGCTAGAACCACAGCAGTAAGCAACGACATTTATACTTGTGACAACGCAAAAAGATGAAAAAGAGAAAAATCTACAAATGTCTTGTCAGTAATTATAACAATGAAACAAAAGCGAAATTCGGGACATTTAAACGTCCCGACTCGATTCAGACGGCAGAAGGGACATTTATTGAAACGTAAGGACTACCCTGCTGAAATAGGGGTGGTCGGCAGCGCTAAATTCAACTGTAGCTTCATTTCGACTGTATATGTGAACGAAAACAACTGTAGTTGACCAAGATGACCACATGTTGGAGGACAGTATTCTTATGAATGCATGAAAAATGCGTGTTAGCATTTAAAAGCAAGTTGGTACCTTTGAACTGATTATAAATCGAAAAGAATTGCATTTGCCAGTTTGCGTTGCAAGTAGTATGAAAACCAAGTTTCAGGTTTCTTTCGTTCAATTTGTGATATGACAGCTGCTCCCCTGGCTATCACTTCAACTTCCCAATTTCGCCAAATTCGGGACATTTAATCATCCCGATGCTGTTAACATGGTACAAGGGATATTTATTCAAGTCGGGACGGCCTCGCTCAAAACCGCTTGATAGGCAACCTTAAATTCAACTGCGTCGTTTTCACCACATGTGTGAAGGAAAACAACTGTGGATGACCAAGAATAGAATATGTTGGAGAACTATACTCCCATGAATGCAGACAAAATTAAACTGTTACTTATTGTCTAAACAGCATCTCTGAAACCCTCGAACAGGTAGTACATAGAAACGAATGACATTTATCGAAATTTACCATTATGTGTATTTAGTAGGCGCTTCCGAGCAACAGCTACCCTTAGAAAAAATTCTTGGCTTTAAATTTAAAATTTGATGAGAGGTCGAAAGACCGTATTGGCTGTTGTACGCTCCTTGTGCTCGTGCTTGCAACTTTTCCCATTGTTTTTTTTTTGTAGCAAAACGGATGTAACACTCAATCACTCCTTCAGTCTAACCCTCGTAAATTCTTTCAGATTATCTCCCCGCCTAAGCGCCAAACCCAGCTCCATCTATCAAACAACGACAACGTACTAATTGAAACTGAAGAATGTGCTACATTCCTTAACAACTTCTTCAGATCAGTTATTTTACCCTGCTATAAACTTTAGTTCTACCGAATTACCACAACGCTGGCCGACCACAATGCCCGATATTCATATTAACGCTGACGGAATAGCTGGGCTAATACACGCTCTAATATTATCGTCCTCGGCTGGTTGCGATCAAATCAGCAGCAAATTACTTAAAGACATCATTTCCCTGTCAAGCGCAATACTTAGCTTACTTTTCCAACAATCAATCAGTGCTGGTGAAGTTCCCCACGATCGGAACAAGGCTCAAGTCATTCCCGTCCATTAGTCTGGTGATCCAACAAAAGTGTGCAACTATCGTCCAATTTCTCTAACAAGTATCCCGTTTACACTGCTACAACATAGTATAGCAACCAATCTAAAGAACTAGCTTGAATCAATTAACTTCTATTCATATCAGCATGGTTTTAGAAAACAATTATCCTGCGAAACTCAGCTCTCTGAATTCACCAATGAAATCTTGCAGTACACGGATGATCACCTACAAATTACCATCTACTTAGACTTTTCGAAGGCCTTCGACCGTGTCCCCCACAATCACTTACTTGCCAAATTATGTACTCTTGGAATCCCCCCATCAAGGATTATTTGGAACAAACATTTCTTAAAAGGACGCGCACAATACCCATCCGCTAACTCTCATGACTCACACCTTTCTGATGTTACATCCGGTGTCCCCCAGGGAGCAGGCTTATCCCCCCTGTTATTTTTAATCTATATCAATGTCCTGCAATCTAACACAAAAACCAGACTTCGACTTTTTGCTGATGACTCCGTCATCTACAACGGCATCCTTAACAGCGGTGATTCAACTGACCTAAAAAAGATATAGACACTATCGTTCATGGTATGAAAAGCGCAGCATCACAAATTACGCGTACCATATAGGATCAACTAAAATACCATGAACAGACTGCTACAAGTATCTAGGTGTTCACTTGACATCGTCATTATCATGGTTACTCACATTGAAACAATATGAGTAAACGCCTCGCGCACATTTGATTTTTTTTTTGCGTCGCAATTTGAAATCTGCATTGCCTGCTATTAAAAGACTTCCATATCAGACAGACATTCGGCCGAAACTGCAGTAAGCTTCATCTATCTGGCTCCCTGCACAAGCATATCTCGCCTACTAATTATAAGTCATATCATAAGAAGCCTACGAACACTGACATCAAGGACAACATAGGGGAATTTCCCCTATGTTGTCCTTGGTGTCAGTGTCTGTTGGCTTCTTACGATATGACTAATAAAAATCGGGCCCCTTGGTTAACTCCCTTTCTTCTTGTTGACTACGAATTATAAGCCATTCTGAGTCGTGCTGCACGCTTTATCATGTCAAACTACTCAAGTAACACTAGCATAACTGAACTAAAACGCACATTCTATCTTCCCAGTCTCCAAACACGTCGTATCATCTCGCATCTCTGCATGCTTCACTCTTTCTACATTCACCCAATAGCCAAAAACCCTCGACTACATCTTCCGCCTAGGATCTCACCTTGCCTAAACCACAGCTGTCCAATCACGCACATTCAGTGCCGCACGTCGTCGGTGAAGGATCCATTTTTTTTTCAAATGCAATAGCGGTGTGGAACACTCTTCCCGAGTGTACTGTTTCTTCCGCCGATCACATGACTTTCCGTGAAAAACTAACAATCCGCCTCACCTAGAATGTTTTGTTAAAAATGCACTTACTACTAACCCCTGTTAAGTATTTAATTGTTAGTGATTCATTCTTATGCATGGCAGTTTTTTACACAGTGATTTCGATGATAGTGCTGCTTGCTCTGTTCCTTCCTGAGTGTTGTTTCCTTGTCTAATATTCTTCTATCTTTTCTTCCTCTTTCCCTCCTTTTTCTGCGTGATGAAGAGTTCGTCCTGCATTCTATGCCCCCACCTTATGTAAGGCCTCCGGGCCTTTAAGGCTTCAATAAATGAAATGAAATGAAACAAGCGATGAATTCACGCCGCGGAGCGCCAATATTATTTCGATTCTTTGAAAATCTTCTTTTTGCGCCTCGCGAGAGAACAATCGTACAAGTGACCAAGGGATGTCTGAGGAACTGTGCTTTCTTTTATTCACACGAGGATTGTCCTAACCGCTTAAGTGATATGCTGCTGCCTCTTTATTGTCCTTCCTGATTTAATGACGGCACAATTCTTCTTCACCGCATGAACAAACGAGATACGTACTATTCTGCTTGGTACATTAACAAAATTCGCAGCCACTGCTTAAATTGTTTTCTATGCATTGCTGCAGCTGTCAGCTAGCATTGCATACAGCTGGAAACAGAGCAGGATGTGTTCACACAGGGTAAGTGTGCTCCTGACGCTGCCTGCACTGTATATTCCCTTCAGTTGCTCTGCGAAGAAATGCCGGTTGCTGCCGCACGTTTCAGAAATTTATGCTGGAATCTCTGCACGAATGTTCTACAGGGCGCATTATTTGTTTTCTTCATCAAATCAGCGCTCGGGCATACGTGAATCTTGGAGTGCACCGCCAATTAAACGCGACAGAAAAATTTATGACGACACGATAGTTCTCTGCAAACCATGCATGAACCCAGAGTGTGAGGCTCGTACTGCATTTCAGACAGCTGCTTTGACTGCTCATTCGTTTATAGTACGGAGTACCACATTGTCAGTACCAGGCAGCGATTTGAGTGCTTCAGGCTAGGGCACCTTGTTGTGTAACCAAGGTGCTTTTTTACATTATTATTTGTGGCTGTTTCGACAGTATCCGCTTAAGAATTTACTAAACAACTCTACAAGTGTGCTCCACTCAGAAGTTCTTGTTCGGACACAAGAATGATTCAGGGCTCTCAATTTACCTGAATAGCTGCGGAAGGTTTTACTCGATTAGCAATTCATTACGTTTATCAGCGGTATGTTAATGCGTAAGCTATGTTCTCTTGCGCTTATGGTATTCTCACGTTAACCGCAACAATCGCATGAGATTTAGTTCTTTTTTTTTCATTCGTCAGCACAATGAGGTACCGGTTCGCAGATGAGCACATAAATACTATTTGTGCAGACACGGACCAAGTGCATATTAGAAATATAGAACATACACGTAAGAATAGTAAAGTAGCTCAAAATAAATAAACGGAAAGGAATAATGAAAGCACATATCAGCTCTAAATAACGGCATTATATATTTTCTTACACGTGCGCGCATATATTCCACGGCGCAAGAAATAGACTACTCATGATACCACGTGACAGAGCCTTGTGACTTGGCGCCATGAGTAGGTTACTGAGAAGGCAGAGAGAGAAATAACCTTTATTCCGTGCTTGATGGGGTCAAAGGCACCCAGAGTGGCGGGAGACGGCCCATTTCGCCCCCCTCCCTTTTACGGCGGCCACTCTTTGCACACACGCACAACCATACATATATATATATATGTGTGTGTGTGTGTGTGTGTAGTCTGGCGACGTGAGCGGCCATCCGGACGACCCACAGCTGATCCTCCGGGTCGCTACTGAGCAGCATGGCCTCGCACTGATCACCAGAAGTGAGTGCAGGGTGGGTGCCATGTTTGTGGGTGCGCGCGATCTGTTGGCATGTCCAGATATAGTGATGTAGGTCGGCAGGATAGTTACAGAGCCTGCAGAGTGGTAGTGCCAAGCAAGCACTGATGGGGTCGCCATTCCTTGCATGTAGTCCACGTCGTCCCAGCACACAAATGCGCATGGAAAGTGCATAGTTAAAAGCTTCATGAAGCCATAGACACTGGAATTGGACGCATCTTGTAAGGACGCCGAACTTTGCTCATCAATACATTTCTGCTCGCAAGCAGCTCCTCAAGCGATGAGGAATATTACGGATATTTTATGTAAAGCTAAGATACCATATAACCATCTTCCGCATTGTCAGCTAAAAAGTGCGAAACTTCTTTCAAACTGCTATTAAAAACGGGAGGTTTATATTACGAACTTTTGTCATATCTCTCAGAGATAAGAGTGCGTTCTTTCTGCTAGAATGCGTTTTAAGAAACAATGATTTTTAATGTGGAATCGACATTCTGCGTCTTAGCAGCAAAAAATACCTGAAGGCCGATGCCTCGAAGTTTATCTAGCAAACCAGAAAACTTGTTCAAGCTGACGCCTTTAATATGCCTGACAGCATTTCTCTCAACCTTCTTTAATGTGACACAATTGTATAGGCGCTGAAAGACAGATCCAATTGCTTAACATGGTTTTAGTCTGAGCGTGCGTACTGTTGCGCCCACAAACCTTCCTTCTTTCCTTGGCAACAAAGCGTGCAGATAAAGATTGCTCTTTATGACAAACGCCTGTAGATGGTATATGTTAAACTTCTGGGTAGCCCTCGACAGAGCTGTACAACGTCGAATCCTTCCGGAACCCATATGCCCGTCTCCAATTACCGGGCAAGGCCACAAGAGTGTCTCACCGTGGTTAATAGCGCAGCCGGAGAATTGGTAGGGTGAGCAACAGAAAAATCATTCGTGCTAATGAAGGGAGAATATGTACATTTACGCTGTGCAGACTGCAATTTCCATCATAGAAAACTCCCCTGCTCCCAACGCCATTGCAATCGGGTTGGCCACGCGGCAGTTACAAAGGCACGATCACAGCGGCTGCGAGAAGTGTGAACAAAAGGCCATTGTGAAACGTAGTCTGGGTAGCCGCCTGAAACCCGGACAATGCGTTCATCTTATTGTGAAGCTCACGCCTCCGCTTTTTCTGGAGTATTAGGCTTCAGGGGCACGCGAACCATTTGGAATAATCGGTTCCTTGCCACACGGCCGCGGTAACGCCAATAGAAGCGCTAGACATGAAATCTTGTGATGCTTACATCAACCAAACAGCGTAGGCTTCCTAATTCATTCGGCAGCTGTGTCCTCTGCACAAATAAATAATTCACAACGACGCAATCTTGCTATATCTATATACTCGCAGCATTCTTGCGATTTAATTTCTTCAATTTCGCTATTATTCGGTGGCATAAAAGCTTTCATAACAAAATATTTGGTGCCCAGATTGGCCTTATATGTGAGACCGGGACTGCCCATTCCACCCACCCGCTGAGTGCGTTTTCGGGAGAAATTTCATTGGCAGGTCATATTGTACAAAATAGAATATGTCTGTTTCGCTAGAAAGGCAAAGCACTGTTCTCTATATCAATATGTTATACAATTAAAAGAATATTCGATGATTCATAATAATTCTGCGAACCATCTACATTGCATAAAACCTTTTCTTCATTAATAAACAAGCACGGTGTGGCACTTACGCAGAAAAACACGAACGCATGTCACTCAATCACCCTGAGCACTCACTGTCCCAACGATGACGTAATGACAACCGCTGGTCCCGCAAAGTTTGCACGCTTCTCCCAAAGCTGACGTTTCGTACTGCCGCTGGAGTTCCCCACTTCATTTGAGCGATGTCTCTAAAACTCAGATTACATGATCTCGAAAACTCGGCGCCTGGCAAGCTGTTCAATGCACCCATCTCGGCTTGCCCGTTGCCTCGCGGCAGCACCAGCTACGCTTCCAGCAAGCGGCGTGCGGGCAGCGTATGCGCTAGCACACGCACGCGCCAACGGCTGCGCTAAAGATGCAGACGTGCGCTCTGCTCTTATAGCCTAAATGTGGGGCAGCGCGGATTCATTCACCTGTCCTACAACATTTGGTGCAATGGAAGACAGCGTGCATCAAGTCACTGTTCTTTTCAGTTCGCCCTCGTGGGCTTGCCCGCGAACCCGCCGCACATCACGTGACCGTTAACATGGGGTCGTGCGGGCCGCTCGTTCTCCTAGCACTTGTACTTTATTTGGAGCGGCACCGGAGGGCCGACGGCAAAAATGAGACTTGGGTGACCGTATAATTTCTATCGCAATAAAAAAAGTAAGTGTCTAAAGGGGAACCAGCTCACAGATTGATTTTGATGTTTTTGACGCTTGTTGAGCAGTTTGCATAAGTATTGGAAGTTCTAAACCAATAATTTTTACATTGGTGCATTCAATACAAGATGTCTTGTTCTTTTTATTTCTATGAGGTTTCTGATCCTACACAGCTTATAGCCGCGACCACTCGACAGATTAGTGAAAGTATAGTCGCGATATAGCAAGAAAAAAATGTGGTGTTTCTTGCTTTTAATAATTATATGTAACTCCTAACATACTGCGAAATACTGAAGTGCTGAGGAAAGTTGTTTAAGTAGGCCTGTTGCTGCGTATATAGAAAACGAGTAGCCAAATCCTGCAAAAATATGAAAACACCTTATATGCAATGAAGGCTCTGGTCATATGAGGCCTGCTTTGTGACACTGGCCAACGGGTAACCCAAGAAATGACCAACCCTTCCCCTACCGGAAAATGGACGTAAGCGCGCACCTGACACTGATCACGGCTATGTAACCCCAAAGGCAACGGTGCCCGATTGCTTCTGCTTCTCGCTCCTTCAGCTCGGAATCTTCTTCTTGTCGCTGCCTGATTGCCTGGGCTCGGGTGCCTCTAACGGCTGGATCGGCGCGCCGATGCGAGCCCTTTCACGGGCGAGTTCTCGCCATCACTAGTCGAACGCTGCCCGTTCCTCGGGGGAATGCGCAACGCGTGACCGTCCCATCCGTTTTCTGAGACAGAACTGAACGGAAACGAAGCCGGTCGTATAGAGAAAGAAATTCAACATGAGTGGACACTCAGAAAAGAACTGGGAACAGGAAACGCGTCACGCCTAGTGTTAATCGCATCCGTTAGCTTATGCGGGGATCGGGAAAAAAAAGAATGTGAAATGAAGTTAGACAACGCTTTATTTTTTATTCTTTGCCACTAAAACTAAAAAAAGTTTTGCGTAGAAATGAATTTATGCTTTGCGACTTATTTTTCTTGCGTTACCTAGCAACAAGCTAGCGGCACGCCAGACCGTATGCATGCGTCATGCGCCAGACACTCCATCGAAGCGAGCGACGCCGGTCGCGCAAGTGAACGTCCGCCTGTTCGGCGACCCGTCTGTATTTTTTGGATGTAGCCTGATTTCCTGGGCTCCCGGCGTATTCTTGCGTCCCTTTGCATTTCGACACGGCACCACTGCACTATTGGACTAAGGCAAGGTGAGAAATTTGGTTTGACAGTATGCTACACATTTCACGCAATTTTAGCTTTTACGGCACGGAATCGAGACTTGTGACGCCGTTAGCGAAAAACAGCTCGGCCGTCCTGGTGTAATTAATTTGAGTTAATGAGTTAATAACTTGTACTGGCAGATGTTTGCGACGCTTTCTATGAGCAGCTGGGCCGTGTGGCGCAGTTTCGCGTGTAGTGAATCTTATTGGGACAAGTTTTGGCGCTTTCTCGGGCCGCCAACGTTATCGTAAGTAATTTCGCTATTTTTTGGGTACTATTCAAGCCCAGTGGCCGCGCCCGGCGTTGTGACACAGTTAGCGAAGAGCAGCTCGGCCGTGGTGACAAATATAGTTTGGCGTGTAATAAATCTTAGCGAGACAAGTTTGTGATGCTTTCTAGCGGCCCGCTTGTTTAAAACGCCACGAGCGACTGCCTGGAGTGGCAACATGGGAGGGGGTTGTTTGTGCCGGCAGAACGCGCAAGAGATTATGCCGATAAGCTGAAAAAACCCAGAACTAGAAAATCATGTCTTCGGAAATACTGAAAACACTCTTTGCGCCCACACATTTGTCTTGAGTGCGAGGAGAAGGCATTCAACGAGCGTCTAGCGTGGTCCCGCTGAGAGCCAATGTTGTGGCGACTTCTGTGTATGTAGCGTACCATCGCGTCTGCTGAGACCAAGTTGTTCTGGACACGCGCAGTCGCCCGAGTTCCTAAAGTGCAGTAAATAATGCCTGGGAATGGGGAGTGCTTGGAAATCAGACGTTTTCATATTTTGTGGTATTGGTTTCGGATAAGTCGACTATTCTCTACGCCATGTATAAGTAGAAGCGAATTGCTTTGGTTTGTAATGCTGCGCATTCACAGCTTTCGCACGCTTCTCCTCTATACGCAGTATTTCTATGAGGTCGAAACACCAAAATGACCCATGACTGTAATTTATTTTTAAGCTGATGCCGTCCGATGTAGCTTCGTACGAGAACTACTGCTGCTGCTACTACTGGCGCCACGATGTTGGATAAACACACAAAAAGCCCGGAACGAGCGTTTATATGGAACAAAACAAACATTTCCTTATTTACAAGGTATTTTGTGTCTACTTTATGAAATGGCACTTGGAACAGATACGATAGAGGCTTGTAAAGATTGTTCGCAATTATTTTTTCTAAATAATGAAACTATTCCGCACTCTGTGCCCGTGGTTATCCAGCAGAAGAAAATAAACGAAAAAAGAAACGCCGATTAGCGCAGCCGGCGTAACGCTTGCTAGCTAGTGCTAGGAACGCGTGCGCGTTTTAAAACGAAACCGGCAGGTGTTTCGTGGCCGGTGCGGTGCGCCCGATACCCTTTCCTGCCCTTTCACTCCCCGGCGGAAGCAAAACGGCTCTGTTGGTTGCGTACGTGGCGCGAGCGCGCGCCTATGCAGCTTGAATCCTTACTAATGCCTCACTCTCCGTCGCCGGCGCGGCTGCCAACTGATCAAACCGCCCTCCCGCACCTTCTCTGGGAGCAACCGGGATTTCCTTTCATTTGCTTTGCGTGAGCAGGTCAACGCCACTTGTGAGCCAATCCAAGCTTCGCTTGGAAACAATGGATGTAGATCACAGGCCGGAGCAACTCTCCCCAGATGTGCCTTCAGCGTCCTAATGTGGCACTCTGGAAGGCTATAGTACTGACCAGGCCTACTATTCTCGTGAGGGGCTGGAGAGACATTCTTGGTTAAGTGCAGAGCGCGCTGTCTTGTCAAGCTTAGCACATGGTGACAAGGCGTTCGCCGCGGAGGATGAAGTCTTGACGGTGAGGACAGCCGACGCGGGAGGGAGGGTGGCACGATAGCGTCTCGTAGAACGGCTCCGATCTAGCAAGCCCAATTGACAATTTCATTACTGTTTAAATAATGTCCTACTCTAAATACAAGTGTTGTAAATACAGCTGATTTTGCAATGGGAAGCACTGATGCAAGCTTTTCACTCTAAACAACTTCGTGGCAAAGCAAATCTCGCCAAATTCAGCAGCAGCGAGTAAATGCACTAGAACGCTCAGGGTCACCACGGAAGAGGGAGCGAAGCGAGCGGATGAAGGTGTATTTTTATTTGCTTAGATATACTGCAACACATTTCGGTGATTTTAGCAGGGTGGTACTAATGATATCATTAAAAACAAAAGAATGACGCATACTTAAAAATATAGTAGATACAGGTTATACAATAGGTACGATAGATATAAGCTATCGATGCACAAGAAACATCGATACCGTAAAAGCATCAATGCTTACTTTATGAGGAGGGGGGGCGTTTTGGAGTATTTAGCACTTTCGTTCAGAGGAAACTAGTGACAGTAGGATACAAGTATAAAGTATAGGAACAGTTCACTTCAACAGAATTCATTTGGTAAGTTCATATTCTAACTGTGAGGAAAACAATGGCAACGAGGGTGCTGAAAAATTGCATTAATTATCTAATTCCAGTCACTTATGGCACTAAGAAAGAGTGAATAATTAAAGCAATTATTGCGTGTGCGGAAACGGGTTATATTAAGGTCGTGCTTACGCGTATTTGAGTAACCAGAAGAAAAAGGGGGATAATGTCAGCCATTTCACTTTTATAATGGTCATTAATCAACTGATATAAGAACTTAAGCATTGAACAACGTTATCTTAAAGATAATGGCGCAAGTTGAGCTCTGTTTAAAAGGTCCGTAATTGAAGTCCCTGAAAAAGAGTTGTATCTTAAACGCGCCGCTCGCCTTTACACTTTCTTCTAGTTTGTTAATATTCGACGTAGTAAAAGGGTCCCATATGATCACGGCATGACCTAATACTGGTAATACAATTGATCTGTACTTGTTTTATTTGTGTTTATAAGAAGCTTGAGAGCACGCCAAAGAAAAAAAGTTTATAATTCGCATTTGTTGTTATATGTGTTATGTGCATGTTCCAGCTCAGATCATTCGTTATATAAAACTCCAGGTACTTATATTCAGTTACTTCAGAAAAAATTAAATTCGAGGGTGCGTTTTACTCCCGCACACCCATCACTTAATAAGCAGCAGGCGGTGGCATGGCGCCTCCTTCAAACAAATACATATCCGAATCCGGTGACTTACAATCATTATTACCCAGACCAATATTCGGCCAATTGTAAACTTTGTCAGGAAAGGGCGGACCTGGATCACATTATCTGGGCTTGCCCTCGGGCGCCCCGACAGGGCCAAAAAATTCAGGATAGGAAGCAGTGGGAGACCGTGTTGCTCAGCTCGGCCCCCGAAGACCAACTTTTGGCTGTCCAGCAGGCCGAGGATGCCGCTAGAGCTCAAGGGCTTCTGGCCGCCATCTAGGCGGGGTTGGCCCCCCCACGAATCTGCCGGCTATATAAATAAAAGTTATTTCTCTCTCTCTCTCTCCAAAATATGAAGCGCCAACAAAGCCAACACACAATTGAAGAAACAAACAATAACAGGGCAACGCGGTTATCCAGTTAATAAAGCGCCTTGTCCTGTTATTGTTCGTTTCTTCATGGGTATATTGTTTCTATTGGCGATTCATCGTTTGAAACCTATGAACCGACTAGCCTCACAACGTGTTCTACTGAAATATATCCTTAACGTTGTACCTAAAGGAATTTTCTTATGACTAATCGTCATGAAGTCAGTTTTATCAAAGTTATTAACCACTAGCCATTCTTCGCACCAGGAGGCTACCTTATGAAATGCCTCATTGACAGCAACTGACCAGATGTGCGGTTACCTTCATAGTATCAAACACAACCATATGCATAAAGCTTGACCTTCTCATGAATTTCTGTCAAAATATCAATATTAAACAACAGAAACTACAAAGGACCGATTACTTGTTTCCATATTTATGTATTGGTTTTGTTTTGGCAGTTACCCAGTTGTGTGGTTGTTCACCCTCGTGTAATTATTTGCGAAATAAAACATAAATAACTACGAGACTATTCTGCATATCTTTTTAAAAACGCATTAGGGATGCGATCAGGCCCAAGCCATACTTTTGTATCAAGTTTTAATAACATGTTTAATATGTCACTCTCTAAGATAACAACATCTGAAATAGCGGATAAGGAGACAGAGAGTTGGCAAGATAGCATTATCTTTTGTGTAAACTGATTTAAAGTGTTAATTAAAAGGTTCGCAGTGGACTCTGGATCATTCGATTCTTTGCCATTATCATAAAAAATTTTACATTCACTGGACTTCGGGGAAATTGTTCTCCGAAACTTGTCTTGTGAGGTAGTTATGAAATTGAGTAATAACACACCAAAGTAACGGCGTTTATCTGAAGTCACCTGCATTTCAATCTGAGATGTTAATTCAACAGTCTTTTATAACCGAAATCAATAGAAAACTCTTCCTTTTCTTTTTTAATGTTTTTACTTGCTTTCTCAATTTCAAGGTCTCCCTAGATATCCACGGGTCCTTAGTTCTAGGTTTCTTAAATATAGTTGGCACAACACATGCGATGCTTTCATTTACAATGCCTTTAATCTTGGCTCACAGAATGGTCGCACTATCAGTATTATTAGCAATCTCATCAAAATGAAAAGAAAGCATGTGAAGTATTGATTCGTCATCAGCTTTACAAAAGTTGCGAAAAGTAGACACGTTGTGTTTTTCGTTGACAGAAACATCTGATAGGGTTAACAGAACAGAAAAGTGATCGCAAATACCGGGGACCGTGTCACAAAAACGTTCATGCGCAATACTCCCTGAAATAAAGAAGAGATCTAGAATTTATTGGGAACTACCCTGGGATCCTTCTATAACAATCAACTGATTGGTCGTACTTAAAAGCGATGTCTATCATTGCCTCTGAAAAAGCCCTCAGACTGACTAATGTGCGACATCGTCAACCAATTAACAGTTAGCAGAATAAAGTCTCCTGCTAGTTTAATCTAATCACCAGGCTTCACATTTCTTGCCATATAATTTTTAAATTATATCGATGGATGAACCCGGAGGCCTGTACATAGTTCCCAAAACACATCTAATGTTATCATGATTGACTTTGCAAAAGATGCATTCAGCGTTAGATGCATCAGGCATTTTGATTAGGTTTATCGTTTACTTAAACAGAATTCACACACCACCTCCCTTTGAACCGCAGTCTTTTGTATACGCACTGGAGCCAGGTGAAACGATTTCGCTGTCATAGATTGAATCTGTCAACCATGTCTCTCATAGAATGGCTATACCAGGATCCTTTGAAAGTAGAAGCCCCTCCAATTCAACAGCCTTATTTACAACACTTCGGCAGCTGATACTGAGGTTCTTCAGCGACGAATAGGGTGGCTTGTTTTGTCAATCTCTGTTTTTGTTTCTAATGCGGCAATGGGACGCGTTGGTGTCAACTAAGAAAGCACCTGATACGCAGCAGGCAGCACAACACCAGCAGAAAGCGGTCATCGCTACGGTAGCAGTTACCAGGAAGATAGACACCAAATGGAGCATAAATGAATGTGTTTTTCGGCATGATGCCAGCATTGCTGCTGCAAGCCATTCTGTCGAAACACGGTCCGGCGCCTCCTTTTATGCAGGCGCCCTCAGTCACGTGGAGTGAGGTCACTGATATCGGCTTGCAAATTAGTGCAGTGAGGAACGAATCATTCAGGTAATCGATACCCAGAAGCAGTCCACGTGCATCGACGCGCGGCTCGAAGCTGCGCAGCAGCTCGAAATGCGGTCCTTCTCGGAAGCAAGACGTCGACGCAAGAACATGATCCAGAAGGATAGTTGTCACCTTAAGCAAAAACAGAAGTCGGTTTTTCAGCATGATGCCGCCAGTGTACAACGCTTTTTTTTTCGTAATAAAGGTCTTGTAGCGTTCGCCCGCAAGGACGACTGCAGCATCATAATTTTAGTACACTGTTAGTGCAAAGACAGCAGCCGTTTCTTCAGCTTCGGCAAAAATAAAAGAAATCAAGTTTTGCGTAGCGGTTCAAGTCGTTGAGGGCAGTTGCCATCTACGAACCGGGCTTGAGAGTGCAGAGATTGGCTGTTTTTAGTAAAAGATGTCGATGTATGCCTGAGTGGCGGCCTAGTGGGCTACTCTGGATGTTGGTTCAAGGATATGGAAAGGCTCGTTGTAAGATATGAAGACGCCAAAGAAACAGACACACACAAGAGAAGAGAACGGGACAGGGCGCCCTGTTCCGTTCTCTTCTCTTGTGTGTGTCTCTTTATTTGGCGTCTTCATATCTTATAATGAACAGCTACCAACTAGCCCAACAAGAAGTGCTTTTATAATATGGAAAGGCATAGGGACGCATCGATGTGCACAAGTATCAGCGATATGTGTGTTTGTTTTTGGCATGTATTGGACGACAAATAAATGTTCATCCAAATAACAACAACGTAAAAAAGTGCCTTTTACGCAGAGCTTTAGTTTCTTTTGATTTTATCCAATGCTCTTATAACCATCAGTCTTAGAGGTTGAAGCGGCCAAAAATACCGTCATAGTTATCCATACATGAAACTTTTGGACGCCTGCATTTAAAGGGCATTTCTTCACGCAGGCGTCACACTTTAAGACATAGGTGCAATGGAACGCTGGCGTTGTTACGCACATAATTAGGCTACAACCCCGTGCGCTGTATTAGAACTGCTTTAATCACCTCATCTGCGTGTTTCATGAGCAGAATTCTGTATTGTTTCTTAACGATTAGTCGAATATTCGAGTCCCACTGAAGGACACGCCGCATACACAAGGCATTTGAATGAATCAAATATATTTATTGCCGCATATTGCTCCAATTCTAAGTGCATTACTGTCAACATACATTGTCAGGATGGTTACGCCGAATTGTTTCATGTGCAGAATGCCACAGTTTAATTTCATTTGTACAATATGCTATGCCTATACAGTAAATACAGTTAGCACAGGCCCATTCCTCATTTTCGGCGTCTGAGACATTTACTTATACGTCCAATGTACTCGTCTGTGCTGAGAAGGCATCGTATGGTTCCATGTTGGGTCGAAACTGCTAGCGGCATTTTTCTGTTCCAGATCTTAGTTTATAAACCGTCAATGACAGGTTCTCGCGGCACTAAACACGACAGTTCTTATTCGTAAATGCTATGTTCCCTTTGTCATCACCTCCTGCTAATGAAGGCAATAGCACGGTTTCTTGGCATCATGTTAAGTAAGCTAACATAAGTTTAAAAAACCCATTTTTGTGAACAACCAGAAGATAAGTTATCCATTACACGTCTGCAACTTTCGTGTAAATGAAGCAGTTTCCACTAGAAAAAGCTGCGCACATCCGAACCAATGTTCTTTTTTTCAAATGAGAAACATATTAAGCAATAACCTCTCTTTCTTTAGGTTCAGAAGACAATCCAGGCGCATCAAATAAAGGTGAAACTCTTAGTAGGGGTGCTCGTACTAATAGTGAAAATTTCATCTGCTCAGCGGACCCCGGATATCCGTTGTCCTGTGAGATACCATGAAAGTGAGTAAATCGTTACAGCTTTAAGCACGGCACTGTTGGCGGGGTATTGTATTATACAATAATTCGTACTTTGAAGATTGAAAAAAAAAAGACCATATTACTTTGCGACGGAAGAGGCTGTGGTTTTGCCATGCAGGCTTTTCCGCTTTGCGAGCTATGAGTGAGTGACTATTTTGAACTTTTGAATGACAGATCGAGTATTGCACTACTGCATTCAGTCTTCAATTAGAATAGTCATCATGTTTCGATGAGGCATTGAGTGAAACAGGAATACTTGAAAACATGCATCGTTTTCGCAGACATTATTTCATCGACCCTACACAAAAAAACACAAAATTTTATACTATCCGCAGAGGACATAACGTACTAGAGCTCGCTGCGTCGCCCAGTCAGCCGTACTTCACGCCTTAACACGATCACTCGCTGTAAAATCTCTCACTTAGACAGGGCATTCGATAGTGGGTAGTATTTGGTACTATATAGATGCAGTCCCTGCATCCTTTACATCGGATTAAGTCAGAATACACTTCGTTGGAACATAACTTAAGAACAATGGCACCATTAGCCGCAACAATTTGTTCTAGAGAAGAGGTGCTTATTTTCACTTAGCCATCGCCGCAGGCTACACGCATGTCTGGTCGCGTCGGTGTAAACAGAAAGTAGTAGCTCCACAAGTTTACCTTAAGAAATTTTATATGACAATGCGTGGCCTCCAATTTTTCCCAAGAGCTGTGAGATTGCTAGCAATCTGTTTAATGTTTCCAAATGCTTTGGAATTTTATTGAAGAATGCTGTAGTGTCATGACGGAAACTTTTTGAACTGCCGGCAGTTTCAGTGCCGGCAGTTTCAAATCATTTGAGCATAATGATGAGCAAACAGTAAAAGATTTGCAAGGTATTGGAAAAATATTCGATATTATTCGATTCGTACTCGTTTCACTCTAAAAAATTGGTATTCAACCCCCCCCCCCCGCCCCTCTGTTCCGAGAATTTTTTTTCGCATCGTCTCAGTGCCAAACACAACATAAACCCTCTAGTTGAGCTGTGCAGATTGGTGCACGCCATTTTGTCACTTTCTGCATCTGTTATCTGCTGGTATATCGCCGTGATACACACTTGAAATACCGAGCAGGGCGTGTAGTGCTAGTGAAACGTTTAGATTTTGTTGTGCTTGCACGAAAACATACGATTGCTTGCGATCATATGACTCCTGCACTGTGCGAGAAAAACTGTGTCTCAAAAATTCAGCAGCTTATCCTTTTACACAATAGGCTCTTATGAGCTCTCAATCATAAGTCACAATGCTCACGAGTTTATTGACTTATACTCACATCATTATTCTCTTGAGTCTTTGGGTGTCAACAGAGGGCCCGTGTATGTGAGTAGACGGGTGTAAGAACATTGAGAAAGCACAGTTGAGCGTGAGTGGAATCATGAGCGAACTCGAGTGAGTACCTGTGTGTAAGTTGTTGCACCCAACGCTCTTTAGTGGGGGTGGCTGTATGTGGACCTTCGAAGAAGCACACGTAAGCGTACGGCCGGAAATTATGCTGGTGATAAAGCCCCCAAGGTTTTTGGAATAGTTTGTTTTGCAGGAGCACAGCACTTGACATGAGAATGGCGCCATCTTAAAAATTTTGACAAATACGTAAAAGCTCAGTGCAAATGTTCCCAGCTATGTACAAGGAGGTCGCCAACTGGAATGTAATCATGAACGGCTTCTTAATTAGTGTTCAATCTTTTGCGGCACCTTCATGTTATGACGATAAGATATTGGTCTTGCTTTGTATAAGCTTTTCTTTCATAATTCTATGGTTATGTGAGACGTAGGAAAATTGAAACTAAGAACATTCAGCAATTACACACTCGGTAGTATTGCTCAACGTATGTATGTAAAGTTCGCGTGAATGTTTCGAGGCAGGACGTACAGAAGTATTGCGGTGAAGTTATAGCATTGATGTAAAGCAGTGTCCATGTAGGCGTCCCTCTATGTAGTGATTGCTGTGCGAAAGATGACCCCGCGGGAAGCAATATTATGAGTATTCTTGTCAGTATTCTTGTGAGTCATTGTGTTCATGAGACAAAATAATGATAATAACGTTAGATGGGTCGCGTTGTAAAGGTACAGCGGGAGGCATTCCTCTTATGACCAGTGTTGATGACTTCCTGTACTTGTTCCTGCGAATATCTCTTGTTAATCTAAGGAGTTCGACTCGACAAAGCAATAGTACGGAAAACCGCCATAAAATTCTGTAGAAGATAATGCGGCTTTCTTCTCCTAAACATTACCTCATCTGAGAAATTTCTTGGTCATTTACTTTTTGCGGAGCCTTGACTGCAAGCATACCACATATCTCCACCACGAATAGAAAAAAAAACGAAAGAGCTGTATTTGTCCATTAAGCTAGATAGATGTTTGAGTAATTTCAGAAAATTTGTGATTTTTTCTATATAAAAGCTCACAGAAAGCCGGTACATAGTTGAGTAGACATTCTTTCAAAGATAAAAAACACGCACTGCGAAAACACGACGCAGGCAAGCGCTTGTCACGCATAATAATCAATGTAATTGAGAATTCGCGTCAGACGAGCACGAAGGGCTGTCTGTTGACTTGCCACCTTTCACCATGAAAAAAGAAAAGTAAAGACTCTAACGCCTCTTTTTATGACCAACAGTTGCAATATAACTAACAGCTGTTTGTTGTAACCTTGTGGTTGCAAATGTCATGCTACATCCTCGTATATATGGGCTTTTCACTGCTTAAATGTACTGCTTCAGTCCGTTCTTAGCTTGAATCGAGAAATAATTATTTCGGGTTACCTTACTCTTCAGAATTACGGTTGCTTACGGTTATCTTGAGGTAAGTTGTAGACTTGACTTGGCAGTCCTGTCAATTTCGCTATATGATACCATGGGACAGGGTATGTCTTCTATGACTTTCGTATGTTGCTTGATTTAGCGATGAAAACAGCCAACGTTTCAGCCCAACTAGCCCCAGCCCGAACACCTGCAGTGCTCTCAACAAAGCCTTCTCTGATGGAACAATTTAATTTCTAAGCCGTATCAGGTGACTACCAGCAAATTGCATCGGTGCCAAGGTCGCGAATTGTCCAACCAGACATTCAATACTGTGAACTTGTTTTGTGAATAACAGCGTGCGAAACACAAAGGGCAAATGTAAGAGAAACATACACCGTGCTGTGTAGGTCGCTTCTCCGTTCTTCTCTTGTTTTTGTACGCGCTGTTATTTGACGATCATGAATGGCCAGCTAACCCGAATTTCAGCTGTCCCGAAGTAGCTTTATTAAGGCATGTAGTGCATGTGAGCATGTGGGCATGTGTGTACTCCATTCAGCTAGTCTTATTCAGCAATGTTGATCCCGATACGAATTCGTGTCTTGTTGGCTGCGGAATTCTTTGGCTGAGCATGCTGAAGGGCGCTACATTTCTTACAGCAGTGGCTGAATTCTTGTTAAGATAAAAGGAGGAATTGTCGCAGAAGTCTTCTTTGATGGCTTTTTGCGAGAATTTGATGTAATATCGCCGTTGAATGCATTATGGCAGGACTGATAAGTATGGGTACCTTTAGTATGACCAGATCTGCAATATGTTTGGCGCAACTAGATGTCTCACTTCTCATGGCACAGTATAGGGGACACTATATATGTCAATTCAATGTACATAATAAATTACGTGAAACCGCACAGGGTAGCTCAAGGTCTCTATGTACTATACATACAAACCGGGTATAACGAAAATTCTTGAAGATGATGCTTACATTTCCAATAAAAGGGAGTCTAATACAATGTTCCTTGATTCTCTTTAGGTGGGTGCTTTTTTCTGGGATACTTTATTCCAGCTGGTCAAAGTATGGAAATTCGAAACCCCTGTGTCTTTATTTCTTGTTCTACGAATGGACTGACAGTTTCAATCACAGGGTAAGTAGTTGCTAAGCGTAGTTTCTTGGACAGTATGCACGTGCTTGTAAGCATCACATTTAGGCACTGCTCAAAATACTCGTTTTTACCTAACTGCATATGACTTCCGATAAAATTCCCTTTCTTTGTTTGTGTCCTAAGAAAATATGTTGATGTAATAACTGCGTGGTTTCTCCTAGCGCAGTGAATCTGGGGTCGATCTTACGAAGCTTTTCCTTCGTAAGTACTCTTCGCATTGACTCTAATATTAACCAGCATCAGTACTGGGTAGGAGTAGCTCTGAAAAGTAAATATACCATAATAGCTTTATTTGAATACAGGCCCAGAGCACTAACACTTCTTTCATTTCAACAGACACCGTATACAACTTTTCACTCAGAGATGACAACAGCCGGTGTTACAAACTTTCCAGCTTAGTGCCATGCTAGGGTCCTGAATGATAACATTCCCGTGTAATTTAACTTTTCAAGGCGAAGCCTTCTTTGACTAATTACAGGCTTTTCGCAGTGAGCGGGTAGGTTTCGGTGTGCCATTGTGTAAGCCTCCTTGAAAAGGAAAATATTTACCCGACATTGGAATGAGCTCTAGTCTTCGAGCACAACATGTCAATTCTGTAATAATTGGGCTACCCTTTCGCCTTTTCACACACACGCTTCTGTCAATCCAAGGCCAACTATTTTTCTGATAGTGCTAGGGCTAACGTCACCTTACAAGCGCATAATTCACGATGAGTGCAAGTGCGCTTGAAAGCGCGGATGGGTGCTTAGAGCTCTTGAAGGCCACGAATGAAGGAAGTGAATGCGCCCCTAAGAGCCAGCTTTACAATAGTCCTTCGAATGCCTCCCGTCACACAGCATCAAGTTGCTTATAAAAGCGAAAGCATTCCAGTTTCCGCTGATCTTATTTTAGGGCAGCTTGTGCTATGACAGTCTTTGTTGTGTGTAGCGGCCTTTGGAATTTTTCCGACAAGTCTCAATCCTTTCCTCGTAGCACCTACCGGTGCATCAAAGCTATGCGACCTTGTAGCGCATTCGGTATAGCTAATCTTAACGAAACAAGTTGCAATATTTCTTCTCCAGAGTACAATAAATCTTATACCACTCGCCTAGCTCGCGGCCACGCCATAACTGTTGCCGTCATGTAGTATTGCTCCTGTCTTAACACAGGTGCTAGACTCACGCATAAACAGTGGCTCGCCTTTCAAAAGATGGTCCAGTCCATCGGGTAACGCTTTCCCGGAGCCCAAACACTGCTCGATAGCAATGAATGCTCAACATGTTTTGCATACCATAGATCTCCACAGGTCGAGGGATCTGCATACTTCTTTGCCAATCATAGTCATTAAACAGATGTAAATGCACTATTATGCTTTTATTGTTAAGCGGTGTTATATACAAACTCAACAATATATGATAAAAATTATGCAATTTCGTGCGTCGCTTGAGTCAGCGTTATCCAAACCATTTTGCAGAACGCTTGCTATACAGCATTGTTTGGAGTTTCGAGAACTTTCGCCAAATAGATTAACGTGTTTGTGTAGACCGAGTAATAGGGTGCGTAACGCGAGCGTGTGCGTGACGACCACATCGAGAGGGCGGTGACGTGGATGACGATAGTGTGATAGCGACAGTACTGGCATGAAGACTGTTAATTTGTGCTTGGGCCTTGAGACCTCACAACCGGCTTCCTTACCTGTCACTATCCCGAATGCAGTGCAGTGTCGCGCAGCTTGTACGCAGTGCTAAGCACTACGAGGAAAACGCCGCGGGATGAAAGCTGATATTAACGGCGTGCAGTCAACATGGGGTAATGAAATTAGAAAAATTGCAGACACGGCTTGCAATCAGCTAAAACAGGGCAGGGATACGTCGTAAAATGTGTGAGTGTACGGGGCGTGAACTATCATGCACCAAGATTGAACAATATGCAAATGCCACGTAGCTGGACAAAATCGAGGTAATGTTGTTTGCCGTCGCTTGGAGATACTCGGATGATTTTTTTCAAATTCCGCCTAACTACACAATTAGTATTCATTAGTTAATCATCGTCTCTAATAACGAAATTAGTTGAAAAGTGTCAATGAGAAAATTGCAGAGCAACATCAAGAACGCCCGATACTGCTTTCTGTTGCTCCATACGTGGTGCATAAAAGTATTTTTGCGAGCGTGAAAGAAGCCCACGAATACACGCAAAGAGCTTCGAGCGGACAGTCACGCGGCAATTTTGCCAGTATTCGCGGGCTTCTTTCACGCTCGGAAAATCACTTCCACTAAGCACGTACTGAGCAAAGGAAAGCAGTATTGGGAGTTTTCCATGTTGATCTATAATTTCTTATTGACACTTTTCTTCTAATTATAATGTTTGAGAAGTTGATGAAATATTTATATCTAAATATGTTATTAGGCGAAATAAAATAATACTATCGGCTTTAATGAGAGCAGAGTATGAGGACGAAGCAGGTTGGCGTGTTGTGAAGAGAGGAGGATGTGCTAATGAGCAGACAAAATCTCACGGAACCAAGGATCAGGCAGCGCGCTTCTCAAGCGAGAACGCAATGAACAATAGGTGGAGCAAGGGAGAGAAAGGAAGACAAATCCTGGCGGCAAGCAGGATGTATGCCGAAGGCAGAGTACACGATAATAGTGCGCCCACGTGATGGCTGCAAGGTCACCGACTATGGGATGAATCACCTAGAATGCTGCCTCGCCAACGCCGCGGGAATCCCCAGGAAGGAATCGGAATATGACACGGTGTGTGACAACTACAAACAGAACATTCTAGTGATCAGCACGCCATCGGAGGAGCGCGCCGAAACATACAGGTCCATCACTCGACTGAGGATGGGAGACAAGGAGCTCGGAGCCAACGCGTACGAGTTGGCTGCGGAGGATGCATCTGAGAGAGTGATAAGATGAGTAACGCACGAGGTGTCGCCTAGAGAAATAGGGGAGATGCTAGTAACACCAAGGAATCTAATGGTCCTCATGGCCAAAAGTATGGGAAACACCACGAACGTCATCATCCTTTTTGACGGGCATCACGTCCCAAACTACGCGAGATACGGAAGGGCACTGGTCATGTGCTTACTATACCGGCCACAGAGCCTCGGTCACAGAGCCGATGTCTGCCCGAACCCGAAAAGCAGGATAGGCAGAGGCTACGGGATGCAGAACCCGCCGCACGATCACGAGTGCAAAGCGAAGTGCCAGCTCTGCAGCAAAGACCACCCTACGGCGGATCGACGATGTAATGCCAGATACAGGTTACCTTACTTGGTAAAGAGGCGCCGTTGGGAGTGAGCCAGACGAGAGGAAGAAGCGATGTACTACGAAAGGGAAGCTGAAAGACTGTACAGGCCAGGACGGGAAGACTGGAGACAACGGTCGGAACATCGAACGAGGGACGCATGCGGACTGGAAGAGTTTCCCAAGCTCCAGGCAAGGGAAAGGGGCAGCTCTACGTTCAACAGTAGAGATCGCGGTCCAGATCGAGATGCAGAACCAAGACCAGCAATACCAGGTCTCCCACATTACAGGGGGGAGGAGGATCCCAAAGCCAAAAGGAAAGAGCAACGCCATCGGCGCCGCGGGACCTTTACAGGTGAGCTAGGCGGACGCCGCTTCCGGGGCGCGTGCGGAGGCAGAGGCTGCTTTTCAATGTAGAGTTAAGATGCTAGAGAAAGAATTGGCGCAGATCAGGCAGAGCAGCATTGCGTCTATGGATGAAATTAGAAAACTCAGGGAAGAGAACGACCGTTTGCGGAGCGGGAAAGTGCTATGCAACAAGGAAACCTCGCGAGTTATAAGGGACCAAGAAGACACAGCAATGGAAGAAGACGTAGCACTCAGCCCCATTAAATGTAAAACCGAGAACGCTCCGATTGAAACAGCAGTAGAAACCCTAGCCAGCCATGACGCTCCAAGAAAGACAGGAGGAATTTGAACAGAAAATCGAAGCCAGCATCAAGCAGAACGAAACCCAATTTGAAACTAAACTAAAACAACTGGAAGTGAGGCTTGAGGCAAAGATAGAAGCGAAGATAGAGGCGCTAGGGAAGGTGATACTACAGCAAGTGCAACAAATTATGGCTGACTTCGAAGCGAAACTAGCAATATGGGGACCGCTAACAAGTGGGGGGGGGGGGGGGGATCGGTTAAGACGGTCATCAAGCCCGGTACAAGGCCCCCGGTACCCGCCGAGGGATTGGAAAACCTGTAACGCCGCCATGGACAGCCGAAATAGATACACGATTCGGCAATGGAATTGTAGAGGATACGATCGAAAACAATACATTCTGCAACACCTTAAAGACAAAGAGAACCCGGATATTATAATGATGCACGAAACGCACGGGCTGGCGAAATTGTCGGGATACAAGTCCTTTGTTGCTGCCAAAGACGAGACGAAGGCACTAACGACATTGGTAAAGCGAAATCACGCGGTCGTGCGACACGACACGAAGGTTAAGTCAGTCGATCACATTCTTCAAGAACTCATACGCATGCGGAAAATGAAGGACAGCCTCTTTGTATTAAATATTTATAGCAGTACAAAATGCAGACAACATAAATTTTGAACGCTCTTTAAAAAACCATAGACATAGCGGACAACCGAGCGACAGTGATCGGGAGCGATTTTAACGCCCAACACGTGGCATGGGGATACAAAATCGAAACACAAAAAGGCAGGAACCTCTGGTTAGACGCGCAACAGGAAAGCCTGACCCTCATGACCGATCCATCGGTTCCCACGAGAATAGGTACCAGTGTTTGCGCGGATACTACATCAGATTTAACGCTCACCAAGAATATACGGGGCACGCAGTGAACAAATACGCAACACGATTTTGGGAGCGATCACGACATTCTAGAAATAACAGTGAGGGCAGGACCGCGCAAGACGAAGGGTAGACAACTTAAGATTGTCGACTGGGACAAATTTAGGAAAATAAGGGGAGGAGGTCCCGGTGGTCCCGATCCAGGCGGAGGCGCATTTAGATAACGTAGACAATAAGCTTCTTCACATGTGGGAAGCTAAGGAAGTGTTGCAACGGAGATGGAAAAAACAAAAACACAACCAGACGCTTCGTAAAAAGATAGCCAAATAGAACAGGGACATAGAACAGTACGCCCAGCAGCTGTGTATACAACAGTGGGAAGGAAAATGTAAAGACATGGACAGTCAGATAAGAATGGCATAAAAGTGTAACATTCTTCGATAGTTTTTAGACCCGGACGGCGCCAAGTCGGCACATAGGCAAAATATAAATCAGCTAATACAAGCGCACCCAGGGAAAGAGCAGAACTTCCTCAAGGAAATCGAGAAAAGATACGTCTCACAAGCGAGGCCCGTCATACACACTGACTACACAGGTCAGGTAAATAACGATTTAGAGAACAAAATTTGCGAGTCAGAAGTGAGGGCAACCCTAAAGAAACTCAATACCAAGTCGGCACCCGGACGAGACGGGGTAACGAATAAAACGCTAAGGAACTTGGACGATGAGTCTATAACTAAGTTAACAGAATATATTAACGAATGCGGGGAGGCCGGGAAGATTTCGCAGCAATGGAAGACGGCACAAATCGTGTTAGTACCTAAACCGGTCAAGCGACTGCAGATTGAGAAGTTGAGACCCATATCTCTGACTTCTTGCATGGGGAAACTAATGAAGCACGTGGTCCTTGCGAAGCTAATCACCTACCTAGAGGACTGGGATGCACTCCCACTCACGATGATCGGATTCAGGAGAAATCCTTCAACACAGGATGCTCTGTTACAACTAAACCCTCAGATCACAGAAGATTCGGGAAGATCGACAAAGGCAAATCTCGCGTAGGACCTAAAAAAGGCCTTGATAACATAACACATGCAATGATACCAGATACAGCAGACGAACTAGAACTGGGAAAACGGACGTACGATTATGTACGCAATTTCCTAACGAGCAGAAAGGCAAAAATCACGAAATCGGACCTACTTTTATGCAGATTGAAATAAGCAGTGCAGGTACGCCACAGGGCTCGATCTTATCACCGATGCTATTCAATCTGGCGTTAATCGGACTGCCAGCCAAGCTACAAAAAATCGAAGGACTCAACCATATCTTATACACATACGATATCACCCTATGGGTGAGAAACGGAAGTGACGGGAAAATAGAACAAACGCCTCAAGCAGCGGTTGAAACAATCGAGCGATATCTAGAGGGGACAGTGCTAACCTGCTCGGCAGAGAAATCGGAGCTGTTACTGTACAGACCGACTCGCAGAGGTCGCAAACCAGGCAACTACAGGGAAGAGCTCACCTATACAGACGAGATAGAGGTAAAGACGGCCCATGGGAAACCCATGCCCAAGGTCGACAGGATCAGGGTATTGGGGCTCCCCGTCGAAGCCAAGGGCAACAACAGAGAAACCCTCAGAAGGCTGGAAGAAACTGTAGCACAAATCATGAGGCTAATCAGAAGGATAGGAAACAAACATAGCAGGATGAGAGAGGAAAACACGATCAGGTTAATACAGGCCTTTGTACTAAGTAGAATAGTATACGTAGCGCCGTATTTGAAATGGCAGGTCGCGGAAAAGATCAAACTAGCATGCCTTATTCGGAAAATATACAAACTAGCCATGGGGCTACCGATCAATACCAGCACGGACAAGTTGCGACAATTAGGCCTCCACAACACGATAGACGAGCTCATTGAAGCGCAATGTACGGCACAATATGAACGCCTCTCTAGGACTAGAACAGGTAGATACAACCTAGAGAGACTAGACATAGGTTACCACACACAACGCTGTGTCAAGGTGGACAACCCGAGAGAGACGAAGGAAACAATGGTAAATACCCCCAATTCCAATGAACATGCACCCAGAACACAATAAGGACAGACGAGAGAACAGAGCGAAGCAGGTACAAAAGAACTTCGGCAGCGACAAGGACGCAGTCTTAGTAGACGCGGCTCGAAACTGTCGCAGACGGGGTTTACGGCAGCCATAATCGATAGCGAGAAACACTCTAAGACGTGTGCGACGATACGCACCACAAGTAACCAGACAGCGAAAGAAGTAGCCATAGCGCTCGCAGTAGCTCAGACTAACGCAACCGTGAGAGTGAGCGACTCTCAGACTGCAATAAGAAACTTTGCCAACGGCCAAATCTCCCCGGAGGCACTACGCATTCTTCTTGTAGGAGGTCAAAATTTCAAAAAAAAAGATGTGCATCGCATGGACACCCGCTCACACCCTCGTGGAGGACGGCAACAACGAGGCGGCACACGACGCGGCTCGAGGGCTTACAGGCCGAGCCGCAGTCGCAAGTGACACCCTGACACCCTTCGGAGGTGATGGTGCGGTAAATGAGTGGGAGTGGGAGGACAGAATGACAACATATAATGACATCACGAATCACTATGGGTTGCAGAGGGGCACATTCCCGCGACCTCACCCAAAATTGTAAAAAAGCAGTCTGTCGCATGGTGGCAGTTACAAACTAGGACGTAACCGAATCCTGCACTCTTGCACATCATATATCCGGATATATATCAAACCAACAAATTCAACGCATGTGAATCCAGAGCCACTCGGGAGCATATATTATGGGAATGCCGAGGGATACATACCACTAACAAGAACGCGGCCTCTAGCGATAGCCTTCGCACGCGCTGGGAAGCTACGCTGCTCAGCCCCGCCCTCGATGATCAACTATGGGCCGTCCAGCGGGCCGAGAATGCCGCCAGGACCCACGAACTCCTGGCCGTCACCTAGGCGGGGCCTTTGGCCCTCCCCACCAACTCGCAGGACACGCAATAAAGTTATTTCCTGCTCCTCCTTCTATTGAAGCGATGGCAAACGATATTACATTGGTTCTGTCTCTCTACGTAGAGTTTGGATAGCTTTAACTCTTCGTACATGATTGTTCGGACAGCCTGTATATTGTGCCAACATTTTCTTAATATACATAACGCGGCGTAGATTTCGCCCAGCACTGGAGACTCAATAATGTGATGCGAAGTTGTTGACGAATGGCACATACGCAGTGCCCAGGTTGACCTCAAAGAGGTTCATGAAGAGCGGCACATAACCCGTTGTCCAAGTTGGTCCGACGGTTCGTTTTGTACAGACTTCCCGTAACACAACTTCCCGATCATCTATACATTAGGCCACAGACTACCCGGTCATCTAACGGGTACATATTCGCGTGACGTGGAAACAATTACTTTAGTAGAAGGGAGTAAGAAGGAAACGAGCAAGCTCGCTAAAAAAGGGGGGCCTAATCTACTAGAAATGTAGTTGAGTAAAATATGTCGCTGAGCGAGTTGGTTCACGTCCAGTGATCTAAGTTGCCGGGGAAACTATTGAAGACCCATCCCGACTGAAAGATAGAAATCAACTTTGTCCCCTGAAAGCATTCTCGAAAAAAAGGCTGATCACATTAACAGCAGAAAACTTCTCTGAAAACTGTCAGTTTCTGCAAGATTTTGAATGCATCTGTCGCACAACACAGCTACGTGTGTCACAATTCACGATTACTTATGTTCATGGCAATGTCTGATGAGCTAATTTCATAAATAAAATTAAAACGCAGGTGCCCGACTGCAGCCGGGAGATGTCGGCACGCCCACGGAACGTCTGCACGATCTTCCGGAGGTTTCCCCGCCTGTTGTGAACGATGTCGTGCTGCTTAGAGGCTATCACTATCACTAGATTTCTAAGACGGAGTGTGTACGTAAAAATGCAGCACTCTGCCCCAGCAATCTGCCGCACAAGAATAATATGAACTTGTGCGCATACATTTGCAAACAAATTTAAAGCTATTTAAGAGAGAAAAACTTTACAAACTGTTTATGGCGCCCATCTATAATAAACTTTGCTTATATTTTGGCTTAGTCTTGCCTATCTCTCTCTCCATCCGATCAATTTTTTTTCTGTTTATTCCCCTACCCATCCCTTCGTTCAGGGCTGCCACCTAAAGTGCATGTGGTTAACCACCCTGTCTCTCTACATATATCCATTCTCTCTCTTGGTTGTATTCGAGGAGGGGAGTAGTTGTTGAAAGGGAAGCTTCGGAAATGGTAATCAACCGTGTTAGAAGGAGAGCGTTGTGCTCCTAAAAAGAAAGGGAGGCTTCCAGCACTACCCATTATGTATACCACAACGCACAACTTTTCATGTTCTGCTTAGTGGCACCGGCTCATTTAACCAAAATAACCATTTAAAAGGGGACATACATTTTGTTGAAAATTGGCAGAAATATTTAAAATGTCTCTCTGGTGTTTCCATCAAGTTTTCAGAGTGATACCTTGAGAATGTATCATTCAGAAGAATTTTTCGCCATTGCATTTTCTGGTGGGCCTGGGGAGCCCAAAAATGCAGTGTAAGCCATGCTGAGTATTGACTGCGCCGTTAAATGAGAGCTGAAGGTCTTCACATTCTTGAACTTTTTTTTTCGGAACACAAAATTTTGCTTTAGTCATATGATAAGAGGCCAACAACAGTGACACCAAGGACTAATAGGGGAAATTACTTGTGCCTAATAAATGAAATAAAGAAACGATAGATTAATGTATATGAAAGTGGATGAAAAACCACTGCGAAAGTTGTGGGATCGTTCCCCACCTGCGGCAATTTGTTTTTTCATCTTTTCAAATTACAACCGTAGCGCAAGTATTACAGCCTGGAAACTAACCTTTCCCTTCCACCTTTAAGGTCTCGCAGGAAAATCAGTCACCTCACTCTTTTCCACAAGGTACAGCATCATGTCACTCTACACGACGATTTTATTTCACCACCGGAATACATCTCCCACCGCATTGGTCATCGACACAAGGTTGGCATCAAAAATTGCAATTCTAAAGTTTTTTTTCAGTCCTACATTCCCCAGGCATCTGCAGAATCGAACCGCCTCTCTCCCGATATTGCAGCCATTAAAAATAATCAACTATTTTGCGATGCACTAACCTTTGTTTATTTTGGAGTGTGTTTAAATTACGTTCTAGCAAAATTCACTCTATTGCACTGGTTGTCTGTAATCTATATTACCCGCTCCCCTCTGTAGTGCCTTTGGCCGTGAGTGTAGAATAAATAAATAAATAATAAATAAATAAATAAAATGTAGGGTCGCAAAAGGAAAACGTGGACAAAAATAGGAGTAAAGCTAAATCAAGGAGCTGACATTTACCTTTTTAAACGCTTCTCAACATATCCCCACCCCCTCTCTTAAGCAGTTGAGAAACCAAAGTACAACTGAAAATAACACAGCTATAGAAATCTATATAAAATCTATACGACAGCTGCGAAAACAAACACCGCAGCGAAAGAGATGGTCGTGCCCATCTCAAGGCACTCCTACGATCCAAGTTTCAAACTGTAATTTCTTCTCAGATTAACAAAAATATATGCTGATGTAATGAGTGTCAGAACGTGCCATCGTAGGTGGTTTGATTGCTTCCCATGTGGTTCTGTCAGCGAGGACTCACAGGCCAATTGTTCGGACACTCCGAAACATGTGACTTTTCATACACTTCTGAATGGTGCATGATTGTGAGCAAGCCTATCAAAAGAACCAATAGGGAAAAAATACAAACGCCCGAGAGTACATGTTGTGACACTTCATGCGTCAGTGCGGCTTCTTTTGGGTCTATTTCACAAGGTATTAAACTTATAACGAGGAACGTAGTGTTGCCGTAATATTAGCACTACTATCAAGTTTGAATTGACTGTTTTGTTGCCTTTTTAATTAAATAATTAATTTTGACATCGCGGTGTTCTTTACCGGATCACGAAATGTAAGTGCACGAGTGTCGTTTATTTCGCCCACGTAGAAATGCGGCTGCAACAGTCGGTATGAAATCCACGACATCGAGCAATGACATAGCCGCAAAGCTACCGCGGAGGCACAGAAGTGTTGATTTGACGTGTGACCGCTTCCATCGTGTCGCCAAGACCATGCGGCGCGCTTAAATTAATGCGGCTCTCCTTCCGCACACACTGAATAAGTAGTCCGGTTGACGTATTGGCATGGTATATATTTTTCAGCAACACCAGAAACGCACAGCACCGTACCTTGAACCTAATTTTATCCCGTTTCCCCGCAATCGCTGTGCTGTTTAGTAGTAGCGGTTTCTTGCCTTCTCACGTCACGTTTTCCACATCCCCACCCTCTTGCATGGGAACTGCGAGCGAAGAGTGGCAAAAATGTTATTCACTCGCGACTGAGTTGTTTCTACCTATCCTCTGCCTCCTCTCCTTCCACCACCCTACCATTATAACTATATAGCTTGCCTCTGAGCCTGCACGTTATTAGAGTTATCAGAAAGGCAAGGGTTGAAATTTCTGCAGTGCTTTAACGGGCGGTCACGGATAATTAGAGCTGTCCTGAGTCTAATGTGGTGACACTCAGGGAGCTCGAGAGGGCGTTGGGCACATTCGACGTGGTCAAAAGATAAAACGAGTTTCGCGTGTCTTCTTTCTTCTCTGCCACGCTCCTTCTATGTATACACACGCTCCAAACCACCACCCAAGCGGCGAACAAGACCGCAGCAACAGCAGCAGAAAGTTGAAGGAAGACGCAAAGAAAGCTTCGCTTTAAAATAGAGCCAGTGATCTTGTGTATGTGGGCGTCAGACAGGAGGCTTCCGTATTCCGAGATACCATGGCCCTGGCCCTCGGCTCTCCCCTTTGCTCGGTCCACCAGTCATCGCTGTTCCTCCATGTCAGCGTTGGTCAACGGGTTCTTCGAACATTCTTGAGATGACACTCTAATCCCTCGCACTTCAGTCCCACCATTGCACTTCCAGACCATATCATTTGTATATCCCCGAATAGACACTTGTATTCGTATACTGTCGGACGTATCTTGTGCGGTAAAGTGACTACAATTTATATAATCTTTCCATGGTGTAAACGGGCGAAAACTGTGGCGTGCAGCGATATTGATGGTTGGGCAATTTAATAACCAATCATCTTATGTGTGAAAGAGCGCATTAAGAAAGACCCAAAGAAGCGGAATTATAAGACAAGGCAACCGAAGCACTCGCAAGTACGTGTATCATCTTTCATGCTAAACAAGCCTACACAGTTTTATTTGGAAGGACAATTAACTTGATAGTATGGATTTGGAATGAAAGCGTACTGTCTTGTTCCTTTGGGATATAGTGTCGCTCATCGTCCCACGCTGGTTTGCTGGTGTGCATGTTTATTTATAATGCCGTTTTTAATTAAAAGTAGTTGCAAGGGCAGCGGTTGTTTTTGTTGACTGTCTTTCTTCTAGTTGCATACCGATATGCTACTTCACAAACTAAGATTCTGGCTCTTGTAGACGCACAACGGACTGTATACGAGAGATAAATTTTCATGATATGACTCATCAATTGCGCACCATGTTTTTAAAATTTTCGCTCATGGGAGATCATTAGTGCCCATATCAGAAACGTCGCAATTGATTTCAGCTGCGCTGGAAAATCGCTTTCTCGATAATGAAGTTCAAGTGTCTTTTGATCATTCATAAGGCTGTAAAAATGAGTGGATGTGTTATTCTCACTAATATTTATTGGGAGTAACAATATACCTATCTTCATATCCCAAGCCAAAATGCAGCTCTAGCATACGGAGCGTTGTTTTGGAGGCACGTAACGGTAAGCTTCCTCAGCAGATCCTCGTTGGCATCAGTGTTGAATCATTTAGCCAACGTCTCATTTCACATGAGAATTGAAATTTAACATAATATTTTCAAGCTGTAGTTGGCGATTGTCGTCTTGCTTGGAGCTAGGCATCTTCAGAATAATGAAATGCATGTAATGATATGAGCTTTTTTTATAGCACGCCTTCGTACCTTTCATGAAGTGGAATGTGCAGCGTTCTTGAAAACAAAGAACTGGGTCACCCACATCTTCTGGAGACATTTCAGCGATGCCTTGACTTTTGACAAAAGCTACTACACTGCACATAGTAGTTTTGCTGCTGCGAGGCTGGATAGACAAACCTGCATTCTTCTCCCGTTTCAGCCAGTTTTTAGGCATTGATTTGAAGTGCTCAAGAGCTCTAGCGAAATGTGCTGCTGATTACACTTGCGTCATGTTTTATTTCAAGTTGCGCTAGTTGCCACCGAATATTTTTTGAGAAGGTGGCAAAGGTGAAACATTTTAAAAGTCAGTCGCTCACTATCATCAGGTTTATTTTATACTTTTGTCAAGAAGCTGTAGTCCACTAGATTATACATGGTGCTTCCAGAGTAACTGTCGAGGAAAATGCTAACGACCACCAAGCTGCATGCAATAACAGCAGTTTCTTTTTTTCTGTTTCGAGAAATATAACGTACACATCTTCTGCACGTTCTTATTACCCAGCAATGCACAAAGCATTGAATTAGTTTTGGAAGTGTCTGATTCGTGCAGCATTCCGCCCTGTGCTGTGAGTTTTTTCGATTGACATTACTGGGTAAGCAATACTGATGTACCTGTAAACAGCTAAAAACCCAGAGTGTTTAATTGCGTCTCACTGAGCAACCTGACTCTCCGCATAATTCCTCCGTCGAATGCGGCAAGAGGAAGAGACATATCCCGGAATCCTCTCGTGGGAATTGACTACCCCCGCGGTTGTGACGAAAGAAGTCAACCGTACATTCGGTGATCTAGTCATCTGCTCAGGCCGTAAGGAAAGAACGCGCAAGATTATCTTTGCCCCTTCCATACAAAGCACTTGTGTGCCCACTGCGCCGCCTGTGGTTGTGCCGCTGTAGGACACCTTGTGGTAGCTTTCAGAAGCACCATCCTGTTGGGAAATGTACTCTGACGCGTCTTCCCGCTTGCCACTTGTGAAAAAGCTGTTATTTGGAGCGTGATATTTCTTCCTTAGAGAGGTTATCATTACCGAGTTTTTCAGCTGCCGCGGCAGGAACACTATTGCCTTTTACGATGTCTAGGCTGTTTTAAGCAATATATAGGCAAAAAAATATTTTTCAACTGCGAAAAACATTTTTCATATTGGATCGACTAAAGCCAATTTTTTTCGCAAAATAAAGTTGTTCCAATCACCATGCTCAAGAAGTATGGCGTTCAAAGCGTCAGAAACTGTACAAATAATATCTTAGCTGCCTTCGATTTCGTCCAGTTTCTTTGAGTATGTATTGAATAACATATCGCTGTAGTCGATTCAATACCAATCAATTCTTTGTGCTAGGACAATCCGATTGCGCCTTAAATGCGTAGCGTTGTTTTCTTTTCTTTTATCACCAGTTGATTTTAAGTTGCGAGCACTTCTCTTTGGTTCGCTTGTGTACTACCAGATATCCTGCACAACTTGCATTAGAACAATTAGGGAACACGTATGAATTCGCACAACTGAAGACTGCAGAATGAGGATCTGAAACAGAAAATGTGAGCAAATAAATTGCCTAGGTTTCGAACAGATCATAGGCGATTTATTAGAAAAATAATAATACATATAACTGTAAGGCTTAATTGTTAAAATGGGCGTTAGACATAAGTACCTTGAGGACAGCGCCACACTACACAGAAAATTCCGATTTGTTGGACATAACTGTAACATAGGAACAAAGGCGTTGGAAACATTCTACTGATATACTTGGAGGCCAGCTCGCTTTGATGTAGACACTCAGAGGGGTTTTGCCTCAATTATTAAAGAGAAATATCATGGCAGAGATAAGCAACAGTGGCCGTCCGGGAAACGGTGGGATTGGAATGAAACGGAATCAGACGTCTGTATATTGGACAGCGTCAGAAGTGCATTTGCAAGCACGTAGCCTGGTATGACCTGGTATTAGCGTAACTATCAGATGTGGCACTCAATTTTGTGGGAATATTTCCCAGGTGATAGCATCGACCGCAACTTCGGAGGCTTTAGAACTGCTGACATTGGGAGGAAGCTGAGGCTATGGTTGCCACAAAGCCAAAAAATATAAATCAAAGAGTGCATGAAAAAGCGGGCTATTGTCTAACAAAACTTTCGCACGAAGTTTGGGAGCATCAGCACACCACTTGTAAAAGTGGCGAGAGCACGAAAGCAGGCCACCGTTTGGCACAAGAGACGCCACACGTAGCAGCGAAAAATAGTAACCTGTGACACAAATGCTGTGCACCAATATCGGGTATTTGCGCAACGTAAATTATCAGCTGACACACTGTCTTATGCGCGTTGCCTTCAAGTTTCGGCAAATGTATTAGTATTTCTGCATTTATTTGCATTCCTATTCCTGTAAGGTGTTGTGGTGGGAGGGAATAAATTGATATGCTGCCGAAAAAAGTTCGCAAAGTGTCCATAATGCAGAAACCCACCACTTTCTGCCTATTCTTATTTTGTAAATACCACTTTCTTGTGAATAAAGCAAAAGTGTACACCTTACTCCTTTTAAAGGTGTGGTTTTGATGAACCCATTCAAATTAAAAATATATTTCACTCATATCTGCGTGTACGGTGGAGGGTGGGTCCGACCAACATGCTCCAGGGGCGCCTGCGCAACCTGCCGGATCATGGCCGGAGGGTTGTAATACATGACGCAATAATAAATGAAACAACATCATTACCGACCCACTCATTGTCCCGTAAAGTCAAATTCGTTGAGCCCGAGCAATACGTTGTGTAAGAACTTCGTGAGATAAGGAATGAAAAAATTTTATGCATACTTAGATTTATTACAATTTGGCGAGGAAAAAAGCAATGTTGCCCTAAATTATAATCTTTTCGAGTTTATCTTCTTGTGTGGGAGGTTTGAATCACCTGCAGTCCCTGCTTTAACAGTACAGAAAGTAACCACTGCGCTGATAGAAACAAAACAATATTCGTAGCAAATTATACAATAAAACTCACGAAAACAGTGCACTTGTTCAAAGAAAATACAATATGCGAAGATAGTTCAGGCATGCTCTTGAGAATAGTCAGTACGGCAGCGTGTTACTTTTCCTGCTTTCAACACAGCTCACTCACCTTAAGTCAATAAGTTGGAAGTAATGCTTCACCACATTCATTTAATTCGCTGGAATGCAGTAAAGTTGCTCGAAATCATGTATTAGTTGGTAGCAAGATTCTTGTGGCTCTTTGTAGTCGAACATTTCGTCCACGGGCTCGGTGCCAGGCTGTGGTCATGAACTCACTGAAAACAATAGTCCAGATACTTTCTTAAAATTTGGGGTTAGACCCTTTCTTTTCATACTTGTGTTATGGGCCGCATGACGCAAATCTATTACATTCTGACATCACTCAAATCATCTGCGGTCAAACTTACGCAACCGCCAATTCAAGCATCGGGCGGTGACCCACAGTATGGTTTGAACAGCAAATTAAAACATTTTCCTAGATTTTGCGAGGCTACTTTTGTTTAGTTTGAAAGCAAATAGCACTGCCTACCTTTACAGAATCTTCTTATCTAAATTGCTCATCAGCGACGAGCAGCAGGTAGTTGTGGGGAATGTTTTGGTAGGTGCGAGTTAGCGTAGTGAATGTTCGTAACCAGCTGAGGAGCATCATTGCTGCCTTTCCAATCGGTCTTCTTACTCTTGCTTAGCTTGCGACGTCTGGTCGAAAATTCCGGTGGCAAGCACCCAAAACGTTTACAATCTCAGCAATACAATCAACCTCTCTATAAGATTTTCAAATATCATGAAAAGGCATTTGATTCAGTACAGACAATAGTGGTTTCTAGAGGCAGAGCGCATTCAAGGAGTACCGGAGGCATACGTGAATATCTAAGGAAATGTCTACAAAATTCGACTACTAGCTTGGTTCTCCGCAAAACAAAATTGAAAATTACTTATCAAGAAAAAGGTCAAGCAGGAAAAAATTCAAGCTATTAGGCTAGGAAGGCCACCGGAGTGAGGATCAATACTGAACATCTCAACAATCTTCAGTTTACAAACGACATTGTCCTGTTCAGCAACAATATTTGTGAATTGTAAGAAATTATTGAGCACCTTAACCGAGAGACTTTAACAGTATAGTTGAAGGTTAATATTCAAAATGCAAATGTAGCACTAAGCGCAAAACGATCATGAACTAAGGTAATGCTGAATAGCTTGGTAAAAGAACAAGAGTTCAGGATCGCCAATCAGCCTCTAGTGTCTGCGAACAAGCACATTTAATTAGAATGCGAAAGAAATTAACAGAAGAACAAATATGGGCTGGAGTGCATACGGCATGCATCACAAATTCATGAGTCGAAGATCTACCACTGCAGTTGAAAAGAAAAGCCTGCAATCACTTCATTCCACCGGTGCTAACATATGGCGCAGAAACTTCGCCTTAGAAGCATCTCGGTAACAAGTAAAGGACCGTGCAAAGAGCGATAGAACAAGAAATGCTATGTGCCACGTTAAGAGACAGCAAGAGAGAAATATAGATCAGAGAACAAATGGAGATAGCGAATTTCCTAGTTGACATTAGGAGAAAAAAATGGAGCGCGGCAGGCCATGTCTTGCGTAGGGCAGACAGCAGGTGGGTCATTAGAATTACAGAAAAGGTGCCAAGGGAAGAAAAGCGCAGTCGAGGGCGACAGAAATATAGGCTGGGAGATGACATTATGAAATTTTCATGCAAAAGTTGGAATCAGCTAGTACTAAACAGAGAAAATTAGAGGTCGCTGGGAGAGGCTTTACTCTTGCAGTGGGTACAAAAATAGGTTGATAATGATGATGGTGATGGTGCATTACAAAAAATAGGCTCGGCAGAGGCCAAAGTAAGAAAAGTAGGACGTACCAAGCGCTCCAAGGAATGTAGTTGTCTTCCTAGAGGCAGCTGGTCGGATCAACGGTGGTCATATTGGAATACTGGCTTCGGTGGCAGAAGTGGTAACCCGACGCCAGTAAATATATATGGAGTGCTGACAATTGCAGGATTTTACGCTGCAAACGTTGACAGCATCACTTGTTGGCGCAATGGAGGAGAAAGGTGTGAGCCTGACTAGAATTATTTCATAGGTGGCCTCAATCATTCCGCGAAAAACGCGGTATGGCCCTGTGTACGTGAAGGGTAGTTTATCACAACTCAGAGTTTTACGGCATGGCGACCAATGCAACACGTGGGAGCCGAATAAAGTGAGCAGCAGGGCGACCGAAATCGTAGTGGCGCTTAGCTTCTCTTGAGACATTTGTAGGCTATCATGTGGTAAAACGGCGTTCACACTAGCCCTCAAAAATAAAGTCTGACACTTCACTTCATTCTCTCCCCAGCGTGATCTCCTTCTAACAATATAAAACAAAGGTGTGACTTTCATGCTTCAGTCCGAGGTATTTGCCGGAACTGTGCAGATTGCTGCCATAAGATCAGCTTAATATTGCTCAACTCAAGAGCCAGTAGTGGTGCTGTGCCCTGTGTTGAGTATGTTCTGCTGGTGTGCGCTGCTCTCGAAGTAAAATTCGACATCTTGAGTGAAAACTGAATTTCAAAAAAAGAAACATGCGGCAAACTTATTCACATTTAACCGAAAATGCTGAAGCAGCCATACTGAAACAGAAATACTGAAACAGAAAAGCTGAAACAAGCAATAAGAGCACCAACTCTCCACGTGACAGGCGTTTGCGAAAATGCATCAACTAGGTGGGACACAAACGTCTTTATATTAAAAGCCAATGAATATGTCTTGTGGTTGGAGGTACCGTCTAGACAGTGACCTTGTAGTAGGGGCCGAGCTTACTCTAAGTCTGCTGTCCATCGCTTTACACTGTACATGTCCGCCTTGTGCTTGTGTCCTAAAGCAAAGTACCGAATGTAGTAAAACATGAGACAACTTATTCGCGCGTATGTGCACATATTCACGCTTTGAACACCCATGTAAACACACTAAGCGAAATGATTAGGGTAATGAGATCCAATTGGGAATGTCAAGAAAGATACCCTGTTTGTGCTTATGCACTTATTTAGCGGTCTTGCTCCTCCTGATAACACTTGACTCTTGCTGTTGACAAATACTTCTCTTACGTAAACTAAATGTGGTGTTTGTTGCGAACTTGCGAGATGCCAGGATCTTAAAATTCTCATTCAAGGGATCCAATAGTGCTCGTTCTTTTTGGCATTGAGACTCCACGTGAGCTTGTGCTCTCGGACTGATGCACCAAAGCTCAGCGGCACAAATCCTTGCATTTCACTCACGTGGAACTCTACACTGGTACAGTTATTATCGCTTTAAGAGTGCACAACTCTCCTTACGAGCAGCGTATAAAAGTACTTATTAGAAGAAACGAACATATTGGTGGATACATGACCTAAGTTTTGTTGAACTTATCTGTGAAGGTCTCAATTACCTCAACAGCAAGGTATCGAAAAACTAGAACAATAAGTCCATATTCGAACGGCCGCGTAACACACACGTACACCTACAGAAGAATCACGACGAAACGTGGCGTTGAACGAACAACTTAAGTTTATGGAAAACAACCAAATAATAAATATATGCTAAGAAGAAATGACGCAGGCTTAAAATATGTCAGGAAAACAAACAATGGGGAAAAAACAGTAATCAAAGCACCGTGTGCAAGAAATCAAACTCGCTGTCTGAAAACCTTGCTCACAGCATGCGAGAATGAAAAAAACGCCTCTGTCAGTTGTGGGAGATAAGTGGTTTTTGTGCTGTTTTATTACGAATGTCTCATTGAATTTTGAGGTGCACCCGCTACTGTTAACACATTGCGTTATGTGGAAATACTCCGCGATCGGCAATGATCGCTCATGCTCTCCTATTGTGATATTAGACATTGCCTAGTTCGTCGAATGCATGATTTACTGAGTATTATAGAAGCACAGTGCCAACGATACGTTCTTTGAAAGGTGGGGCTAGTGCGTGCGGTTCATTACTACTGAGGATGAAGGACAACGCCACACTTTGAGCATAGGAACGCGGTTTCGTATTTCACAACGACAGTAAATGTCCTTTTCATTTCATTTACCTCGCAACACATTGGGTAAATTTGTTGCCAGAAGTTTTTATTCTGTGGAAACATTACATTGCTGGAGAAAAAAGTTTCACTTTAAAGGCAGAACGAGCCTGACGTGCCTCCAATAAATCGTAAGCACGCACCCACGTAATCAAGGCAAACTACGCGAGAGTACACTTCGTGGTCTAAAATTAGAAAACGGTCTCACAGATTCCTGCTTTTTGTAAATGTCTATGGGCGTTTCAGTCAACTGAAAGGGTCAAAACTGCTTTGCATTCAGTGCCTGTTTCACGAAGTTGTTTCCAACAGTTCTCGAGCTTGTGAGAATTCGTATGTATTTATGTATGATGGAATAACCGGAAATAATTGTGAACAAAAATGCGAACATATTGGAAACTACAAGTCTTGTACTTTTTTGTGTGCGTTCTATGCATTTTACTTAAACACCTACTTAAATTGCACCCAAACACAAAAACACATATTTTGAACAGGAATATATTCCTTCTTCCTACCAACGCGGCTTACGTCGTGATCTTTCAACAGTCACACGACATATCCCAAAGTGTTGATAAACGAAAACAAACAAACTTAGTTTTATTGGACTACTCTAAGGCCACACGAAAACCTAATTAGGAAGCTTCAGTCTCTACTAAAAGAACGCCCTGCTGTTAAATTGATAGAAAACTATCTGACTGACCACTCGCAATTCATGAATATTCATAACTTTAGCATTTGTTACATCGAGAATGGTCCAGGGCAGTGTGTTCGGTCCTGTATTTGTTTCTAATATGCCTAAATGATTTGCTTTCCAGATCATATTTTAACATCCGTCTATTCGTTCAGAAGTGTATTCTGTACCCTGAAATTAATTCAGATGATAGTCACCATGTGATGAACAATGCCCTAAAATCTGTCTTTTCTTGCTGTGTGTAGTGGCAGATGACTCTAAATGCTATCAAAACTGTTACGTTTATCTTACTTAAAAACGAACAACTATCTGCTTTTACACACATTATTAATGGCACAACTCTCACATGTGCAATTGAGCATAAATATTTAGGAATCAATTTAACGCATAACCTTCGATAGGAAACCACGCTAACAATTTGATTTCAAATGCACTAAAACCACTTCTCTATTTAAGAAGATGCCTTCCTCTTGCGCCGACAGATACAAATCTGTTGGCCTACAAAATGCATGTTAGACCAGTGCTGGAGTACGCCAATATTATTAGGTTGCCGTACACAAAGGAACTTATTGCATGAATGGAGGTCGTACAGAGGAAGGCAATAAGGTTCATTCTTAATAAATACAATCTAACGCATCTCCGACTGAATTACTGGAGAGAGAATAGAGAGAGAAAAAAAACATTTATTGTACGAAACAGTTTCCCGAGCGACGCTCGGTCTCACCCTAACGTGGGAAGGCTCCTTAGTCCAGGAACCCTCTGGCTTAGACTGCCCTTTTGACCCTGGCGACGAGTTGTCGTCGGTCTTCCAGGTCTCCGGGGGTTAGCTTGGCCTCCCACGTTTCGAATAGGTGGTTTGCTTCTTGTGCTCGTTTTGCGTCCATTTCTGGTTGCATTTCGCTGCTTTCCTGCCACGAGCATTCCAGGAGCAATTGTGCTGGTGTGTCGTGTATGTTGCAGAGTGGGCAGAGCTAGCCGTGGAGCGTCGGGTAGAGGCGAAGCGTTATCGTTCCGTGAGTGTACGTATTACTTTGCAGGTGTCTAAGGATCAGGCTTTCTTCTCTGCCGAGTTTAGGGTGCGGTGGAGGGTACACTCGAAGCTCGACCCTATAATGTTGCAATATAGCCGAATAGTTGGTGGGTACGGCCTCCGCCTCTTCTGTCGCGGGCCGGAGAGTGCGTGGGGAGAGGGGAGCCCGGTTGTCGTGCTCGCGCGCAGCGGCGTGGGCCGCTTCGTTCCCTTCTAGTCCCTCGTGTTCTGGTACCCACGTTACGCGGGTGTACGGAGTGGAGTGCTTCGTCTTTTTAGTATCTTGAGTGCAGTGGCCGAGATGCGGCCCCTCAAGAAGTTTCCACAGGCGACCTGAGAGTCGGTGCATACTACCGCTGCATCTGTGCATATCGTGTTGGCGAAAGCGACTGCCACTTCTTCAGCTGTTTCCGGGTTGCGTGCCTTAATGGTTGCCGATGCTAGCGCGCAGCCGCGGGAGTCTGCGACGGTGAGAGCGTACGCGTTTCGATGCGGGTACTTGGCCGCGTCAGTGTATCGGGCAGTCGGGTCGTGCTTCAAACTTCGTTTGATGCCGTTGGCTCTAGCCTCTCTTCTACTCTTGTGGTACAGGGGATGCATGGTGAACGGGACACGCGCGATGCAAACGCACTCTCGAACGTCCGGTGGGATTCGCTGTTTCTTTTCCATGTCTGCGACGTACATTTCGCTGTAGTTCAGGTGTCGGAGTACTGATCTCCATGAGGGCGTAAGTTTAAGTTGTTCCCGTTTGCTGTTCTTGTGCACTTCGGCGAGCTCTTGCCACGTGTTGTGAACGCCCATCTTAAGGATACGTGAAGTAGAGGCCATGGCTGGGAGTACGTCCCACGGCGACTTTGATTGCCTTCGTTATCATGATGTTGAGATTTTCTATTTCTGCGTTCTTCAAAGCCAGTTACGGCGTGCCGTATGTGATGCAGCTGGTGAGCAGTGCTTGTATTGTTTTAGCGTGTCTTGCTCCTTGAGCCCGCTTCTTTGGCTTGAGATCCTCTTGACGAGGTGTGTGAGTTACGAAAGGGTGCGTTCTAGTCTAGGTAAGCTGGCAACTACCGATCCGTCCTTGTGGATCTGGAGTCCAAGCATTCGCATGGCGTCGACTTTCGTAATTGTTGCCCCGTTGAGGGGTCGGGCTCTTCGCACTTGGGTGGCCGGCCTCTCGTTCTTGCTTTCAGGGCGAGGTGCTCAGACTTCTCTGGGGCGCCGCGGAGGCCGCAGTTTCGGAGACAGTTTTCGATGGTGTCTACGGCTTCTTGTAAGCTACTTTCTTGCCTACCAGCGTTCGTATCTCTGGTCCAGAGCGCGATGTCATCAGCATACATCGCGTGACGCAGATCTGGTGCGGTCTCAAGGACTGGGGATAGCTTGATCATAGCTACGTTAAAGAGTAGCGGTGAAATGACCGACCGTTGCGGGGCGCCTCTGTTTGGAAGTAGTAAGCTTTCACTGCAGATGTTGCAGATTCTGACTGTTGCCGTGCGGTCCATCAAAAAGTTTCTGACGTATGCGTAGATCCTAGTGCGCAGCCGGTGCCTTCGAAATTGTTGAGGATCGCGTCGTGGCTAACGTTGTCAAATGCTCCCTTGACGTCTACTGCCACTATGGAGTATTTGCTTGGATTGTTTAGGTGATCTAGAAGGCCTTCTTTTATCTATAAGAGTACGTCCTGCGCTGAGAGGTGCTGCCTGAAGCCGAAAATGGTGTCTGGTAGGTGGCCGTTGTCTTCCAGGTACTGGGTAATGCGGTCGTGCACCATATGTTCGAAAGCTTTCCCGAGCACGAGGTGTGGGAGATCGGGCGTAGGTTCTCCAAACTGAGAGGTTTGCTCGGCTTGGGGATCATGGTGATGTCCGAGTGCTTCCATACAGCAGGCAGTTCTCCTTTTTGCTAGCACTCGTTGTAGTAACGAAGGAGAGCCTCATTGGCCTGCTGCGGTAAGTTGCGTAGGCGTGTGTTAACAATCCGATGTTTGCCAGGGCTAGTATATTTAGTCAGGTTGGATAGGGCTACGTGAATTTCGTCCTGTGTAAAGGGCCGGTCGAGCTCGAGATTGAGTTTTCCAGAGTATTTTTTGCTGCGAGTCGACGCGGGAGAGGGCGCCTCTCCGCATGGTTGCTTTTGCATTTCTTGCAGGAGGTGTTTTTGCCATCCGGCATGGTTGTGTATAAGGCTGTGGAGATGTTGCTTCTGTTTCGTTTTGGCAGGTTGAGTGGCCAGGTGTGCGCGTAGGAGGTGCCAGGCCCTCTTCATGCTTCGAGTGTCCTATACGTTGTCACAGAAAGCGTGCCAGTGCTGCCTTACGAGGCGTTCCGCATAGCGTTGAGCCTGCTTGGTAAGGAGAGCGATGCGTGTCTTTAGCTTTCTGTTAAGCTTTTGTCGCTTCCATATATTCAGGAGGCCACTTCTGGCCTCCCAGAAATGGAGGAGGTGAGCGTCGACAGCGGGTGTATCGGCATCAAGTGGTATGATCTTGGTGTGACGTTCTGCAGTGTTTAACACATTTTTGAGCTACTCGTCAATGTCTGTTATACTTGCTCCAGAATCTAGCTTGTCCCTAAAGGATTTCCACCCGGTTATCCATGCAATTCCGGTCTTTCTGTGCCTACGGGTGTGTGCTACATCCAATTGGAGGATATGGTGACCGCTACTTAAGGTTTCCTTGTGTCGACTCCACTCTGCCCAGGGGACGTCCGCAGTAACGGTAAGATGGGGGTTTGTGTCACTGCAGACGCTGTTTCCAATTCTCGTGGTCTCGAGAGGATCATTCCTGAGGGTGAGTCTGTGTTGCTGGGTGGCATCGTGCACTCTAGCACCCTTCTTTGTGGTGGTATGATAGCCCCATGCTGTGTGCGAGGCATTGAAGTCTCCCACTATGACGAGTAGGTGTCCATTCATAAATTTCCTGATTTCTCGGAGAAAGTGATTGAAGTCCGGTAGCTGGTCGCGAGGCAAGCTGTACATGCTGGCCAGGAATAGGCTTTTCTGCGTCTTTCGTTCCGGTAAAACCTCCATTAAGGTATGTTCTGTCTGGGTGTTCTCCACATCGTGTTTTTGGGCTGTGAGAGTTTTCTTCGCCAGTATGGCAGTTCGCCGGGTTTGTGCATATGTGCCGTATCCTTGCAATCGGACAGTCTGTGTGTTGGTTTCTTGTAGGGGTATGCCGTCGGATTGATGCAGCTTGATGGATTCTTGTAGGTTGGCGTGTCGAGGGCGGTTTGATAGACAGTTCCATTGACATATGCGTATAGTTGAATGATGGTTCTTCGCCTTGTGGTTAGGGGTCGCCAGCGTCGATGGATTCGAATTCGCGGTGGCAGTCGCGAGTGGGCGAGACCAAGCGAGAGTAGCTGTGGCTGTTCGCCCGTGCTTTCTTCCGAGTCATAGGGCGCAAATTGTTGAGCTACGCCTTGGTGATGTACTGTCTCTTTACATGCGCGATAATATTGTTGAGCTGCGGCGCGATCCCATCGATTTGGCGTTTAACGTGACGATCTTGTTTTCGAAGGTAGCGGCTGTTTTATCGACTGCTGATTGGACAATTTATGCCATTGTGGCGCGAATGTTCTTCATAACGGCTTCTTAATATATCAGGCACCTTGCATCTACTATGGTTTCAACGTCGGCCTTGGTCAATGTCATTCCCGACTGTCTGTTTATGTTTTCGAGCTCCTGGCATTTTTGATGCACCTTGTCTGTGAGTTCTTGTCGTTCTTTGCATTTTTGAAGCAGTTCGTTGGTGTTCTCTTGCTGTTTCTGTTGATTGCGGAGTAGCTTCTCTATGAGGTTTTGCTGGCTTTGCAACTGGCTGTGCTGATCCTGCAGTTTGCTCTGCTGGTTCTGCTGTTTGTTTTCTAGGACCCATACGGTTGCGGCTTCGGTTGATGCGAGAGCGGGAACTTGAGCGCGGAGCCCTTCGCAGTATTGGGTTGGAGCTACTGCGTCTGGGGGAGCTGCTCGCACTGACACTGCTCGAGATGGTGGCCAAGGTGCCCAGCTCCGGGAACTCTTCACAGCTGGAGCTCCAGCGGTGGTCGCTTTCTTGTAGTCTGTTGAGGCGCTGTTGCCGTATGTTGTAGGGTGAAGGACTTGGTTTCAGTCTCTTCTTGCATTCTGTACTTGCACTTTCGTGCGCTCTTCTGCAGAGTTTGCACGTCGGTTTTCAGTCATATTCTTGCGGTTGTCCAGCCTTGCCGCATTTGTAGCAAATATCTGGGATCGGTTTAGGACAGACGTCTTGGCGGTGTCCCGTGTTGCCACAAGTGCGGCAGTACTGCGCTGACGTGCGATATGGTCTGCAGCGGAACTCTACGCTCTGAAAGATGATGTAGTAGGGAACGTGCGGTCGTTCGAAGAATTCGACTGCTGCGGTCGATTGACCCTTCATTCGGGCGTGAAGAACGGTGTATCGTGCCGGTGCTCGAATTCCTGCCATAAGTTCTGCGGTGCTTGTTCCTGGTATGATGCCAATGATGACGCCTCGGGAGACATCGTCCGGGGTTCGTATGTTGCTTTGACGTTGTAGTAAGTGCCTCCGAGCTGTATTCTGTTTATGCTGACCAGCATCCTGGAGTTTTTCTTGTCGGCCGTGCTTGCGATGATTAGATTTTCAATTCTCTGTACTTGTACACGTACTTTGTCATTGAAGTCCTGCTGCGATAGTCCACTCGCTCTGCCGATGGGCTGCATGACTGAGGTGGTATTTCATTTGGCGAGGTCGAGACCTGCTTGCGGGCGGTAGACGATCTTATAGTCGTCAAGTGGCAGGGGTGCCATCCTGGGTCTGCATTGTTGCTGTGATGGTGCTGGATGGGACGTTTGCTCGTTGGTTGGTTTTTTCCCGGCGTCTTTGAATTCGAGGTGTCCTTCTTGGCTTTCTTGTTTCTTATCATCCTGGCACTTTCCGCTTCGATTGTTCGGCCGCTTTATGCGCCATAGTTCCAGATATGTTCCCCGGTATTTTCTTCCGTCCGGTGTGTTTGCATTGTAGGTGCTTCATCTTCTTTCTGGTTCTGTGACATTTCGCTCGCAGCAGCTGCCTCTCGGCTCATCGCAGGGGCTCTTTCCCGCGGCCTGGGTGAGAGCTCGTGTGTCGTGCTCACGCGGCGCGCGGCGCGAGGGTGTTTCTGCCGATAAGATTGCGGGATTTTGTTCTGGCGTTAAGCTTAACCGGGAGGGCGGGCGGTCGTCGGGAATAACGCCTGATATCCGGAGATAAGATGCACTCATCCGAAAGTGGCTAGTGTCCGCCGATTTCTCTCGTCTTGCCGGTTGCACCGGTGCGAAGCTTGGATTCGTCACTGGCCTCGCTCCGGGTTGGGAAGCACGAGAAGCGGGAGCCCATGTGAGACACGTCTGTACTTCACGGCGCCCTGGCGGGTTTTACCTGAATTACTGAAGAAAGCTAGGTTATTAAGACTGCGGAGTTGCAACTAGCAATACCAACACGTTTCTTTCAATAATTCATGGGGACATAAAGAGTTGCCCGTCTGGACTAATTTCATACAATTGTTCTAAATCAACAAGCTGCCGGCACTCTCAAAATTTTATGAATGCACTTTTAACTAAAATTGCTGGAAATATTTATTTATTTATTTATTTATTTATTTACTTATTTATTTATTTATACATACAGCAGCCACAATAAGGCTATTGCAGGAGTGGGAGGAACAATATACAAAACATTTATAAACAAGCTTGCGTGAATTGTTTCGGTGATAGCGAATGAATATTTCCCGGTAATGACTTTCTGACTTCAATTATTGATGGGAAAAACTGTATATAAAGGAATCAGTGCAGGCAAGAAAGATTGAGATATTTAGAGCATGGTGAGTCCTCGTAGAGCATGGTGAGCCCTCGTACATAAGGGTTCGGAAAAAATCAAATAGTTACCTAGAGAGGACAGGCGAGGAGAATTGATTAACGTGTGAAGATATTGGAGGCATTCAAATTTTCGACGCTCACCAAGAGGAGTGAGACCAAGTAAGGGACGAGAGGCGGCGTAAATTTCATCTCATGTCTCCTATAAACAAAACTCACTACCTTTTTTGCATAGATTCCAGTTTTTTTGACGTCACAGTGTTCGTATGGATTCCATACAACGCAGTCATATTCGCGGAAGGGACGAATGAGGGTTTTATATGTCAGAGGTTTAGGATATGGAGGAGCAACGCGCAGCGTACGATGTAAGTAACCTAGTCTTTTAAGGGCCGTGTTATAGGTGACTTCAATGTGTTTTGACCATGACAAAGCATGTGTTAATAGGCTGCCTAAATATTGGAATTCGAAGACCCTATTTAAAGTAGTATTGTTAAAGACTTACGTAAAAAAGGAAATGCATGAGCGTCGTGTAAAGGACAACAACTTCATATCAAGTTGTTGCATAACATGATTTTGTGCTTGTTTTCTCCCGCTCGCGTTCGGCGCATTGCCCAATTGTCGTACTATTTTTGGGTTCGTGCGTCTAGAAGGACTGTTCGTAGACGCTAAGGCCGCAAGTAACGTGCAGTGCTATGAGTAACCGTGCAAGCGCGCGGTGAGGGCCACTAACGCGGCGGCTCGGCATTGGAGGCAATAACGGAGCGCAAGCTAATTAAATGCCAAAGCACAGAAAAAGAAAGCGCATGTGATTCAACAACATGCAGCGTAATGAAGCAGCGACAGCTGCATGACACAGCGCGCGAACTTTGCCTTTGTCGGCTGTTGTTGCGCTGCTGTGATTAAGAGAAGTAGCAATACGCGCCGACGTCAAAACTGCCCTTCAATTTTATTCCCCCAGCTGGCAAATCCTCCCTACTGCTACTTTGCGCATCTGCAATAACTTTCGAGTCATTAAATGGCAATAAAAGATGGTCCATTAGCATGCGGACACTATGGCGTCAATTCCTTGAGTATGCCGTACAAATTTGAATACATCTGTCGTGAAGGTCAAGCTGTCTTCTTAATTTTTTTTAATTCTTGCTCAGTGATATCTTTGCCAAAAAAATCATCCCACTTTTTAAAATTTCGAGTGCAGACTGTATAACGCGATGGCGTTAAGGGCACCGTGACTCAGAAAATTCATTGTCGGCGCCGGCGGAGTTCTCCCTGAGCGGAAATTTCAGTATATGTTTAGGTGTATGTATATGCCTCGCCTTATTATATGGCATTCGCTGTATATGCGGCTTATATTGCGACATGAGTCTATCACTAATGTTGCTCATAGCTTGTCTTACATTTACGACAAAGTTATTTCTCGGAATTTTCAGAATAACAGCCCCCAAGAAAAGATCATATTTCAATACACCGACAACACATGTCTTTTACGCTGCACCTTCTCAGACATAAATGTTAGAAGTGAGAAACAATACCAGGAATATGAATACGATATAATTGTCTCGACGTGGCTGTGCGCAGCCTGCGGAATCGCCCTACCCACCTACCTGAGACTTACTTGAAAGCTCACCTTTTTTGCATAGCGCTCGCTGCCAGCGTTTCCAGGTAAACATTACGCTTACATAAGCTGCAGTTGCCGGGATGTGTGAGCAGCAGTCAGTGATCTTCGAATGAGATCGTGTTCCACTCTTAAAGGCGAAACTTAAGCGTCCTGCAAGTTTCTTAACTTTCGAAAAGGCTTAAACATTTTGTTGCGCACTGTTACACTCCCGTATTCCTATAACATAAAGAATAGTCGTGGTGGAAGACTAAACACACATTTTTCATAAAACGTTTAGTAAGGTAGCTTCCATTACCCTAGAGCACAATTTTGAACTAAACCGACCCTATTATACTAGGGAGATAGGAAGGAAAGCAAGAGGTGAAAAGCAGAGAGGTTAACCAGATTAAATGTCCGGTTGGCAGGGTACTGAACTAGGAAGGGCTATTGTACTAATTTAAGTACAACTACGAAGGAGTCAGATAAAAGGTAAATGTGATGCTGTTCCGTGCTAGCTCAGCACCCGATCGGCAGCGTTATCAGCCTATGCCATTGCTTATCTTGCAGATTTTAAACGCGTAAGCATTTCTATGCTAATTGAACGAGAAACCCCTCCATCCGTCATGTAAGACAAGATGTGGGCCAATCCCGGAAGACCGAGTGGCCCCGCCACGGAGGGGAAAGAGGCTTAAAGTACTCAGCAAAGTGAAGTGAAATGTGCATGCATTCTTTGTGATCACGCGTACGATATAGCACGCAGCAGCGAGCGACTTTACCTTCGTGCTGCCCGTCACTTCCACTCGAACGAAGCACCGAGAACACAGCGATCACGAAGATTTCAGCACACTCCGCACTCTGCCCCTTTTGCAGATTTCTTTGAAGATATCGGCCCGTGCGTCTTTGTTCCACATGAAGCGGCGACAACACTGCGCGCGACGCTATCAGCAGTCGGCAATCTCTGTCCGCATCGCAGATTGCTTTCACGATGTGGTGCGCGCGGCTCATAATGGTTCAACGTCAACGGATAAGGCGCTTTAGAGCGATACCAGCTCACAGATAGCAACGTGATCAGCGCAGCTGGCACCGCCACCAGCAGTACTTGTTTTATCTATTCGCATTGCGCCACCGTCCGATGTAGTTCGTGTTGCCACAGCGCTGTTGTTTAAATTGGTCTTATCAAGTTTCATATCATTGTTAATGACAGCGCACTGCCTCGAGATGAGCAAGTGGTCCAATGCATTCGCATACATACACAACTCTCATGGCAGCTTCTCCCTGAGTGTATTTTATTTTTGTTCCTTTTGTGCTCAGTGCCAAGAAAACCAACCCTAGGTTGTTGCCCGCTTTGCCACGGATCTATTCACTCACAGCGGAGAACTGTAGTGGGACAAAACCACACAACAAAGATTAAAGCGGGAGCTATTCCTGTAGCAATGCATTTAGCTGGTTTTGTCAAACCGTAAATAAGATGGAGGGTGGTGCTTTCGCACCATTCCATAGATGGCGCTTACCTTTTTCAATATTGCTTTATGCACGTACTATGCGTCAAATTCGTTTGTCGTCAGTAAATATGATTTTCTAAACTTAATGAAAGTAGAAAAATATCTCACCGACGGTCTCAACGCTGAATGCCTTTGAATGAGAACATAGGTGAAAAGTCCACAGAAGTGGCGCTAACTTGGTACATAATTTTATCGCCTTTTCTTCACACATTCATGAACACGGAATCACGCCGACCCTCAGGGAAGGCTCATGATACTGCACAAATAATGAAGCCCACGAAACTATGTAAAGCAGCCGTGTTGCCCGAATGGCTATAACACCCATTCTCTTTGTACGATGAGTTCGGCGACCAGACGCAGCGACTGCCCTAACTTGGACCCGAATTCAGCATGCTTGTATACCGTGCTTACAGCAGCGTGAATGAGGACTTGATTTTCACAATAATGTATAAACTTAAGCCGGGAAAACACGTAAATGTCAGCGAACGAATGCAGCAGTGATGAATGCCCTGTTACGGGGTAAATAATTCTGACGGATAGGGATGCACTAGGGCTCAGTATTCGAAGATCTGCAGGTTCACCTACACATACGTGTCTTCCCAAAGAATACTGTGGACCTCGCTACAGTACTATTGGCTGCAGCCGCAAATTCTGTCAGATAAAGTACGCACAAGACATTTAGACACTGTTATTAAGGCTCAATTATTAGCTTTATGCTGCGCGACCTTTACAACGTACTAACCTGATTGACGCCAAATGTAAGAGGTCTTGAGAATTTCGTTCTAAACCCGTTTGAGAGCAACGGCGGAGGCTGCAATAAGTAACTTGAGCACAGCGTTGAAGGCAATTCTGTTTTTTTATTAAGTATCAAAGTCTGGGAGTACTAGTGTCGAGTTCAACATCATTATCTGAGTCAGAATGCCGGGCTACGAAGGTGTCGACAAAATCGCTCATGGATGTTATTGAAGAGTAGAGATTGGAAAGCCTGTTGCAATAACTTCATCTGTGTGAGAAAAAGTGGGCAATGTTTGCAATGGTGCAGGAGCCATGAGTGATTTTAATTCCCTCGACTGTCGTTTCTTTTTTTTTTGGCTGCTCCTACTGTTTGAATCACCGCACTTTAACATTAAAAACAATGCATGGCGGGATACTCTACAAAGCTGAGATAGCACTGTTCCTCATGGCCGACATAGGCGGTTGTAAAGTTGGACCATATTATTGCAGGAACATACTCGCCGCTTGCGCGGTCTTGAAAGTGTACATCAATAGATGTGATACAAAGTCGAATCGCATTGAATTTCTAATTCGGGTATTTTACTAGTGTCATCAGTGCGAATTTGTAAAATGATGACAACCTGACGCAACTTATGCAGCTGTTGAAGAAACAGGTTGAGGTTCAAAATGGCACTTTTGCGAAGAACGTCCTTGCACCAAGTAAACCGCATGTGCTACAGCTGCGTGATTAGAAAATTGCTCGTGTATGATGATAGTGGAAAGGAAAAGGAAGATCTGATGGTTAAAACACAAATTAAAATAGCCATTCGGCTAGAGCTTGTCTAGAAAATGGGGAGACGAGTATATTTTGCACAGGCACAATTTTTCAGCAACCTTGTAGTCAAGTTTCCTGATCATCAGTTTGCACAGCTCACCAAGCTAGCCGCAACACTGCGGATTATGCGTGTGTAATTTATGAAAAGCAAAAGACGATGGCAGCGGGACATAAAGAGTAGGAGGAGCTCAATGGCATTCTCCATAGACTGGGCGTGAGGAAATTGCATTCGATGACTTTGGGGGTTTCAATAAATATATTTCAGTGAAGGCAAGCCCTTCTGTCGTAAACATGCCTGGTGCAGGTAAACCTACTGACAACGACAACTCCAAACATCAAGAGGCGAGTTCACCAGAGCATGTGCTGCATGGCAATACCTACGATTGTGCAGAAGCAAAGTTCAGGATGCCTAAACCATGCCACGCGAGAGGCCTACTCAAGAAAGCGCTTTCAGTGTATGATTATGCCCCAAATTTACTATGTGTTGTGCGCATTAGCGCATGATGGGACAGTTTTATAGTGTGGTACGAATCAGAATTTTTAAGGGCAACAATAAACAATGCGCTACGGCGCAACGATCACTTACGAGGCGCCCCGCATCGGACTTTGCGCCCACCAATCACTCGGTGAGCGTCGAGCAAGGCAGCGTTCGGCGCGGCAATGAAACGTGCGCCTGAGTAAACGGAACGAACCAAACAACTCGGTGTCTCGGAGGGGCAAACGATCTACGCCAGCCAAACGTCGTGATCGGCACGGACAGAGAGATAGACAGTAATCTAAAGAAAGGAACGGCGCTTGATTCTGCAACCCGTGTGGGGGCACGGCGAAGCGTCGTCAGGGAAGAGGGAGTAGGGGCCGCGACGCGCCTGGCACCGCTCCCCGCACAGCCCCAATGCGCGCGTGGCGCGCCGCCTGTCGGGGCAGCGCCGTACATAGAGAGGAGGAGGTCTTCTGTGTTTGCCGCAAGATGGCTCTGCGTGTGCGGTAAGCGCAGAAGAAATGTAGCGGAAACGTACTTCGCTACTCGTGTAACTGCGACTTCTGTAAGTTACATGCTCATAATTACCGATATACACCGCAGTAAAGCTTTCTACGGCTCGTTTCTAAGGCAACACCACATTCAATAGAAGCGTTTTTGCACCGCTTTCAAGCATCGAACTCGTGGCTGAGTGGTAGCGTCTCCGTCTCACACTCCGGAGACCCTGGTTCGATTTCCACCCAGCCCACCTTGGAAGTTGGTTTTTATTTATAAAGTGCCTGCCGTGATTTATCGCTCACGACCAACGCCGCGGACGCCGACGACACCGGCTTTTCTTCGACACGAGCTCCTTAACGCTATGGCGTTAATAAAAGCAATTGTGTCCGGGCACAAGTGTACAGCCAACAATGTAAAAAAATCACGCCCTACATAACGTGGGTAAGTGGACACGAGGGATCAGCGGCGAACGAACTGCCCAGACCGCTGCCCGCCAGCGGCTAAGCCGGGCCCATGTCGCTCCACACGCTGTCCGACCCGAGGCAGGAGAGGTGTTGGCGGTGCCACCAGCGATTCAGTGATACTACAACACTACAGAATCAAGTGCCGGTTGTAGTCTCCACCGAACTGAAAACCCGATAAAGAAGAAAGCCTGATCTTCAGTCTATCTTCAAAGCAGCACCTACCGTCACCGAACGATAATGCACCATCACTACGCAATACTTCGCGGCCACCTCTGCCCAGTTTGCAACGTACCCGACACCCTTGCAACCTTGCTTCTGGAATGGCCGTGGCGTGAAGACAGCAAAATACAACCCGAAACGGACGTGAACCGAGCACCGCCAGCAAATTAAGACCACCTAGTGGAAATGTGGGTGGCCAAGCACGCCATTGGGGACGTGGAAGAACAATAATTCGTCGGCAGGGCCAAGAGGGCAGTCGCAGCCAGAGGATTCGTAGACTAAGGAGTCGTCGACCTCGGCATGGTACCGGGCCTGGATCGGGACACTATTTCGACCAATAAACGTTTCTTTTCCTTCTATTTAGTGTACGGCAGATGCACACTCTGTTACCCGGCAAAAGCAGAAGAATCTGACTGCCTTCACGGGAGTACTTTGAAAGACTAATTTCTACTGCTGGGGGGATTACTTGATACAATGAATTGCGTGTTTCCTACAAAGGAAGTAAGCTGGTTGATTTGTCGCCCACTGGTTCGGCTCGGGCTTAGTAGCTAGGGTAACGAAATTGCTTCAGTCTTGGGTAGTCGGACTGTCACATACCATTGTACATGCAAGCAGTTTGCGTCCCTCTTCACCTTTGAGCCCTCGTCACGGGGCGCGATTTACGGCGCAGTCCCTAAGTCACTACGATAACGCCAACGATGCCGTAAAAAACAGCTTTTCCTCAATGAGGCTGACGTTGGCCTCCAAGGCAGTGCTCCTTCAGGCTTGTCTGGTGCTGCTACCGTGGTGGCAACGTTTGATGTTCTCCTGTTTTTAGCAATTTCCTTATAATAACGTTTCCATGCTACAAAAGAAACATTTCACGTATGTTTGAAAACAAACTACAAAGGGAACAGAGAGGCTAAATTTTTTTGCAAATACACCCACAAGAAACCGAGATAAAATGCAGCTAGTGTAAGCCTAGATTAAGTTACGCACTTTTCGGCAATTAAAATACAGTCACATTAAGGGAAAGAAAGGTAGACGAGCACAACAATTTGCCATATAGGTATGTGCCGAACCCACGCTTCCCACATTACGCGTTCGGTGTTATAACACCAAGTTACCGATGTAGCCGTCCACCCGTGCTCTCCCTTGTATATTTGTGTATGCGTGCCACATCTAGTCTTGAGTGTGCTGAGCACGGTGATACATAAAAAAAGAAACGTCGCAACGGAGCGTGTGCGAAGGTTCAACTCGCAATAACATTTCCTTTCGTGACTAATTGTGACACAATACTGATATCATAAAAGGTATTTCCATGCTATCTTATAGTTGTATTGTAACTCCAGCAATTCTTTCTTCCGAGCTGGCCTTACATGGACAATAAATATACATTTATCGTTGTTAATTCGCTATTATAGATTGTGAAATTTTCATTGGTAGAAATTGTTAGTATGCGAGGACTTCAGAATGCGAGAGAAGGAAAGAGAAGGCCATGTTATGCCGGAATTCCTCCGCAAGCATGACCGCCTGCACCCCGTGGAATCGTGGGAAACTAGCTGAGATCGCGTTTAGTGATCGACAAATACGTTCTTGGTTTTCTGAACGACAATGGCCGTTTCGATGGCCTCAAGGAGTGAGCACCGAGTGCCAAAGGACAGCCGAATGGTTCAAAATTGTTTACTCATCCTGTGTCGACTTCTTTAGCCATATACAATAGGAATAGCGCCAAACAAACGGGGACAAAATGATGCGCCTCCTTCAAGGCCTGTGCTGTTCTTGTGAGCATTCTGTTTCTCATTGTTATTGCGATAGGAACTATATTAAATCATGGGGTTTTACGTACCAAAAGCACTTTCTGATTACGAGGTACGCCGTAGTAGAGGACTCCAGAAATGTTTACTACCTGGGGTTCTTTAACGTGCACGTAAATATAATTACACGAGTGTTTTCGCATTTCGCCCCATCGGAATGCTACCGCCGTGGCCGGGAATCGATCCCGCAACCTCGTGCTCAGCAGCCAAACACCATAGCCACTGAGCAACCATGGTGGGCGCGATAGGAAATATGTTGACACTTCAGGCGCGTTTCCGCTGTCATCGCGTCGCCGTGATGGTCCGTGTGAAGTCCAAGTGCGATAACATCGTCGTGGCGCGGCGTGTGCTGTATGCGCGAATGGAAGCTCGGGGGGGCGGGGTTGTGACCCGACGGTGGCGGCTCAATCTCGAGCGCACCGTCTCCCGTCATGTGCAAGGCACCGGGGCGAGGGGAGGGGGCGTTCTACTCTGGCGGCTGTTGCGTAAGAAACGGCCACGTGAACCCTATCATGAAGATTATCTGCAACAGAGACAGAGTGCGCTGACGGCTGATAGCTTCGTGTCAGCTGTGTTTTCGTCGTATAGTTGGCGTTGAACCGAGAGGCAGCAGAAAGGTATTTGCGCTCACTGCTGCTGCCGCGCTTCCCCCCTCCAGCGCTTTGACAGCGAGAATGCGCGGTCATCGAGTGAGATGTGTTCATGTTTGCTTGAGCACGTGACACCATGCTTGCTAATTTATTTAGTACGCGAATGTTTACCACTTCATACGAATGATGAAACTACAATCGTTACTTCGTACAGCTGTCTACTAATTTACTATTGCCATGGATGCTTCGCCTGTCGGACTAAATTGCGACTTATCAAGATTGCTCAAGGAACAAAAAAAATCTGTTCTTAAAGTGAATCTTTCTTTGCCTCTTCTTTCGACTTTCCCAGTGCTGCTGCTGCCGCTGCGGCTGCTGCTGTCCGGCACGCCGCTAACGACGGGTATACGTCAGGACGTAGGTGAGACGCCCGTCACTAACGCCGGCCGCGTCTGGACGTGGTCGAGATGTGGTCATGTCGCAAAAACATAAAAGGCCTGCGCTATCGGTGTTTTCTTTCATGACATTTGTTTAAGAGCTGTCGTTCCCAAAGTTCCAAGGAATAACTGCGTAAATAACGTAAGACAATGTATGCGCCACGTGAAGAGCCTGCGCGGTTTTAGTTCAGAGTGATTATTCGCCAAGTGTCGACACCGGATTTTCCGCGACACGGGGCCCTTAACAATAGCGTGTAGTTATATGACAGAAGTGTGGCACAAGCTAAAGACGGCCCGAGAAGCTCGTGTCAAGATTTATGCCACGGCGCATCTGCACAAAGCCACCTGGACGCATACTAGACGTGACGCCTTAGAAATGCTGCGCAGAAGCTGCCGCACTTGTCTCTGTGTTCACCCACAACAGCAACGACAGCAGAGGAAGGAGGTGGGGAGAATGCTAGCGAAGGAATAGAATGAGAGGAGGCCGTTTTGTGAGCTACAACGCTGCAACCCAGAATGGCGCCGAAGCGTGCACTTGGTGCCGACGAGACGAAGGCTCGCATAAAGCGTCCAGCCGAGCAAGAACAACAAACAGAAGCGGAGCAGGCAAGGTAACATTTCAGATCCCGTCACGACTGTAGTATGCCGTCACTCTATCTTGCCGATGTCGGCAGCGCAAGTGTGGGCACTAGTAAGGCGACATGGGCAAGCGCTGACTTCCAACTCCGCTTGTCCTTGTCGTGTTACTAGTGTCCCGCGTCAACTTTTGTGCCGGTTACATCAGCATGGAATATCAACTAGCCCGATCTTGCTTCGGTCAGTATATCACCGCCAAATTACAAATGACATCAATGAATGCAAACAGCAGACAAAGCTGCGCTTACATCGATTCCCACAGCGCGTGGGATCTTCATATCTTGATGCCATTTATGTTGTGTCATTGTTTGCCATTAAATCATGAGATTTTCTGCGTTCGCGCGCGTATGTGCGTCAGATTTTCTCAAAGTGCCAACGGCCATGAGCGAAGGAGACCGCTACCTCGCGTATGCGGCCTGAAGTCATTGAACTATAAAGTTCAAGTTAGAGACATGGTAGTCCGTCTGCTTGTCACACTTGACATTATTGAATAAGCACGTGAAAGTTATAAGCAGGTCCGAAATGCCTATCCATTTGCCAGCAAGTGCGAAGGTTGCGTGCCGACTTGTGTTACTCAGTATTTACCACTGCTTATGTGCCGCTCTTCCATTAACCTCTTTATTGTCAAGCTGGGCCTACGGGTACGTTCTACTGGGTTTGCTCCACTCCTTGACGCCTGCATGGATCACTGGGTATGCGCCACTGGGCATGCTGCGACATTCAATGAGCAATTTTCACATCAACTTGGGTCACGGGTTTTGTGTCCCTGGTTATGTGCTGCTCTAGGATGACGTCGTTGACGGTGACTTGGTGGACTGTGTGCCACTTAGTATGCGCCATTTTTGAATGGTAAATATATTCATGTTTATACGCTGCTTGGGCGAAATTAAAATCCGTCATACACGGTGTTTGACGTAACTTGAAGCAAAGATTTTCCAAAACTCGTTACTCACCGCTCATGCTCACCTCATTACTCATTACTCACCAACAGCGTATGGTTGGCCGTCATGCGGCGCTCCTTAGAGTATTTTTTTTATATTCCACTTCATTAGATAATTTAATGAGATGAACTATGCAACATTTTTCATATTTGCCTCAGGGCCATATGCTTTTAGTTACGTTGTAGAGGGGATTCAGAAACGACCAATCCAACTTTGTGTATCAACTTACACGCTGCGTGGTGTTGTTTCGGCGTTTAAAGAAAGCGCGCGAAATTTAAAACAGAACCATGTGGTAGTACCCATGCGCTATCGTATTGCGGCGCTGTCAATATTGCTCCTGTCGAAAAAATCATGTCGCGGACCGTGACGAAGGGATCGGCCGTGGCTCACGGAATCGGCTCCACAGCGGGCTTCTTCGCTCATACGGTCCCGGACCGTGCGCACCCCGTTCACGGCTTCAGGTCTGAGTAGCCCTGACAGATTGGCACATCACAGTCACGTGATGCAGCTGCCGGGAAATGTCTGAGGTTTCCCTCAAAAGCCCCGTGACCGGGAGTAATTCTTCTGGCTACCGTCGTGTGCTCGTAGCTGCTTGCGGATACTACCACTACTCAGCGAATTGATTATTGTAGCTTTCCAAGGTAGTGTAGCCTCGCAGGCCACGTCGTTGGCAAAAACATAATGATTCCCTACTGGAATCACAGCATGACCTCATAGAACGTGCTCGCAAAGCGCAGCATGTGTCGCGCTCTCACTCCAGGTGCGACTTAACCGCGGAAGTTAAGTTCTCTCGTTGCCTGCGAAATGTCAGCAGAATTTCCAAACGAACGTAGGCAAAATCGCAATCGTACAGCAATGCTGTTGCCGCAAAGAGCGCGCGTCGATATGCTTAAAGCTCGTGAGACCATGTGTGAAAGACCCGGCGTGCGTCTCAGAAATAGCGCATTAAATAGTCTATTAATCGTGCACGTCAAAAAATAGACACTCGTATTTTGCAACAGAATAGATGAACATATGTTAACAACAAGCGAAAAAGCTCAGATTCCATACCATCTCAGCTACCGGAGAGGAACAGCCACGTATGCAGTCGGATATGCTACGTCACACACCAGTTTCACCCGCCTGAAAGGCGAAATCCACCTTTTTACTATTCGCGAAACGCATCAAGATAAGCAAGCATGTGCGCCTGGTCACTGTGCTTGTCTCAAATAAAACACGAACACTAAAGCTGCAGAACTACATGGCTCATGAAAAGCGCGCATGATGGTACACAGAGCACCGATGTACGAAGGGTGATAGCTGAGTCTACAATATTCATAATGTCACGCAGTGGTTATGGTGAAGGAAGCACCAAAACTGAATGGGGAAACTAGCCTTTTATTTGGCAAACCTGTGCCCTCAAAAACAGGTTACGCTCAAAGAAGAACGGTAACGGCGAACACAGTCGACGGTCGTCGAAGATGTGATCAGCTGGCCAAGCGCGTCGGCTGTTATGCACGAGTAACCGAAGGTTCCAGAGTAATCGGCGGTGCCTGCGTGTCTTCGAAAAAGTTTTACGTGATTTGCGTCACACACGCAATCAGATTACACATCCTTTCGTGACAACAGAACCATCGATAACATTCCAGAAACTTCCAATACATGCGTGTGCGTCCCGCACTGAGCAATAACATTTGTTATCACTTTAAAAGCGCTCACTCGGAAAAGTTAAACAAGTACACGTGGCAAAGGCTGCAGACGCCACGCGAATCTTTTTTACCTTTCACTTGCTGGCTGTTTGCGCTTGTCCGAGCAAAAATCTGCCGGCAGCTCCCACAGTCCGCGGACAGTCCAGAACTTCTGATCCCTGAATAGAAACTAACGGGCTTCTGACAACTCTCGGAGTTGTAGGCGTAGCTTCCGAAGCTGTCCGAGCGACATCCAATGCAGCGCAGCAGTGACAAGCACCGTCGTCCCTGATAAGTGACAGGCTCGAAGAACGGTTGGTAGCGCGGCAATACGAAAGCAACATATTGGCAGTCACGTGGCTTTATATCAATTTCTCGGGCTTCCTTTAAACGCCGAAAAAGGTAACCACGCCGCATGTGTGTTGCCGCAAAAAAAGTTGATCGCCATTTGTGAACCCCCTCTACAGCGTAACGAAATGCTCTTGGCCCTAAAAGGAAGATTATCGTGAATCTTAATAATTCATCTCATTTAATTAACTAACTAAGCAGCATTTAAAAACTATTTCGAGGAGCGTCACATGACGGTAAATTATATGTCGTTGATTTTACCCCGCTGCGGTTAACCAGATTTTTAGATCCGGTTCAAGTGAGGCGAAACTTCCTGTACATTTCTGACGAACTTGTCCGAATGTATATTTACATACGCACCATGGGCGGACTTCGCAGTATCGCCGCTGAAAGACGCAGCGTGTCCAACGTGAAGCGGGAGGGAGGAGCCGTCGCTGCATGCATGCATGAAGCGCCTCCGTGCTGGCAGTACGGTGCGTCGCTACTTTCGTGCGTTGTTGATCGCATTAACGTCGACGCACATCATCATATAAGTTGGATGGATGGATACAACTTTCTTGTACGTCCGGCAAGGTTTAACGTGACCCGGGCTCAGGTCTCCCACAGGGGAACATCAAGGCCCTGCCTCAACGCCACGTCACGGGCTTGCTGGACTGCCCACGTCTGGATTCCGAGGTCTGAGCCGCGCAGAGCGGCGGCCCACCTAGATGACAGGGTCTCCGGAGCAACTGCCATCCTTCCTTTACCTACATTGCACTCCCACAGCATGTGTTTGAGCGTTGCTGGTCCTTCCTGGCACAGTTTGCACGCGTCGTCCTGCTGCTTCTGCCGCAATTTTTGCGCGCGTGTTTAGCGCTCGTGTAAACACTGAAAAGTTCTCACGTGGCACTTAACTGCTCCCGCCTGGCGAAGGACGCTGCATGTTATCAGCAATTGTACGCAGTAAGAACAACATATTAGTGAATTATATTGGCGCATGAAATATTGAAAATGAAACTGCAGCATTTAACCTAGAAGCTTGGTTAGTGCATTATTCAATTTTTCACTTTCTTTAGTTTCCCCTTTTTTTTGTGAGGGTTCTTGCAAGAAGGTAACCAAACACCGAAATACTGTCAGACTGCAACGATCACTCTTCGGCACTGCATCCCTGAGGCTGAAGTTGAAGGACCTTCCTGGAAAAGCCTCGCGTTGACGTTATGAAAAGGCCAGTCATCCAAGTCATGGCCACATGTGAGGCACTGCGCAAAGAAACACTAGGAATAACGAAATTTTGCGTAAAGGTGAAACTAAAAAGAGATGTACATGCTGGCTTGACGTCAACAGCGGACTAGAATAGAACAATATTTGAATGCCTCAAGGGCTGTCACGAAGAGCTGGAGAGCCGCTCAAAGATTATAAGAAAAGCGAAGTTGGCTTCCCGTATCACTAGGCCTGTTCTAAGTTAAAGATAACTGCTCCGCACGCTGACACAAGGGTCCAGTGAAGTGTATGAGTCCAGTGAAGTGTGAGGTATTTTGTGCGCATGTATTTATTATGCAGATCCTTCAATTCTAAAGTCACCTGAAAGGTGACTTTAGAAGGATAATAATGGAATGAAGGCTTCTACTGCGAACCGTTTATTAATATTATTATTACTCATCATTGGAAATTGGTGGTCGATTTATTGCCCTTACACGGCTCTGTACATTCTAGGTCACGGTCACTTCATCGATACCGTCCTGGGCCAGCTGACACCGAAACGACTGTGGGAGCTGTGACTGATTGCCAAGCGGCGCGTGTGGACTCAGTGACTGACTTGGTGTGGTCTACAGCGAGTCATACATAACAAGCACGTTTTTTGGTGAACGTAGCACTGCTACCCAGAGGGGTTTTTCGGAAGATTTCTTGCCCTTATACGGCTTTGTACATTCTAGGTGAGTGCGTCAACGGCTGTTTAGACATGTTATATTTCTTCAGCTGCAAATTCGACTTTTGTGTAAATGTACGAGGGCGAATGATACAGTCTTTGCCGCTAATTTCTTAGCCAAATTGAGTCTGTACATGTGACGTCAACATATACATTCCCAGCGGTGGACCTTTCTTCAACCGGCCCGGCCTTATCTGCCGGTAGCCCCGCGTTTCCGCGCAGCTGTCAGTCGTTGAAAAAAAATTAAATTATGGGATTTTACGTGCCAAAACCACTTTCTGATTATGAGGCACGCCGTAGTGGAGGACTCCGGAAATTTCGACCACCTGGGGTTCTTTAACGTGCACCTAAATCTAAGCACACGGGTGTTTTCAAATTTCGCCCCCACCGAAATGCGGCCGCCGTGGCCGGGATTCGATCCCGCGACCTCGTGCTAAGCAGCGTAACAACATAGCCACTGAACAACCACGGTGGGTTGTCAGTTGTTGAAGATGGCGGTTGTGCTTCACACGTCCGCGGTGTACGCGCAAGGTAGTGTGGCGATCAGAACCGCCAACAAGCTGCGGTCATCTCACTGGTAAAGTCTGGACTACCTGCCATACAGTTCCGACCACGCCCTTAGTGATTTCCACGTCTTCAGTCAGCTGAAGAAGTTCCTGAAAGGACTGCGACTCACGTGCAACGATGAAGTAAAGTCAGCAATCCGATAGTGGTTCCCCAGTCGGCCGGATGAATTGTACCACAGGGTTATCTCGCATTTAGTGCTGAGATCAGTCAAATGTCTGAACCGGTGTGGGGACTATGTGAAGAAATAGCGTAAGGTACGTAGAATAGTATGTTTTAATTGTAATTACCTGTATGTTCCCTATTTTGGCTAATAAAAAATATAGGCGAATACTTTTTCATTCGCCCTCACAGAAGTTTTTATGTAGACACATTGGCGTAGAAGTGGTTACCTACTGTGTCCAGATCAGTTGCTTCAGTGGTCAAGGCAGAGTGGTAGAAATGCATTCTTCTGCGTGGCTGCGCCCAACGGAGCTGAATGCAAACTTGCGTGCAGGACGCAGGGTAACGTTGGTTGCGCTTTTCTTGACACACCTCCTTCATATGCTTAGGACATTGAAAGCAACCAAAGCACTGACAACGTATACCAACTTGTTACTGTAGTCAGGGACCTAGCAACATCAAACAAAATATTCAAGAAAGATGTCTTGGGGCAGATAAAATAAATTTAGGCGAATATTACAGCCATGAAGTGACGCCTTTCCAAAGCAGAAGACTTTATGATGCTGTCAAGTATCATTCCTACGACGTGAACAAAGTTGAAACCATGCTAAGCGGTTTTGCCTAAAAAAGCAAAACGAAATTGAATCCAAACAGCATAAGCAACCAAATAAAGTCGTTAAACGACAGTAATCGAATGCGGTCTAATTACTTAATTTTGAAACGCATCCCGTAAGAAATGTTGAAAAATAGAAGGATGCGGACGAACCTGTTGCAGAGCTTTTGCCAAGAAACATTGAAATACAAGCCGGGGAAATCACAGGATAACTTGCAGAATAGGACAAGTAGGGGATCGTGCGCGCCTTTTTATTGTGAAACCTTTGGATTTCAAGCTTTTAAAATTCAAACTCAATGACGTACAGTCGCCTCGTGCTTGGATAGAAGATTTTTTCTACGGGATATGCTTTTTTTTCACATTCCACGACTCGCTGACGTTTCCTCAGTTACGAACAGGGGCCGCTGTGACGAAGTAGTCAGAGTTGTAGTTCACAAACATATAGCGACGACCAAGCGGCAAAACAATTGGGACCACTGATAGTAGATCAATTTTTGAGCAAGAGGGCGTCTACGGTTGAAAAAGACTTTGTAATGCCAGTGAAGTTAAAGCTGTATTTTAAAGCAAAGCTTTGTTGGCTCTCTCTGTTGACCTTCTCGCTGCTGCTTCTGTCTTGGCGATTAACTCTTGCTGATTGAGTGGGTCATAATGAAAGCAACCCCATCGTCATGCTGCTGGCTTCAATCTCGTACGATAGGCCGGTAGCGGGCAGTGCGAAAAACATTGTGCATAGTGTGAATCGGGGCAGCCCGCGGTGGCAGGTGACGCACATAAGCGCGGACGTGAGCTTCTACACCAATTCGTCGTCACCAATTCGTCGTCATTCACATCATTCCTTCGTGATCATGTCATCGTAATCCTTCCACCATCTTGACTACGTCACTCTCCTTGTGTCTTCATATTATCGTCACCATGCGGCCATCGACGAACTCGTTCCACCTTCATCTTCTTCATGTCAATGTTGTCATGCCGTTGTCGTCATTCCAGCTCAATCATTTCCAACATCACGCCGTCATCGTCTACATATCGCCGTTTCTCCAGCACCAGCAACACGTTGTCGTCCCATCCTCGTCCATTGTCGTCACTTTGGCGTCATCATCCCATTGTCATTCGGGCATCATCATCATACGAACGCCGTCATTCCATCATCTTTATCCCATTTTTGTCACTGCATCGTCGTCATGCCATCGTGGTCCTTCCGTTGTCCTCATTTTGTCGTAGAAATTCGAGTGTCGTCATGAGATCGTTTTCACGCCATCATCCTCATTCCATCAAAGTCATAGCGTTGTCATCATGCACTCATCTTGATGCCCTCGTGGTCGGGCCATTGTCGTCAAATATTCGTCGTAACACGTTACACGGGAATGGTAAAGTGTAATAAGCGTATATTGAGGGAAACGGTTTCGAGCCAAAATGTGTCCGACTGAGTCCTATTGTTTCTACATAAATATTTTTACTAAACAGAAACGGCGTCCTTCGCAAACACAAATGAAAACTTCGGTTGAACAATTTCCACAGCACGCGGAACCTTGAGGTTTTTTCTTATCTGTGATTCCAACGTTGCCATTAGGTTGTAATTATTCCAGTGTCACCATGCTATTGTTTTCACTTCGTCGTCGTGACGCCCTCGTTGTCGTCATTACAGCTCAGTTTTTCCAGTGTAGTCACGCCGTCGCCATCATGCCGTCATGATCATGCTATTGTGGCCGTTTTGTTGGCTTTCGTCGACTTCCCAGCGTTATCTTGTCCTGGTCATGCTGTCGTTGTAGCGCCGTCGTGGTCCTTTCAGCATCGTCTTCCCCTTGTGATCGTTATTTCGTGATTATTCCGTGATAGTCCTACCAGTGTGGTGATGTCATTACAGTTATGGAGCCGTTAACGTTCCTGTGTCGTCATAGAGTCGTTGTCATACAGAGGTGCTCATTCGGTTATTATAATGATGTCCTCGTCATCCTTGCATTGTCATCACTGTTGTCGGCATTCTGTCACCGTCGAGCCATTGTCTCCATTTCAACGTCATCACTCTTTCTTTTTCATTCGATCGTCATCAAATGCCTGTACAGTAAACTCTCAGTTGTACGAACGTTGGTTTATCGAATATTTCAGAATAACAAACTTTTTAAAAATCCCCGGCAGTTTTTTTATAGATTCTATGCAAAAATGTTTCACTTAAACGAATTTCGGAACAGTCAATATTCCAGTTTAACAAACTCGCTCAGAGGACCAAGGCTTACTTTTACGATCAGAACCGATGCCTGCCTTCATCAAACCGCCGCTCCAGCGGCAGTGTAACGTCGCTAGCACCACAGCGCCACTGGGGCAAAATGGCGCCATGGAAAACGAACGGCAACGAGGCAGGGCCTCCGAGATCGCCCACACAAAACGAGCAAGCATTTAATCTCGGAGGCCATTAAACTAGTAACATCGCTGGCTTACAACGCCACCAGAACAAAGCGGCGATCTGTCACACCACAAACCACGTGGTGTGTGTTTTTTTCCGACCGGCTAGTCGTGGCATGGTCGTCGTCTCTTTCGAAAACGAGGCGAAGAAGACAAAAAAGAGATGAAGAAGAGGCAACTGCCGAGCCAGTTTCAAGCCCTATAACTCTAACTGAGGTTGTAGGGTACACTGGAAAGTTGAAAGACTTTGTGTTTCAAGAGCAAGCTGTGCCAGAAGAAGTGTACAAAAACATTGACTCTTTGGACAGTTTTGTTACTTCTTGTGCTTTAAAGTACAAGCGCAGAAGAAGATTACAGATTTCTTTTTCTAAATGAGAAAGGCAGCATTATAACTGTTCTGAACCTTGTACTTGTTGATAAGTACAAATTCCATTTCACACATTTCTAACACTATGGATGTCATGTGTTTTGCTCCATGAATTGCTCTTGAAACTTTTGACTCTGTATTCCATGTCTTATGTTGGTCTAGTGAATATTCAGTTTAGTGAACTTTCAGTTAACTGAACTATTTCCTTCGGTCCCTTGAAGTTCACTCAAGTGAGAGTTCACTGTAGTACGTTCGTCATTCCGGCACCGTTGCAGCTCCGTCGTCGTCAGTCTGTCTTATTCTATCAAGTACCGTCATATATTTGTGCCAAGCTCTTGTCTCCATTCCATCGTAGAATATAGTCGTCGATATGACCGTTTGGCTATTGTCTTCGCAGCTTTGTAATTTCATTCGTTGTCACACCATCGTCGTCCAGCCATAGTCGTCATATCACCGCCGTAATTCCTTCGTTGTAATGTGTGGCATCGCATGTCTGAGTGTGCGGCATTTTAAGTTTACACTGAGAGAGACATTAGGAAGTGAATTTTAGTTTAGCATTGTCCAGTGGCCTTTTCTTGCAAATGGACTCTAAACAAAAGCAGCATTCTTTGTAAGCAATGATTACAGCTTCGCTTAAGCCTATTCTACCAACGTTTCGAAAATTTTGAAGTACATCTTTGTCTTTTCCTCCCATTTTGATTGGGCTGGATGATGTCAGTTTGCTGCTGCTGCTGCGTTACCAAATACACCACAAGTTGGGCTACTGGGACCCTGTATATGAGTACAAATCGATAAGGCTGGCGTCCCCGATAGAAAACTTTTCCTGTACACTGGAAGTGGCAAAAGGTCAACTAGGTGCGTAAATTTTACCAGATAAATCTTGAACTATTGGATGAGATTATATTCTACGAATTAATTCTTCTCTTACTATGCCGCTAGGAGGTGAGCGTCACTGCCTATGGATACAGTCGAGCACCACCTCGCTTTTTTTTTATTTTTGTTGCACAGCGCATTTGCCGCAGCAGCGTTCCGCCTCCCACATAGGATGGTTAGCCTAAGTGACGTGTCATGGTAAGTGACGCAGCTATAGTAGTGAGTGTTATGTGGCAGCACTTGTGCGTATAATCTTGGCTCTACAGCTGGGACGCAGCTTCCTCTAGAGGCAGGGCGCACGGCGTTTGGTTTGGAATTTCAGTTTCGTGGGCGCGTAGCGCTGTAATATCTTGCAGACACGATCGTCAGCGCGTGATTTATAAGCCGCGCTTGTCGGATTAAAATAGTTATTTCTGATGAGGAGTCATTTTAATGGGCCTACACTGCAGTGACTAGCGTTGCATGTCTGGTGTTTCTGTGACGAAAATCTTATGCAATGAAACCTGAATCTCTCTCTCGTTCAACGGACGCATTGTTGCCACTTTCTCACTGTCCTTTTTACGCCACATTCAGTGGCATGGGCTTCCGACTTGCTCACATCCAGGTCCCCGACTTCTATTTCTTGTCAGCGAAAAAACTTCTTGCGCGGTCTTCTGCACGATATTTGGACACATCGGCAGCGGCCTATAGTAATTCTCGGAAATGTTGATGAATGGGCACATACACAGATGCACATGACGGGTTGGGCATATCCAGACTGTAGCGAAAGTTTTCGCCAATTCGCTATAGACCACCATGTCATCGCATACGACAAAAGACAACAATCAAGTGTCTCTTGATTACTGCAAGCTGACCCAAAATAGTGGACACAGCTTCAGCAAGCCAACGAACCACACGATCTAACATCTTCAAGTCTTTTGTTCAATAAAAATGGTTTTTATGACAAGAATCACAAGGATACGCTTACTTTTTCCATATACATGCAGATGCAGCTTCCAGAATTGAACCGGGGTACGTAGAAGAAAAAAATCCTGTTTTCAAGTTCATAATATACCAGTTGATAATAAGAATGTGCTTGAAACGTTATGCCCCTGAGCGGGCTTCGGGTGTGAGGAGGTTAATTATTCATATTTTGCCCGAACCTTTACAGACTGCAATAATTTGTCGGCAGAATCGACGAAGTGCAAAATAAAGATAAGGGCCAAAACAAGCATCCCGCTGGACGAACCACTTCAATTACGCTGTGAAACCCCATGCCGAACAATTGCGTTTGGTCACTCGCAAACGCTGAGGGGAACAAGAATGCTATGCAGCTACTAGCACTTAGGAGCGTGGTCAGAATCAGAACCAGAATTTATTATTAGAAGTTGGGGCCCATTACAAGTGTTTGGTAAACAGATGAAGGTCTCGTAGTCAGAGTGTATCGGGACTTCCTGTTCAATAACGCTTATGATAATTAACATCTCAAAGCAACAGTATATAGGATATAATAACGTAGGACACAAATAACTTCACAACTATGGGGGGAAGTAGAGCAGCCGTAGCAGCCATGAGCACCCAGGAACGTCACTAGCAACGTCAATCGGACGCGAGAAGCAGAACTTTGCGTTTGCTTTATTTACTTAAGATTTGTCATCATAATAAATTTGATTAGCGACATTCGGTACAAACGGTACCGTCATTTGCATCACGCTGGAAAAACTCGAGATGCGCCTAATGTTGCTTCTTTAATTGCACAGTTGCTGCATCAATGAAAGTCGAATGCGTATGTAATAACCATTCTTTTTATTTAATTGACTGCATACACACAATACACAATACTTGTTGGACCCATAGCCTTGGCGGCTAGTTTGGGGTCCAATAACAAATTATGAATAATAAGAACAGCGTACTTATTGTACGAGACAATTTAAACACATGTTAATGAAGGATTTGTACATTGAAAATATAACATAAACAAAAGACTATGTTATGAAATCAGGGGATACAAATAGAAAGACCCTGTGAGCATTCATGAAAGAAGTTTTTAAGCATTGCACAAGGTTTCGGCAAGTCGTTACACTGAGTGGGAGTGCGTCCCATATTAGAGCACCGCTGAACTCCTGTCCATATACACAGTGACATGATGGTAAGTTAATACAGAGGTTGGTAGCTGACCTCGCGTTTCGTGCCGGAAAATTAAATATTGCGCCAGGTAGCGGATTATACCGTATTATTGCATTAACTGCCTGAGAAACATTTACGTTATACGCCTCACTGAACGTCAGAACACGAAGCAATTCAAACAGAGGTTTACTTCGATAAGTATGTTTAAAAAAGGTAACTATACGTAGCGACCGTTTTTGAAGACCAACGACCGGTTCTATATAGGCTTTTGTTTTGTACGTACTGCCCAAAGGCTCTAAACAATATTAAAGGTGACTCTGTATAAAAACAAAGCATCCGTAAAACTTGAGAGTCAAAATATTCACGGGCATCTGACAGTACATGACAACCACACAACTTGCAACATACCTTATGAATTTGATATTTCCAACGCATGCTAGATTGAAACCAAACACCTAGATGCTTCTAGCGGCATGCTCTGTTCAACCGGACATTATCGAAAATAGAGAGAGGGAGTCACAATTCGTTTCCTTCCACCTGGAATGGAAGACTACAAACTGGTATTTTCGATGTTAAGTGTAAGGTTATTCGGCGTGAACTATGTCGCGACACGACCGAGTTCTTGATTTATTTTGCCCGACAGTTCTTCAATATTGTCCCCAACAAAAAGCCGCATCATCCGCGTATAATAACATTTCTGAGCACGTTAACACAGACGGAAGATCGTTGACGTATAGCGAGATGAAGACGGGCCCAAGGACTGAGCCTTGCGGAACACCCATCGAAAGACTTTGTGAGGCTGACATCAGGCCAGTAATTACAGCATAGTGCTTCCGTTCCAAGAGACAACTATTTAACAGATCCAATATTCGACCCCCTAAAACCATAAATATACCACTTAAGTAATTGCATTATATTATTAACCGTATCAAACTATTTTATATGTAGAATAGAACAACGGCAATCTTGTTATCATGTAATGTTGTATTCATCAATTGTGTAAGTACAAGAACTGCAGATCATGTGGATCTATGAGGACGAAACCCATGCTGATTAGGAGAAATAATTATATGTTTACCTAAAAATTCCTGCATGCGTGTACAAATCATTTTCTCAAACAAAGTATTAAATATGCTCAGAACAGATATTGGTCCATAGTTACTGGGGGCAGAAGGATCTCTTTCCTTATAAATTGGTACTACCTTTGCTACACTGAGGGCGTCAGGGTATTTTCCCGCTTCCAAGGAGTGATTAGACCTATGCAACAGATGAATACCGTATACCTATATTATCTTTTAATATTCTGAAGGGGATTCCATCCAGTCCCACCGCCTTACTTACAGAAAGGTTTTTCACTACCTTTAATATATCCACCAACGCTATGTCATGCATCGCGAAGCAATCAATCACTAACAGGTTGAATTGGTACGGAGGGTTCATAAGCTGGAGGAAACTGCGCTGCTAGTGAGGGTCCTATGTTAGAAAAGTAGTCATTAAAAGCATCTACTGTAGCTTGATCTACTAGTTGGGGCAATACAACCTGATTGGAGTGATTACCGATTAAATCATGTACAATAGTCCATATTTTTTTGCGTGTTTCTGTTGGCCTGCTGTACCATCGAGGAGTTATATTGTTGTTGTTTTTTTTTTGTTTCCGCATAAGAGGTACTTTCCTGAAGCATATAAGTTCGCTCCTATAATGGGACTTAGGCCTGGGTTCCTACCTTTTGTGGTACCACTTATCTTTTTCTTTGAACACAAATAGAATTTAATCGGCCATCCAGGGACAGATGGGCTCACTGTAATTGTTACGCGTTATCGAGATCCTACTAAGATTTGTCACATTTCTAAAGGTTTCTTCAAATTTCAGATGTTCAATGTTAACGTCACTGTCATACAAGACGTAAAAATCACATTGTTCAAGGTTTCTGCGTAGAAGCGTATTATCAATCTTCGTACGCATATGTTCAACCGGCAACTTCAGTCTGGGTGTATTGATCTGTATAGTAAGAAAAATAGATAAATGATCAGCTACTACATCAGAGTGGGATACAGCACACACCCCAGTATCTACATTGCATAGAGCGTGACCTAATAAGGTGCTAGACCTGTCAGTAAGGCGAGCAGGTTCTGTGATAAGATTGCGCAAGCCAAATGACTCGAGAAGTAGCCTATAGCTGTTTTTCGCATCAAAAGCTAAATCTATATTAAAATCACCAACCATAACGATATTACTTGCAGATCCTCGAGATAGTTCTCCCAGAGTAAACTCAAGCCTGCTCAGGAAAGGTGTCATCAACGAGTTAGGAGGTCGGTAAAACACACCAACAATTAAACCGAATCAAGTCTTATAAATAGCGCCTCCATATATTCATCAGTACTTGAGAGAGAAGGCAGAACTTGAAAATGGATGTTTTCTTTAACAAAAAATGTAACGCCTTCGCCTCGCGAACGAGAATCGAGACGTTGCGATAAGAATTTGTATCCGTGAACATCGATTCTTTCGTTAGACATAAGCCATGTTTGCGAGACAGCAATTAGGTCATACGATGATTTATTACGTGAAATACATACGACTAAGAAGTTTAAACTCCTATAAATACCGCGAGAATTGCAATGACATATAGAACATGTGTTACTCTTTCCTATCAACTTATCAAGTTGAGAAGATCGGAAAGCCATACTTGAACAGAAAGAAAAACTATCCTTAGCTAGCAAGCGTTAGTATAATTAACCTATGCGGGGCAAGTCCTCCTCGCAAGGTATGTGCACAACAGGCGAATTATCCGCCTTTCGCGCAAGCACTTTGCCTTCGGAAACCCAATCGTATTTCCTGTTCTTTTTCCCCACATGTCGTGCCTTGCCAGACAGTATTTTGTTCTCAATGCAAAGATGTGCGTTTACATTATTTAGCTCACGAGCCTCAAAGCCAAGGTTCCCAGTATTCAGCTTAGTCTTCTTAGCAGCAGCGAGCACTCCATCTCGAGCAGACCTCATTGAAAGCCTAACAACAACGTTAGGCCTCTTCTTGCCTTTTGACTGTATTCGGCGGGCGATCTCAACGGCACCCCCGCGTAGTTCACCGCGAGGTACATAGCCATTTCCTCCACTTTTTGCATTGGGACTTCGTTTTAGACCACTGGAAGACCTTTCATCTCGGGGTTCATATTTCTACTATACTGTTTCACGTCAACAATTTCCTTATATGCAATATCAAGTTCCCTTCGGAGCTCTTGAATTTGCTTTCTGGACTGGTCATGCAGGGCCTTTGCCACCGAAAGGTAATTACGAAACTCAGCAACGTCTTTCTTGAATTTCTCCAAACCTTCATTATTGAGGGTGAAAGAATCTACGGATTCCAAACAGTTCAGACGAATTTCAGCATTGCAACCCTCGGACTTTGCGACCCCCATTGTCATGGCATTCACAAAAGCACCCAGTTTCCCTACAAGATCCGTCAGAAGCTTCGCAACTTCCTTAATGCGGCCCGTTTGTTTCTACCCAAGGGCCTTCGTCCCGTTACCAAAGCCGTCTGCCATAACCACACTTAAGTATCGGCCCTAGTTAACCTGACCCGTTTACACAAAAACACGAACCTTCAAGAGAACATAGCACACGTACACTACATGTTCGACACTTACCAGCAACAGCGAGGAATATGCATGCGTGAACTCAGTACAAAAGAGATACAACACCAACCTGTAAAATACGATGGAGGCTCGTTAGTCAGCCTGAATTCGCCGTCGCTGCTACTGTCGGAATGCTGGGCAAGACAACCGCCCTCTCGCTTCAAGCAATATCGGTTCTTGTAGCTGTTGCTTTGAGTAGGTGGCGATAGTGACGATTGGCGATACCAGCAACACATTCGAAGGCAATGCCGTCCACGACGACAGGGCCGGCGAAGAACAGCCTTTCTGCAGAGGAAGCCTCCCTTGGGAAAATCAGGACAAGTCACCAACAACCGCCAACTGCAAAATACGATGGAGCCTCGTTAGTCAGCGTGCATTCGCAGTTGCTGTTACTGCCCGAATCAGCAGCTCTTGAAAGGTGGGAAGTGATGGGGATAAGATGCATGCCCTAAGATCTGACCGGTACAGTGCCCGTGGCCGCTCCTCGTGATGCCTTATCTTCGGCACTCTGGATGCAATGCACCATCGAGACGCGCTTCTTTTGACATTTCTATAGTTGAAGACAAGTAGTTGAAGGCAGCACTCTGGATAACGTTACGGGTTACGGTGTACGTGACTTCAAGACGTCTAGCTTAGTATATGAGAGCGAAAATGCAAAAAAAAAACCTAAGAAATAATCTGACCATTTCCTATTTCTTTTGTTCTTTCAACGCTATTTCTTACCTTAAACGCTGCGTACATAATTTTACGTGCATCAGTAAAGAAGAAAGTAAATAGTTCGCGTGTTTCATTAGTTGATAATTTCCTTGTAATCAAGCATGACTATATAAGAAGACATAACCCAATCTGCAATGAAAACAACAGACATTTACTGTCTTTCACATGTCATCTGACGTGCCTGCGTTGTCCGCAATATTCCGCCTTACAAACACATATGAAATATACCACATTTAAGGCATGAAAAATGCCTTAAATGCGCAGGGAAATGGAAACAGCAGCGCTGGAGGAGGGTTCTGAGAAAGGGAAATGAAGCACAGTCGGAGAGTTGAGGGGAATGTCAGCGGCGGCGCCAGAGGGCATTGAGGAAAACGGTAACAGCGGCACTGGGGAGGAGGAGGGAAAAGTAAGGAAGCTCTGTTGAAAGTAGTACAAAAAAAAAACGTTAAAAGCTTGAAGAATACCAGAATGTGCGCGACCAAGTAGAATGAATTTAATTTATAAAGAAAAGGGGAAAAGGATAGAATTCACTCATATAGACCATTGACCATTACATCAGTAATATAGGGGTTATCAATGCAAGCATTTAAATTAAAGCTGGACGCATGGGCAGAGAATAATGTCATTGAAGGCTTGAGAGTAAGTAGCGCCTGGACAATAACCTATTTATCCTTACTCTCTGTATTGAAATATCAAGAGTAGGAAAGAGACCGTTATATGTGGTCTTTTTGGATACTACAAGAGCGTAAGACAACGTAGAGCGCAACATTTTGCTGCGGTCTAACATTTTGGAGGAGAAGGCTTCGGCACCGATTGTATACAGAGAAAGACTTACCTAGAAAATACCATTTGCGTTTAATGGGAAGGCATGAGGAGCGAGGAGAAAATTCATATCAAGAAGGGACTGAGGCAGGGGTGCCCTTCATGCCCACTGCTTTTTATGATGTACATGGTGAGGATGGAAAGGGCGCTACAAGGAAGTAATATTGTGTTCAATCTCTTATATAAATAGGCAGGTACAATAGTAGAGTAGCAGCTCCCAAGTTTGTTTTAAGCGGGTGACGTTGCGTTGCTCGCTAATAAGAAAAGTGATATGCAACATCTGCCTAATATCTGTGGACAGGAATTTTGGTCTGTGATAATTTAGGTCTGTAATATAGCGTTAAAAAAGCTTGTCTTATGGTATTCATGTAGAACAGGGGACACTGTCAATACAGTGCCAGGAAATAGCGCGCGTAAAATAGTATAAATACCTTGGTATATCGATAAACCAAGGCAATAGATATACCTATAACATAGGGAAAAAAAGAATAACAGTTAAAAGGAAGACAAATGCTGCCATAATGAAACACAGAGCGCTATGGAGACCCAATAGGTACGAGATGTTGTGGGGTATGTGGAAAGGTGTAATGGTTGCAGTACTTACATTTAGAAAGGCGATTGTTTGCTTGAAGTCAGGCGCACAATTAGGACTAGATGGCAACCAAACCTCCGTGGGACGCTTCCCATTGGACGTGCACGGGAACACTACAATTAAGCTGTACAGGGTGATATGGACTGGACAAGTTTTGCAGTGATGGAAGTTCACAGTAAAATTGATTATGAAGAACGACTGAGGAATAAGGAGAACAGGAATTGGGCCGGGGAGTGTTCAGGTATTTGTAGACAAAAAATATTAACCGTAGAGAAGAACTGCTAAGGTTACCAGCAAGTGTACGGTGAGCAACACCTATGGTGAGCAACACGACAAAGGACAAGCGCAAAATCAGAGAGGCGAAGATAATCTCATGGGTGCCGGCAATTGAAACGAATCTGCTGTGCGTAACTACTTAAGAGGAAAAAACGAAATCAGGAAAGAAACAATTATGATAACTCAAAGGAAAGCTCATTACTTTTCGAAGCGAGATCAGGATGCCTTAGAGCACGTACTAATAAAGCAAGAAATAAGAAAGAAGAAGAAGCATGCGCTTGCGTAGCTAAAGCTAGAGAAACGATGGAGCGCGTTTTATTGTAATGTAAAAATATCTGCCCAGCGGGGGCTTTAGGCACGTCTGGCCTCCTCGAAAATCTTGGATTCAGCAACAGCAGGGCGAATCTAAGCATGTCCACAATAGAGATTAGTAACAGGTGATTGAAAGGTTGGTCTAAGAAAACTAGAGAAACCGCAAAAATCAGAGGCGCACAAAAACAAAGTTTGCAATAGGGGTTCATATGCTTGGGTTATGGAAATTCCTCGTGTTTTTTTTTTCTCCTTTTTTAACATTGGTAGTACATTAGGCAATATAATAACACGAGCTTAGTGCCACAACCCATGGCGCCGTTACGAAGAGAACGCTCATAGCATCCATCCATCCATCCGTCCACCCAAATGTCAGCAGCGACGCAGTAGGTGCGTTGAGGGCAAGCGCGGTGGCGGCGCTGGGGAGGAGGAGGGAAATGTCAAGGGCGGCTCCCGTAGGACCTTCCCGTACGGCGGCAGCACACTCCAAGTGTGCTCACACGCCTTGTATATGTCGCCGCGCGCGCCCAGAGCTTCATTCCACATCGCTTTGAATGATGACGCACCAGGCCCTAGTCTCGGGCGGGGAAGGCCGAGAAAGTGCACCACCGCAGCAGAAGCTATAGCAGCTCGAAATGCCGCTCGTCGTAACCGCCATCGGGAGGAAGCGGCTGTAGATGAAGCTGCGGCAGTGGCCCTGATGCGACGCAGGCGCTCTGGGAATGCATAACTGGTGGAGGGAGAGGCCGCTGCCGCACGTGCAAGACGAGCCGCCTTAGGAAGCGATGTCTATAGTAAGTCTCACAGTAAGACCGGTAGAAAGTTCGACAGCCGATCAACAGTAATTACCGCAGAAAGTTCAGCAGCACATCATTAGGGCGTGCATAATAAAGTTCAACAGCAGGTCAGCAGAATGTTCTAGAAAAAGTTCGACACCAGATAAGCAGAGCGTTCGTGAGGAAGTTCAACAGCACATCATCAGAGCGTTCATCGGAAACTTCAACAGCCGATCAGCAAAAAGTTCAACAGAAAGTTCAACGGCAGATCAGCAAAACTTCCAACTAGGCTTTTGCCTTCACATTAGTAGAACGTTCTAAGCATTAAGCATCCCCGTAACTTTTTACCTGCGTTTACAAGAAAAAAGAAGCACTGCATGTGCCAAATGCAAGTGCAAGCGCATTTACCTCGAAAGAAGGCTGGAAGTAACGTTGTTTTTACTTGTGCTTAGGCAGCTAACGTGAGAAATTATTCAGGCTATTAAGAAAGTAAGCTGTACTCGTAACATAACTGGTCTTCTCAACGTCCTAGTCACGTTAAGGCCAATTCAAATGAATTTGTCTGTTCACTGTACACTAGACGCTTATCAGCATGACGATGTACGTTGACATAACACCAAATATAAAAGTAACGCCTTTCCTTCAATTTCTTTTGTTTTGTTTTGTTTTTTACAGTGAACGTCATAGCAACCATGCATCCCCTGGTGGGGCTCCCTAAAATTAGACCCTTGTCCAGAATTCCACTTGGATTCTTTATTCAAGAATATGCTTTCATGTCTTCTGGACTCTTACTACGTCTCATAAGAAGAGCTCAGTGAAGGTGATAGCGGTGTTAGAAGGCATCCGTGTTAATAAGTAAGGCGAAAAAAATGGCAACATGTTACATTTCTTTAGCACGTGAAGCCAAAAGCCTGCTGCACACTAAGTAATGCGCTGTTTCACATTGTCACGTTGCTGCTTTCACAGTTCGGCTTCCTCGGCTGGTTTTCGACTCCTAGTTGCAGCTTCGCGCACTCATATAGCGAAGTCAGACACGCGCCAACGAGGTTTCTCGTCGACCTTACGTTGAATCTTTACAGCAGGGGATTAAAACGTATTTAGTTCTTTGTGTTGTATGGGTGATTTCATTGAATGTATGCACTGTTGGCTTCACTTTGCTGCGCGCTTACAGCATCAGCCTTACGGGGGTATAAGCCATTGCAGTTTCGCTTGCTTACGGAGGTATAAGCCTTTGCAGTTTCGCTTGCTTACGGGGGTATGAAACATTCAGAAGATCGCATGTTCCTTTTTTTTTGCTATTCGAGTAGACGCCGCGTTTCTGTATGGATCGTATGCTTGATTCTAATGAATGGTTGCCCTGTACGCTTAGCTTTGATCGGTGTTTGCAGCCTTTGCATTACGAGAAGGATAAGCCATTTCATTCTTTGCTTACTAGAGGGGTTGGAGTCATTGTTCATGGTGCTTTTGGTACCATTGGGCTGGACTACGTATTTGTTTAACGACCATCGGGAGTATGACCACTTAAGGATATGGCTTTAAAAACAAATTTCGTTTCAAGATTTGCCCCGTACATACTTTCTTATCTCACCCCCTTTTTTGCGATGTAGTTTTTGTATTCCGTTTTAACCATTAGATTCAAACGCATTCATAAGTTCGGAAGTCCTGGATTGTTCATGGCAATTTATTCTGACGCAAAGAATGTGCCATATTTTGGGATCGTTTGTCGTCAAATGATAGAGAGTTACTGCAAGAACTATGGCAATACATGTATATCTTTCGGTAGCAGTCTTTTTTAAATTCAGAAGAAATATCAAGAAAGAAAGCGCTTTGTGAGTACTTTGTAGCAAATATTATTTTAATTTTATGGTAAATAGCTTTATAGTTCGTGTACAAGAGAATGCCTGCTAAGGCCGGAGAAGGTGTTTATTTATATATGCTTACTGTGAACATTCTGTGAAGTTCTGATAGTTGGGGTTATCTCCTTTTTTATTCCGGATCGGGGATTGCAAACGTAATCCTTTTTTTCTTCGCCAGTCTTCACAGAAACAAGGCAACGCAATGACATGGAAGTTTGCCTACGTCACTCTCGTACTCAACTGGAGGCTGTTAAGCATCGTGAAATGTGAGTGGCCTCGCTTTTTTCAGCTCCGTAATCAATTTTTTCTCATATAAGTTTGATACGCAAGCACACACTCAGTCCTGTCGTCAGCATTGCCTTGGCATTTGATTGATATGAAGCTAGCATGGAAAACACTATTTCAAAATTTTATTGAAGATAACCAATAAGCAAATTATGAAAGTGTCACTAAAGTAGCTTTGATGGCCTGTACATAGAAAAATGCTTGCGATAATCATATTTTTCACAACTAAAGATTTATGTTATTACTGTTCACTCGCTAGCACGTTCATTTTTCATAGCACCAACAAGGTACCGTTGATATGATGAGACCATTGAAGCTCACAGTTTCAAAAATAATAACAGTAGAGACTACTCTTCCGCAGCGATCGTGTAGCTTTCATAGGAATTATGGTTAGTAAATAATCTTGTACTACCTTCGTGTTGGAAGGCAGCTGTGCTAACCACTGCGACTTCATGACAGTCTTGTGCATATATTAGGTTGCTTTCATGTGCCTTAAGTGTCCTAAACTGTCGAGTAATCCGCTTTTTTCTAAACAGAACAGGCAAGAGGACTCCGTGCACTTGCATATTCGTTGCAATTTTTTCCATGTATTGCGCAATATTTCGCGCCGAATCCCGCGGTATTTGGCGTGATTCAAGAATGTTACTCATGGAACATCCAGCAATATATATCGCCTGATGAAATGTACACCAGTAAACTTTCTAAAAAGATCGCCCAAATTGAGCCATGGTTACTCAACATAGAAAGTTCGTAAGTGTGATGGTTATGTTGCGAAGCATTCATGGGGACGTTCTCTTTTTCTTCAAATGTGCATGCTCCTAGGCTATAGTCAGGACATATGGTTCACTCACCAATATAACAATACTGCTACATGCGTGTATTGATTGTATGAACGAGGCGCGTAGGCGCCATCACTCGAGAAAAGAGGAGGAAGAACGAACTGGGCTCGCGCTGTGAATCGAACCGGTGAGCACTGCAACGGCTGTTGTAAATACAACCTCTAAATAGTTGCTCGACTAAGTGACTCGTCCTTCGCGTAACATTGTGGCGGTGGGCGCTGTTCCACGTCCTCGCCACGGAGCTCCGCAGCGGCCGCACTGTCCTGCTTTACGCCATGGCTCCCCGCCAAGAACATACGTTACTGTTACCAATCCCCGCGATCCTGGCATTTTCTCCCGCCAAGATAATGTCGACGTTGAGGACTGGCTCAACCTGTATAATCGTGTTAACCAAAACAACCGCTGGGACCCTACCACTATGCTAGCGAATATCCTATACTACTTGGGCGGAACTCCTCGTGTCTGGTTCTGGACACACGAAGACGAGATCTCTCGCTGGGATGCTTTCAAGGAGAAGCTCAGCTACCTCTGTTGCAATCCCACCGGTCAGCAGCTGGCTGCTAGAAAAGAGCTTGCTATCCGAGTTCAGTCTTTACTGAATCATATGTCTCGTACATACAAGACGTGCTCGCTCTTTGCCGGAAGGTCGACGACCAAATGGCTGAGGTTGACAAAGTCGGCCACGCACTCAAAGGGATCGCGGACGACGCGTTCAACTTGTTGGTATTCAACAATGAGTCCAACTTCGACGTCATTGTCAAGGAATGCCGCCGCTTTGAGCTCGCCAAAAGCCGCCGCGTCTTTCCAGAGTTCTCCCTGCTCCCTAACACGGCTGCGTCCTCGTCTTGCGTTGACCTTGCCGCTTCACCACCTTTTAATGAGCACGTCACACGTAGTGTTCGCCGTGAACTCGAAGCTACAAGTCGTGAGCCGTTCCATTCACGACCACTTCAACCCACCATTGGCCAACCAGGCCCAGCGATCTCCCTCATTCAGGCAGTTGTGCGACAAGAATTTGCAAACCTAGGTTTTCCTGCTGCCTGTTCCGTCTCCCGACCTCACGCCAGACCGATTCCAACTCTTCCGCCTCACGGTGATCTGTATTCCCCTTCCAGATACCGCAACCCTGCCGAGTGGAGAACTCTGGACGACAAGCCCATTTCATTCCGTTGCCTCCGCAGTGGCCACGTCGCTCGCCACGGCCGCACCTCCTGGACGTTGCCATATTCGAGCTCCTTTTTCCCGTCTCCTCGCCCATATGCCGACCCGTGCCGTTGCTCGCCTGGCCGTATGCCTCCTGCCTCTGACGTATCCGTCGATGTGAGTCGTCCTGCTCGTTCGCCGTCACCTTACCGCCGTCGGTCCGCGTCGCCCCAGCCACACCGATATTCGTCGCAGACCAATTATAGACCATCCCGGACGGAAAACTAGACCATGCAACTCCTGGGGGTAGTGCTTCATTATCTTCGTCGTGTCGAAATTCTCCACTGACGCTCCCAACGAACCAGAACTTACTTGATGTTTACGTCGACGGTGCCCTTTCACGGCGTTAATAGATACTAAAGCTTAGGTGTCCTTAATGAGTTGTAATCTCCGTCGTCGACTGAAGGAGGTTCTGACGCCTCCTACTACCCGAGCCGTGCGCGTGGCCGATTGTAGCACTGCTGAAGTCACTGGAATGTTTACTTCCCGTATCAGTATCGCCGACCGCCCCACTCCCATTCTTTTTACAGTGCTGACCAATTTTCCCCATGACCCAATCATCGGACTCGACTTTCCTACGGGTCATTAAGCTTTGATCGACAGTTTTGACGGTGCCCTTTGCCTCGAACTTCCTCTATTCTATTCCTCTATTCGCGCCGAACTGCCGAACAACTTTAGTACGACCGCCTTTGTCCGCCTACCGCCTAAAGCCTTGACTTTCGTCGATTAGCTATCATCGTTTCTGGTGCCCGATGGCGATTACGTCGCCACACCTATTCCTGATGCCCTTTTTGATGTGCAATATCACTGTGCCCCGCTCCGTCGTCACCACCACCGGACATGCCAGCCTGTCGTCAATTTTGGCTTGCGAAAGCAATTTCTACCCCAAGGCATATCGGTTACAACTCTGTGTGCTATAGGAGATGACCACGTCACGACGTTTTCAGTAGACGTCTGCTCACATTCTTCATCATGTCCACAGGATGCTATTTGCCCTGACACAACATTTCATCCCATGATGGCTACGGACCTCTTGCCTGAACAAGCAGCAGCTCTGTGTCGCCTTTTGGTTTTCTACCACGACATCTTCGACCTCAACAATCGCCAATAGGGCCAGACATCAATTGTTAAGCGTCAAATAAATACTGGTGATGCCAGACCTATTCATCGCCTGCTATATCAAGTTTCTCCTTCAGAGCGCAAGGTTATTCAAGATGAAGTGAACGAGATGCTTTACAAAGGAATCGTTTAACCTTCGTCGAGCCCTTGGGCGTCGCCCGTGGCACTTGTTAAAAAGAAAGATGGCACATGGCATTTCTGCGTAGATTATCGTCATCTTAACCACATTACCAAGAAAGACGTCTACCCCTTGCCTCGCATTGACAACGCCATCGACTGTCTCGATGGTGCCAAATACATTTCATTAATAGACCTTCGGGGTGGCTATTGTCAAATTTATGTGGATGAAAAGGACCAAGAGAAGACCGCGTTCGTCAACCCTGATGGTCCACATCAATTCAAACTTATGCCATTTGGTCTATGCAACGCCCCAGCAATGTTCGAACGTATGATGAACTCTTTGCTTCAAGGGTTCAAATGGTCGACATGCCTCTGTTACCTAGGCAACGTTCTAGTATTTTCATCTACTTTTGAGGCACACCGTCAGTGCCTATCAGCTGTTCTTCAAGTCTTCCATGAGGCTGGACTGCAACTAAATTTTTCGAAGTGTCACTTCAGTCCTCGGCAGATTACGGTGCTGGGCCACCTCGTCGACGATTCCGGTATTCAAACAGACCCGGGGAAAATTCGTGCTGTCACGTCTTTTTCTGTACCTCAGTCTGTCAAAGACGTCCGAAGTTCTGTAGGGCCCTGCTCCTACTTCCGATGCTTCGCTAAAGACTTCGCAGAGATTGCCCTACCGCTTACTGATCTTATGAAGAAAGACGTGCCGTTTATGTGGGGCCCCGCTCAAACTCCCGCGTTTGCCCAGCTCACCAACGTTCTCACCACGCCACCTATACTGGCCCACTTTGACCCATCCTCTACAGAGGTCTGTACCGATGCCAGTGCTCACGGTATCGGATCCATCTTAGCCCAGCGCCAACAGGGTCAAGATCGTGTTATCGCATATGCTAGCCACCTCCTCACAGCAGGGGAGCGCAACTCTCGGATTACAGATCGTGGATGCCTGGTCGTCGTCTGGGTGGTTTCCAAATTCCACCTGTACTTGAATGGCACGCACTTCTCTGTCATGACGGACCACTACGCGCTCTCTTGGCTTTCCTCACTCAAGGATCCTACCAGGCGGTTTGGTCCCTGGGCTCTGCTATGTAGCATTGTACAAGTCGGGCCAATTGCATCAATACGCAGACTGTTTATCAAGCTATGCAGTGGACGAACCGCCCGCCAACCATGACCCCGATGCCGACGCTTTCGTTTTCTCCGTTTCTCAGCTGCTACACGTCGTCGACGAGCAACGCCGGGTTGCCACCTTGCGCGCCATCATTGATGGCTTGGAATCTTCGTCTTCTTATTCGTCCCTTCACCTGTTTTTTTTCTCACGAATGGGGTCTTATACCGGCACAATGTACGCCCCGACGGTCCTGCCCTACTCCTCGTCATTCCTAAGCACCTGCGGTCAGCTGTTCTCCAAGAAATTCACAATTTACCAATGGCAGGTCACCTTGGCGTCTTCCGCACCTACGACCATATTCGCCGACGCTTCTTTTGGCCAGGCCTTGCCCACTCCGTCTCGAAATACGCTGTGGCTTGTGAGGAAAGCCAGGGCCGAAAAACACCATCGACGCTGCCTGCCAGGTGTCTTCAACCACTCGACCTTCGTTCGGAGCCGATCTTTCGCGATGGCCTGTACTTACTTGGCCCTTTGCCTCTGTCCACGTCTGGCAAAAAGTATGTCGCTGTGGCGACAGATGACGCCACACGCAACGCCATCACCAGAGCCCTTCCAACGAGCTGCACCACAGATGCCGATTTTCTTTGATGTGACGTGATTCTGCAGCATGGCGCTCCACACCAACTGCTCACTGACCATAGTAGGACATTTCTTTCTAAAGTCATCGCCGACGTCCTGCAATCGTGCTCAACCAAGCACAAGCTGACTACGTCTTGCGATCCACACACTAATGGTTTCACGTAGCGTCTGAATCGTACCCTAACAGACATGCTTGCAAAGTATGTCTCATACGACCATACTGATTGGTACCTTGTCCTACCTTATGTCACTTTTGTATATAATTCTTCTAGTCACTACACTGCCGGTTAACCCCGTCCTTTCTGTTGTTTGGCCGAGAACCCACATTCATCCCTTCATCCCGAGAACTCCTTCCATCTGCCGCAGCAGAGACCAGCGAGTACGCCATCACCAGGGCAGCCCAAGCATGCGACATTGCCCACGCTCGCCTCCTGACCTCACAAGAGAAGCAATGGCGTTTTTACGATCGCCAACACAGAAATGTCTACTTTTCGCCTGGATCTCTGGTACTCATGTGGTCCCCTGCTCGTCACGTTGGCCTGTCAGAAAAGCTCCTGTTTCGGTACACAGGCCCATATCGAGTGTTGCGTGCCCTGACTCTAGTCACCTACGAAATCGCCCCAGTCAGTACCAGTGCCTCACCTGCCCCGAATCCCACTGACGTTGTGCATGTCGCACGCCTCAAGCCATATTACTGTCATGTTATCACCGATGTTTAGACGCACCGCCGGGCGTCTAAACGATGCTTTTGCCGCCGGGCGTAATGATACATGCATATTGCGCGTTTCTTGTGGGCGATGTACGCCGGCGCCCCGACGAAGACGACGAACGCTCCCTGACTCTCGAGCTGTCAGTTTAACTGGCCAGCGCTGCATTATCCTTTAGAAATATACTTTGTAAATAGTCCCCAGTTGGTAATCCTTCGTTCGCGTAACAATATTTTGCCGCATTGACCAGCTGACGTTCTTTGTGAATATCCGTCGCATACCTGGGTGCTTTCGCACATCCGAACCTAATGCGCTCTTACCCGTTTCACTACGACAAACTCGTTGCACGTCGTTCGTCTGTTTGCCCACAGCACGCTCCTTTCAATACCTTCCCTTACTTTCAATAGACACCACGCGAACTAAAAGACGCCACAAACGTTCTACCCTGCCTTACATGCACTGACAAGCGCATTGAAGAAACTCGCATGAACACACGACGCCTCTTTCAGCTCTAGTTATTAAGCATTGTTTAAAACGTGGCTGATATGACATATCTGTCAATTTGTGCACCAAGTGCATAAATTGTGCAGTTTCCATGGTCGGAAGAGCGCAAATAATCGCCGTATGCAAACACAGTCGAAGACTTGCTGTATGTTCAGGGCATAGGGCTTGTTTTCTTTAAGAAATTAAGCGCTGAGACAAGGTCTACAATGTTGTACAGGTGGAAAAGGGTGCAACGAAACCCAATCATGACATCAGCAAAAATTCAGCTTCTCAATTCAGGCACCTAGACGAAACTGCAGTATTCGTTCCAATAGCTTGATGAACATTGAAGTTAGTGATATTGGCTGGTATGACTTGAGGTGTCTTACAGTGCGCCAAGACTTTAGAGACGGTATCATCATGAATGATTTCCATTCAGCAAGGATTACACAGATTCTCCAAATTTCACTGTGTTCGTTCAAAATAATGATATAGAAAGCCTTATCAATGTTCTGCAGTGCTTAGTACGTCACACCATCTTTACCTAGGGCAGTGCGGCATTTGAAGAGGCTGAGCACGTGTTGCGGCTCGTAAAGAGTGAAATCTGCCCTGTCCGTCTGGCAAGTAGATCAATAGGAAGCAGCTATGGCATCCTGAATAGTCAAAACAGGAAGGCCGCTCTTTGCGTCACTAACCATACCAAAGACAACAAGATCTGCGACTGCCTCCTCAAGAACTTTCGGTGACTGACCAGTCAATATGCACCATGCAGCCGTAGGATTCTTGCAGATTGAGGGAGTGCGGAGAGCCTTCGTTATGCTCCAAGACACGTCCGAAAGCACTCCCGCTATGCAGCAAACTGCATAGGGCTGCGCAGCTCTTGCTACAAAACTGGTTTACATGCACCCGTATGGCTCTATAAATGCGGTTATGCATAGTCCAGTCGGTACTTCATTTATAGCGCTGTGCCCGCCTATATGCGCGGCATCTACATTCGCGGTATCGCAAAAGCTTAGGATTTGGGTTTCGTTTGCTTATATTCCGTCGGCATTGTGCTTTAGCTCGTCATAAGCACTCACCTCATTTATTTATTTATTTATTTATTTATTTATTTATTTATTTATACATGCAGCAGCCTCAGTGAGGCTGTAGCATGAATGGGATGAACAACAAACATACAAACATTTATAAACAAGCTCGTGTGAATTCTTTCAGAGGTAGTGAACGAATGTTGCCCAGCAATGAATTCCATACTCCAATTGTTGATGGAAAACATCTGCATTTAAATGAATGAGTGCGGGCAAAAAATGTTGAAGCATTTAGAGTGTAGGGACTCATAGTAGTCAAGGGTTTGGAAAAAGTCAAATAGTTATCTGGAGAGGATAGACGAGGAAAATTTAATAACATGTAACGGAATTTTAGGCATTTATATTTGCGACACTCTGCTAGAGGAAAGAGACCAAGTAGGGGAAGAGTGTGAGGCAACGAAAAGTCCTTGTGATGTCTCCTACAAACGAAACGCACTGCCTTTTTTAGCACTGATTCTAGTTTTTTGACGTCACAGTGTCTGCACGGAATCCTTGTAACACATTCATATTCGAGGATGGGACGAATGAGGGTTTTATGTGTTAGAAGTTTAGTTTCTTGAGGAGCAAGAAATAGTGTACATAGTAACCTAGTCTTTTAAGGCCCTTGTTACAGGTGAAATCAATATGTTTAGACCACGACAAATCGTGTGTTCACCAGATACCTAAATATTTGAATGCGAACCCGCCATTTAAAGTAATATTATGAAAGAATAGGCAAAGAAGGAAGGACATCAGCATCGTGTAAAGGATATGGAGACCGTTTTGGAAAAGTTGATATTGATTTGCCATGCTTTGGACAAGTTACAGAAATAAGCGAAAGAATGGTTAAGGACATCATCAGTTGGAGATGTAATTGTATGATATAATACGCAATATTCTACAAAAGGTGCATTTTAACTGAGGTGTGTAGCAGGAGATCATTAATATAAAGCGGGATTAAAGGGGGACGCAGTATTGGGCCTTGGCGAACCCCCGATGAAACAGTCAAGAAGAGTGAGTAAGTTGAAACGTAAATACTGTAAGCACTGGGAAAAAAATTCCGATATCAGACCAACCCAGGATGCATTTTTTCGTGTAGCGAAAAGTTTGTGCGAATATTGCGGATATGAGACCGTGTCGAAGGCCATTGCAAGGTATATAAAAAGAGCATAAATCTGGTAACCTATGTTTAAAAATCTGCTGATGTCATGAACGAATTCTGTCTGTTGTGTTATAGTGCAGAGAACACATCTAAAACCATCCTGGAAAGAGCATAAATTTTGCTTATTTCAATAAATTCCATAATATGTTTAAAGCCAATGTGTTTGAGTAATTTACATGAATGTGCTGTTAAAGGGATGGGCCTGAAGTTATAACAATTGAACGTTACCTGACTTAAATAAGGAGAGAATTGAAGCAAGCTTCCACGAGGAAGAAAGGGCGGCGATTGAGAAAGATTTTCGAAAGTGTTAGATATCTGCTGCACCGAAGAGAGTATCAAACGAAAAAAGCAGTGACTGACTTCTTGGTGTCTAAGTTTCATATTAAGTTTACCACACTATCAGAAGACAGCGATACATCGTCGATCGGAAGCTATGGTTTATGATCAAAAACAGAGGTTACAGAGTTATCAGTCGTAAAGGCAGAGTGGAAGTAGGTGCTAAAATAAGAAGCTATTGACTGCGTATCATAAGCTACAACATTGTTAATTAGCAACGTGTTCCGAGGTTGACCATGGTGGTAGGATAGCTTGCCAACATGAACGGCGATTAGGCTTCGTTAATTTCGGCAAGGTCACCTTGTAATACCATTTTTGCAATCATGAATTTTCTGTCTCCCCGAACCAATTTGACGCCAGGGAGGGTTGCTTCAGAATCATGCACACCATCATGTAACCAGGTCCCACTAACACCGACATTATGTGGCGAGTGAGACGAGACCAAGGAAAGATAGAGAATTTGATGACAAGGCTTCTTACATTAACGAGTACCCTGAACTCAAAGATATTTGGCCTTAGAAATTATTTCGGCGGGTTTAGTTGAGCTAGCTGGTGATCTGACGAAAGTATTGGATGTTCTATTCCGATCGTATTGTATCCTGTCTATAAATACATGATCAAATCGATGTTGGACGGATGAGCCAGTATCCCTATGAGAGGAGGACGCCTCCCAAAGCTGCTGCCGACTATTGCGGAACTTAGGCGACGCGTCTTCCGATACACCAGAGCTAGAGTTAGGGCTGTCACTAGAGCTAGAGTTAGGGCTGCCACTAGAGCTAGAGTTAGGGCTGCACTAGAGCTAGGGCTGCCACAATGGCAGCCCAAGCATCCCCCAACGTGCTTCAACAGCCCAGGGAGCGCCGCACCTTCTACGGAGCTTCATCGGAGGATCCGGAAACCTGGCTCGAAACCTTCAAAATGATGTCAAGCTTCAATAACTGGACGTCTGAGGATAAGCTACGCCATGTGCACTTCTCCTTGGAAGATGCCGCGAGGACTTAGCTCGAGAACCGGGAGTCCACTCTTACAACGTGGGACCTGTACCGCAGTAACTTCCCGAGGATGTTCACGAGCGTTGTCCGAAAAGAAAGGGCCGAAGTTCTGCTGGAAAACCGAGGGCAACTTCCCAATGAGACCATCGCCATATCAGCGGGAGATCACCCGTCTTTTCCAGCACGCCGACCCGGAAATGTTCGAGGAGAAAAAATTCCGCTTCTTGATGCGAGGTGTAGGGCAAGAACTTTTCGCCAGACTGATAAGCAACCCCCCGAAAACTCCCGTTGAGTTATTGACAGAGGCAACGACGATTCAGAAACTCTGGAAGTGTGCACTAGGCAATATAACCGCCAAATGCTCACGCTGCTGTGCGTAACGCAGTGCTGGGCTCCAGTTTCCTCAAGGAGACCATCAGGGCCATTGTGCGAGAACAATTGCGCAAGCTGTTTCCTTTGTCGCGACCTCAGGTGTCCTCAGTCGCTGACATTGTCAAGGACGAACTTCGACGGCCACTGGGTGTTTCCGATGCACAGCCCGAATCGCCGCTTCCCGTGTCGGAAGCGATGACCCACGCAGTCATCGCCCGCCATCAAGGTTTCCCTCTGCACCAGCGACAGGGCGCTGTAACGCCGCAATTCCCTCGTACACCACCGCCACCGCCTGCACCCCCACCCCTCGCCCAGCGCAGCTACGCGAGGAAGACCGACATTTGTCGAGCCCCCGACCACCGCCCACACTTCTATCGCTTCGGAGAAGCCGGCCATGTGTACCGTCGATACCCACACCGCACCTTCGGGCTGAGAGGGTTCACCGTAAAGGCGCCGCGCCCACAGCACGGAGAGCGCCCACGTGACATCGGCCACTGCCCCGCCGCCACTCATTGGAGTCCTCGATGACCCTCCTATTCAGCCTCGCCAGGCCGCTACCTGTTGCCGCAACGCCGACCATACACTTGCCGAACCCGGGGCCGCTCTACGAGCCCATAATTGAAAAACTAACACCAGCAACCGATGGTGGTGTGGTTGCTGTTCGCCGAGCTGACGATGTTCCTCCTCCACCGACAACGACGCCAGAAATCCTGTCTCGAAGACATACGAACGAGATGCCACCATCCCGACGAAGAACTGAATCAAAGAATACGCCGACGAAAGCCGACCAAACGACGCCCCGTACCAGCCACAGGTGAACGAGATGCAGCTGTGATCGGACGCCAAGACCCAACTAAAATACAAGATAAAGAAGCACCTACCTCTACTGACTTCTCGACGGCCACACAGACACTGACTTGGTGGAAACAGGAGCTGATTACTCGTCATGAGTGGATCCATCGCCGCCCAGTTGAAGAAAGTTAAGACTGCATGGGAAGGCCCTCAAATATGGACTGCTGAAGGACACCTTATAACACTGACTGGAATCTGCACGGCAAGAATTCCCCTTCATGACCGGACTTACCCAGCACCTCCACCTGTTGTTACTTAGTAGTGACAGTGAAGAAGGCAGCAAAACTGCGATTGCCGAAACTAGCGTTTTATTGGGCGAACTTGTGCCCTCAAAAAGAGGCTACACTGAAAGAACAACGATAGCGGCGAACACAGTTGGCGATCGTCGACAATCTGCCGGTCAAGCGCGTCGGCTTTTGTACATGAGCCATTGAACGTTCCACCGAGATCGCTGGTGCCCACGTGTCCTCCAGAAAGTTCTACACCATTCGAGTCACCCATACATACCATCAGATTACACAAGGACACAAGGTTCGGTGACAACAGACAGCGGATAGAACCCATCGATAGCACTCCAGAAACTTCCGAGACAAGCAGGCGTAGGGCGCGCTGAGTGATAACATTTCTTAAGGCTGTTTCACACGGTGCGATTTTGAGTCAGCGACACAGCGAATTCGGTCGCTCAGCGACCGCCGCGACGTCGTCGGCTCTCCGCGAATTGATTCCAACAAGTTGGTCGCGCCGTCGCTGAGTCGCCGTATCGGCGCGACATCGGAGGGACAATGTGTGACGAAACAAAGCGCAGTCAAAATGAGCGCTTTCCTGTTTTACCATGCGTTGGTAGCTCTGCGGAGCAATGTCGCGCGTCAGCTTTAGCTATGTTTTAATAGGGCGTAACCACCAGGATTTGCGGCTTAAGAGCTTTAGAAACATTTTTCGTTTCTTCCGCTTACACAATTCGTTTAAAAGGAGAAGCCGCACGCTATCCAGGTCTGGAGAAGAACGCCGCTTCAACATAAAGCACGTAACCACTTAATTGCCACCGTCGTCAACCTCTTCATCGCTACAAATTGCGCCCACTGCTTATACATGCATACTCAATAGTAGCTTGTTCTTCTGCAAAAGCAAATACTCATCCAGGAAAAATGTTGTGGCCTCCATAATAACAGCGAAACTAAAGCGTACTAAATGGACCCACCTCACTAACGCTGCACAAGCCGCACGCTCATACTTGGGTGTTGTGCAGGGCCTAACTCACTGTATCTGCAACCTGTCCTAAAGTCTCGATGCTCTTAAAGGTTAGAAATGGTGTACCTATTCTGTTATCGAATAATAATAGGAAAATTCGAATATTTGACTAGATTCCTTGCTTTTATTTACCGATGCAGGCATGGATACTTCGTGAGCAGGAAGCAACATTGCGCATCGCTGCCACGGAAACCGCGCTGCCGCAAACGCATGGTAAAGCTGTCAGCGACAATCGTTCTGAAACGTGCGCGGCAGAACAATTTTTTTGCCCTAATCGCACCATGTGAAACAGCCTTTAGACGGTGAAAAGCGCTTCTCCGAAAAAGTCCACGCGTCAATATTTTTACGGAAGGACAAAAGAAGAGAAAGTCCCAACATCCCCCTAACAATATTTTGTTTCCTTTATCCGCCACAGAGAATACCGATCCTGCCTCTACGCTACTTAATCGTTAATTGAGGTGATCATGAGATATCGTACGAACATATGCAAAGAAATCCGTGTCGAAGTTTTTATCGCTCTCGCAGGAGCAACAAGTTGTATATTTCCATAGTGTGCGTCGGCTTCGCGAAAGCAAGTCATTTAAAATCAGGTTGAAGGCAAGCGCACTTTTTTGCGACATTTACATTTGTGTTTGTCCAGCAGTGTTTCACAGAGCCATCAAAATGAGGTCGTATCCACCTATTCAATCGCCCGAATTTCGCCATCCTAGATATTTTGCTTGTTCTTCAGTGGCAGAAAATAAAAGCACTAATGCAACAAACGGGAGCATTATGCAAGAGTAATGCAATGCTCACGAAACGGAATCGTTTGCCGTTAAAGCCTGGTGAATAAATATTTATTGTTACTGATTGTTATTCAAGAACGCTGTCCTGCAACGTGGTTATTGAAACAGAAGAACCGAGGCTAGAAATATACAAGCTTCTTTTTATATTGAAGTAGCTTCAGAAGGCACATTAGTCGGTGCAACATCATATAAGCACCCACCACTGTTTATTTTTTTTTTACTGCTCGACCTCCTAATGTGTTACCAATTGTATTCGCGTTTTTGTGCGAAAATATTGAAGATATACTATGCGGCATGCAAACGGGGCGCTCACCGAAGAGGGGGAACAATGACGGATGGCAGTAACAAAGCTGCAAGGAATGTGAATAAAACTGGTTATTCCCTTACTTTAAGCGGTTCAATTAGGGTTTGTAGGCAATTTTTGACAGCGCCGCTCACACTTTGTGAAGTGACATGTCTTAGATGTTATGCGTTCGTGAATGAAAATGCATTATTAAAGAAATAGGCTTCATCTCTTGCATTTGCTTTAGTTATTGAGTCGCATTATCCCTGTTTGTATCCCTTTGAAATTCACAATTTTCTTCCTTTGTTCAGGTTCGAGTTGTGAAGACGACAACCAGGAACGTGTTTACTGCACTAGAAGCGGGGCGATACGTCAAAACATGTGCCCCCGTGTCGCACGTTTCCCATGCAGCACCGGGACGTGGCCGTGCGCGTGCAAAGAACCACTTCTCAGGAGTTCAGACGGAGCTTGTGTCCAATTAAATAAGTGCGGTAAGAACTGTGCACAGGCACATATAAAATTGCATCCTCCAATAGCCAAACGCCGTTTAATAATAGAAAATAAGAAATCATGCGTATCGTACGCAGTATGGAAATCGATATAGGCCAAGCTTTCTGAGCAGTTTGCTTTGATTCACTATAACTATCGGTGATGTTGAAAGCGAATTTTTCCTTAATTTCTTCTATGTTTGGAACAATACCAGAATGGGGAGTTGATGCTAAATGTTATCTTGCGTGCACTGCTGCTGTTTGTCTGCGTAATACACAGAACACACAGGCAGACGTGTTGCTTGAATCGTTGTTGTGCGCAATTGTTCCTAACCTGCGACAGGGTTAGCATTGTCATTATCTCACATGGCACATCGTATCGTCGCAGAAGTGTTAAACGTTGTTCGAAATATTAGTAACATGTGGTCAAAACAAGGATTCAATTAAGACGCACACCGCACTGTTGAACTTCAGAATAATTTTGACCCCTAGGGTTCTTTACCATGCACGAAATCTAAGTACACGAGTATTTTTGCGTCTCCGCTGCGTCTAAGTCCGGCTGCCGTGGTTGAGATCAAACCCGCGATCTCGAGATAAGCAATAGCCGCAAAGCTACCGCAGCGGCCACACAAATGTGGATTTGATGGGCGGCCGTTTCCGTAGTGTCTCCTTGACACTACGGTTACACTGCGTCTGCATGCCCTGCTTCACTTTTGCGCTTGACAAATTTGCGCGGTGTTTATTTTGCAGAAATATCAGAAACGTACCGTATCGTACCTAGAAACGTTATTTGTCCCGTTTGTCCACAACCACTCTCGTGTGTGGTATTTCCTTGCCCCCTTACGTGAGCTTTTGCCTCTTCCGCTCTTTCCCTATGTATGCGAGCTGTGAATGAAGAGTTCAAGGTTGGTCTTCACTCGTTTCGTGGCTGTGTTAGTTTTACACCATTTTTTGTGCATCCTCTCCCTACTTACTCTCTATTATTCAATCTACGTCCCATCGGGACTGTTGCACATTAGTACAAAAGTACCGCTGCAATCTCGGCAATGCTTTTGCGTAGGATAACGCATAATTACTGCCGTCGGGTGGATATTCCGGCGAAGTTCAAGGAATTCCAGAGGGCATTGTGACCACTGTCGATGAAAAGGCCCAAACGAGTTTCTTGCGTCGCCACTCGTCTAGGACATCATATATACACGCACTGTGCATATATACAAGCACTGAACCACCCCTCGACGTGGCGTGCAAGACAGGTACCGCTACAGAAGCAGCAGCAGCAATGGAAAAGTAGAAATAAGAGGCAAAGAAAGCTTTGCTTTGAAATTCGAAGCAGTGACGCTAAACCTGGCACAATTGCGCACAATGCATAGTAAATTTTGCAAAGATTTGCATGCTTTCGATTTGACTAAGCATTTATTCGCTGATGTGTGCAAGGATAGCGCGACGCAGCGGCAGACGTGGACAGCAGGCCGACTGAGCATCTGGCCACAACTGCCAATTAGCAAGGGTCTAGCAAGCCGAGTGTCTAAAGTTGCAGGTCCGTAGAATACCGGACCACCAGCTCTACAAAGTGGGCACCAAGACACGAGGTTGCTAGGGGAGCTGGTCACCCAGTCCGCCAGGCGAGGAGCTGTACCAGGCCGTTACGAAAACTGTCCACTGGTACGCAGGCCGGCAGCAGGCAAGCAAGTGTACCCCGCCACAGGGAGCTAGTACACGCGGCATAAGGTCCGCACAGCATCAGGACACCTGGTATTTGAGGACTGTGATCTGTGCTCCGTCCTCCATTCGGACTTCCTCGACCTAAAGCTATGCTTCTGTGTCGCCTTTGGTTAGGAGTTGGCTTCACAAAGGCATATCTACATTAATTGGAGTGACCGACAGTGCAGCATGCGAAGCCTGCGGTACCGAAGAACATATTAACCACCTGCTGTGCCACTGTTCACGATATGCCCCAGAAAGACAAGAACTTGTTAACGCTCTCCGAAAACTGGACAATCGGCCGCTTTCCGTGCAGGTGCTGCTGAAACGACACCCTCATCGCTCGTCGGCCCATAAAGCGGTGAAGGCGCTTTTGTGCTTCTTGATGACGACGGGCTTGTGAGAACGACTGGCACTATTAATGCAATTTCTATTAGACCCCACGCGTCAGCGAACTCACCGTCAATTTCCATCTTTCCTTCCCTCTTCTCTCTCCTTGTCATCTTTGTTCTCCCCTTTCCCATTCTCCCGGTGTAAGGTAGCCAACCGGACGTGCTTCTGGTTGAGCTCCCTGCCTTCTGCTTTTCTCTTTCCTCCTTCGTGATCTGTGGCACCGCCGGTCAGTAAGCTGCCATTGGTGCCTCCGACGCTTCCTCTATGGCGCCTTACGCAGCTCCCTTCCATGGGGACGCGATTCTTCTTCCTGCCGTGGCCACACAATCGCTATCATCACGACTTCGCCCGCCTAAGAAGGTTCCCCGCTACTATTCTAATACAAACGACAGGCGGAGAGTAGGCAATATAAGTTCATGGTGCGCTCAAAAAGTTCACGGTGCACTCAGAAATACATTAACGTGTCATCAACACTTTATCTTATCAACAACACAGTCAGCTGGCAACTAATCGGCAACGCACGCACCGTTTTATGCAGCGACTGCGATGCCACTCTATACTCTGATCCCCCCCCCCATGTTTCTCTATTCATCTCTGCTTGAAGTTAAGCGTTTTCGCAGGCGACGCCACGTTGCTTTGATTTACGTCATTTTCGTACCTGTGCGAAAGCTTGAAAAGAAAATTGCTCGGTGGACCAAACCCTTGCTTTGCACCATTTAATAGTCACTTAATTCCACGTCTTTTCAGCGTGACCACGCGTTGAAGAGTGACATGCACGAATTGCTTCTGAGCCAAAGGGTGTGAACACGCCCACGAAGCTTCTAATTCCAACAAATGCTCTTCGTATGTTTGTGATCAATTTTTGCTGTGTTCGCCTCGCACATGATTGTCCCTGTTTTAACAAGCTCTAAAACTGAAATGCCCTCTTCTGTTTTTACGTGCTCAATCTCTACATAGGCACGGGCATCACATCACACGTGACACGCTGTCGCACCACTTGATGTGGCACAGCTGTCATAGGCAGCAGCCCGAGAGCTACCGATGGAACCCTCAGGTGCACAGTTGGCCTTTTTGTGCCCCCTACACCGTACCTTGCGCTCTTTCTCTGAATTGACGGTTGCAAAGTTTACAGGCTTGCTGTCGACTTCCACTACTCAGCCTTCAAGCACTGAGCTCTTGTCACTCCGAAACAGTGTCCCTTTGTCATGGATACCTATTGGGTATACCTAATTATTTCTAAGCATTTTAAACTTGAAGCGTTCATCGTGCCTCTCTGGCCAGCTCTTGCAGCAACCATGCGACGGGCCTTAAACTTTGCGCTGAGCCTTTGTGGGAGGCTTGAAATTTAGCTGAACGAAGGGCACCAGACTTTCGTTGGCCAAACAGTACATTTGTACGGCCAAACGCTGTTTTTCTGCTGTTTTAGCACCGTCTCGCTCACTGACTCGCTTGTTGCTCTCCCTAGCGTGATTTTTCTTGATACATACACGAAGATCCGCGCCAGATCATCCTAACTGCACTACAAAAATAATTACCTTTTCAATGATGGTACTCCTTGTTGGGTACGTTGGCGGATCCTGGCAGGCTCTCTAGGTGGTGAATATTGAGTGCAGGATCGCTTTACTGCATGACACGGCCAGTAAAATGCTTGCGCACACAACGCTGAATACATTCTGGTTCACGGGGCAAAGGCACACTAGACAGAAAAACCTGAATATGGCTACACTTACGAGTGCAGACATACACACCCGCCTAGACAATTATGAACTTCCTTTTCCGTCAACGTCACATATTTCTTTTTCCTCGCATATCTTCTTCACCTCAATAATAAGCCTTGCGTACTGATTGCAACTGCGAGCCGGAACGGTGCAGCTACAAAACACTAAAGTACCGGTGTACTTTCTTTAGCAGATGAAGAATGTACGCTCGTTTTTTTTTCTTGACAATACTACAGTATTCAATAATATGGTCATTCAGGCAATCACCGGCTTCCCCGATACATACCAGCAGTACTTATCATCACTTCTCAGACACTGACATGTTTACTTATGTACTTCTTGATCATTGTGGATAGAATGACACGCTTGGTATTACCGATTGTACAAGGTTTCGCTCTCTTAGAGTGCTGAAACGTGAACGTGGACATCTGTAAGATTGTGTATCCGGCCTCCGTCATATTGGCGACAAATCCAATGTATGTTCTGAATGTAACGGTGCCTCTCGTAATTGCTGATAATAGATGTCATTGTAGCTGTTCCCCGTCTGGTTCTGCTTAAGACATGTGGGATAGGCTGCGTAAAGACACGGTTGAGACATTGAGGTAATAAAGCAGCACGGCTAGACGAGCGTTCCCTAGAAAGTTTACTAGAGAGCATTTATCGTATACAGAAGACAAATTGGCGCTACATATTACATGCTATGCTTGAAGCATACAGTGGGTTTTCAATGATATTTTTGCCTTTCAGATCCAAAGTACAGGACACCGAAACCGAGAACTACGAAGTTCCCTCGTGGAACTTATATTCCAGGAGGAGCTGTGAAGGTGGGCTTGTGAATTTAGGAAATTTCTCGTTATCTTTTCAAAAAGTGAATGGGGCTGCCACTGTTATTGTGCGTAAAAAGAACGCTGCAAATTTTATATTGAATTTATGCTTCCGGCAAAGACGCTGAAAAGCTTTTACGAATGAAAGTCACATCAGGATTGTGGCAAAGGCTTTCGAAACACCATTCAGTGGCAACGAATAATAATTCAAAACAAAAATAAGTTGATATAACAAACACAAAGGAAAAATGAATCAGCTTGGTCACTGGCATCCACAAGAGAAAAGATGTTTTGTACAGAAAATATTCTGTAGTAATTATTGCATACGCGAAATTTCCATCACCCGAGATACAACAAAATGACATTGCCTACGCAGAAATAAAATTAATTGGGCGTCAATCAGACATCAAGGAATAGCTTGTGAGTGATGGGCACTGGAATAATCTCTGTTCAGGCGATGTCATTTGTGGGACGTTCACTGCCTTGCAATGCTGAGTGTATAAGCGCGTTCGAAATACTTCCGAGGTTTGCTCTTGTTTTGTTACCAGTACAAATGTGAAGCAAAAGTCAATGCATTATGCCTTTGTTTGCAATCAACGTGTAGGCCGTCAGCATATCGAGGTTTGAAACAGGTTGTAATTATTTCGCCTAGAGCAACCTGCATCAGTTTTTTTTTTGGCAATAACGAAACCTGAAGTCTATTATAAATTTTTTCCAACGTGTAAAAAAATTTGACACCTTACGAATTAGACAACAAAGCTCTGTCTCGGTTGTCTCCATGCAGACGTAGAGGAAGGCTGTAAAATGCAAATGCTACGCTATCAAGTGCCTAATGCGCCAAATTATCATACAGAGGCAACCCACATAGTGGATGAACCACGGAGTGAGCGAGAGAGGCGCACTGGATCTCATGCGTCACAATGTTTCCGGAAGTTTTGAAAATACGCAAATATTGCTTTTTCATGAATTTCACTGAAATTCGCTCCGGCTCATTCCACTTTGTTAATCCGAGCTCGATACGTCGATTTATTCTAATAGTAGCACAGTCCATACGAAAAACGACCCCACAAACCTGCGCGCTACAAATTGCGTATAAGCAGAATACTCAGTGGCACAAAGCAGACAGGAAAAAAGTACATTCGTCACATATACGTCGATTACCCTGCAGTTCATCGTTCACGCGTCACGAACGCTGTATAGGCAGAACCATCGGTAGCAACTGCAAACGATTGCCTAAAAATGTAATATGGGGATTTTACGATGCCCTAAACATATGACCTCATAAAGCACGCCGCAGAGTTATTTCGGATTTTGTCATTTTCATTTGTTTTACGAGCACCCAATGCACTGTAATCTGGCGCTTGTGCAATGTTCCCGAAACGGTATGCGGTTTCAATGGTCGGAGTTGAACTCGCAACCTCAAGTTCCGCATACCCAGTCAACAATCGTGGCAGCTACAAGCCGTTCATTTCCGTTGAGGAATTTGTATATTTTAACAGTTGAGAAAAAAAAACATGTTCTACATGTCGCCCTTAATTTGATAGCAGAGAACTTTTAGCGGCGACGACTTTGGTAACCATAAAATTTAGGCATTACACACAAAAACAAAGATCAATGCAATATATCACCACGTTAATCAGTAATATCTGCCATTTTCTGCCACTGCTCCTACAAGAGCATGTTGGAAACTGTCAGAGACCGCTCACCTATGACCGTGCAGGTGGAGTGAGCCTGACTGCCTGAAGCTTGACCAGCATGGAGGGCCCAGGCAGAGTGAAAAGGTGCTCCACGTAACGAGTAACAGAGACGAACGTTTAATATATCCTTATAGAGCGGTCAGAAAACGAGCTTCCTAACGGAGAGCAACACATGGTCAAGCTTGCTCAGCAGCTGAACGCTGAAGTCCGCCGGCGGAGGCGCCCTTTGTAGAGCCTGAAGGGCCCTGGCATAGGAGAAGGAGAGAACGAACGCTCTCCGCGCTTGCAGCCGCCACTCCGTACACGCAAGCCAGTTTAAGGAATTCTCTAAACGCCATTGGCATCAGCGTGCCGCGCGCGCCAAGGGGATGGAGTCCAGAACTCGAGCACAAAAACCAAAGTATTTTGTCGTTTCGGCCTCCTAGGCGCTTCTTTTTTAACAGTTGCGGGCGACTCGGCGTACTTAAACCATCTGGGCTTTCGCCGCTGCTTCGGCAACGCGCCATAAAAATTGTTCACCACAGTGGCTGCCCCGCCTGGAAAGGGAGATCCCGATGGGCAGAAGGCTGCATTCGCAATCCCGAGGGATTTCACTGGTGGTTGTAACCAGAGGAGGTTGTCCTACAGCTTGCATCCGGTAGATAACTGGCCAATTTCTTCCGACAGGCGCTTCATTCCGCGTTCAGAACATTGCTGAATGCTTTGTGAGCCCGACCTGCAGTCTCTGGTTCACGACAGGCGTCAGTCGGAGCCACACCGAAAACGCAACCACTCAGCCGCCAAGGACAAGACATATCCTCATTAAGCGTCACCAGGCTTAATTCCTCATTTTCAACGCCACGCTCAGTTACCAAAATAATGCAGCAGCGCAAATATCGCACATAAATTAGTCGCACTACAAGACACTTTCTGGACGAATAAAGCAAAAGAAAAGCCATAAGTGAAAAACCTCTGTCACGAAGTAAAACAACACGAAGTTGATACTATGGGGGTCTTTGGCCCCTTAAAGGGCCCCCCACCAGGTCTGGCCATTTTAAGCTGACAAGCGCAGATCACACGATGGGCGATAACTATCGTGTCTGCCAAGTATGCTATATGCTATAGTATTCTTTACATATGTATTGCTTCCCACCCTGCTAAAATCCCCAATGGGGATTTCAGTATTGATAAATAAATGATAAATAAAATAAGTATAACATCGCTACGCGTCGCGGCAACATCTCAAGTTTTAAACCTAACGCAATTTTCCCTTCTCCTCGCGGTCGCCGCACTCCAAGCCGGCGGGTGACGTACACGTGCTAGTGCATCTACGCACACGGGTTCGTTATGTGACGTCGCTCGTGGGGATACGTGACTTCGATAATTATTGAAGCCTACATTTGTTATTTGTCTATTATGTTGCTAGAATAGACGAATTGGAGCTTACGGAAACAATTATACACACCAACCGAATGTCTGCATATTTTTTTTTTTTTGTTTTACTTCGCACTGCGGCAACAGAGATGCACTTTCGTTTTGACTGCTTGTTCCCCACGTCGTGCAGTGGCGCGCAGACACCGAAACTGTCATTTTCCACCGTGTTCCAGCGCGGGCTCATGCTCTCTTCTCCGCTTGTGTATGCCTCAGTATTCGTGTAGCACAGACTCATGCAGCTAGTAAGATGTGGTCGTGCAAGCGCGCAAACTTGTGTGCTGCGCGAAACGAGACAATCGCAACAGCTCTCACGCAACGCCGTCAGCAGAAGTGCGCCGCGCCGCAAAAAGCGAGGAGAAAAAAAAATTGGCTGGACCCGTGACGCATACGTCACGCGACCCTCGCGGCCCGGTATGGGAGAACGCAGGGAGTTCGCTTGGGGAGGCTACGCGGGGCAAGTAGAGAGAACATCTACGTTTGTTGAAGCTCGCCTCCTGAAATCGTGGGTTCGCTACACTGAAGTATTTCTTTCTTGGCTATTACTGGGGGAGCCGATTTGATTTTTTTTACGGCAGAACGCTCCCTAGAGGACACGTAACAAATTCCAGTGTATAGCAAAAATTTGCTATGTAGCCTGGTGAGCGGCCCTTTAAGTATTTTGACTTAGGTCAACGGCTTTGCTTTTAGGGTCCTCTTTTTTTACGCACACAATGTATTTCTACAAGGCAAGGCTCCAGTGCAGGAGATGGCAATTTCTGGAGAAATTTGTTAGCAGAAGTTAATTTCCTTTCCCTTTATCTTCTGCTAGCTTCAACACTAGGGTCCGAAGTCGGCACCCCTCGATGTCTGGAGTGCACGGTGGCAGCGCGAAGCAAGAGCAGTTGTCCGGCAAAGGGACGCTTTATTTAAACGCAAAGGCGCCTGTCCAGGTCCAAGCCTGAACTTCCGCTCTCTCTCGCGCAACCAAAACATTACTCTTTAAACGCTCAGTTGCAAAAAAGGGTCACAAACCAGTCAGTCGCTCATGCGGCTTAACACCATTGCAACCAATAGCACAAAAACTTTCGTGGCAAACACGGCATTGATAGAAACAGTGACACAATCTCCTATAAGCAAGGGGATAGGTTTGCTGAAAGACGCGTCTCATCTCCCTCTACCCTACGTTAGGCTCCAAGTATTGGCTTTGATGTCCTCCGGTACTGGGGACCAGGCTCAAACTCGCACTTGTAGCCATAAATTGCCCTTGTCGTTCGCCTTTGTCTATGCACCTGCCCGCGTACTAAACATCTCTTGCAGGAAACGGCCACGCAAGCTGCGAGAATGCTTCTACGGAATCCCGGCTTGTTGGCGACACGTGTGCCTAACAGTGGGCTGCCCTGCCAGCTCTAAGAAAACTCAGTCCCGCGTGCAGCTGGGGTCAGGTTCGCTTGGATGCTCAAATCACCGTAATTGGAACCCGATGCAAATCGCACATAAAGGCATCCATCAGTCACAGCAGGCTAAGGGCTCGTAAAAATACCGTTGTTTTCTAGAGCCATCCTCCAAAGGCACACTCGGATGCCCAACAATGACACCGAAGCAGGATGGCCATGTGTCGCATCACCCAATTTCTAGAACTATGCCTCTCCGACTGGTGGCGAAGCCCAGAAACAAAGCACAGTCAAGACCGAGAATATCAGCGCGACATCTGGGAAGCGTGTGGGTGCTAGCGGTGGCGGTGACCTCAAGCACACCTCTTAGATTCACGCCAATTTCCCCGAACGCTTCCCATTCATCTCGGACCGTGTTCCATTTTGTTCCGAGCGAGGGTGCGCACTTGGCGAGTCTTCTGCGGCGCAACAACTAACGCATTTCTCTCAATGCGTGGGTGTCTGCCCCGTCGCCTCTTCGCGGAGCCAACCCGCGTCCTTCGTTTACGGCCAGTGGCCGATACAGCAATGAGTGAAATCTCCCTGTGCTTGCATCAACTGGGTCACACAAGAACAGCAACACCAACTCAATATACCTCACACTGACTGCTGATGTTGCAGAAAGGTGAGAGCACTGACCGATCTCAAAAAGTCAGTCTCTTCAGCATACGCTAAAGAGGAGGAAGGCTAAAGCCTGCGCGCTCGCGAAACATTCATTACATTACTTGATATTTTCGTTCTATTGCCTTGTTACTTTCTATCAATTTGCGACGTGGCGGAGAGGCTAGGTCTTTCGATGGTCCAAATAAATCTTTTCTCTCTCTCTCTCCGTCCGGACGTGGGAGCGGCCCGCTACGAGCTACTACCCGTTCCGATGAACCTTAACAAAGTTGCTCATAAAGCAAAGGTCGAGAGTTCGAGTGTCTTAATTAACTCAACCTCAAATAACTGCGCCTTAGTTATCTTCGCCCTAATTAACATCAAAGGTGGCTGGCTCAAGTGCCCTAAATCTATCTTAGTTAACTGTGCCTACTTCACGGTCGTCTTAACTGACGCCAAAGGTTGTGAAGTGGGTTCGAATCTCGGCCTTCACAGTGTCAGTTCGGACTTGGAGATATGGCTGGTTCGAGCATATCTCCATGTTAGCTCATGGGTTCCAGTGCCTTATTTAACTTCGCTTTAATTAGCACTAAATTTCGTGGATATGAGTACCGCCAAACATCGAGCGCTAGACGCCCACCAAAGCTTGTTGTTCGGACTCTCGACCTTCACGATGTAAATTCGAATCCAATTTGGAGATATCGCGACTTCGCTCATATCTTCAAGTAGGTTCCACTCCCACCAGGGGTCGAGGGTACGAGTGCCTCCGAATCGAACCGAGCGGTCACCGCGAAATGCCCAAACCAAGAAGCCAGCGTAGCACGCTTCTAGAACAACACTACGCTTGTCAAGCTTGCGCATCGAGCATACGCTGCCATGCCGTCTTTATTTTCCTCCACTTTCACCAAGGCGCAGACTGTCAGCATCAAACTTAGCATCCCTGGGTTGCGGCATCAGTGTGCGCTACCGGCCCCCTGTGCAGACAGAATGGTGAAATGGTTTGCGTGAACAGGTTACAAGTGTAAATAGTCAGCGTGAAAGGCATCGAGCAAATGCCACACAGCTCAGGTGGGCAGCACAAGGCGCTACGTCACCGGCAAGGGACTCGATGAACGGACGCTGTTCGGAGGAGCGCGCCAAAATAATGAGATGACGCTCAGCACTTGAATCTTGAAGGCGAAGGAAAGGCGAAGCTTGTGAAACAAATGGTGCGTCGACGATGTCTCGGCAAACATGGTCGGCGGCGCATCACTGACCGAACAGATGCCAGGCGTGTGGGGTGCGCGCACGAGCAAGGCAGTCGAAGAGGTAGACGGGCCACGACGCGTGCGCTGCGGCTCGAGGTGGCGCGCCCTCTCGGGAGGCGAAAACGATCCGGCACAGCTGGCGACGGGTTGCATCATGAGTGGGTTTAGGGCTTGCCGGGCAGTGCTAGTATAGGGCCCTTAGGAGTGTCTGGCTGCTCGGGGATGACGAATGACGGGGGATGCAGCGTAGCTGGCATGCTCAAGATGTAGCTTCATCAATTTCCGGGGTCGAGAAGATCGCGGCTTGTTTCTGCTCGGGCACCAGTTGGAATGGTGGGAGTCGACAAGGTGCAGAGCCGGCGCGCCGACTCGGAGGCTGGCTCAACGGACGGTGTAGACGGATGGGGTGTAGGGTTCATTGGAGGCCGAGTGGCAGCTGCGATGTTGTTTGAGACGAGGTTGATGACTTGCGGTGCGGGAGCTGCCGTTGTTGGTGCCAAGAAAAGCAATGAAGGTGCCGGCATCACTGTCGCGTCGATACCGTCGTTGAGCGCACTGGGCACGTACTTACAAGAGACTTTAAAATATTTAGTCACTTGCTAGGTGGAGGTCGACTCCTCCGCTCCAAATGCGCAAAGTAATGATGGTCGCTGCACAACGCGTGTATTATAAGAGGTGTAGTACAGCGAATTATACCATTTATTTGTAATATTTCTTATGGTTTGTGTTTTCCTTCATACAAAATGTTGAATTTAAAAGTAGCCAGCGAGGATACAAGTAGCGAAGCGCAGAAACTTTCCCTCCGCGAGCCTTCAAAAGTTACCAAACCTGGGGACCCTGGTACGTTGGCGGAGGCGTTCTTCATTGTGTCTGGAAGGCCCTCGCTAAGCGGAAATAGAGAGCGAAAGCTCTCCACCCTTGTTGCCGCCGCTCGGTACACGCAAGCTAGCTCAACGGATTCTCTAACCACCACGGAAATAGCAGAGAGAAAGGCACTGACGCGCACACACGCGCACAGACACCACCGGCGTCCTTCTTACGGAGGAGGAGATGGAGGAACGAATGAACATGCAAAGCTTAACCGTGCCGCTCGCTAAAGAGGGACAGTACTGGCGAGCCTACGCAAACATCAGGGCACCGCGCGCGGGGTGGAGGAGGCCAGAATTCGCGCACCATGGAGGAAGGAAAATACTAGGAAGAAGCGTCACGTGACAATTTTGAAGCCTACTCATAAAAAATCTACATAATTAGATGATGTTAAATAGGCCCTCATGTGATTGACAAGCGGTACCCTTAGTCGGCTCGCTCTGGTTGCGTCTGCTTCGGGGATTTTGAAGTATGCGCACATAGTAGCCGCGACAAACGCACGCCGCTCTTGAGTGAAAAATAATTCAAGTGTGCGAACCAGCCTGGTGACACTCCCAACCGCCACACGGCTCGCCGCTTAAGCGGAAGCTTTAGCTCGGGCCCAACTCTGACGCGGCCTGTTCAAATACATGTAAAACGCAAAAACATTTTTCTGAGATAAACCAGCCGAACCGATTTTATAGAGATTTGTTGGATTTTATAGAAAAAGTTGAATTATAGAGACTGTTGATAGCGGAGTTTCGATTTAGGTTCTGAATCTTGTTAAGAAGATTTTCAAAAATTTGAAAGTTTGAAAAATATATACGAAGTTTACGGATTCATAGCTCTGCATAAAAAAAAAACAGATATCGCGGTTCTATAAACGGAATCCATTACACCTTGAAACCGGACAAATTCGATATGTCATTTTATATCTTACGTATATATTTAACTTTGCTCACAAGGGTTCTGCAACAGCTATATTTACATATTACTAAATTATTTTAGATTCATGTGTAACATATCAATTTTGTCCGCTTTAGATGTACTATTAGATGAAATTCACTGGTTTGTATTATGAATTTTGGTTGGTGAGTTACAGAGTTGTAAACTTTACAGTTTAGTATTTTGAAAATTTTCGATGTTTCCCAAATTTTAATAAAAAATTGACGACCTGAATAAAAAATCCGGAACCAACAGTCTCTAGATTTTATGTTTGCAACATACCTCGTTAAATTTGGTGCAGTGTTTGTCGAGAAAAACGAATTCTCCCTTTACATGTATTTAGATAGGAGCACTCGAGCTAAAGCTTCCTCTTAAGCAAGCAGCAGAAAGGCGCACACGAAGGCGTTGGGTAATTAACCGGGATTGTGCCCAACAACCCGCGACGGCCACCTCAAGGACGACTGGTCGCGTTTTTTATTTATTTATTTATTTTTATTTTGTGATACTGTCAATCCCATCAGGGATTTTTACAGGAGTGGGTTAGAAGGGTCTGTAGACAGTAGTACAGGCATTTACATAAGAATACAAAAGGGCACTTGGCAAGAGTAGAGTTTCATGGACCTATGTTAACAGCAATAAGTATGGCAAAAACATAACGCAGAAAGAGCTTATTTCAATTACATAGGATGTTTTGCAAAGAGACAAAAAGGAAGAAGGATAAGCATATGGTTATACAATTGATAGCACCATACATCATTTCACATCACACATTTCCAAAAACATTTGGTAATTAATACAATGATAAAGACAATGTTGATAACATCATTTAGTAGTGATTGACACTACTGTTGCGCCAACGATTTCAACAAATTTGTCAACAGTGGGCTGTGAGACTACCGTCTGGGCTAAAGCATTCCAATCGCGAACAGCTCGCGGGAAGGACGAAAAGCTGAATGTATTGTTAGTGCAAGAATATTCTTGGAGTGTTAGGTGATGCTTGTGACCGGTTTCTCTGGATGTGTTATAGGAAATATAGGAGTTAGAATCCACATGTACCTTATTATGCAGGATGAGATACAAAAATTTGAGTCGGTACAGCATGGCACGACTGCTTAGTGTATGAAGGCCTATTTCGGATAGCATCTGAGTAGGCGAGTCGGTGCGCCGAAATCGGTTACAGATAAACCGCGCGGCTTTTCGCTGGACAGCCTCAAGAGTGGTGATTTGATTTTGGGCAAAGGGAAACCACGCCACGTTCGCCTATTCTAAGATAGGACGTATGATTGCAACATAGGCCAAAAGCTTGGCCTCCTTCGTAGAGTAGACTCGGCGTATTGTCCTCCTCACACAGTCAGTCGCCGCAGCAGACATCGTGACGGCTAGAGGCTGCGCAATGACGTCTTGTCGTCCGTTCAAAGCAAGTCTCCACAGTAGACCTGGTGGCGCCGTTCGGCTGGAGACTGACGGTCGGTTCCTAGAAAACGCCAACACCGCTGCTGCAGCTGGCTGGGAAAACTTTTTATGCCGATACCTCTGCAGGTCGTTCCTAACAGCGCTCAAATGAGCGGTAAGGGTCCGCAGCGACTGCTTTTTTGTGTAAAAAAAATCGTCCTGGACGCCGGGACACACGGGAGTGGCAGGGAACCAAGAGGCGGACAGGATAGCTCGAGGGTACACTTATTACCGAGCATCCAACATAGGCGACCTCGAGGAGACCGAACCTGTACCCCAAGACTATTCGGCGATACTAAATTACTACAAGGGCTGCAGAAAGCGGTATCCACCACCGCACAACTCCCTTAGCAGAGAGGACTCTGTCGCGTGGAGGCAGCTACAAACGGGCTCGTATCCGAACCTAAACGTACTCAGCAAAATTTATCCCACACAATACAATGACAAATGCCCCTGGTGCCACGAAACACCCACGCTGTATCACATAACGTGGGCATGCCAGAAGATAGACGTGGTACCCGTTATACCAAACCCGAGTGCGGAGCAATGGGAGGGAGTGCTCTCCAGCGATCGCCAGGTCGACCAAGAAGGTCTGATTCGGCGAGCACAACTGGCAGCAGCATCCAGCGGAGCCCTGGACTAAGGGCAACCGACCGTTGTGCTAGAAGATGGACGATTCCATCTGAAGACCGCAGAAGACCAGTGAATCTAGAGCTGATAAAGTTTTTCACTCACTCACACTCCTGTTTTCTACCCAACGCTGGACGGGCGGGCTTGGCCATATTTGAGGCTGTGCCGGCCCTCTGTTATGGCAGACGGTCCCGATCGACGCAGTCGTTCTGCTCCATGTTTTCTGCCTCTCAACAGACCGGCGAGACCTCAATAGGCAAGTCTCAATAGCGCAAGTGCGTCGCACCACACAATCTTACAAAATAGTGCACGTAAATCTCAAAGAAAGGCGATGACTTCGGCATTTAGAGTGCAGTGTAATGCTATTTGTGTCTTTCACAACTAAAGATGCCCAGCAGAACCTTTTACTCAGCAAACACGCGACAAATAACTATCCCTCGAACGATCTCATCTCATCCTATACAGGTGCGAGACAGCAGAATAAAAATTAGCAAGAAAATACACACCGGAGTTTGAGGTACACAACGGCTTATTTGGCGAAACAAAATACCCCAATGCGGCCGGCATACTCTAGACGGGTTTCGAGGGGAGAACGCCGACTAACTGCGGTTGTAAGCTCAAGTGATGCTTTGAAAATTATGTCGCCATGGGTCTGGCTCCCCAGCCTATTTCATCGCTTCAAGGCAACGCATTGGAAGCGAAGAACCACGCCTGCGGCAGAAGAAACCCACGCGTAATACTTCGTGCTTTTCACGGCAGGAGCCCCTAAGCCACTAATCATTACCACGTACCAAACACGAATGGTCCGGCAACAATGTAGGTCTATTCCTACCCAAAAGGCACCGCGCGGAAGACCCCGGCGAGCAGGAGTCTCGGCTTCAGAGGAGGTTGGCTTGCAAAGACTAGCAGAATGACGTGATGCTCCCTCCTAGTTTTTTTAACAAAGCTTTCACTTCATAGCGCGCACAAACGGTAACGTTTTTTGGCGGTTGCGGCCTCTTAAGCGTTTCTTTAACGGTCGCAGGCGGCATGGCGTACTGAAACAATCCAGGTTTTCACGGTTGCTTCGGCGGCGCGACATAAATTTGCTCGCCCCACAGGCTAGTCGTAACAACGCCAATCGAGAGTGCAAGGCTGTATTGTATAATAAAAAGCAGAGACACATTTGCATACTGATCTTATTTGCACGTTTACTCATAGATACCTAAAAATAAAGAATTACTCGAATGCTGAATCGAGAGACTCAACGTTCGCATCTAGAGTTCAAGGGGAACGAAAATTTGATTTCTCAACTAGAAATGCCTCATAATTGTTGATCACCATAACATTTTTTTTATTATTGCAGGTGCTTGAAAACAAGAAAAGACTTGTACAAGTCCTAACAACCACAAACCGATGGCTTGCAAGCGAGTGTTTCTGTATGGACTCAGATTACGTTGCATCTTTTCCGCCCCGAAATGTCGTCCGCACGGTCTCGTGCAGGATGTACCGTAAATTTGGGTGAGCATTGGCTGGTAATTCTTAAAGTAAATTGTGACACAATCTCCAGGACAGAAGCTTGAAAAGCAAATGCGGGCTTTCTCAAATTTTATTATCAGCAATTATTTTGTAGTACGTTGCTACTTGAAGTCCACAACAATTGCTTAGAGTGACAGAATTCAACAAAAATAGCACTAGTTAATTCAGTGGAACTTCACGCCATCGCGCGATCTGCTCTAGCATGCATGACGTTAACGATAAAATTTAGTACAAAATCAAGCGAGATGGCAAATTTTCAGCTTCTTTTATTAGAAATGCCGTGATCTTAACAAATATACATTTATGATTATAAATATGTTCAAAGGTCCAATATTTATACTGCTTACGGAAAAATATTTTATTTAACGGTACCCCACAGAATATAACCTTAGTGGGATAAAAATAGCAGGCAAATCGCTTTCCCTCCTAGTACGAATTAAATAAACTGGCATTGGACATAGTGGCCATTGCAAAATAGTAATTGCAAAACCTAATTTAGGAAGTGAACAAGAAAATGAGAGACGCTTTCACCGTGGAAAGTTGAATATTTTTATTGGGACTGCAATTTTCGTGTCTCACTTCTACAGAGACTCAATCAAATGAAATGTACTTGCGGTACAAATGTCAGCAGCTCAATAAAAGGCTTAGCCGACTGCCTTGCGCGAAGCTCCAACTTACATTACAGGATGAATGGCTGAAGACCGTAGTTGAAAACTTCCATGCAAAAGAAGCACACAAAACGAAAAGAGGTATGATGGCTTCCAAATGTAAAGAAGTCGCTAAGTGTAAGAATTAAGAAAAATGGGCTATAACGCTTGCCACATCTTCCGAACAACTTCTAGAACAACTTGCCATCATCTTCCGAACAAGCAGACAATAGCATATGTCTCTAGATTTTTTGGCCGGACTTCAGCCATGCATTCAATTATTCAAAGACAGCTTTCATAAGGAACAATGCCTCCAAGTCAACTTCAATTCCTCGGGTCCATACATTCGTAATGCCAAAATACTGTCATTCAGCAACTGGCGAACAAATTTACATGAAACACGGCAATTCAGGGACACATCCTATATTATGCCGCCTCCAAAAGCGAAATATTTATTTAGGTCATCAGAATCTCTACAGACACTGCCCAAACTTAGTAAAGAAGTCACAGGCCTGTCCGGTACACGCAACACTGCCAAGCGTAAGCTGGGGGAGTAGTGGCTCCATAGGAGACCATGGTAAATTGCTCCCGCATTGGCGAAGCTGCATCCGGGGCCTCATTTTTGCAGCATGCACATGGCGGTCTTCGCTGCGAAGGTGTGCCTAATTTTCGGCGGCACGCAAGTGATATTGTTCGTGAAGAAGCGGTTGTGCCTCATTTTCGGCAACACGCACATCAGCGTCTTCGCGGCGAAGCTGCCGGGTCGCACTTACAGCAGCAGGTTCTTGAGCGTCTTGGTGGCGAAGCTCTTGGGCCGCGTTTTTCGACAGCACGCTCTGGTGTGCGTTCGCGGTGAAGTCCGTTTGCGGCATTCTCACTTGTACGAACTGAATTGTACATCCGACGGCCACGGCGACCTGCAGCTCGTGTTTCTCGACAGTTGTCTGCTGAGCCGGACGTCGCCATGTTGCAGCCGCATGCCTAGCTCTACGATTCGACTCTTCAGCGATAGTTCTCACCTTGCGAGGTGGCGCCATAACCTGTACCTAAGGGACAACATGGGTATCGAGACTACGCGACGTACATGTCACATCCCTTGACACGTAGCACGATGCGATGCAAGTGCTACGTGTCGTGACACCTGGTGGAGCACAACGCAATTGCAATGCGTTGTACAATGCAGCGTTTGCACGTATCGACGCTACGCGATGCGTGACAAGTGGCACGATATGGTGCACCTGATACATGGCGCGAAACCCGGTGCAATAATATAAAACTGCCATAGATAGTATGCCCTTATCGATACTACAGGGCACACATCGCCCAGCGCACGAGTCCTCGCGTGCAACGACGCCTGTATAGGGCATGCTTCCGCAGCACCTTGCAAGTGTTGGCGTGGCGCAGTGGTAGAGTTGTGGCCTTCTGCGCAGAGGGCCCGCGCTCGATCCCGGCGGGATTGTCTTTTTTTCATTTCTGGCGATAACTGAGACGGGCACCGGAGGCGGCAGAGGCGGACAACATCGCCTACCCAAATGGCTATTGGATTGTGCTCATAACAGCTTACGCTGTGACAAAGAAATGAAACACAAGTTTTATAGATACGTAATACGGTACCGATAACAGGTATGCCGATTCGGAAAGCCTCAGTTCTCCATAAAGTGAGCAGATGTGCGCGTGATATATTAGTTTACAGCTTACGGGACAGCCAATTGAAAAAGGCAACAGAAATTTCTATCGGGACTGCATCAATTTCCTTCGTACGCCAGAAGTTCCTGCCGCTTTTTGTAGTTGCGACAGACATTTCAGGCGTTACGACAGAGAATCCGAGCTCGCAACAGAAGTATGCTGTTGCGAAGACCAAGAGTCCTGAAGTCGCAACCGAAACGTTCTGTCGTGACAGCAAAAGTTCTGAAATCGCAACAACTTTCTATCGCGACAGCAATTCTAACGTTACGACAGCGATTGTGACGTCGCAAGAGAAACATTATGTCACAACGACCAAGAGTTATGAAGTCGCACCAACTTTATATCGCGACAGCAATTCTGCCGTCGCAACAGGAATTTGCGGGACGGTGGGAACCAATAGAATCAAGTCGGCATGTCTTTGAGTTCACACTAAACGAGTATGTCTTCCAAATCAATCTGTGGTTTCTTTCAAGGACTGTTTAGCACGTTCAAATCAAGCGAAGAGTGAAATTAACCAAGGTCAATATAACGGAAGTTGATTGTACAGGAAGCTCCCTCAATTGGTGCAGCTCACAGCACTAAAATATCGTTCCTTATTGCCAACTTAACGACTTACAAGCTTGCAAATTTGCAATGTTTCAATGCACAAGAATTTGTGTAAAAATATTGAAGGCCTCAAAAAATTCTACTCCTTGGAGTCGATACATTTTAACCCTAAATTTTAAACAGAACAAAATCATCATATGCCGTGTGGTGGATGCCGAGCAATTCTATGTCTGCCTTTCTCCCTGTTTCTTAATGATGGTCTATGCCAGTGTTCAGGTCTAGAATGTATGTAATAGAGTGCATTCGTTATCGCGTTAGTCAGTCTGCAGTAGTGCCTAGATTGCTGGCTTACGTGGCAATATTCAACGACGAGTAATTAACTCGGTACGATCGAGCTTGTGTCCGTCACTTCAGCGGACTTTATTGTTCAGCACAGAATGGAGCTTTTATTTGCTAAATGTCCTTATGTATTAATTACTGCGGCGTAGCAAATATTTTCACGCAAGTGCCATTTTCATGAACGTGACCAGGAATGAACGGCTACTTCTAAAGTCTCTCCAATGCAAGACTGATAATTCCCTAAAATTAGTAGCACACAATACTGCTTTCACTTATCAACATTGCATTTCTGGTTACTATGCTTACCGTGCAGTCAGCAAAATTCTTCACGTTCACGCACGGTGCCCAGATAAAGTTCCATAAAAAATATTACTACTCTACCAAGACTTACCTGAGCGCGTTTGTTTTATTTCAGGTTGTTCGACAACGCAATGGTAAAATTGTGAGTCAAGCAAAATTTATTCTCTGGCATATTATGATGCTGAAGTGATCCTAGAACTTCGAACGAAGTAAAACTCTGCGGCGCGCAAGTAAACGCACCACAGATTAAATGTTCACGCAGTTGTAATACACAAAATGTGTGTATTCCTTATATCTTACAAAGTACGTTAAGTAGGCAAATATTCCTTACTGCATGGGGCGAGCCGATCCTAATTACCGCCTTTAGGTCTTTTTTTTTCTTTAGAATAAATGAAGCCAAGACGGCTTTTTTTCCATTTTGTGCTGGCGTAACATGGGCGTAACTTCGAAAATTATATTATGTTAAAAATTGAGCTCATAATTGTAATGTCATAGAATAAGTGATTAGGTAGCATGTCCACCGCTATCTATGCTGTGAATGAAAAAAGACAGGGACAAGAAAGGGAAGAAGGCAAGGAGGTTAACTAGACGTTGTACATGTGGCTACTCCATGAAAGAAAACAAAAACATCTTGACTTCTGCTCCAGGCAAGAAAGTGCTGGGAAAGTGGCTAATGATCAGTAAGCAGGTTGCTACGTCATGAACCGAAAAAAATAAGAATCGCTTACGACGAGGTGAGGTCACTAAGCTGGCTTTCAGTTCTTTCTAAAATGCCAAAGTAAAAAAATATGTAACCACGTCATTACGGCTGATGCGAATTACTCCGGGACATGTGTAACAACCACGGTTAATTGATGCCATTATACTTTTCACTGGGCTGCATTTTACGTAGTGTTAACGTGCTTTTCTGCGGAAACATTATTGCTAGATCTGCCAGTACGCTGCGCATTAAGCTTGCGTCAGTCATATTAAGCTGTTTTGATTTGTCTTTTTTGGTTAAGCCTTTAACCGACAAAATACGACATACTTGGTCTGCAATTTCGTATTGCTTTATATATTCTTTATTTTGGACAAATTCATACCAAGTGAAATACGAAAACGTTTCGACATACTTGGTCTGCAATTTCGTATTGCTTTATATATTCTTCATTTTGGACAAATTCATACCAAGTGAAATACGAAAACGTTTCTCGATATAAATACCCGAGTCAGATACAGTAGGTCATAAATATTCTTGAGCTTCCAAGTAAAGGTAACACAAGAGTCTACGAATGGCGTTTGGTACTGTCATGCAAGGTGGAGCGCACCGGTTTTTAGAGTTTTAGTAATGATAAAAACAGATTAAATGTCCTTTGTACTCTTCAAACAAAGAAACACTTTCCATTGTGAACATTTGAAACAGAAGCGCCTCTGTGCGATAAACCAATGCTGGCCTCTCTGCTAAGCAGCGCCTAAAGAAAAACTAAAGGATGGCATTTGTGCGGACGCTAGGCAGCTTGCCACAACATTTGAAGGCTTTTTTTAGGAATTTTGATGTGTTTCTGTTTAGAAAATGTAGCTATGTTATATGTTCTAGACTTGGTTATACAGAGCTGTCTCTCTCCTTTGTCGCTATCCGTTCGTTTTTGTCAGTAGCAAGACTCAAGCGGAAACTTATCTCTTCGGAGTCGTCGAAGAAGTCTGAGTTTACTCAGCCTACACAAGTAAATATCACGTGGAGAAGTAGACTGGACAACAAAGTCAGCGAAGTCGCATTATTGCTGGCTCAAGACTGCTGTCTAGTTTTAGGATCCACATTTTGATGAGTTCACATTATCGCGGCGTGAATGAAGCTCCTGGTAGATTGGAAAGAGTTGAATTTTTTTATCGCCCCTCACTGCCCTCTTGATATGGCACAGAATAGCGTTTCGTCCTTGGCTAGGTAGACACTACTGCAGTTAATAGGAGTTCTCAAAACGACGTATTTTCTTAAATTAGTTCATAAACTTAAGATCGCTTCAAATGTACGATTCAAACTCTGTCTTTCTTGTAGATGTAATGTTCACCTAATAATATTTGCCCGATGTTTATCAAGGCCATGGAAAGAAAAACATCAGGCGCGCAACACGGAAAGTCAACCCCTAGCTGACAGCCGAACAATTTTGTTGAGCGTAAACAAGCACCACCTAAAGGAATCGTCGATAAACAATAATCAACTGCCAAAAACACTTTCACAAGGCCAACGTGTGTTCTTGATGCTCTTGTCTGTGCAATAAAAATAAGTTTTCTCATTGTCGAGAATCTGACCACAGCTAGTGCCTAGAAGAGAACGACGAAGCCGACAGGTTTTTTTCTACAACAGCATCGACGTGCTCATGATCGATATTTTTGTGAATACCGCCACTGAGCAGGTAACTGAATAGAGGTTAAACTAAAAGCGCGGACTAACCATTCGATTTGGCTTGCTTTTGTGTATCTTTTCGTTAGCCCAACGACATTGTTGAGCTGCCGGTTAAGGGTTTCCCACCAACGGAGACGTTACGGATCTATTTCGCAATAGTTGAGGATTGTTACCATAACCTTTCATTTCCGCTATAAATAAATTTTCGCGAGTCACCATAAACCTAGTTATTGGCCTCCGTTGCGTTTCTCCACTTCTGCGCACTGTGCCATAGTGTATTCATTTGCCACTTCTTTATTTCTTCGCATGTTTCCTTTGCCTCTGTGACGTCGTGCGAACACTGATGTTTCAGGATTAGCCTTGAGATTAGAGTTGGTTTAAGAATTAGATGAGAAATCGCGAAAGCTTTACGCACGTACATTCCGGTGATGCAATCAATGGCTGCACATACCATCATACATAATAGCCTAGGTGTTCCCAGCAACCCCCAATTTGTGTGCTTTCTTTACCTCTATAAAAATAAACCGTGCCGCTTCTCATGGCACCAAGCTCCATCTGCGTTCTCATAAAATTCGCTCTTTCCTTTAGTCCACTGCAACACACTTCATACCGTCTATCCTTTTAACTTAGAAAATGATATAAAGCATGTCCAGAACCGTTCTGTGTTTTGCCATTGGGTTAGATTTTTCTAAGAGGTGACATAGCTTGAATTGCCTAAGTATCTAATTACACTATCTAAGTACCAAATCATAAGAACAAGTGTTCACCTTTTCAATCGGGCACTTTGTATGGAATCGGAAATTGCGAAATTGAAACTCAGCCGTAGCGAGCTTACTTCTGCTAAGATGAAATACAAACACTAGCACAACCTTAGGACTACGTTCAAGAAGAAAGCGTGATACATGCCTTGACGAACCAGGTAATCTTGTCCCGAACTGACAGACGCAGGTCTTGTGAAAGAGTGAATTGCTGCGTCAATGTATGTTGTAGCACATTTTAGTTAGGAATACCTGCACTAGTCTTGCGATTACTTGTGAGCATAATACATCGCAGTTTATGAGCAATAACTTTGTAATTTCTGAGTTTGCTTCAAGTAACGTCCGTCTCGTTTCGCACACCACATAAACAGGCTGACTTGAGCCATCAGCTTCACGCAATCTTTAAAAAAGATCGCTCCGCACTCAATAAAATCAGTACGTTTGAATAATCCATCTGGCCCTTTCTTATTTTCTGAAATTACTTACTGCCGCTGCTGTGGGCCCCACCGTAGGCGCTGTCATTCTTTATGCTGCACGGTGCCAGCGCTAAGAGACTGGAAACAAGATGAATGCACAACCTAGCGCCGTGTAGGCATCTTCATATCTTCATCGACATCTTCATCGCCTCCCAGCGCCGGTATTTGATCATGTCAAACGCGAACAAAATTGCCTGAATAGCCAAGGTCATTATGTTTTGTTCAGGCAAAAAGAAAACAGAAATCCCACGACTTCAACTCATCCCCCAGAACAAGATGATGCGTACACATTCTGGAAGTCATAAATAAAAAAGTAAAAAGCCATGTGAGAAATGAAACCTAAGTTTGAATTACCAGGCCGCACCAAGGGAAAGAAATGGGCACCACGATCTCTACACATAGAAGCAAAGCCATCTTATCGAGGACAGCTTTGTTGCGCAGCATATATTGTCGTGCTTCTCAGCCACTGTACTGCCTGTTGTGCCTTCCAAATCATGTGTACAGACGCCACCGCTATCAGTGTCTACCTTCACACCATACGCAGCACACATTTCGACTAGTGAATCTATCTGATAGGGCGCGGGTTAGTGCTTTCCGTTTCATTCAGGTAATTTACTCACCGGTATGATGGTATCAGCACGCAAAATTTCGGTCCTATACAGTGAAGGTGGAGCACATGATTACAATGCGGCTTGTCGGACAGCGACAGCGGTGAAACTAAAAAAGAGGAGGACCAAGACAACAAGCGTAGTTTCTAGCTTTCAGAATTTGTAGTAGTAAAAGAGCCCAAAGTTTTTCACACTTTTGTGATGGTGGTTTCCAGCGCTTGTAATTCATTCTATATACCACAGTTTTTTCAGGCTTCACCGACTGCGTGCGCCACTTCCTTCTAACTGCGCCGGTAACTTCTTGTATAGCCTCAAGTGCTACATGATCGCTTTCACCATTGTCATTGTGAGGCTACTCATTTGATTGGCCTGTTAGCGCTGTCCGTGGGTACGGGGACGCGACTGTACTGGACAGCTGTCATCACGATTGATGAAACTCGCTTGGCCATTTACAGTTTGTTTTTGCTCGACAGTTTCCGTTCGTGACTAACTCCATGTCTCCCTTGCACATGTGCAATTGTGAAGTGCTTTTTCGACGGAAATCCCGCTGGTTCATAGTTCACGATTATCATGAGCGAAGCTAATTTCATCGTACTAATAAGTGCATTAGAACCATGTTGTCTTTCAAGCGCCTTAGCGTTTTGTCTGCGCTCCTTTGCCGTGTCTTGCGCACAAAAATACGTGCGCATGCCCGAGGACTCTTCACTAGAGGGCTGCAGTACGAAGTGTTTATAATATGTTTAGTGCCAATACTGTGCTAGTGTGCATAGTAAAAAAAAACACAGCACGTCCTGTGTAACTTGCACATTTGTTTTGCCTGTTACTGATGTTACGGGAGAGTATTTAGCTGTATGGCATCAATTGGTCAGGTGGCGAGGATGTAAAACCAGTTGCCTTCAAAAGATTTCGCTATTATAACCCTGCACTTACCGATAGGGTCAGAGTAGTACACCTACCGTATAATGTGAAAGGGGAAAAGTTGTGGAAAGGAGCTGCACATTAAACTCACACAGATCTTTTACAAAAAGAATCTTATATTTATGTGGAACCTTCACAGGTTCCCTTTGTATCTTAGGGCTACAGTAAGGAAGATGGCAATTTTAATCTTTTATGAACGTTCGTGCGTTTCAATAGTTTGATAACTAGTGTAGTACTTATGCAAGAGAGTAGGAGAACCATTTTTTTTTTTTTTACAAATGGCACTTTGCCTGTTTTTTAAGACAGAATATCGTTCCGTTGCATGAATTTAAACATTTTAAGCGCAAGTAAGCAAAGTGCTCTTTTCTTTATTGCAGCACGGCACAAATTATGTTCGAGCTTGATGTTGAAGAAGGCATCACTGTATTTCACCTAAGGAGATACCGATCTGGTGCAGTATACTTTTACTGAATTTTAGCGGTTGCAAACGCTCAATGCAATTCTTATATGATACGTGTTAGCCAGTCACATAACATTTCGCGTTAAACTGCAGTGCAAGAAAACTGTAATATACGCAATGAAAAATATGTACGATTACAGCAGACTGCTTAAAAGTGACCGTATTTTTTTAATGTCATGAAGATATACTGTGTTTTTAGGCCTCTATAATGACGAACGTCGAATAATACCCAGGAAAGAACGTATACGCATTTCATTGTTACTGTGAAGTGGACTTCAACAGGCGTCCGCATTTTCTTTTGCATCATTTATTGCAATACCACATTGCAAAGAGAAAACGCGATTTTTTTTCTTACTTTGAGTATGATGAAGAGGGCAAGATACCCAGTAGTTCATGTCGAGTGACCCAAGTTTACCACAATGAGCTTTAGTCAAGAGCAGCGCACACCCTCTGTCTCAAGATGACTTGAGTTGTACAGCTGGACAGGAAGATGGACGATAGATAGCCCAAAAGAAAGCTGGTGTCACATCGCCAACAATGCCAATCAGATATTTAACATATTAGACTTCTCAAGAAGGTTGCTGACTACATGTTCATTTGATTGGCAGTGAAAGCTTTGCTTTTTCTTAAATACTCTGCATTAGCTGCAGTGAGTTAAACTGTGTCTCAGATAAAGCAGGCCACGCTGTTAAAAAGAAAGCGCTACGGGATGCGTCCATCTGACAATAAGTGTTCTTTTAGCAGTGACTTGTGCACGCTGGTGAATATCTCTTTTCTAATTGATTAGTTAATTAGGCTAAACAATGTACCAATTCTAGTTTTTCTTATAAGTGCGTAAGATCGAGTATCAAATTGCCTGTCACCTCGAAAAACATTACCTTCACGAGTTTCCAGCTAGCCACTTTGTTCCCCGCCCTTTTTCCTGTGCTTTCAAGTTGTGGAGCAAAACGCGAAAAAATAATCGTAGTGAAAGTTGGCCCACGCATCTCGTGCGAAAAGGTAGCGCTGACAAAAGAGGCACCAAAGAATTAACGCAGCTCAATGGCTGACTAAGTGATCACTGCTGCTGCGACCAAGCCACCACGTGACGCTGTTTTCAAGAGAATTCTGAACCGGGCGAGAGCGGCACTTAGCAATGCGACTGAAGCGAAGTAAAAAGAAGAAAGTCGCAGTTCGGCCAGAAAAGCGAAGCATCAATTGCGATAGCCAATTAGAGGGCAACTGTACCAAGTGTGGACAGCAGTTTTATTGGCCATATAAACTTGTAAACATAGGCACACTAAGTAAATTAAGAAGCATGGTGCCACGCGCGCACAAGCAAGCATAAACGCATCTGCCTCTCTGACCGCGGACACTCGCTGTCGAAACGCTGCCGTGAGGAAACGCGGCAGCAGCAGCGAGCGAAGTGGCATTCGTGATATCTATCGCTTCAACGAAAAGTGAGCTCTGACAACAAACAGCACGCACAAAGCTACGAGCCGCCGACGACCTAGGCGCTGCCCCCAACGCATATCGCACCCGCTGTGGTTGCTCAGTGGCTATGGTGTTGGGCTGCTGAGCACGAGGTCGCGGGATCGAATCCCGGCCACGGCGGCCGCATTTCGATGGCGGCGAAATGCGAAAACACCCGTGTGCTTAGATTTAGGTGCACGTTAAAGAACCCCAGGTGGTCAAAATTTCGGAGTCCTCCACTACGGCGTGCCTCATAATCAGAAAGTGGTTTTGGCACGTAAAACCCCAAATATTATTATTAACGCATATCGCTCGCTCTCAAGATACGGCGTGGCGACCGCAAGCAGCCGCCACATCCGCAGTTGCATAACGCCACCCCCCTCTCTCCCCTGTCCCCAGTGCCTCGCTACGTTGGCTGCATCGCGCACGACGGGAGGCGCTTCTTTCCCGCTGTCGTGCCTTATCGCGTGGGCCAGGCTGAGCCACGATCATCGGCTCCCCTCGCGCGCCTTCACTCGCACGTACAGCGTAGGGCGCGCGGCGTCGGCGTTATCGCCCTTGGAATCAATAAGGAAACTCACGGCGACGCCGACGGTGAAAATGCGTTTGGAGGGCTCATACAATTGCTATCGCAATAAACACCAACCGCGGCTGCTTCCTAGCAGCAGCCGCCAACAACTACGTTGTCACCTTCTCACGTTTAGTGGTACCAAAGCAAGGCATTGAGTAGTATTGGTGTTTTAAAGGGCATCAAAGGGAAGCTGAAGAGTTTTCCAGAAAAAAATGAGTGAACAGCTGTACGCAATGATTTTCAACCCTTCGAATTCGAATAACGCACCGAAATCGAGCGAAAGAACGCGCAAAAAGATTTTATTTCGACGAAAAGTGCAGCAGCAGATGCGGGGCAGCTCGCGCGCCTCGTTTCCACCTGTGATTGGTCGAGCGCCTCGTAACTTCAACAATGGTGTTAGTCCGGACCGTGGTCCGGACCAACCGCTGCCACCACAGATGAAGCACGGTGCAAGGTGGTTTGGCGCTGTGGTTTGGTGAGACGGTAATGGTAAATTTCGAGAGCTTGCGTTTCTCTAAGGAGTTCGGCGTTGCTCCCTGCATGTACGTAGCCGGCCTCTCCAAGAAGCAAAAGATGCTGGTAGCAAGCAGCGTTTTCGAAGGGAACAAGCGAAGTCTTAACATCTCCTCGTGTTAAAAATGTTCTTTGGTGAGTATGTTTTTGCAAAGCTGTATTCAATGATCCAGTGAGTTCGTTTCAGGGCAAGCAATTGTACTGTTATGTTCCTGCATGCTTCCTCGTGGAACGTAAACAGGGATGCGCTCGTCGGCATTTGTGCGCGTTCCCAAAGCTGTCGGCAATCTACACAGATGATCTAAATGAGGAAAAGTATTCCGGCTCTTGTAGCACGTGTAGTGACCTTCATAAGCGCGTCATCCGCACGCTACTCAGAACCGGAGCCGTAGCGGCGGTGAATTCCGTCGCCTAGGTGAGACAGCCAGGTTCTCTCTGTGCGCGAGGGGGAATGCAGCGTCCTGGCGTGCGCCGGCTTTCAAACACATCCAAACTTTACGCTTGCACTGCGTTATGGTAGCTGCATTTCTTTAATTATTGGGTTTTACGTACCAAAACCACTTTCTGATTATCAGGCGGGCCGTAGTGGAGGACTCCGGAAATATGGACCACCTGGGGTTTTTTAACGTGCACCTAAATCTAAGTACACGGGTGTTTTCGTATTTCGCCCTCATCTAAATGCGACCGCCGTGACCGGGATTCGATCCCGCGACCTCGTGCTCAGCAGCCAAACACCATAGCCACTGAGCAACCACGGCGGGTATGGTAGCTGCATGTAGGATGTTTCACAACACACATGCGAATAGAAAATTATCGGCGGTTGGCGACAAAACTTGCGTCAACGGTGGGAGATAAACATGTACCTTCCGTTCAGCGTGCTAACACGAAGGAGGTAGCAGTACATCGAAATCCCGGCTTGGAAGAGTTCGTGTATTCATAAGGTCTTCTAAGACCAGTTACCATCCGTCCGCCCGCACCCGTCCCGCCTTTGTGCATTCGTTGCCCCGACCTTGTCGCGCTGCGTTTAGAAAGCCTGCTAGCAGCAAGTCGTACTCTCTCTCACTCACACATTATTGATAAACTGTGGTGGTAATCGTCGTCACGGAAGTGGTTAGAGCACAGCGCTGTTGTTCTTGAGTGCTTGAAATTCTTTTGATTCACAGCAGCCTCCCACTTAGCTACAAGCTTCTTGTCTTGCGGGGAGCAATGGAACATCGTCGCGGCCGCTGGTGGTCGTGCAACCGTAGGCTGCACGGAACGCCGGCATGATCGGCCCACCACTTTAATCGATGCTGCGCACGTCAAGTACCACTCTACATACACACAAAGGAATGCAGGGTCGAGCGAAGCAGATTATGACGGCACGCACACAGAAACACGCGTGGCCAGGCACGGTCGCGGAGACTGCGAAGGAACGGAACACCTGTGCTGACGTCACTACGCCGCGGTTTCCGGTCTCCGCTCGCTTCGTCAACGTCAGTAGCAGCGCCCGGCACTCGCCCGGGGGAAAAATCCCGCCCAGAAAAATCCCGCCCAGAAAAATCCCGCCCAGAATTTTACCTGCATGGTTTATAAGGTTCTCGCATCCGTATATGAGCGTCTTATTGAATTCGACATACTCTTCAGCCTCCCTTTAAAGCACTCCTATTGCCTGCTTGAATCACAGAGGCCAGCCTTTACCTCGCATTCTTTTTCGCGTTTTGCACCACAACCTTGAAATGAAGGAAAAATATATCTGGGCAAAATATAGCGAGCTGGAAATAATTGAAAAGTGATGCTTTTGAATGCGCAGCCCAAGTTGATATTCCAACTTACGCAATTACTGAAGCAATTATAAATTCAAGAAATTCAATTTGACTAACTTGGTCGATATATTGGTACAAGCACATTACCTGTTTCTTTGGGCGATGCGTGTGGGCACCCCGACGAATAGACGAACTGCCCCATGGGCTCGAGCTGTGACTGCAGTTTAAAAAAATAGAACTGTTGTTTTACAGCAAAGCTGTATACCTCTACCGTCCAAGGAAATTTTAGTGTTGTAAGCAAAAAAAAAACTCACCATGCGTAATACGATCCCGCAGATAGTGCAATGCCGTGCAGACCCGCAGCAGAGGTGAAGCAGGCGTTAAGCACTCCCCATACGTGGATCAATCCCGAAGATTGTGCAATGGCGGGCCGACCTGCAGCAGAGGTGCAGTTCGACATTAAGGGGACCGCATAGCTTCGCCAGTTATCCTTCACAGAGTGAAAAGGCGCCTAGCTTTATTGTTGCACACGACTCATGGCCGATCTCCCAGACTATGTTGCGCCGTTTCACTAAGGGATATGAACAAGAAATGGCCAGTGCTGTAGATGTTTTATAAATATACAGTAGAATTTCGTTGATACGTTTCCGCACAATAGCGTTCTTTCTTTTTTTTTGGGGGGGGGGGGGGTGGGGGGGTTAATACGTTTTTTCTCCGGCCAACATCCTAGCAGGAATGTATCTTCATTTGGTCAATGTTATGGCATTTTCACCTGAAACTGCATAGTGCGATTGCATAATTGGGCTTTGAACGCTATTTCTAAAACTCGTACCTTTATATTACAGTGTAAAATCTTAAATAACGTTCGAACGAGCCACGAACAACGTGCTCAGCCCCAGCCACACTGTAGAAAAAACGCATGCGGCACGCGATCGGCGGTAAAATGCTGCTACTGCAGGGCGGCCACAGCAAATTGCGATGTGCCGCTGCAGTTGAGTGAGCAAATAGTGTTATTTTTTAATCTTCTTGAATACCATTTTTTACGGATATTGAGAGGAAGAAGGTTTAGCGCAAACTGACGAGCTATTTCAAGGATGCTGAATAAGAAGTTCGTTGGCTGCTATTCCTGCTGGGTCGAGCAATAATCCGGTTACGTGTTACGCGTAGCGGTACCACTCGACGATACACGAACCTTTGCTATTTAGTTTGATGGCAATTTTCATTCAGTTTGGAGCTTACCTTGAATAACACGATTGTAGGATGATACGCGTTATTTTCCGGTTACCGTGAAGATTGTATCAAGCAGATTTCACTGTATGTCTTAAGGAGTCTTCAGTAAGAATAATCCATATTTTGCTTAGTATTTTGATTGCGGTTGGCGTTCCCCGTCCTCGAAACGGAGCAGCAGCGCACAGAAAAGCAACCGCAAGGCGCAGATTTCTGCCGTGGTTCCCGGTGACGACACAAAGTCTCCATGTACACCTGCTACTCCAACTACAACGTACTTCACAGTTACCAATCCCCGCAATCTTGACATATTCTCGTGCCAAGGTAATGTTGCCGTCCAAAACTGGCTCAGCATGTGTGAGCGTGCTAGCCAAAACAACCATTCAAAACCAAACATAACATTTCCAAATGATTTATTCTACTTGGGCGGTACACCGCGTGTCTCGTGCAAGGCACACGGGGCGTTCTCGATCTGAAATACCGCCAAGAAGCTCCGTGACCTCTTTGGAAACTCGTCTGGTCACCAACTAGCTGCAAGACAAGAAAGACGTCGCTACTCGAGCGCAGTCTTCCCTTCAATCGTTTGTCTCGTTCAGAAAAGATGTGCTCCACCTTTGCCGCAAAACTGCCTAGACAATGTCCGAGGTTGACAAACTATGCCTTGTTTTTAAGTGATCCAGGACGATAAGTTAATGGATGGATGGATGGATGGAAAAACTTTATTTTCGTCAGAACGCATGTGCGGACGATTCCGTGCTAGATGGCCATCAGCTCATGGCTGACGGCGACCTGGGTGGCCCACTCCACGGCCCTGGTCTGGACGACCGGGTCCGAGCTGGCCAACACGGCCTCCCACTGCTCGAGAGAAGGATCACGCATAATATCCGCCGGTGGCGGCGCTATGCTACAGCTCCATAATATGTGGTCATAGGTGGCCAGTTCCTGGCACCATTTGCATTCCGGCTGAACGTCCGGGTAGATTTTGTTTAACACGTATGGGTTATAGAAAGATCTCGTCTGCAATCTTCGCCAGACGCTTTCCTGCGCCTTCACCAATTGCTTGTCCGGTGGAGGGTAAATTCTCCGCTCAAGTTTGTAATGGTTAGTAATGTCGTGAAAGGACACCAGCCCATCTCTCGTGGACCTCCCTGGAACGTCCGGCTCACCTGCTCGGCTGACGAAACCTCGAGCATTCATGTGAGCCGCCTCGTTCCCAGGGTTCCCAGAGTGGGCCGGTACCCAGACAATTTCCACCTCCGTAGTCCCTCGCCCCGTGGCCCGATCTAGTAATCCTGCCGCTGTGACAGAGATTCTGCCCCTCGCCAAATTTCGGATGGCTGTTTTAGAGTCGCTGAAAATCAGGTCAGCTTCAGTATTACCTATAGCTAGCGCTATCGCCGCCTCCTCTGCAGTTTCTGAGGAGCGGGTTTTGACTGACCCAGAGGTGACTAAGCGTCCCCGCCCGTCCACCACCGCAACTGCAAATGCGTCCTTGTTCTTATACTCGGCGACATCTACGTAGACTGCCCCATTGTACTTCCCGTACTTAGCATGTAAAGCTCTGGCTCTTGCCTTCCTACGGTTCTCGTGATGAATCGGATGCATATTTTTAGGTAAAGGTTTCATGTACAAGCCCTTGTGCATTTCTCGCTTCACCTGAATTTTCATGTCCCCAGCTGGAGGATCAACTCCAATGCCGATCCCTTCCAATATATCCCTCCCTACTTTCGTTTTGGAAAGTCTACTGAGTTGCATCGCCAAGTGTGCTTCCCGCAGTTCTTCCAAGGTGTTGTGCACCCCTAATCCCAGCAGCCTTTCGGTAGAAGTATTGTTAGGCAACCCAAGGGCCGCCTTATACGCCTGTCTAATCATAGCCTCCACCTTGCCTTTCTCCGCCGCGTCCATCTTCATATAAGGCGTCGCATACACTATTCTACTGAGCACAAACGCCTGTACCAGCTTACACAAGTCTTTTTCCTTGACGCCTTGTTTACGATTGGCGATTCTCCTGATAAGTCTCACGGTAGCATTGACAGTATTTTTCAGCCTTTCCAAGGCCTCCCTATTCTTCCTGTTAGTCTGCAGATACAGCCCCAGGATCCTGATCGTTTGAACCTCAGCGACCGGTGCACCCCCCACTACTTCTTGATCTACAACGATGTTTCCACCATAAACATCATTGTCATGGAATGCCGACGCTTTTAGCTCTCCAAAAGCCGCCGCGTCATTCTACAGTTCTCACGTCATCCTCCTTCGACTTTACCCCGTTTACGTTATCATACGCATTTTCCTTTCTTATTTTATTGCCAATAGCTTTCTTTGCCTACTTCAGATGTTTCCAGCCTATGCGGGGTACCCCCAATCAATGAGAACGGGGCGCGTATCATTCGCCGCAAGCTTTAGCCTTGAAGTTCCGACTCATTCAATTCACGCCCACCAAACCACACCACTGACTGATCGGCCCCAGCCTTATTCGGGTAGTGGTGTGACAAGAATTTGCCAACCTCTGTTTCCCGTTAACCTGCTCCGTCTGCCGACCTTACGACAAACGAGTGCTCACAGCTGCGCCTCGCAACGACCTCTATTCTCCTTCTAGATTCGGCATCCCTACTGAGTGGAGAGTTCAACACAAGAGAATCTGCTTCCATTGCCATCAAATTGGCCTTGTAGCCAGCCATCGCCGCACTTTCTAGGTACTCGCCGTATTCAAGCTTTCCCCCTGTCCTCGTCTATATGCCGATCCTCGCCCTATTCGCCCCGTCGTGTGTCAGCTTTGACGTTCCTGTAGATGACACTTGCTCCACTCGCTCGCCGTCACCTCAGCGCTTTAAGTTCCCATCGCCGCAGTCATGCTGCTACTGAACGCTGACGAACTACGGATTTTCTGGGATGAAAAACTAGACCATGCAGCTTCTGGTGTTAGTGGTCTTTTTTATTTACATCACGCCAAAATTCTCCATTGATGCTCCCAAAGATCCAGAACTTATTTGGTGTTGAAGCCGGCGGTGTCCTTTTGACGGCGTTATTTGATATTAGAGCCAAGGTGTTTATTACGAGTGCTAACATCCATTGTCGACTCAAGAGGGTATACATGCCTACTACTACACAAGCTATGCGCGTCGCCGATGGCAGCACTGTTGCCGTAACTGGAATGTGTACTACCTTTATAAGCATCGCTGGTCACCACGCTCTAGTTTATTTACAGTGCTGAACATCTGTCCCCATGGCCTTATCCTTTCGGCTAGACTTTCTTACTGCGCATTCCGCTATGACCGACTGTTCTGTTGGCACCCTTTGAGTCAAAGTTCTACTTATCCCGGGTATTCGTGCCGAAATCTCGAACAATTTCAGTACTACTGTCTTCGTCCGCCAGCCTTCTAAAGCCTTAATTTTCGTCGGTATTTGATCATCCTTCCCCGTGTCCGATGGTGATTCCGTCGTCCCCCCTGTTCCTGACGTCATTTTTATGACCAATATCACAGTGCCCAACTCCGTTGTAACAATTGCCGATAACCACACATGCCTCATCGTGTTATATTACACCTGACCAAGCAAGTGCTACCACAAATGATATCGGTTGCCACGCTGCGTGGTGTGGCAGGTGACCACGTCCCGACTTTTTCCGTGTACGTCTGCTCCAATCCTTCAGCATGACGACAGAATGCAATTTGCCTCGATGCAACATTTAGTCCCTTACAATGTTGCAAACCTATTGCCTCAGCGAGGAACAGCTCTCTTCCACCTTTTGGTTTTTCACCCACAACAGCTTTCACCTCACCGATCGACAATTGGGTCATATTTAACTAAATACTGGTGATGCTAGTTGCACTCGTCGCTGGCCGTATAAGGCGTCTGCAGCAGAGGGTAATGGAATTCAAGAAGAATTGAATAAGATGCTTGCGAAAAGGTAGTGTTGAAATCTCGTTGAGCCTTTGGGCGAGGCCCGTTGTGCGTGTAATGAAGAAACATAGCGCGTGGCGCTTTTGCGTAGATTATCGTCATCTCAAACAAATTATCAAGAACGACGCTTGCTGTTTAGCTAGCATTTACAAAGCCCTCGATTGTCTTCACGGTGCCAACTAGTTTTCCTCAATAGACCTTCTGTCGGCTTAGTTACACATTCCTGTGGATGGAAAGCACCAAGACAAGAACGTGTTCGTCACTCATGATGGTTTATATCAATTAAAGGTGTTTATGAACACCCGATCGACGTTCGAATGTTTCATGGATTTTTGCTTCAAGGGTTCAAATGATCAACATGCCTTTGCTACCTAGACGATGTTCTCGTATTTTCCCTACGTTTGAGACACACCTTGAGCACTTATCAACCATTCTTCGTCTTCCGAAAGGCTGCGCTCCAACTCAATTCAATGAACTGTCACTTCAGACGTACAGAGATTACAGTGCTGAGCAACCTCATCGACGCTTTCAGTATTCAATCAGACCCGAAGAAAGTGGTGCTGTCACGTCTCCTACTGCACCTTAGTCTGCCAAAGACGTCTGAAGTTTTGTAGGACTATGCTCCTACTTCCGACTGTTCATGAAATATTTTGCAGCGATTGCCGTACCACTCACTGATCTTCTAAAGGGTGTGCATTAACGTGCGATCTCGTTCAAGCTGCCACTGAGGATGGTGCCTCACCACCATCTTCACCACACCCCTATCATAATCCAATTTCGCCAGCCCTCATCTAGAGAGGTCCGTACCAATACCATTGTAATAGGATTGGAGCCGTCTTATCCCAACGCCAACGCGGAGAAAACTGTTATCGCTTGTGCCAGCCGCCTCCTCACCGCTGCAGAGCTGGTCTATTCGATTGAAGAGCGCGAATTTCTTGCTATCGTCTGGATGTTTTCGCAATTCCGCCTGTATTTATACGGTACGCTCTTCTCTGTGATCACGGACCATAACACGCTCTGCTAGCGTTCGTCAATCAGTGATCCTAGCGGCCGCCGTGGTCGCTGGGCTCTGCGGCTACATGAATAAATTGTTATTATACTGTAGTGTACAAGTGCGGCCGCCATCATAAAGACACAGTCTGTTATCACGTTCTTCCGTTACCACGCTAACCAGTGGGTGAACCAACCGCCGTCCCTGGTACTGATACCAACGCCGCGATGTCTTCTCACGTGCCATCATTGAGTGCCAGAAATATTCACTTTAATATTCGTCCCTTCACTTGGTTGTCCTGCAAAAAGGTGTATCAAATCACCACAATGTTCATCCCGACAGTCCTTCCTGCCTCTTGTAATTCCCAAGCACCTCCGCTGATGTGTTCTTCATGAACGTCACCGCCTAACAAATGCCTGTCACCACGGCGTGTCTCGCAGTTACGACCGGATTCGCCATCGCTTCTTTTGACCAGGCCTCGACCGCTTCATTCGAAAATACGTTGCGGCTTGTGAGAATGCCAGCGCCGAAAATCACCATCGACGCTCGCTGTCGCAGACTCTCACTCGCTCGCGTACATCGATATTTAGACGCATCGAGACGGTAATTCTGCCACCGAGGCTAGTGCTAAAGACATATTGCACGTTTATTTTGGGCGATGCGCGCGGGCTACCTGACGAAGAAGACGAACTGCTCCTTCGGATCGAGTTGCCGACTGAAGTGGCCAGCACTGCAGTGGGTGTTTACAGCCGAGCTCCCTTAGCCTAGCTTTCACCGTTTTATGATGTACGAGTACATAAACTATCATCATGTGGGCCGCTTTTAAGAGGGTGTGAGCCATCACTTAAGCGGGTATAAGTCTCTAGAGTTTATGACTCTATAGGGGAACGATGTACAGATCAAGTACCACGAGGCGTTCGGTTGTCTGGATGTCATAATATGTGGGGATTTTAGACAACCGTCTCTAGTTCGTGCTAACGACTTCTTAAGGTGTGCACGTGGTCCCAAGAAGGTGTTCAGCTCGGAGGTTTAGTGGTGTCACCTCTCCTACTTTCCATTGCGGCAGCTCGTGCGTCAAATGGACGCCGCGTTCTCGGCAATCCTCACAATTATCGGGGACGCGAGGGCCCTCCAAACGGAAGGGGTGCGCGTCATCGAGTGTCGCTTCGCCAGCCTCGATCGAGCTTTGGTTGTCGCGCCCGGTGCTGTGACTCTTCTACTCCAATAAGGACGTCAATGCGTTCAACACCGATGTTGCCCTAGAGGATGTGGTAGACGCACATGAGTACTTTGAATTCTGGTCTGACGACGAGTGTGTTCGCGCACAGGCCAAGGTGGCCCATATGACGCATGCCGAAATGGGCAATTTACCCCATACGGTACTGCTCACTCGAGGTGAGCCCTCACACGGTCGCGTTCAACATGGGCGGGAAGGACGGACTCGTCAACAGTGCCGTCGGTGTACTTCCTGAGATCGAGTACAGCGAAGGGGACGCGCACGATCTAGTGTGTATTAGGGTGCAATTTGATGTGCCACATAATGGCCGTCTGGCTCATATCAAAGCATCGCACATGTTGCTCGGGGACGGGGGATCAAGCTCATGACCGATTGGGTGCCCATCGAGTTGCGTACCTTCGCCTTCATCTTGGATAGATAGAAAGACTGGACTCAGTTGCGGACGAAGGCAGCTTCCGATAGTTCACGCTACTGCCGTTACCATACAGAGTGGGAACGGAATGTTTGTCGCCACCGTATAGGTTCATCGCAGAACGTCAAAGAGGGATTTTGAAGAATTTATGAACGACACATTCGGGTGGATCCTCCCGGTGGACACCAATCCGATTTTCATCGTGGGCGACCTTAAGGTCGATGTGTCTCGTCCGGACAGAAAGTCATTCTTTGCGTTTCTCTTCGGATGTTCGGCCTTCTATGTTACGACGAGGCGCCTTCGGTCGTGCATAAACCTAACGTTCGCTAAGATCTCCAGTGTGGACATAGAGCCTAGGGCCGTCTATCGTAGCGACCATAAAGAAATAATGACTGTGGTCACGAGATAAACGTTAATACAAATACACATAAACATGCCCATACTTGTGCAATATTGTTCTGTTCTTTTGTTTTATTTTATTTCTAGATATATACAGCTCCGCTGGTCATCCACCTTCACAGAGCGGGATAGCTCTGAATATTTAAATGTATCTTGATAAGTCTTCAGTGTAATTAATCTTTTGTTCGCCTAACATTGTGATAACTGGACAAATCTTCCACCATGCGCAAGCGAACTGCTGAAAAAGCACGGTTGGTAACGAAACATCATTGGTTATTGCTGTCTCTTAGCTCCTTTTAAGCAGCTTGGCTCGCGTTATCTTGAATACACAGTATGTAAAATAGCCATATATTCTACCTTGAAATACTCTATTCTAAATAAATCTCATTGAATGCTAACATCATGAATTCCGGGTGGCCTTGATATGTTGCAGAGACCAGTAAAATTCCGTTCGGTCTCCCAAATAAGTTGAATGTGCTGTATGCCAATGGTGAGTGCATTGTGTGGCAGTTCCCTGGAACAGCGAAGGGTAAGAACAGTTTTTGCTAGACCTATTTTTACCATTCACACTTCAAGTATTCAGCTTGTAATACTGTGCACGAATTTGTCTCTCACAACAAGGTGTGCGCAGCCACTTACATCATGATACGTTATTTCTATGATAGGTAAATGCGTGCAGGGTAGTGGCTTTTAAACCTGCTCCCTCGTTTTAGAATATCTATACGTAATTGCACTTCGAGGTCGTAACTAGACAAGTTATTTCATTTTCGGCTTCTAAGACGCTAACATTTCGTGCAATCAAGCTTCTTGTTTTGTTGTAGTTTGAGGTTTACATCGTGACGCCCCTGTGAGAGCGTGTAATATTTTTTGTGTATTTTCGGGTTTCTTACATAAATTGATGTGCACTTTTTATGTTTGACTGCAGTTTCGTTTCACTGGTGATGGAATGAGAAGCGTTATGTTCCTCATCGCCTACATATAGAACATTTTCGTATTCTTTATGACTTCCTGTGCATAAGTCCGATATTCGATACAGCCATACCCGATGTGAATTTTCTATATGGGCATTGTTTGGTATGGGAAGGGGTTTTAGGTGTTCACAATAAACTCCTCCAAATCTTCGGTGACGTTTTATTGACCATGGTCTGCTGAAGTCTATCAGTGCTGTTTAAAAAAATACTCAAACATTCCCCAAGCCATAGGTGGATAATCGGCAGTATGCTTCACTCCTGTAAGACGTCACAGCGAAAGCCTGCTGCACACGTGGCAGCAGTGTATTTGGTTACCCCATAGGAAGGGTCAGAATTCTTTAAAGACATAACGAGCTGCAGTGCGAAGTAAACGTATTGCACTGTAGGTCAATCTCCTCAACGACACATGCGAGCACCTAATGTACTTTGGAAAGGTTCTTTAGTTCTTTCTTTCATTCTCTCTTTATCTCTGTCTTTCATTCATTCATTCTTTATTTATTTATTTATTTATTTATTTATTTATTTATTTATTTATTTATTTATTTATTTCGTTCGCTCGCTCGCTCGCTCGCTCGCTCGCTCGTTCGTTCGTTCGTTCGTTCGTTCTTTCTATGTTCCTTCATTCGTTGTTTCTTACGTTTCTTCTTTCATATTCAGCCATTGAATATTTGCTTGCTTTTGGGAGTATGAGCCATTCCTGACGTTGACATTTTCTTTCTTTCTTTCCTTCATTACTTTTTTGTGTCTTCAGTGATATTCAGCCATTGCATCTTTGCTTGCTTACGGGCCCGGTGTATGAGGCATTCCAGGTTATAGGTTTTTCGGGTATGAGCCATTGCTGATGATGATATTTTTGGCACCACTCGTCAACTCTTTTTTCTCTCACTGGACCAGATGCCACTATTTTCGGATATAAGCCGTTTCAACGAGTAACTTCAGACTTTCGCCTTCAAATAAGTTTAACCTAGTGGCAAGAAAATTCGTCCACAAGAGAAGGGGGTCCCTGTTTTTACATAGCGACCAACAATAGCTCAAACATAGGGTGCACTTGAAATTTGTGATCACAGCGCATGCAAGCAATAAATCGAATATTCGCAAGGCTAAAATAACCACCAGAGATAATGCCATAAATCCGTGCGTGAAACACAGAAACCTAGCGAGGGTCACTGCTGTAGAGCAGAGGAACAAGTTCTTACTGCAGAGTTATAACTGCTAGGTAAACCTTCGCAGTTACAGCGTTTACTGTTAGAACTAAGGGACTCTATATTGGGTCAATTAGGGTATATAGTGAATATTTGCGCCATATGGAGAGATGATCCCAAGAAAAAGGTAACGAGATCTTCTTGGTGACCGCGTGTTCTAGGTCCACCAGTATGCCTAAACTGTACTTTCAAAATCTACAAATACGACATAAGACGCATGAAATTGTGGTGTTCTAGGGAGCCGAAATCTAGTTTAATTCGGCAGCGCTTTTCGTGTTATTATACCTGCCGCCAGACGAAGAAGAAGTCTTGCGTGGTTGCGTCTTCCAGAAAGAATATCAGCAACAAATAAAACGACGTTTTTCTTGATGAAAGGGAAAGAATAATGCGATACGCCAGAACGTAGCACAAAGCTACACAGGAAATACAGCGAGTTTCTCCCCAAAGAAAGCTTCACAGTTGAGGAAAACTTCTCTGCTCCGGGATTCGAAGCAGCGACGAACACCTTTCCGGGGTGGTTGCCCTAAGTCACGCAAACTAGCCTAACCAACAAGCCACTACCAACTAGTCTAACGAGCAGGCTTGCCAGATCCCAAGTGCAATGAGTGTTCATGTAAGGGAAAAAATTGTCAGCCACTCGAATCTAGCTCGAATCTACACAACAAACTCTTACAAATTCTTCACTAGGAAAGCTTCAGCGTTGAGGACAAAATTTGTCCTGATCCGGGATTTATTCGTGGCGTTAGTCCCATGTTCTTGAGTCTGGCGTTCCCATGGGGCGAGTTTCCCATTGGGTGGGTGTCATTCATAGTATCTGAACACTCCGTAGTTGCTGATCACCAAGCAGGGTGAGTGAGTGAATGAATAAACTTTATTACAGGTCCGGCGAGGACGCGAACTCATCGCGCACCCAGCTAGTCCCACGTCGGGACCGGCAGGTCTAGCTCACCGGCCCGGTCGCGGGCACGCTGGACGGCCAGTATTTGCTTTTCTAGAGCGGGGCTACGCAGAAGCGAGTCCCATTCCTCCTCGATGAACTTGGGGTATGTCGACCCGCACTCCCAGAGCATGTGAGGTAGAGTGGAGGTCTGGCCGCAGGACGGGCAGGCGTCGTCGCGATACACGTGGGGGAAAGCCTCGTAGAGAGCGGACAGACACGGATATGGGCTGGTCTGTAGAAGCCTAAGCGAAACGGCTTGCGCCTTATTCAACTTGGGGTGAGGGAGTGTAAAGACCTTTTTGGACATGTGGAAATGTTTAATAATCCCGTTGTGAGAATCGGGAGCGTCCCTGTGAACATAGAGCGGAGGTGAGTCAGTGCTCCTTATAGAGGAAGCACGGTCGGGGAGGTCACGCGCAGCCTCGTGGGCGGACTCATTGAGGTTCGGGGGAGCACCCTCGACCGATCCTACGTGAGCGGGAAACCAGTGAATTGAACGCTTTGTGAGAGCATGTGGACTCGAGCCGCTAAGAAGACGAACAGCTTCCTTGGCGATGCAACCCTTCTGAAAAGCCCTAACTGCCGTTTTGGAATCACTATAGATTTCGGACCCACGACCCTCTAGCAGGGCGAGGGCGATGGCGACTTGGTCGGCGACTCCCGGGTCTGAAGTGCGAATCGAGGCACTATTGGAAATCTTTCCGCTCGAGTCGACCACGACTCAGGTCTTCCCGTCACTGTACTCCGCGGCGTCGACGAAGCTTGCTCTAATGTCGTGTTGCTTGATCTGTTTGAGGATGGCTGCTGCTCTGGCATTGCATCTGCCCTCGTTGTGGATGGGATGGACGTTTCGGGGCACAGGGGACACTACGAACTTGTTCCGAATGCACCTAGGAATCGGGGCACTGACCATAGGGAATTCCGCAGGGTGGTAACCCAGTTCTTCGAAGGTGCGTTTACCTGCCGCTGTGGTGGTCAGGCGACGGAGTTGCGCGCGTTCTTGGACTTCGACAATCTCCTCGGCGGTGTTATGTACCCCCAGCTTCAACATATCCTCGGTATTGGTCCTGATGGATAGCCCAAGAGCCCTCTTGACTATTTTGCGGATAAGAACTTTGAGCTTGTCTTGCTCCGTTCTGAGCCAGTTGTGCATTGAAATCATGTACGTAAGGTGGCAGAGTACGAAGGCATTGATCTGCCTGAGAAGATTGTTTTCCTTCATGCCTCGATGCCGGTTTGCGTTTCTGCGAGCGAGGCAGAAAGCGTTATCCGTCTTTGCGACGATCTTGCGGAGAGCAGTTCCGTTCCCGCCGTTGAATTCGACAAACATCCCCAGGACCCGAATAACGTCGACCCTGGGTATCACCCCCCCCCCCGTCAAAATGTGAAGTCTGATGCGGCTTTCGGAGACGGGCTTCCAATCTTTGGGTCTGCCTCCCTTCTCTTTTCTGTAAAGTAGAAGCTCCGACTTGGCGGGGGAGCATCGAAGTCCTGTGGGGCGGAGATACTCCTCGATCACGTCGATCGCCTCCTCCATGGCTTCTTTGACTCTGCCCTCGCAGCCGCGGGAGCACCATATGGTGATGTCATCGGTGTAGATGGTGTGCTTGACGTCCTCGACGCGCGCCAACCTCTCGGAAAGACCAATCACACAGATGTTAAACAGTGTTGGGGAGATGACGGCGCCCTGAGGAGTGCCCCGCCCTCCGAGGAGCCCATCCTCGGAGCGGAAGTCTCCAATGCGAAGCTTGGCCTTCCTGTCAGTTAGAAAAGAGCTGACGTAGCTGTGGAATGTGGAACCGAGACCCAGGTCTGAAATGGTCTTGACGGTGAAAGTGTGGAGCACGTTGTCGAAAGCCTTCGCGAGGTCCAGAGCGAGCAGAGCCTTGACGTCTATGGAACGGCATCCACAATCTGATGCTTGATTAGTTTCATGGCAGACTGCGTTGAGAGTCCGGCGCAGAAGCCGATCATGTTGTACGTCTAAACCTCGTTGTCTTCGCGGCACCCGTTAAGCCTGTTGAGGACGACGCGCTCCATGACCTTGCCGACGCAGGAGGTCAGAGAAATCGGCCTCAAGTTTTCGATGTTCGGGGCCTTGCCGGGCTTGGGAATGAGCACCGTGCAGGCCATCTTCCATTCTGCAGGTACAATGCCGCTCTTCCAAGGCTCGCTTATCTTGTCGGTCAGCAAGACAATCGACGTGTCGTCGAGGTTTCTCAAGATTCTGTTGGTGACTCCGTTCGGACCCGGCGCATACTTGCGGTTGAGCGCGAAGATGGCCTGTCTGACCTCGGCAATGGAGAAGACTTCATCCAGCTCGGGATGTGGAGGGCCTCGGTAGTCCGGGAGTTGGGTCGACGGATCTCCGTCGCGACCGACAGGCAGGTACTTCTGTATGAGTTTTCCGACGAGGTCATCGTGTGAGACCTGGTGGCTTCGTGAAGGGCCCGGGCCAACGTATGTCTTTGATTTGACTTCGAGCCATTTTCGTCGAGAAGGTGCTTCAGCATACCCCAGTATTTGCCGTTGCGCATCTGTCCGTCGATGGATTCGCAGAGCACGTCCCACTCCTGCTGCCATAGCACCTTGCAGTGGTCATCGATGACCTTGTTGAGCTCCGAAATCTTCTTTCGGAGTCTGCAATTGAGCCTTTGACCCTTCCATCGGAGGAACAGGGCGGTTTTGGCCTCGATCAGCTGGGCAGGTCTGCTGTCCATCCGCTCGACGTCGAGATCTGTTTCCACTTTCTTGGTGGCCGCGGAAGAGTTGTTCCGGATGCCTTCACACCGTTCTTCGAGAGTGGCAGGTGCCCTTGCTCTCCCGTGTTCTTCACGAATCTTGCGAAAATGGTCCCAATCGATAAACGTCAATTCCCTGACCGTACTCAGAGACACCTTGAAGTTGGACTCGAGAATATAGTGGTCGCTGCCGAACTCCATGGTGGTGTTCTCCCAACCCACGTCCTCGAGGTTTCTCACGAAGGCGAGGTCGGGTGTCGAGTCCCGGGTGACGGAGTTGCTGACGCACGTAGGAAAATTCTTGTAAGTGACCAGAGTGAGGTCTATCTCGTTGGCGTCTTGCCACAGGTTGCGCCCCTTGGTAGTGTCGTAGACGTAACCCCGGATGTCATATGGTGCGTTGAAGTCGCCGACTACGACCAAAGGTCGAGGGCCGACCAAGTCGGTCGCCTTCTTCAGAATGGTCTTGAACTGCTGGCGCGAGTCTGTGGGTTGCTAACACATTGAAGACGAATACACTTACGCTGTTTCTGCGCTGATTTCGCTGCGGAACGTCGAGCAGCATCTCAACCATGACATATTCGATTCTACCACTCGCCAGCTTGAGGTCATGGGTGATATGAATTAGCCGTTTATCGATCAAGGTGCCAATCCCTCGCCCCCAGGGCCGGCCCAACACGTCCCTGTAGCCCTGGAGCGAGGCGGCGGAGATTAACGTTTCCTGGAGAGCAATGACATGAGGTTTCGCAGCGAAAGACCTGAAAAACTGCTGCAGAGGGGCTTTTTTGTTAGAATACCCTCTGCAGTTCCATTGCCAAATGCGAAAACTCTCTTTGGATCTATCCATTATGGCTGACCTAACGGACTTCCACCTAACGGGGCAGTTAGGCCTGCGCAAAAAATGGGACCTCCTGTCGCCGCGCTGGTGGGATAATGAAGTGTAGCTTCCTTTAGTATGGCGGGAACGGTCAGCGGTTGTACGACGGAGGCGGATGAAGCCATTCGCGCCTCAATGGCGTCGATGCGATCTGTGAGAGCTCCGAATCCCCTGTTTGGGTCCCCGAGCGCAACCTGAATTTGGCGAACGTTATGACTGAGGCAAGCGACGCTAGCGGTGACCTGTTTGAGGCCGTCTGCCAGCCCAATGAGATTTTGCTTAATCTCGCTGACTTCTGCAGACAACTCTCCCGATTCACATGTTTGTTTGAGTACTGCCCTGCGTTTGGAGGACGTCGCAGTACCGTCTACCGGAGCTGGCATGGATTGGCAAGGAGCGGGCAGGGAGCTGGGCAGGCAGGGAGCTGGGCAGGCAGGGAGCGCGCGTGTACCTATTTTACTGGTAGGTACCCGGCAGCCGCACTTGTCTGCCTCCCGCAGCAACCGCATGTGCTCAATAGTTTCAACGAAGCTGTAATGGAGAGAAGGGACGCCCAGACCAGGGTGTCGGAACGGTCATTTTTGTTCTGCTTTTAGTTTCGTTCCACCCAAGGGCGTTCCGTTACGGTTCTGCACCGGATAGAAAAAATGATCTGTAACGGTTCGTAACGGTTGTGGGTCGCTTGCAAAAAAAATTTGAAGCAGAGGAACGATAAAAGCTTTTCGGAGTCGTTACTTCTCAAACAGTTTATATTTATTTATTATTTATCGATGACATGTTTACTAAATCTCAATAGGGGAATTATGAATTCTAAGACCATGCTTTCTGCCATGATTCAAAGTACTGCGCATGATCTCAGAAGCAACACATCATCGAGTGTACTCGCCGAAATGCGAGACCACTGTTCCGATACAACAAACACAAACGAACATAAATGAACAAGAAAACTTTGGTGAGAAAGCGCTGATAGCCGTGGAAAACGAAACGATAAGCTCTTCAGCTCTCAAGCCCTGGGTTTAGACTAGTGCAGCGCTCGCACTTTCCCTGCCTGAGATGTACGCCCTAATTCTGACATTGCCTGAAGTCGGTTGTTCCGAATTACCGACTTTCCCCTTCAACCGAAAGCCGATCAAAAATATACCGGCTTCACTACGAAAAAGAATAAATACGTATAGATTGGTTTTGTTCCGGGCAAAAGTATCGTTTTTTTTTCGCTTTTCGTTCTACTCCGACACACTTGCCCAAGCGCTCCTGTAAATCTCTATACAGGAGCGCTCGCTGCTATGTGGTTTCTCATCCTTTTGGTATGAGAAACCACATAGCAACGGAGCGTCAGGTCGTGGTATATCTGTACCCAATAAAAAAAAACTCGTGGCTTTTCGGCAGCACTACAATTCGAACTTGCTACCTCGCGCTGACGAGGCTGACATTCTACTATTTCACTGGCGCTTTCCAGCTTCGTGCCACATTCGCGCGGATGGAATGGAATGGAATGGAAAACTTTATTGACTCTTTTAAGGTTTTAGCGGGTCGAGGCCGAAGTCTTCGTTCTTGAAGCTTGGGTCCTCTTCAGCCATGGATGGGCCCCTAGTCCAGGGCTCCACTGAGCCGGGCCGCCTCGCACGCGTGCGCTATAAGAGCTCTTTGAGCCTCTAGCTCGCGGCTGGTGAGCCAGCTCTCCCATTGCTCCGCACTTGGTGTTTTGTGTTTGTGGAATGCCTGGTTTCTTGTACACTCCCATGTAATGTGGTATAATGTTGGTTTAGCTCCACACCACGGACAGGTTGCGCTATACTGCGTGGGGAACATCCTACTTAGTATGTGTAAGTTTGGGAAGGTGCCCGTTTGCAGTCTCCGCCATCCTGCGGCCTCCTCCTTTGTTAATGCTTTATGTGGTGGGGGATATTGATATCTTAGCCCCTTATAGAGGTTTAATAGCTCTGAATAGCTGTTCCCGCAGTTGATCTGTGGCCCCTCTGGGGCGGTTGACGTCCCTGCTCGGCTGGTCATCCCTCGAGCTAGGCTGTCCACCCCTTCGTTGCCCCTGATCCCTCCGTGGCTTGGTATTCAGATAATGTTATGTGTGGGTTGTCCCTCAGCGATTGGAACTCTGCTGAGGATCTTGAGCGCCGTGTTACTAATCCTGCCTCTTATATAGCTCCGGCACGCCTCTTGTGAATCTGTTAGAATATTGAGGGATATTCCTGTTCTATAACCTTCTTCCGCTGCCAGTGCGACAGCAATTTCCTCTGCCTCGGTTATGTTAGCCACCTCGGCCGTGAGTCCTGTGATTAATTCTCCTTGATTATTTACTACTACCGCTGCCACGTTGTTTTTGTGTGCTTGTGAGTATAGGGACGCATCGGTATAGACTGTATTGTCCCGATGTCCCATCGTCTTTTCGTAAAACTCTGCCCTAGCCTGTCTCCTACTCGCATGGAGGTTTGGGTCCATGTTGCGAGGGATAGGTTGTATGCATAGTTTCTTTTGACAATTTCTGCCTTTCATAAACACTTCATCTACCTTCAGGGATTCCGCAGAACTCATCTGCCATATACCGTGACCCATTGTTTCTAGTTGTCAATTCATTTTACATGCCGTGGTTGCTCAGTGGCTATGTTGTTGGTCTGTTGAGCACGAGGATCGAATCCCAGCCACGGCGGCCGCATTTGCATGGGGGCGAAAACGGCCGAGTACTTAGAATTAGATGCACGTTAAAGAACCCCAGGTGGTCAAAATTTCCGGAGTCCTCCACTATGGCGTGCCTCATAATCAGAAAGTGGTTTTCGGCACATAAAACTCCATAATTTAATTTTTTAATTCATTTTACCACACGCTGTGATCTGCTCGGCTGACGAGCCGAGCAGATCACAGCCGCTCCCCACATAGGCGTTGGTCCTGGGTTTGAATCCTGAATAACGGCTAACTTTTCCTCATATGCGAAGTTTTTTTTCTTCCAAGAAACTCCTAAGGGTGTCCTATGCATCTTCCTGCAACATTCATTTGGTTGGCAACTTTTTTTTTTCATCAACATTTTCTCCACCTGGTGGGATATCGCAGAACTGGCTTGCTGCATTCTGTCTGCCTGGGCTTAAGGTTGTTGAATAGTTCGCCCTCAGGCCGCCATTTGCTAGACTCCTGGTTAGCCTAGTTCGTAGAGAAACCAACCCGGAAAGCTGTTCATCGCTGTTTCGAATCCTAAACCAGATCCATTTTCCTCAGCTGCGACGCTTCCGAAGCAGTTTTCTTTGTAGATTCATGCTACATTCAGATGGATGGTGTCATAGTTAGTAATTGCTGGCATAGTGAATGATTACTGCGGAGCTCACTCAAAATCATTCCAAAGCGTATTGTACATAGTTTACTGGTGTCCTATTAGATACAAACGTGGCACGCATATAACTTTATCCGGGAATTGCGGCCACACTATGCATTATGACCTGTGAAAGTTAAGAATGTGTGGGTTATGCAGAAATTAAAAATAATTCGTAATAACTGAAACAAAGTGTTCTGCTATGAATCAAGTTGTAAATGTGCGAGGTCGGCGAAGTCCACTGTGCCTCTTTTTTATTGCAGGCAACGACGTGTGCTCCCTCTGGGGACCCGAGAACGCAAGCGGAATAGATGAGCAAGTCTGCTTTGATACTTTCAACAGAGATTGCAAAGGCGAAAAAACCATATCATATCCAATTCATCGTGAACGCTGCGACCTACATGACAAGCTGGTTCAAGAGCACGGCAAGAAACCTGGGAGTAAATAAACAAGGCACCCTAAATATAAGTCTCTTTATCGCTCAATTTCTGACGCTGAAGCTCAGACGGAACGAAATTAACGTTAGCCGCGAGCCAGCCTTTATATTTTAAGCACTTCTTCGTAGTTGTACACCAACCCTAAATTTTGGGTTGCGCATGTATCGTATGTATGAGCGTCAAGGGACAACACATTTTATTAGATAAATACGCGTGTTCTTACGTCTTATTTTACTTCCGTTATTCTTATACTAAACTGCTATGCTGAAGTTCTCGAATACACACGAAACTTGTAATTTAACAGGAAAAAACGCCGCACATTTCACTTAACTGTGCCACATCATTGTTATACTCCTGTCGAAGAAATGATTTCAGAAAATATATGGTTGTATGCTCTCACTCGCTATCTGCATGTGGTGACGTCATCTTGCACATCAGATTTTTGGCTTGCGTGGAGCGATACGCTTATTACTGCAGCACATGTTATAACAGCCAAGTTTTGTAAGAACGCACAAGCCCGACTGAGTAGTAATTAGGTGCAATCTACTATTTACTTGGAAACGCTTTTCAATTATAATTCCTTAAGAAATGCAATGCGCCACTTGTTGTGATAAGATGTTGAGATTCACCTTAGTGAAGGCTAAAGAAAATGAAGACAAAGCGTGCGCGCTCATGAGACGTTCATTACATTACATTACATTTTCATTCAAATGCGTTCTTCCTGTGACTTGGTTTCTCCCACCAAGGGTCGTGAGTTCGATTGGCTTAATTAACTCTATACTTATAAACTGTACCTATATTAACTGCGTCCTAATTAACATCAAATGTCGTGCGTTCTGCTCCCACCAGAGGCGGAGGGTTTGCCTCCCACCAAATGTCGTTGGTCCGAGTGCCTCAATTACCTATATCGTGATTAAGTGCTCATTAATTAACGTCACCTTAATTAGCGCCACAGGTCATGGGGTGCGCTCCCACCAAAAGTCCAGGGTTCGGCTCCCTGCGAACTTTGTTTCATTAACCCCGGACATTGATTTTTCAACCCATGAACCACTTCCCTGGCAACACATAAGCAATGATGCAAGCATGGCCTAATCCTGGCAGAAATTGGTACCAACATTCATCCACTGTTGGCAGATTGGCAAAGTGCAACCCAATCCAATGCTGGCCAAGCGTTAAAGCCAAGATTGGAGATATGTTATGCCAATGCAGCAGCCATTATGCTGCCAGCGTAGGACTTGAGCCATATCGTTGCCATTATTATTACCAGCTTCGAGCCAATGCCTTCTGCATGACGAATATTGTATATACGCTGGCTCAAGAGTATGGAGCCATTTTTACCGCGAACCTTCTTCTAGCGGCATTTTTGATAGCAATTGTCCCCCCCCCCCATACCGTCTTCCTCAGTAGCATCTGGGAAAGCTGGACCGAAAGATATTATGTCAAGAAGCATAAGTCCTCTATACTTGCAAATAATAATAATAGAAGAATACTGAAATTCACTTTTATGACAGTTTATTTGCGAATAAATTTGCACAAACAGGCATTTTCCGTGGACCTAGATGGGTGACACTCGGTTGTGTTCAAACAGTTTATTTACAGGCAGCGCCCTTAGCACAGTAATTGGGCAAGGTGCCGAAGACGGTGGGCTGGCCAGGGCTTTCAGGGCAGGGAGCTGACGTAGGTAGGCAGGTCGGTCAGTGCTTGGATGACGACGGGCTGGTCAGGCCCCCGAGGACCGCGATGACGCGGTAGTTTCGTTGAATTTGCTACCACTTCCCATAGCGACTTCACCATTACTTGGAGGAGATGCTTGCACTGTAAAATAAAAAGGAATATTATCAGAGATGCTGGTATGTCAAATGTATGTGGCAGTACTTTCATTCGAAAAATCTCCATACCGCTGGGATATAAGTTTGAGCAGAGAGTTCGAAAGAGTGAATTAAGAAGTGTTCTTGCAAGAGATTTGTCAGGTAACATAATATTTCAACATATATGAGATCTTTTGTAGAAGGTGTACCATAGAATATCTAGAATAGAAACATAAAATGCGCAGGATCCGTCCGCCTTGTTTACATCCCACACCTAGTCAGCGTAGCACATTAAAATTAAAAAATTGCAGGAAGACCTGCTATAGCACAAAACGCCTAGTTTCAGATAGCGTAGACACAATGCGGCCTTTGTGCGACATATTACTTGTGCGGAATCCGAGAAGTTTCGTCAGGAAACACTAGCAAAATAGGCATTTATGATACGAAAACAAAGAAATACTGCCTGCTGGAAATGATGCTTGACCTAGAACAGTGAGAAGAAGCGCGGTTCCTCCGTATGACTAGCAGGATCAGACAGCACGCATGGCTTGATAAAATCAGTCCAGGAATTTAGTTGAAGCTCAAAGACAGAGATTTACACGTGTTCTACTCCGGGTACTATTCAAAGGCTGCGAATAAAAAGAGGTATGTAATTGCAGGCACTCTACATTAGCCAGGGCTGTTTCAGTAATATATATACCGCGTGATATTGCTTGTGTTGGCAGTAATTTATAATATTCATCCTAAAACATAACAAAATAATTGTCAATTTGGCTCACAGCGTTTCTGCTCAGTAAACGTTGATGGGCCTACACGAGAAATTTATCAGCACCTAATTGCCGCAGGCAAGAAATGAATAAAATAAGAAAGGATATTTCAGTGATTCTTTCGGCTGTGCGCTAATTTACTGGGATAGCAGCATTTTCCAGCTGCGAAGACCCCAATTTCATTTTACATTGCCTATTTATTCCTGAAATAATTGCGTTCCGCCACTACAGGCAACTCGACAACGATCTAGCAGTTATATGAAAATGAATTCATTTAAATAAAATTTACTTAAAGATATGTATTATCACATTTGAAATATGACCACTACGCATAACAAATGTTTAAATTTCTAGTCAACCTAAATTTATACTCCGCACATCAATGTCCCAATCTTATAGCATCCAAACGCAGACTGGTGTTGCTATCGCCACCACACATTGTTCTTTAGGCCGTCCAAAATCAATGCAGTGCTGAGCATGAATGGAAAAAAATCAACGTTAAGGAAGCAGCGAAACCATGCGAAATGTTAGAACTTCAGCAGTAATATGCACATAAATCGTGGAATTAAAAAGCGAAAAGAAAAAGCGTTGAGCAGCTGGACATAATTTTAAAGGCAAGAGTATCCTGAAATTTAGCCCTTTAAACAACCTTGCTTGTAAGACACACAACCTAATTCACTCCGCCTGGCTCCTTATAAAACATAACATTCGCAAAACAAATGCACTCACCAGTGTAAGATCCACGCTTCTGTGCACCCGAGTTCATCCTACATCAAAGACGGTGGCCACCAGCGCCGACTTTTTTCTGCTAGTTGTTTTGCCCAATATTAGTTCTAACACTCACAAAAATTCGTAGCCACTATGCTGCATATTTCAAGATGTAGGCTTCTCAGTAGGAATGACGACCGTAAGCGAGAACAGACAAGTCTACAAGCACTCAGGTAGTATTGCACCCAGTCGGTGCTCTAGCTATGCATAAAAGGAAAGGGTAAAAATAAAGGGTGACTGACGAAAACAGCGTTAACGCCACACTTTCCCCCGCTGGACCTAGCCCGACCGCGTCCTTTGGACGGCAGCGACAGAGGGATACAATGAGGACAAAATATTGACCCCACCGCGTTCCCCCGTGCGACAGAGCAGCATGCAGCTGTCTGAGCGCTCGACTGATAGCATTGACCAGGCTAACGTGGGTGCGTGGGGGAGAGGCAAGTGGGGGCTGAAGGACGGAAAGTTAGGCCGAAAAGAAAAATCAGGAATGCGCCATGCGAAAGACAGGCAAAGACGAGAGGGTGTTGACATGGACAAGCACAAACTTTCAACTAATTTTTCATTCTGGCAGGGGCATCCATACAAGGATCTTACTACACATGCACGAATACACAAATCTATTGGGACAGGCGCATGATTCTTATGTCACAGAAGCATGCCATGCATGCCAAACAAACAAACAAAAGTTTCACTAATACATATGCGCTCCATCTCGATGCAATATAAAACGGTTCCATCAGCTCTTTGGCACTGTAATTCTCGATTATCCTCAGAATTTTCATCCTCCAAGGCCGCGGAGAGTACATGCAAAATATACAATGCGTAGGAAAATGCGCAATAGCGTTGCTTCTTATGGAAAGCTCATGTTCCCACGCACGATCAATAAAGCAGTGGCTATTTTCCCCGTTGTGCGACCTCCCCGGCTTGCTACTTTGTGCATTGGCTTTTCTCTTTAGGGGGCACATTTCGGTGAAGGCGAAGTTCAAAAACGGCCGTGTACCGTGCACGGAGTTGACATGGAAGAACCACAGCTGGTTAGTACGAATCGCACCCCCCCCCCCCCGACGCGCCTCATACTCACATTGCGGTTTAGGCACGTAAAACTCCATATTTGAAGTTTGTATTGACATTTTTAAACGTCACTTAAGCTTAACACATTTGCGTACTTCAAGCCCTGTGTTGTTACAAGAAAGAACCGATGTTGGCAAATCCACATGTGAATGTCGGTCCAATATTTCCCAACTTTTTGAATGACAGTGCTAATATTGTTTGCTGGATGTGCAAACAGGGCCAGCCTTGGATCTCTATCGCAGTGGTAAAGCCAATATTCTATTGACGCTGTTTATCTTAGCCCATCGCTGGGCAAGCAATCAGAATGGCACAGCCGATATTGGAACCACGCTGTTAACCTTAGGCCATCACTGGGCCAGGAACAGCCAATACCTATCGAACGTTGGCCCGCGCTGACGTGCCGCCTGGGCTAAGGTTTTCGCCTTAATAAATATAGAGCTTGCTATACTTCAAAGAGTTATCTGTGCAGTAACAACACAAATCTGTTTGAAAATGGCATGAAGCAAAATATGTACGTGCACCAGCTCTCAGCAATAATACAGCAAGGTCAATGTGGTAAGGTTAATAGATCAGCTCTGAAGCACAAGCCGTCATCCTGGCAACGAAGAGCTACGTGGCCACAATATTCGCACCAATGTATTCCAGCGCAGCGCAATATCTGCTTCATGGAAGGTATTCCTCCTTTTTAAGTCATCAGTTACTCGTTGCAAGGCCAATAAACTCATAGACTCAATAAACTCACTTTTATTCTTAAACAAGTTTCCCCATTATATAGTAATGAGGAATACCCGAGCCCCTTAACCGAGACGAAGACTACCGGTTACTGTGGCCTGCAGGGCTTTCTGCGAATTTTCCCCAACCTTGATTCGGCCAAGGACCACAATGAAACAAACCTTGCACAACCAGGCCAGGCCACCATCGCCACCACGTAAGTCGTGGTCATTGTGTGCGCAATCGAGTAATACCATAAGGTGAGCTCAATGGTGAATTTGTATGTTTTCTCTCGATGGTCCTCCTGTTGGTTTCGCCTTCAGATGTGCTGATGCAGACATCTAATCATCTTGTCGGATGTTCAATACCCCAACGGTCGCACGGGGGGTGATGGCTGTCAGTTAGAATTTCTCTACAGCTGAAGAGGCAGACGGGAAAGGTTCAGTCTTGCTGCCAAATAACCGTTGCCTGACTTTACCTGTGGGTATTGCGCTTAAGCGACGCAAGACTGGATAGATTGTGCGAGGTAAGCAACGGGGGAAAGGTAGAAGGATCTCGGAGGCACTGCACAAGACTCATAGAGGCTCGTGCGCAGCCTTGTGCCGAAACTGCCTCGCTCCCCGGAATAGCCGTGTGTCCAAGTACACGGGGGATATTTGTGTTGCGCTCAATGAAGTATTTGTTGCTTCAGTGCCTGTACGACTGTGTGCGGTTAAGTGGACATTCCGGAGTGTCGAATAGTATTTGTTTCTCGAGGAAGCGCTTCCCTCTGTGAGAGGTTCGGAGACACAAGGCTTCTTTCGACCTCTATTATATGCTGCGTTTCTGTTCATTCGGCCGCCTTCTTTTGCGTGCTTCCACCTCAGCCCCGTATTATGAATAAGCGGCAGCATATGGATTCAGCGACTCATTTTAACGAGTGCTCGAGAGGCTAGACAGACTGTTGCCAAGGAGCAGAATTCTATGCTTCAGCAACAGCGGAATGCCTGAGCTGTAATCTTCTGCTGGTAACAAGTGGTTCGATACCACAAGCCCTCGGCGGACACTGTGATTATTTCTCGTTAATAAATTCTGAGAATTTTGTATTCAATAGATGGAATCTACCAGTAATGTCAGACGTCAAAACAAGTAGGCAAAGTAATTCAATGACAGCTGTAAAAAGCATCAAATTACGGTCAAGTAGGCCGCTGTCGGAATGAGCGGGAAACGGAGAGAAGAAATGACAAAGTTTTAAGGTCATTCAAACTCCTGTTGAAATCGGTCAAATACAAAGTTCCGGCGCCAGATGTGGTGAGATTGGGGCAGAATCACTATGGTTATGGTATGAGGGTAGTAGGAAGACCGACGACTCATATTTTTTTATGCGAAAGAGCCAAATGGTCCTTTGTGCGAAAAAGCCAGCGTCTTTAGCATCGAAACGGCGCCTAAATTCCTATTCGCTGCGACGCCACGTCACAAGCGCGCCTCGAGGGATCGCATCGGGCGAAGCTGGACAACTGCTGCTGCCGCGTTAGCCCGCCAGGTGTAGCGCGAGCGGAGAGGGAGGTCATCGCCACGACTTGCCTCGCTCTGAACCTCGCTATAGGCTTAGTTGCTGCGCGCGCCTGCCGGCCTTGGTGGACTTTGCTGCTTCGTCACTCCATCATCGCGCAGAACGTCGATGCCTGGCGTCGTTGGCACCGCCGGGTGCCACTGCTCACTGGCTTGGGCAGCACGTACCGTCGTGGAGTCTCAAGTATCTACATCGTCGGCGGCCGCCACCTCGGCAGTAGCGCAACGAGACCGTCCACGCCAGCACAGCGCAGACGAAGTAAGGGAGCGGAATAACGTCGCAAAGAGGTGGAGGCGCGTCCCGGCAATGCCCTCTCCCCTCGCGCAATACTTGACGCGCAAATCCGGTAGCAGATGCTCCGTTTCGACCGCTCTGCCCCGTCGAGGTTTTCCTGTGTAGGCCGCGTTCTTGATCAGGCGCCGCATCGAGCCATAGCAGAACATGCAGTACATGCGCACAGCCCCTGTGCTAGAATTCGATGCGCTTAAAGCACTCGACCATGTAGTGCGGGGCTAACGTAGAATCGCTGAAGAAAAAAATCAGAACCCACACCAACGGGAAAACTGGATAACATACCCCGAAGCGAAACTCGAAACCATTACTCGCCGAGCGAAACTCGAAGGGCAATAATGTCCTTCGAGTTAGACATTAATGCTTTCGGATTCACAACTCACAAAAAGTGTTCACGTGTCGTGGGATTTTAAACTGCCCTATCTTCCAGATTGGCACCCATTTTTAGACATCTGTAATTTAGGGAATTTGCCCACATTTTCACGTACGATCACGCGTTAGCTATATTTAAATAATTTTCGAGGTTTTACATGACAGAACTAAGCTCTGATTATAAGGCATGGTACTGTGTAGAAAGAGCATCTATGGCTTAATAGTTACAGTATCACGCTTCTGTACTAGAGGTCCTCTCTAACTTAGCGGTTAGAAAATGTTATTGATTTGCTTTTTAAATTGGCTGTTTCGTCCAAAGGACAAACTGTTGACAGCGATAGCAAAGTTCAGTGTTCGTCTACTCCTCCGACGATGTTCACACTATACGCGGGTGGAACATCTTGTAGTGACGCAGCACTTGCGCGACTCGTGCTCGACGGATGTGACGGCGCCTTCTCAGCTACGATACGCCTGACGACGCTGACGTGATGAAGGACGCCGCGAGTGGCGTTGAATGCGTTGCTCATCGAAGGTGCACGAAGTGAAACCGTCGGCATTCGAAAAAGGCGCCAAGCGTCTCCATGCACTGGCTTGCATGCAGGAAATTTTTGACGATTTCTTATTCTCTTAGGGAATGCCTAAGTGACGTTCAGTACACAAACAATATTCCTGTGTGGCGTAATGGTCAGAGCAGCGAGCTTCAGTGCTGGTTATACTATTACTGAATCACGCCAACGGGCAATTATGGTTCCCTCTACTTGATGATATATATATACATTAACAGACGCCAACAAACACGGACACCGAGACAGCAAAGGGTAAATTACTTGTAGTCATTAGCTGAATTAAACAATATAAGTTATTGAAGATCAATGTGGACGAAAAAAAACTGGCCGCAGGTGGAACACGAACCAGTGTCTTCGCATTACGCGTCCGATGCTCTTACCAATTGAGCTACCACGGCGCCGTTTTCCCATCCACTTTCTGGAGTTTTTGTGTTCATTTACTAGAACTAACCTAGGGAGTGTTAGCAAGCGCCAACACTCAGAAGCCTTAGCGGCGGATGTGGAACATCCTTTCTGCCATAGGCGTCACGAGTACGTGATCTGTTTGGGTGCCAGCAACTGATCAATATATCCACAAATGCTACCTGATGGCATCGACGATTCCGGATTCGAGGCCCTCGATATGTGATGAACGAGAAGAAAGGGAACCGAGTGGCCCGAGCTATATTATTCTTATCATCAGAACCAAACCAACAAAGCGACGTAGTGGGTAAGTGCGACGGCTTGAGAAACAAGCCAACACGATGGCCTCGTGCAGCACCCACGAAGGAGGACAAAGAAGTGGAAAACAGCCATATTTGCTAGCGTCACCTTGGACTGTGCTGCTCCGCCAGCGAAGCAATCAGCCTGCAAACTAACCTCAAGCCACGAAACAACACCAGGAGGGAGCAGCATGAATCACCTGAAGAAAGGCACGAGTTGGCGCAGGGATGCCGAGACGTCGTTCACGTCCTCGGAAACGTCACTGTCCGAAGACACCGAGCAGATCCTGTCCTCGTGGAAACGGCTCGTACAGCGCCACGATCTACCTGAACGCCGAGACGCTGCGTGTGCGAGGGATCGCCAGGCGGAGTACGGTGCCGCTCCGCTCGCCGCGTCCCCCAGGTAAGCGGTACAGTTATGCCGCTGCGCCGAAAGTGTGCAAGACGTCAAAACGTCGGCGTACGAGCTTCAGCGATATAAGTCGTTATGTTTATTTCAAGGAACAACTTTTCTTGCAGAACGTAGTTAGCCAAAGTAATGCAATCTTACGTTGAAAGTACCGCAAGGGGCCCTTCGTGACTAAAACATCTAAGCCATAAGCTGAATACATAAAAGCAATTGTACTTTTTTTCTTAACAAAACAAATGCGATAAACGTGGCAGTTTAATAATGCAAAAATTGTTGCTAGAACAGGATTTAATGTTACCTTGGGTGGGGCATTTAAGGCATGACTCTATCCCCTGGAGACGCTCCGTCCACACATGTTGACATCAACTTCAAGCGCCTTCATTATAACAAGTGCTATGAAATAAATGTTTGGAAGGCACTGGGAAACGCCCCAATGGTTTGTGAAACGGACAGATAATCGCATATTCGTGCAACTCACGCAAATATTTTTGAAAGGGCAGGAGAAATCGGACTTTGCGATCCTCTGCGGAGCGATAAGTCAGCCTCTATTCTTTACGAAGACGTCACTCATAACATGTTTTACAGAGCGAAATGTTAACATTAGTTTATGGCCACATTGGTTCGCGAATGCAAATTATTCTTAGTCGCGTAAGGCATCTAGAATCTTGAAGGTGACAGCTCTCGGTTCTTCCTCTTGCAGAGAAGCCGCGCTTCGCCGCCCGTCGTTCCCACACGGGGCATGGCCAATCCCGGTAAATGGCTCCTCTTCGTCGGAGTGCAACGAAGATGAAACCGACGCGACCCAGGTGTCCCTCACTACGAGCCTGTGCTACGCTGCGCTCGTGCTCGCCACGGCACTGCTGGCGCTATCCACAGCTGTAGTGATGGTTCGGCTGGTACCCGGTACCAGCGAAACCGCGTCGTCCCGCAACGCAGCTCAAGGATCTCGAGCCCACAACGGTGAAGTACTCGATTGTGTCAACATTCTTCGTGGCGCCATTTATTTATTCTCAATTATGTGGTGCGATAAGGGTCTCGGCAGTCCCGAGAGTAGCGTTGGCGCAGTGGCCTGCAGCTTGAATAGTTCGATCAGCCGAGATGTACAGCGCACGGCAAACGACAAACAAAACGTTCACATATATTGTTACGTAGGAAGCAGTCAGGACAACCCGCTGCCCGTGAACGAGAAGCGACGGCTCGTTCACCGAAAAAACGGTGCTGCTTTGTCATACACATTTTACTGCATCGTAGCAAGGACGCTGCCGCAGTTTAACAAGCCTGCCGGTCATTGGGTGCCTTAGAGCATCTTTGTCCCGGTAGCAGATGACATGCGGAGTAAATGCTGAAAAACACCGTTTTCGCTTCCCGGTGACATACTATTCATCAGTGCCACAATGCTTCGACTGAAAGCGCCAAATGAACATCAGTAAAACTCTTGCTTGGGCTAGTTGGTTCATGCTTGAATTAGTAAAAGCAAGGCGCAGAAGACCAGGACTCAAGAAGAAGAACACAAACGACAGGACAGGCGCCGGTCCTGTCGCTTGTGTTCTTTTTGAGTCCTGGTCTTCTGCGCCTTGCTTTACTAATTCGAACATTAGTGCTGGTTAATATTTACTCAGGGTCCTACTCAGCCTGACGGCGGTCTGGCCAAGTCGTTAGCCATGTCTGTGCGCGAACATCTTCGGATGAAGCTACACCAGATTGCGAGCACTTCTTTATGTTCTCATTTCTTTTTATACAGCATATAGCTTCACCACGTGGTTACTAAGAAGTTCCTCGTGATAGTAAACAAATTCTGCCGTCTTACGGGCCAAAACCACGATCTCGCTTTGATTCAGCCCCGTCGTGGGTGACCGACCACCGACTGTTCTTTGACGTGCACCCTAAACTAAGTGCACGAGCGTTCTCGCATTTCCCACCAACTAATATGCGTGCGCGACTGGTGGTATCGAAGCCGTGACCTCGAGCTCACAAGCGCAGCGCCTTGCCACTAAACTACCGTGGCTATATGTGATCACCAGACTGTTGATAATAGTGTTTTTAGTTCCATGAAATGGTATGTCAATTTTCCTTCCTCTCTAAACAATGGGTTCTTCTGAACATGCAGGAAACTGATAATTTTAGGACTACGCATAAGCAGCGAAAACAGTCAAAGCTACATATTGACGAACATCTCCCTACTTAATTGAGTTTTTTTTCATATCAGCTTATAGGTCACCGAAGCAGTCATTCGTAAATAGAAAATGCCTCTAATTCATTTGGATGTTACGCCTAAATCGGTGCCTTGGTGTCTTCATAAAACTGCTTGTGGGTGAGGACATTTTTTGTACAGCTTATGCTTTACGTGTTCTGGATAAAACTGGCAGTTAAACACCGCATTTTTATTTCTGATACTCGCCGCAAAATAAGAAAGTTTGTTCACATGCTCAATGAGAAATTCTCGGCTTATCAACGTCACTGCAAGTACGCTCCATTGCGATAGCGTGCGCATACAAGCCCTGACTATAGTTGCCTCCTGTTGTATAACGCGCCTTACCAGACAGAGAATGTTTATTGAGATGCACCGTACGGCGGTATCGAAATTGAGGGAAATGACACTGAATCATTCATAGCTCATTTACGCTCGTATACGGTCATAATCAGAGCTAACCATGACTTTGTGTACATATACAAAGCCAATGGCTTTCTGTGGCTCTTACGGCTGTTCCTTGGTTTGTCCATGGTCGGACTTGAGGAGGAAAATGTTCATTCGTTCGTTCGTCCTTTCATTCGTTCGTTTGTTTGCTGTTATTTCTTTTTGGAGGGGGGGGTATTTGTTTGTTCGATCACGCTTCCGCTGATTTCTACGTTCGTTCGCCCGTTCGGGCTGTTGGCTTCTGGCAATTATAGGCAACGGTCTCTGCACGAGTTTTTTTAACTGTGTTGCTAACCTTTTTAAGAACTTGTTCATCTATGATCGGCCACACGCCAACATGTGCTTGTCATCGTTGGTGCTCAGGGTATGTCAGTGTCAGTTGATACCTTTTGTTGCGATAGCAGTTATGCGGGCACTAGAGGTGCGTCCGCACTGTGGCCGCCGGCGTGCTGTCGTGGTAACGAGGGCGCATGCGTGGCTCACGCGCCGAGGCTTAGGAGGAGCCAGAGCATTCATTGTTCTGCATTCCACCTTTGGCATAAGCCTTCGCGGTGAGCGGCTGTTGGCATACCAGACCATGGTGCATACACTAAGGTAAACGGAACAAATATAGAGTCGATATAAATCTAATCAATTCATTTGGAGCTTACAAACCCCGCCAGTTTTACGGGCGTTGCCACCATGGACTGATGGAGGTGATGTGTCCATCATTGCGCCAGCCTCATGACAGGCCTGGTTCTTCCAAGGCGCTTTTCCTGCAGCGCCATGTTGCCTCACCGTATTGTTAGAGCAACGCTTGAGGTGGTCCAGCGGCGCCCAAAACCTTGCTATCGCTTTCAATGGTTCGCCTTCGACTGAACTGTTGTGGCAGATTGTGTGATAGTTAGAGTCGATAACTGTTAATCGAGCAAAGTAACAGAAGTAATGCTAAAGGAAGGAAAACGCATCAGGGCAAGGCAGTGAGCATGGGGTATTATGGAACCGAAGCACGAGATTTGCTGGTTCTTGGTGCAGTCAGCAGCAAAAGTGCGGCTCTAATTCAGGATCACTGTGAGGGGTTTTCTTCCTGTAGTAAAAATAAGAAGCCAAATAAAAATGGGGACATGCTTGGGCTGTAGACCGCATTCGCCTGCACGGAGCGTTTTATAGCTATGTGCTTGTAATTAATTATATTTGGAACAGCTAATTGCAGAATATACAGAAGACAAAGATAACGATGCATAGCCGGGCAAGGGAACAAAAATTTAGGATCACCATCAGCCTCTGGAGTCGGTAAAGGAGTACGTTTACCTAGTTCAATTACTCACAGGAAATCCTGATCATCAGAAGGAAATTCATAGAACAATAAAAATGAGTTGGATCGCATACGGCAGACATTGTCAGCTCCTGACTGGAAGCTTGCCATTATCATTGAAAAGGAAGGTGTACAATCAGCGCATTTTACCGGTGCTGACATATGGGGCATAGACTTGGAGACTGACATTGAAGCTTGAGAACAAGTTAAGGACCGCGTACAGAGCGATGGAACAAAGAATGCTAGGCATAATGTAAAGAGACAGAAAGAGAGTGGTTTGGACAGAGAGCCGGGTATAGCCGATATTCTAATTGGCATCAAGAGGGAAAAAATGGAGCTGGGGAAGTCATGTAATGCGCAGGTTAGACAACCGTTGGACCATTATGGTGACAGAATGGATACCGAGAGAAGGGAAGCGCAGTAGAGGACGGCATCAGACTAGGTAGCGCGACGAAATTAGGAAATTTGCGGGTGCTAGTTGAAATCGGTTGGCGCAGAAAGGGGTAATTGGAGATCGCAGGGAGAGGCATTCGTCCTGCGGTGGACGTAAAATAGGATGATGATGATGGTGGCGGTGGTGATGATGATGATCATCATCATCATCATGATTATGATTATGATTGCGGAGACTAAACAAAATGGATATTTCCATCAAGAAGGCTTCAATTAAATATTCCGGCACCTTGTAAAGCAGCTACAAGCAATCACAAATATTTCTGCAGCTGTCCCGAGCTCTGCAATGGCGCCACCACCGGCAGCGAAGACCACAGTCCATGCCACTGCGCCCAACCCACGGGGCGAAGGCTTGCTGCACGCCGTGGGCTCCATGACAGAAGAGGAAAAAGAACAAGTTTCCAACGCCAGCAGATCCGCGGGCGAAGGAAATTCGGGAAATAATACCGTACAGCACTCTCGAGGGCTTCCGGAAAACTTTAGGACAAAAGTGCCTCCAGGTGGAGAAAGCTCCGACGACGTGAGTAATACTTTCCGGTACAGGGTATTTCACGTAACTTCAAACAAGGATTTAAAAAAGAATTCATTAGCCGCAGCGGAATGAAACCATAAGGTTCACTGTCATGTGGCGCTCCTTAGAGCAAATTTTATATTCCGGTTAAGCAAATAAATAATATGAATGGCGCAAAATTTTAAATATTCAGTTTGGGGCCAAGTGCATCTCGTTGCGTTGTAGAGAGGGTTCACAGACGACCGATCAATTTTTCTGTGGTAAAGCACTTCTTTCGTGGTGATTTCTTTTGACGTTTCAGGAAAGCCCGCGAAATATACAATAAAACCACCTGACCGCACTCATGCGCTATCGTATTGCAACGCTCTTTCATCCTTAGCTTTGCTCGTCCGCTCGGTTACTCCGAGGGACGCCGATGCTCAGCGCTGGGTCGGGCATCTAACCTCCGCATTCAGAAAGGCAACTTAACTTGAAGCTGATGCTTGACTTGATATAAATGACGCCTGGTGCGAACGCGCCGAAGACGCTCATCGCGTTTCTTTGGTGCGTTGACGACAGGCGTCGTTTAAATCAAGTCAAGCATGCACTGCTAACACTGCGTCCGTCCAACAGCAACTCTTTTCTGCATTCTCACATAAAGCTAATCTGATACATATTTTTGGAGGAAAATCGTATTGAGAAGGCACTGACGCAGCTAAGAATAATTTTTGTATCCAGCATGCCATGTAAACTGCAAAATCCCACGAGAGTTTCCATGTGTAGGAATGTTTGCCACATATTAAATCAAGCGCTGCTGCAATCCAATCTGTGCGTTTTACTGCGGCGGCCTGTTTGCTTTCAAGCGGTATTCATCATCACGGAGCCTATGAAAACTTAAACCCCTTGTGTCTTTCAGCTGAACTCTTTACAACGTAGCCCCACGTGCAGCATGGTAAATGTACAAATAACCACGAAAACCCCAAGGTAACGAGGTACTGACGTGGCCAGTGAATTCGCCATAGGCGACAACGCCACCACATTTTCGTAACGTGTCAGGGTGAGGAGCACCTATACCAGTGTATTTTAATGTTATCAGTTTGTTTCGTTGTAGATGTTTTTTTTTTTGTTATCTCACTTTCAATATTACACTGCCCAGATTTTTAAAAGTTGATGTTATTTTCACAATTCTCACTGTGTCACTATTATCATTGTAAGCTTCGAATGTATGCAACGTATCTTAACACATTGCCAGAGAATGCAATTTTGAAATAAAGCAAGCTGCATCCCCTAAAGCGATTATTGAAAGTTTAAGTATTCGCGTTGAACGCGAAGCCGCTGCACCAAAATTAGTTTACTCTGACCGTCAACGCATAAATTTTGCTTGAATCAAAATCGAAAAGCTTGCGTCCCAATCCGGGGTCACCGCTTCGGGCATCAGCTTGAACACTGCTTGTTGTCGTCTCGTATAGCCTTTTTACTTTACACAGCATTTGCTAGCTAGGGAATGCGCTCAACCTCTCCATCTTTTACCAAAATTTTAAAGCGAAACCTTCCTTGCCTCCTCCCTCGGCTTTTCCACTGCACCTGCTGCTGCCGTCTTGCACGCCTTGTCTAGGGGCCATTCAGAGCATGTATATACATGGAAGAAGAGAAAATGCGACGCGGGAAGCTCTCTTGCACTTTTCCATCGCGCTGCATGTGCACAATGCCCTCTGAAGCTCCCTGGGCGTCATTGAAGCTTCTTGGCAGCTGTAGCTATCTGTGACCCCCCGCAAAAGCATTAAAGAAACTGCAGTGCCGTACAGCGGGAAGGGCGGGGCAGGGGAAAGCTGACGTGAGAAAGCAAGTAAACGCTACTACTACAGATACGACAGTGGTTGAGAGCAAACTGACGGTACTGTATGTTTCTGCTGTTTCTGAAAAAAAAACATGCAAATTTGTCAAGTGGATAACTGCCGTGTGGCGCGCAGATGAAAAGCTGCATTAAATTATGTTAGGGCCTAGTCCATACAACGGAAGTTGTCACACATAAAATCAACACTTCTGTGCCCACCGCAGTAGCTTTGGGGCGATAGCATTGCTTGACGTCGTGGGTTCGATTACGACCGCATCAGCCGCATTTCGATGGGAGTGAAATACAGAAGCGCTCGTGCACTCAGAAATAGGCGCACATTAAAGCACACCAGGGTGTCAAAAATAATCCGGAGTCCACCATTCGGCGTGCCTCGTAATCTGACTGTTTGGCACCTACTGCCCCATATTTCTGTCAATACTACTGCCACGATGCCATGTGTCATGTGAGGCATTCACAATGCTCAACCCTCTCCCAAGTCATGAACAATGGCGCAAGAAAACGCTAGAATCAAACACATCTCCCTGAGTTTTCTGTGTACTACGCAAACAACCAGCAGTGGTGCAGGCAACGTAACACTTCACATCAACTCGTCACTCGTACTGGGCTAAACCTTGAATAAATTAAACATTCGCCGTAGAAATCACCGCTAATAGTCGTCATTCAAAGCAAACAGCACTAGAAGCTTCGCTTACAGCGTGTCCTACAGTGGTATTCGCATAATCATTAGAACACAGGTCTCAGGCGCCCATTCTTGTGGCGAGCGTCGGCGCCGGCGTCGCAGGTGGCGTAACCGACAGAACGAGCACAGCAGGGGATGAAAGACGCGAGGAGGAAAGCGGAGAGGAGGGTGCAGCGGGACCATGAGGTGGGAAGAGGAGGAGGGTACGGCTGAAGCGTGAGAAGAAAAGCATTGTGCGGCGACTATGGCTACGAGATGACGCCAGAATGGTGCCAGAGTTGTGCGCGTCGTCGTATATGCTGTTCCTGTTTTTGTGGTTCAACTTTGCAGCGCTGGTTTTTAAACACAAGTATTATACTCCAACTAGCCCCAACACAAGCCTTAATCGTCTAGATCTGTCGACGGTGGTGGCTGCTGTGAATCGTGGCCACGCGTCACCCACGGGCTGGCTCTCGCGATTCGCAACATGCCACACTAGACACATTGTCTGCATAAGCCAGTATATCGCGGAATGAAAAAAAACGTACAGACCTGCGCTCACATTTTGCATTAGGGAATATCAAATTGTCGGTGAACGTTTTTGATAAATCTCACACCACAAACATGTAGTTTCACCCGGAAGGCGAGGCACTCACAGGCATAGCAAAACATTACGCAATTACAAGAAGCAAGGTTTGTAGTTTCATTGGCTGTAAAAATTGCAGTATTCATTCGCCTACTAATTTAACTTGTCCAACGCGGTGTTCTTCGCGCACGGCCAAACATGAACAGTTCTGCTTCGATGACCGCGAACACTCGCTGTCGCAAGGCGGGCGTAATGAAGAACGGCAGCAGCGGCGAGCGAATTCCCCTTCATGTTGTCCCTCGCCCTAACTCGAATCAGGCGCGCGATATCTCAGCGCACACGAAACAATCAGCCGTCTCGGCTCACCTTGCCTTGTACCCACCGCAGGCTACCTCCAAGAAAGGACTGCGCTGCCGCGTTCAGCAGCGGCCTTGAGCAGTCATCGCGGCCAGACTTGTGCGGAGACGCGCGTTAACCTACCTCCAACAACAAGCCCACATAGCAAGCTTCGTGACACCAGCGCTAAGATTACTTATAGATAGAGCGAGCGCAAAGTTCTTTTTGGTACAGTGTGCCGTATAAGCAAACTGACGCTCGCTAGTATGCCGTACGATGGCGAACCAATGCTGATGCCTTTGCGCCAACAAATTGAGGCCGAGAAAGGCCGAGAACGCCTCAGTCGGTCGGTGAGGAGCGCACCAGGAAAAGAAAAAGGACGCGACCAAACGCCTTGCATCTACTGCACGCTCTAATTTGGCGTTTTCAGACATCAGAGTACTGACAAAGGTTGTCTGAATAATGCCTGATACGACGGTTACGTATTTGCTTCTCTCTTCTTCGCAGAGCTACCACCACCTGTGCGACATTGTGTTCTACACGCACTGTCCGAGGACCGCTCGCGAGTTCTACTTCAACGGGGCGACAAACTCGTGCGCGAGAGCGACCACGTCGTATGGAGCGGAGGTGTGCAACCGCAGCCCCAACAGGTTTACCTCCAGGGCGAGCTGCGAGAAAAGCTGCGTGCACGTCAGCCGTCCTTCAGGCAGATGCCTAGACAGGCCTGTCTTTTCTCAATGCAGGAGGTACGGCAAAGTGATCGTGGAAAAAGAATGAGGATAGTAGCAGTCGTTCTTGGCAGTAAGCGCGACCAACTAAAAGATGCACGTCTCTAATTACCGCGCATATTTACCGCTTTCTGAAGTTCCCGAAGTGCCACGTCCATGGTATTGTGGACCTAGACTAACTCATGCGTGTCTCGTCTTGAGCTATTTGCTATTACAAGCAACAGCTCAGCACGTATAGCGTGAAACCAATGTGGTGTATAATACACTTCGTGCAAGAACGGCTGTACTAATAGAGCGTTTCACGTTTCCTGCACTTTTCCTCAATTTGTATACTCAGATGGACTCATCGTAGCTAATGTGCTCAAATAGCTAGCGGTGGCTGTAAGCTGCGGTAGCTTCTTGTTTCTGAACACGGAGCCAAGTGATCCATTTGTGGCCACAACGGCGGCTTCTCAACGATCTGTAGCGCAATTGCATTTGTGCGCTTAGCTTAATGCGCACGTTATATAAACCAGGTTCACCTTAACTGTCATCCGATGCCCCCCCCCCTCCCCCGCTACGGCATCCGGGCTAACTCCTGTGTTGCTATGAGACGCTAAACACCATCAGTAAATTCACACAATCAATTATTCCGTCAGCTGGTCAAATCACATCGCTGTTCTCGCGTCAACGCAGCGCTGACCTCAAGAGGAGCATGTGGTTCTTCGAGGGCGAGACGTGCCAACCGTGGGACTTCCCTTCGGGGAGGTGTCCAATGGCTGACGGTGACCTCTTCGGCAGTCGACAGGCGTGCATCGAAAAGTGCGTTAACAACCAGATGTACCTGCCGTTGTGCCGAACACCGCCGTCAGGAACCTGCAGCCCACGCCACCTTAAGTTCCCGTACTTCGCGGCCAAGCTACCCGGCTCGCTCAAGATGCGATGCCTCAAGACATCGGCACTGAGCCTCCAGAAACGACTCTGTCTGACCGGGACTAACCGGTTTTCTTCACTCGCATCCTGTAAGAGGGCCTGTGGACACGACGGAGGTGGGAGGCGTCGAAATTGACTCCGGCTGGCCTGCCGTCGTCCTATGAGAGCGCCAACGTGTTGTGTCTGGCATCTCCATAGCAATCTTTTGATCTGTTTTCTTCTTAATTTAATTGAACCTTACGATAAGAGTGGCTCGGTGTTTCCTTCTTTTCGACATGAGTGGTTCGCATGATTTCCAACTTGTTTAAAGGTATATTATTGCGGAACTGTATATGTCTACCGTCCCATACATTCTTCAATGTCCGTGGCTGAAAGCTCCCGCGCCCTCTATGAGGAGGCAAAGCAAACCAGGAAGGCACGTGCTCACACTTGGCGTAGTAAAAGGAAAATTAAGAAACCACCCAATACATAATTTCATAAAATAATTACTAGAGGGAAGTGTGGCGCTAGTGTCTAAGAGAGCTGCAATCGGGGCAGTTCAGCCACGATGACAATTATGCGAAGTACAAGGATTTTCATAAACTTCGTTCTTGTGGCTTTAAATCTCCTAAACTTTGTAAATTTGTCATTTTCAAAAAAGTGCTGCGCAAAAAGTAATTAAATATAGATTATTTAATAAAGCCATCCTTCGGCAGGATTCCAGCACAGGAGCTCTAGCACAAAAGCCCGACATTGAAAATATTACGCTACGCACGCTATTTTTTTACTTTATTCCCTATTTTGTAATGCAACATCAAACAAGAACTAAATGTTGGGAAAACAAAATAAAATAAAATAGCAAGTTCTCTACACCAGGTGTCAGCCTTACTGGGCTATATTAAGTTTCTTTGAGCGCAGTCAACGGTTCCACTCTCGACAGCCACGCAGGTTCACAATCTTGTGCTTTCTGTATTTCTAAATATCTGGTCATGCATTTTCGCAAATACGTTCGTTCGGGCCGAGCGTCCGTATCGCCATAAAACCCTGCCATGCGGGAGCGCTATAAACAGTGAAGGCCAACTACCACAATAAGGTCAAACAACAGTCCACCTTCGTTTTTTGTTGGTAAGTACCGAATACTCTGTGGATATAACGGAAGATCTTTCTTGATGATCCCATCACGCCACAGGTACATGCATCGACAAGCGGCATAGAATGCTCTTGTGAATTTCTTGCCGGCAAACCACCGCGTTCAAACACTTGGCGCCTTTCCATTTGGACACCTCGACAGGTTGAGCCGCTATAAGTAGTGGTTGTGCGTGTTCGCAGACTATTCTACAGACGCGTAAGGGAAAAGCCCCAAAACAAGTGAAGTTTTACAGTCAGTGGTGTGCTGTCTTTCTTACGGCGTCGCTGGTAGCCCAGAGTCACAAAGTGAAATGGCTGCTATTTTTTTTTATTCTCGATTTGAATGTGCGATTCGTGGAATGCGCGCCCAGCACTACTTTGCTGTTCTGCTTGAGCGGGGAGCCCACAGATTGTGCTGCGGATTACCGGAATTTGTTGCCAATAAGGTACCACATCAAGAAGTAAGGTTGCCCCCCATATTGTGTACATTTCCTTTACTGACGGTGCAAGCATTCTTAGATATGTACGCATGTTCTGTTATAAGAATGAGAAACGTATTCGTTTCCCAGCCTTCATTATTTTTTGTAGTGTAGTTGTCTCGGTTTCATACAACAAAAGTGGTCTTTGTACTAACTTTGCTTAATCCCTTAAATGTGCGTATCTGGAAGTTGCCACGTATCGAGAAATTGTACAAATCAGCTATGATGACACCTTCCCGAACAACGCCGGCCTTCTCGCATATAATATATAAGTGGACTGTTACAAGATCAGTCAGTAAGTTTACCTAAAGATACTGTCATTGCGACAGATGTCACACATTTGCGCGAAAAATTTGGAATTGGCATTTTCCCACCAGCTCTACAGTGATCATTCTCAATCAGGATTCGGAACTACTTATCCGTATTTCTGGCTGAATTTTAGCTATAGTGATGGCTTTACGCAAAGTAAATTCATCATTATAGACGGCAGTCATAATAACGGATTCTTCATCATTACGTTCATCGCTCAGAACAAATAGTATAACTAACGTTTTACGTACGTTTCAAAATTATAGTGCCTACCTACATAAGTTTAATTGGATTGTTTTGGGTGCTTGAACATAAGGGACTATTCATGAACGAAATGGCTGACAGTCTCGCGAGAGCCACCCTAAATGGCCCTGTACTATCATTTCGTATATCAGCTAACCTAAGTACTGCTAGATTCAGGAGATTTGCAATTGTTCAAGTCTTTTTGAACACAGCTATGGCTAACTTTTATGCACGTCGACATCTCCTATTCTCTTGGCATAAACATTTCTTTCATAGCAGAAAAACTAAAGTAATCTTTACCTGGTTACATTGTCGAACACCATTATTAAACTTTTATCGTCACAGGGCTGGTCTCGCGTCCTCCCCTCTGTGCCCAATTTGGAAAGAGGTGGGGACAATAGATCATTCTTTCTTTTTTTTTTTATTCCGCCGCCGTTTTTCTTCTTTAACGAAAGACAGTTTAGATTCAACGTTCAGACAACTTGGTTTACTCTTTTCCATTGTGGATGTTGTTGTTCTAGGCGCGTCCTCTCCTGGAAACTACCACAGACATGTTTGGTCAGCTGCGGAGAAGTTCATTGTTATTTCAGGTAGATTCTCTTAAATTCTTCATACGTTATCTTTATTCATTTCCTCCTGACAGTTTTACCAAACGTATTATTAGCAATTTCCCAATACCATATAAGTCTTTGTGAATCCCCCCGAATGGGCATGAGCCATATTATGTGTTTGAACGCACATATACAATTAACATGAAAGGGAAAGCGTCGAGCAGGCATCGCCATCGGAGAAGGAAATCCAATCTAATACAAGCTTTCGGCTTAAATATAAGTATATCCTGTGCTGCAGTTGTCTTTATGCATACTTTGTAAATAGCCTTCGATGGTTAGTCCCTGATTGGAGTAACAATACCATGTTTCAGAAGTTGTTGACTCGAGGTGATCTAGCAGCTGAACAGCCGCAGCGATCGCTGTTATGCTGAGGTATGGTGATATGCGGATGTAAAGTCGCCGAAATTTGGCAATGACACCAAGGGAAGCTTGCTTTCTTGCGAGCCCTAATGCTGCGGAACTCGGTGCGGCTTGAGGACATGGTATTAGCAAATAACGCAGAGGCAAGCGGCGGCAGCATCACGCTGCGCTGTTTTAGTATAGCAGCAATGCATCAGTGCCTATCAGGCAGTCGGCCAATATGTGAAGTTTTAGATACAAACCGAGCACTACGAGCTAACTATTCAATTCGTAATCAAAAAGGAACTATTCGGTATTCTCGGATGTTCGAAATAATGAAACACTTCTCAACAACCGAATGGTAAAGGCAGGTTCGGGTTTATCGTCTTCTAAACGAAGTATCGCGTATATCGTGAGCAACATAAGTCAACCGAGAAAAGGCGACAAAAATAGTAATTCAAGCATTTTTTGTTTCAGTTTAGCAGCGGAAGCCTGCATGGCAACCTGTGATGTTTGCTGGCATTGTATAATTTAGTGTTTGTGGCAGTCCAGTCCTGTGGAGCTTTACCCTTTTCCTTGCGACCGGACTTTTTCGATAGAACTGCAGCGCGCAAGCCATTCAGCGCTTTCTATGGAGAATAGCATATTTGGCTACGTCATCCGCTCTTAATATATATATATATATATATATTGGTACGACCAAATATATCTATAGCTATAGCATATAGGACCATGGGCTGGTAAGATCTTGAATTAGCCTAGACTTGAGGAGGGAACGGAAGAAACTGGTGCATAAGAAGCCGATCAATAAGTGAGCGGTAAGAGGGAAAATATATGAATTCCGGATCAAGGTACAGAACAAGTATCCGGCTTTAATTCTGGAAGAGGACCTTAGTGTTGAAGCAACGAGCGACAATCTTATTGGCATCATTAAGGATTGGGCAATTGAAGTCGGTGGTAACTTCGCTAGACAGGATACCGGTAAGCTATCGCAGGAGACGAAAGATCTGATTAAGAAACGCCAGTGAATGAAAGCCTCTAACTCTGCAGCTAGACTATAACTGGCAGAACGTTCCGAGTTAATCAACAAGCGTAAGATAGCTTACATAAGGAAGTATAATATGGATAGAATTCAGCACGCTATCATTAACGGAGGAAGCCCATAGCCAGTGAATATGAAACTAGGAATAGGCAAGAAATCAGATGTATGCGTTAAGAGACAAAGCCGGCAATATCATTGGTAATATGGATAAGATGGTTCAAGTGGCTGAGGAGTCCTATAGAGATTCATACAGTACCAATGGCACCCACGACGATAATCGAAGATGGAATAGGCTAGAGGAATTTGACATTCCACAACTAATGCCGGAAAAAGTAAAGAAAGCCTTAGGAGCTATGCAAAGGGGGAAGGCGGCTGGGGAGGATAGGTAACATCAGATTTGTTGAAGGATGGTTCGCAGATTGTTCTAGAAAAACTGACCACCCTGTATAAGCAATGTCTGATGACCTCGAGCATACAGGAATCTTGGAAGAACGCTAACATAATCCATAAGAAAGGGGATGCCGAAGACTTCAAAAATTGTAGACCGTTCAGCTCACTGTCCGTTGCCTACAAAGTATTTACTAAGGTAATCGCAAATAGAATGAAGAACACCTTAGACTTCTGTCAACTAAAGGACCAGGCAGGATTTCGTAAAGGCTACTCAACAATAGACCATATTCACAGTATCAATCTGGTGATAGAGAAATGTGCGGAATGCAACCAAGCCTTGATATAGCTTTCATTGATTACGAGAAAGCGTTTGATTCAGTCGAAACCTCAGCAGTCATGGAGGCATTACGGAATCATGGTGTAGACGAGCTGTATGTAAAAATACTGAAAGATATCTACAGCTGCTCCACAGCCATCGTAGTCCTCCATAAAGAAAGCAACAATATCCCAATAAAGAAGGGCGTCAGGCAGAGAGATACGATCTCTCCAATGCTATTCACAGCGTGTTTACAGGAGGTATTCAGAGACCTCGATTGGGAAGAATGGTGAATAAGATTTAATGGAGAATAACTTAGTAACTTGCAATTCGCTGATGATATTGCCTTGCTTAGTAACTCAGGGGACCAATTGCAATGCATGCTTACTGGCCTGGACAGGCAAAGCAGAAGGGTGGGTCTAACAATTAATCTGCAGAAAACTAAGGTAATGTTTAACAGTCTCGGAAGAGAAGAGCAGTTTACGATAGGTAGCGAGGCACTGGAAGTGGTAAGGGAACACATCTACTTAAGGCAGGATGTGACCGCGGATCCGGGTCATGAGACTGAAATAATCAGAAGAATAAGGATGGGGGGGGGTGCATTTGGCAGGCATTCTCAGATCATGAACAGCAAGTTGCCATTATGCCTCAAGGGAAACGTGTAGAACAACTGTGCCTTACCAGTACCCATCTACGGGGCAGAAACATGGAGGCTTAAGAAAAGGATTCTACTTAAAATAAGGACGACGCAACGAGCTATGGAAGGAAGAATGATGGGTGTAACGTTAAGGGAGGGGGGATAAGAAGAGAGCAGATAGTTTGAGGGAAAAAACGCGAGGTAGTGACATCTTTGTTGAAATCAAGAAAAAGAAATGGGCATGAGCAGGGCATGTATTGAGGAGGGAAGATAACCAGTGGTTACTAAGGGCTACGGACTGGATTCCAAGGGAAGGCAAAAGTAGCAGGGGGTGGCCGAAAGTGGGGGGGGGGCGGATGAGATTAAGAAGTTCGCAGGAACAACATGGCCACAATTAGCCCATGACTGGGGTAGTGGGAGAAGTATGGGATAGGCCTTTGCCCTGCAGTAGGTGTAGACAGGATGATGATGATGATGATGATGATGATGATGATGATGATGATGATGATGATGATGATGATGATGATGATGATGATGATGATGATGATGATGATGATGATGATAAAGCGAGAACGACTATGTTCGAGCGACTGAGACCGCATGACGGTGATGGAATGACAACGGATACGTTATAGCTAGCGTCTGTGTAACAATGACGAAATAACGACATTTCATGAGAACGACGGCGAATCACGATTGAATTACGACAGCTTGATGTGATAAAATGATGAACAAGGAACGAAATCCATGGAACGAAGAAGTTGGTATGGCGATGACGGCTAGACAACAATGAAATGACAATGGCAAGACAATGGAACAAGGCCAATGGGACGACGAGGAGGTTGTGATGACAATTGGGTGACGATGACTGCATCACGAAATGCGGTGACGACGATGGCATGGTGAGAGTCGGATGACGTAGCTGGATTGACGATGATGGCATGACCACGATGGCAACACGACGGAGGTCTGACAAAAAAGACATGATAACAACTGATGATGACAGTAGGACAGGAACGCCAAAGTCATGATTTAACAACGACAGTACGATGACAATACAATGACGAATATTGACGTTGATGGGACGATGAAGGGAGTATAGCGACGATGGCATGACGGCAATAGCATGACTTTACTGAAGACAATAACACTTTTTTACTGAAGTGGCGTCAATGATAAAACGACAGCGTGATGAGGACGACATGGCGGCGGCTGTGCGACGACGAAGGTGTGATGACAACGGCAAGAAGAGTGTCGGATGATGAAGCTGGAATGACAATGCAATAACCACGTCGACATGACGACCCCGAACACATACCTAGCAGTCCAAACTCTTAGACAATTTGCAACACTGCGCTGGAATCGAAGGTGTGACGATGGCGTGATGACAACGGCATGACGAGTGTTGAATGACAAAGCTGGAATGACGACGATGCAATGATCACGACAATATCATGACATCTAAAACTTAACTAGTGGCACAATCTGTTATACAATAAGGACGACTAGGTAGAAGTCAAGATGTGACAACGACAGCGTGAAGAGAGTCCCACATGCAAGCTGGAATGACTAAGATTGAACGACCACGACGGCATGAATGCATGATGCCTGTGAGACGACGGCGGAACTGTGACTGCATGACGATTGTCGGATGAGAAAACTGCAATGACGATGGTTCAAAGACCACGACGGCGAATGGGTCATGATAGGGGACGTGATGGCGACGGCATAACGAGAGTAACATCACGAGGCTGGAATGGCGGCAATGGATTGAACACGATGGTATCATGACCAGAAGCTTATATCCAAAGGCCCAAGAACGTAGACAGCGCTGGCCACTGGGGTGGGGTAAGAGAGGGCGAGAGAGAGAGACAGGGCAGGCAGACAGACAGACAAATTCAAAACGATTGAAATATGCAAAGAATGCTATTATCAATAAAAATTTCCCTTCGCATACATGATACGAAAGGCTTTCAAGAGGGTGGTAGGCGTTCCACTCAATGCGAGCACCGACAAGTTTTAGAGCTCGGACTTCCCAACTCACTTCACGAGCTAATCGTGGCGCACGACGTTGCGCAATGCGAAGGATAATCGAATTCAAAGACAGGTCGATGCATCATCGAGTCACTCGGCATCACGTACCACACTCAGCATGGAGAAAAGATGGCGGTTCCGGCCTCGGTCCGCAACCGCCTGATCACCCCACCGCTTCCCAAAAACGTGCACCCGACGCACCACGCCGGGAGATGCAACAAACGAGCAAGAGACCTTCAGAAGAAGTTTGGTAACAGCAACGAGGCGGTGTATGTAGACGCTGCACGATATGCAGGAAGGAGAAGCGCACACGTGTCGCTATTGAGGACCGCACGGTGAAGTGCCTCGCGAGTGCCACGGTGACCACGGGACACACGGAGGCGGCCGAAGAAGCCGCGATAGCCCTAGCACTGGCCGTGGTGCTGAACGCTGCGATCGTGATCAGCGACTCGCAGGCGGCAATTCGAGGCTTCGCGCTCGGTCGCGTCTCGCGGGAAGCGGCCCGCATACTCCAATCTTGTGACGACGGCGACTCGTCATCGTCCTCGCAACCCCAAAATTCTACGGTCTTCCTCCTCTGGACCCCGGCACACACCGATGTCCCGCTCGCAGATGGTCCACACCACGGCTCGAGGTCTCACACGCCGAGCCGCCGCCTCCGCCCCCGAGAGCGGCGAATCGGATTTGCCGGATCGGGACACTACAACAGAAATACAGCAACAAGAATCCCAATGGGCGTGGGGCGATCGCCTGACCACGTTCAGAAACCTCACCCAACACTACAGACTCGAAAGACGCATATTCCCGCCACCGCACGATAAACCTTACGCTTTCTCCAGACACACACCTACCCTAGCCCCGCCGCCCTACATCACTGCTACCCGGGTTATTATCCAACAGGTGCCTATACAGCTTGCGGACAGAGAGCAAAGCTGCCACACATGCTCTGGGAATGTGCCGGAAACCACGGTAATGAAACCACCCCCGTTCGCGACGCGTCCGTAATCGCGGCCGTTGCCACAGTACGGGAAGCCTCGAGTTCGCTTCTTTCCTACGCCGCGCTGCTACGGGAGCCGCCGGTGACCTTCTCCGTCGGCGTCGCCGCCGCTCGGAGGCGGCTCTCAAAATTTCAGAGTCGGCAGACCAGCTCTGGGCCGTCCGGCAAGCCGAAGATGCCGCCAGAGCCCAAGGACTTCGAGCCGCCACCTGATACCTCCGCAACAAAAACTGCCGGACCATTCAGCAAGAACTGCCGGACTATTCTTTGGTATGGTATGGTATGGTATGGTATGGTATGGTATGGTATGGTATGGTATGGTATGGTATGGTATGGTATGGTATGGTATTCCTTATGCGATGGCGCACACCCACTGTGGGGGATTGGCCAAGATTGGGATGAAATTAGGCTATCTTTATTAAAAACTGGAAATGGTAAAGCTAACTGGAGGAAATGAACAAAAATAAAATGTTTAAGAATTCAAGACAATCTCTTTGTAGCAATTATAAAATCCTCCACGGTTGAGCAAATATGCCTGTGGCACTGTCCAAGAGAGGAGGCCCCTAGAGAAAGGATATCTATAATTGAAAAGCTCAAACCAAGCTGTGTAAATCTTGATTCTAGATTTTTTCTTAAAGAAGTGAAACGGCGGCAGAATAAGAAAAAAAAATCTATTGTTTCATCTTCTCCACAGACTGGGCACAGAGGGGAAGGCACCAGACCAGCCCTGTGACGATAGAAGTTTAATTTTGGTATTCCACAACGTAATCGGGTAAAGATGACTTCAGTTTTTCTGATGTGAAAAAAATTTTTAGGCCAAGGGAATAGAAGGTGTCGATATTCTGAAAAATTTGCTGCAGCTGGGTTCAAAAAGTCAAGAGTAATTGTATATCTCCTGAATCTAGTAGTCGTCAGGTAAGCTATTGTAGGAAGTAATGGTAATACAGGGCCACTGAGGGCCGCCCTCGCGAGACTGTCAGCCATTTCGTTCATGACTAATCCTTTATGCCCAGGCACCCAAAGCGATCTAATTAAATTTATGTGGGCAGGCACTAGAAAATGAAATTTACGTAAAAGGTTAGTGAAACCATTTGCTGTGAGCGAGGAACATAAGGATAAAGAATCTGTTATAATTGCTACCGCCGATGTTGACAAATTTAGTTTGCGCAAGGCTAGGACCACAGCTAAAAATTCAGCCAAAAATACGGAATAAAAGTCCGGAATCCTGATTGCAAATGACCAGTTTAGAGCGGGAGAGAAAATGCCAATTCCAGATTTTTCTTCACACTGTGAGGCGTCTGTCGCAATGACCGTACTTATATACTCAATAAATGGTCCTGTAATAGGCCGTTTAATATATTATTAATAAAGTTTCTTCTTCTTCTTCTTCATTAATAAAGTTTCTTCTTCGCTTTTGCCGCATGGTGCCCAAAGAAGAAGAAGAACGTTCATCGGAGCTTTCCCATCAGATTTTTTACGAGGTACGTAAAGCTATCGCATATCTGCGATCTGTCCTTGTGTTTTGTGCTGCTGTTCACCTCAGCGAGCGCTATGATCCTTTACTCCTAGGAAACAGGCAATATGTGAATAATGAATCTCTTATCAAAAAATAACGTGGCCGCATTCGCTATATAGCGGGCGTGACATGTTCAAAAGCGACTCACTTCGTTGCCGTGCAGTTTCTTTTTAAATTGTTAGCTGTCTGATCCCGCGCGTTCACGTCTTTAGGCTTCACAATAACTTCGGCATCTCCTATGTCGCAAATTTGGCTGCAGTTCGCGAGTGTCCCTTTCGCGTTCGCTCAGAATATGCCATCGCTGCATTAAATGACTCCTGCAATAAGATTTACCTTTGTTTAAATAGGTTTCAAGCGACTAGCATATATATCTATAGAAGAAATCCTAGCGGTGCTGCGACGCTGAGAAGTGTCTATTTTTTTTTTATTAGTAAGCTTTAAAAGGTATCCAAGCAGACGACGCGTGAGCCTGGTTGTCAACGGATAAGTTTAACGTTCCAATACGTTTCTTGCACGACTGCTCACCACGCGTCGCCCAGCCGTGCGCGACACCTAATCTCAGAGGTCCTGCCGAGGAGCCGCACGTTCGGAGTCGTCCGCCATTTCGGAACAGGTAGTAGCGGCGTTCCATTTTTTTTTCAGTTTCGGTATGAAAATTGCTTACTTTTACGAGGCGTTCGTGGCGCATACACTATTTCAACCGTAAAATCTTGCATACTGGTTGTTCGGTGCATGCACTATCTGCAATCACGCTTTTTTGCAAGGCACAGAATTTCGTTGCAATTGCTCTTTATACAATCTCTGGCTTGGACACAAGCATGGCTGACGGAAAGGAAGTGATAAACGTGCCCTCTTGAGCGGCACTTCTTGCCAATTCTCACATGATTTAGCGACTTGTTATAAACTATGGGCTCATGTAGCTTCACGTTACCAGAAATAACGCTCGACATTATGATCATAGTGTCAGAAATATTTTCAAAACTTTACAAGCTGTGAAAAACACCGAAATCTGGCGTGACACGGTTTTCCCGCGGGTTAGGAAGTCATGCGACCGGTGCCGATACAGAGCGTCATGTGTCTTTGGCGCTATGCACACAGTTGACCCACAGGTTTTGCATCCAGACGGCAACGCGCAGCTATGTTTCGAATGTTTATTCAGGAAAGGTTGCAGCAGCCACTGGTTTAGATAAGTACTGGTCAGAGAAAGCCTTCCGCCTCCGCTCACGTCTGCGATGGGTCAGTAGCGTGAATGTTTTGTGCCCGCTATAGAATTCTACCACTTTCCCGTATTAGTAGACGAGGACGTGCAGACAATGTTCACTTATAGGCAGTGCCCAATTACTGGCTAAAATTGCAACTTCCTCTTCTGTCACCTGAGTCTATTTTCTGCCTTTCAGTAAACCTTGTATCGTTACTGTGCCTGTACCTGGCCTGTGGGGCTAGTATAACCCTACAGTACCCCGTCAAATCTTGCGATTCGATCTAGTGCTGCTCTCTTCATGCTGCCTGAGAACAAAATCAAAGATACGCAATACCATAAGGAACAGAAAGAGGGAGATATGGATTTATAGAGCAACCGATGGCAGCTCGCCACCCGGGTGTGCTTCACAGTTATAAGTGCTTGTAGTCATGCCGTCTACTTCGCAAAACAATTAACCAATGCTCTTTGAGAGTTACGCACTCGTTGCCATGGGAAGAGATATGCAGATTACAGAGGTTAACAGCTTGGTGAAGAAATGAGATCAGAAAATTTACAGACCTGGAATGCTGTCGGGTCACGGAAGGTAGGGCTTAATTAATATTGCTGAGGAAAGCTTTATTAGTGCAGTGGACGTGGTAAACCCGCGTGCCTGCGATTAACGCCACAATGATCTATAGGCATAACAAACAGCCTGTGACGTATAAATGCTGCAACGTTCAAATTCCTGTTCGATAAGCACCAGCTAGTCATGCAAATGCGACAGAGCCTTCATGGTTAAACAAGAGACGTCGACAAATGTATGAAAGGACCACATGACGATTCTCCGAAACTTCCAAAAGTCAGCGCGAAACTTCGTCCTCATTTCTTTGCAGAGCGCCGCTTTTTTTGGGGCTTCACCAGGAAGCCCCATAGTGCCACCTCAGCTCCATACTGTATTCCCGAGTCCCAGCCAGAAGAGACCGCTGCCACGGTGAGCGAACAAGCCCACTCACACAACCTTTTCGTATGGTTGAATGCCTAATTCGTTCATAAAGCTTCCTACTAAGAAAACCAGACTGGAATTTTCCGCTCCAGTGATTGAGTCATCGCAGGAAAACGCGCTACATGGCTTTTCTATTAATATTCTTATCCATGGCTTCGTTCGAAAAGCACCGTACCTTCTGGCTTTCTGTAATGCTTCTGTGGTTAGATTGTGTTGTCTGCTGTATGCTTGTAGCGAATAAGTGTTTTACATTCGCAGTTACTTCATTTGATAACGAGAGCATAAATCGACGAAAAATTCGAGTATTGATGTCCCCTTATCGTGATCACGATCGCCAGGCAACACGTGCGCACTTCTTTTACACAAACTATTAAGAGCCTTGTTTCTTACACAAAGATTGGTACAATTCTTCATTGCATAACTATTATTATTATTAATGACCTTAGAGACTACATAAAATAAAGTAAGCGCCGTACAAGCAAGTTGTGATAAACAGTTCACTTCAATATGCCAATGTAACAATCCCCGTGGTTGTGGGAACCCAGAAAGCAAATCATTGTACTGCCGATCATTTCTATGCTGAATGAAATGCCATTAGGGCGGCTTAGCCAGGCACTGCACTAGTTACCTCACTCGTGTTCCTCGTATGAAACTCGATGATCAGAGAAAAAAAGACGGGCGCTGAGAAAATAATTACTGAAATAATGGTTGAATAACGAATAGTGCACGGCCACAAATCACGTGGTATGAGTGGCTTGTGTGAGCAACAATCAAAACTGACAACACCTGCTTAGATGATGAAATTTAATCGAGCCAAACATTGATCTCTTCCTCGCTCCTAAACAACCGCGAGGGTGCGCGTAATCACGCACCTTTTTCAGTCAGGCATCTTTATATGGTTAAGACGAAGGGTCTGACGGCCTGGATATAGTACCACGTCTTGCCAATATGAGACAAAGCAGATGCGTTTGTTTCGTAAATTACTCAGGCCGACTTCTTCGAAATTCCCGCAAATTCAATCTATATGCAAGTATGACTGCACAACATATGTGCTGCAAGTACACGTTCACACCGCCGTATGACTTAACGAGCTCAGCGGGAAAGCGCAGCGCTTTTGTGCAGAGCTGCACAAAAAAAAGTGATGCGGCAGGAGAAATGACAAAACAAAAACAAGGAAACAACGGAATTTTGTCATTCCCAGCTGACGATGCCAGCAGCGTTGCGTTGATCTTTTCCCTAGCCATGTGCCGTTAAGACGACGTGAAACAGCGGTTATGACGGCCGACAAGCCTGCGATAGCACAATGTCCACACATTTTACTGCTTCTGTTCACATATTCTCTCGAACGTCGTAGCGGTAGCGTACGTTGGTGAAAATAAAAGGAAGCACCGTAGAAAGACGCGTTGAAAGCCAACTAAGGCAGCACAACAAACACGAGACTTACGACTGTTTTTTTTTCTGTTGGTATGAAACCGTAATCAAACATTTTGCTCTTGCGTCAGACCATTGGAGCCCTATTTGAACGTGCGTTAGGTAGCACACCAATGCAGTGTCCAGTGCGTTTTCCTTTAAGCTGGATTCACAAGGCGATACGGATCCCAAATTCATTGAATAACGCGTCTTGCTGCCACCAAATCACTTCGCACGCAAGGACCTCGCAGACGTGGTGCGAGCGGTGCTATTCGTTGCAAGTGACCTGCGCCATACTTACTTGCAGACTAATTCGATGATAAGTCCACTCGTGTGGCCTCAGCTTTACTCACGTGAATTTCCTGAAGGTCGCGTACCAAATTCCTTCTTGCCACTCCGTCAAACGCATATCGTTGAAATCTGTGTTACAGCTTCACTCAGGAGGATGAGCGCGTAAACGGTAACTTGCAGTTGTAGGCAGCAAAAAAGCGCTATTGACGAATCACTCTGTTTGCAACTCCATGGAACGCAGTACCCGGGTCATTCAATACTTTCCTTATCGCCAAGAAACTTCCTCGAAAGTTTCATTCAAAAACAGAAGGTACTGCCGGAGGTGTTGGAGTAAGTAGAAACGCATCTGTCTGCCGCGGTGGGATGCCGCCTATCACGTGAATCTTCCTCCTAAAAAACGCATCTCCCACATTCATTTCAACATGTTCGCAGACTGAACACGTAGAGGCAACATTCAGTAAATTATTTAGCATGCGCTATTTATGTGCTTTAATTATACACCGCGACGTTATTTGAAAGACCTAGGGTGCTATAACGTAAATCTATTCTAATGTTTTCTATTCCAATTCTGCAATCAGCCCTCCGCCATTGGTCAAAAACTTTTTGGACCACCCCTGCTTTACCTGTCGGTCACGCGACGTCACGAAAACCGCGATAGCTTCCCATATGATATGACTTGCACATGCCGATTATGCATGATTGGACCGAAGAAAAGAAAAATAGTTATTTCTGATTCGACGCCTTTTCGCCATAAGACCTCGACTATTGGTCAAAAGATTTCGGGCTGCACCCACTTCGCCTGCCTGTCACGCGACGTCACAATACTGCGAAATCTCACCCCGTCAAAGTGACGTGTACGCGTGAAAGGTGCATTAATATGCCGAACAAAATAGATTTCTTTTTTCTGAATAGCCGCAGACTATTCAGAACGTCGGAAAAGAATAAAATATGGCTGCTGCCGATCGCTCAGGCACTGGCAGCTCGCACCTGCAAGAGAGCATTCGTTTATTTGAGTATGATAAACCCTTTCGCGTGGCCATGTAACGTTTTCGAGCACTTTCTGCACGTTTACGACCCCGCTCTGGAAACTCTTCTTTGCTGAGGATCTGTTTTAGCGTCATTCTTAAGCTTCCGTTGCGTGCCGCCGCGATTTTCGACCAGCCACCGCAAACTAAGTAAGGGAAAGCGGACCAATCGCAGACGCCCGCACCGCCCTCTTCATCCGGTTATCGATTTTCAGTCCACTGGCTCGGCCCCATCGAATCCCTCTCCACTTGAGCATGCTTCTCGCCTCTTGTCAGCCAATTAGATTAGACAAGCTGCTCAGTGTAGGCAATGTTATTCGTTTTTCAAGCAAACAAAAGTAACCTAGGATCGCAGAGACCGTTTGGTTGGTCTGTTCAGACAACCCTGCAGGTGACCTCCCGATGCTTGCGTCGGCTGTTACGCAAACTTAACGTCAGGAGATTGGAATAAAAACACATTGGAATAGTTTTACGTTACAGGGCCCCTAACCCGACAAGTTGCGTTGCTGGTACTAAAGCGTTCGGGTTGGTTAAGCCGCCTACATCTTGGTGCTCTCATGATCGCTTCGTTAACTTTGTATCTAATACAATTGAGTCAATTAACTTATGGTCTTTCATATGCCAAAACCATGATCTAATATTGGGGTACATCGTAGTGGGGGACACCGGAAATTTGGACCACCTGGGGTTCTTTAACGTGCACCTAAATCTAAGTACACGGGTGTTTTCGCATTTCGCCCCCATCGGAGTGCGGCCGCCATGGCCGGGATTTCGATCCCACGACCTCGTACTTCGCAGCCCAGCACCATACTAAACAACCACGGCGGATTACCGAAATTGGCAGACACTGTATGACAGCAGTGTATTGCGAACATCAATCACAGGTCATGACATAAATGTCATGACATGCGTGTCATGCATGTGATGAAACAGTCGCCTACATGTTGGTATGCAAAAAATTGGCATAGATGGACAAGAGTATATGGCGAACATGCATGATAGGTCCCGACATGAATGTCATGACATGCAGGTCATGCACGTCATGAACGAGCCACCTACGTGTTGACATGTACCGAAATTCGTGTAGAAAATATAAACTATCATAGTCACCATCGCGTGGTACGGAGTGTCGAGCGCACCAGCCCAATCGCACCGCACAGCCGAAAGGCATACGGGTGTTTTTGCTTTCTTTTCAATGCGAAAGCATTATGTGCCCCATTACGCGAAAATCTGTCGGCGTCGACGTTTCCGAACGATGGTATGAAAAATGACCGACGGCGTAAAACGTCCAAACACATCAGCGATTGCTCGGATTGCTGTCAAATTTCTCAGGGAGGTTCCTGTAAAGTAAGCAAGAAGTGGCTTTGAAATGAAGTTTTGTGCATTTCGGTCTGTGTGGGAATAGAAACCGGGCTTCCTGGGTGCGCGAAAAGCACGCTTGCCCGACATTACGGCAGCTCCACGCTTTTGGCTGACTCGAGGTTGTCCTAGTACGTGCGTCATTGGGCACGTGACGGCGCAGCCAATGGGGAGGAGGTGGCGCCACGTCACGAGTGTATAGAACGACAGCGATCGTAAGGTGCCGAGGTCTACAAACAGCGTAATGCTTTCGCATTCCCACACATAAGCAGTCTTAAGAGTATCTGCATAATTGTCTTTTATAGACCGTACAATTCTTTTTAGAAATCGCGTGGGGCGTAATCCGTAATTGTACTCCTTGAGCGACATTGCTCGAAGCGACTGACGTTACTGGCACGAAAAATCGAAATGCATAAATGAGTAGCACGAGAAATCGAAATGCATAAATGAGTAGGTAACAAGAATTCATTAAGTAATATTAAGTCATTACCTGATTGCACATATTGCAATTTACGAATTCTAGCCGGCGAGCTTACTAAGCAAATTGACTGTGTTTCGAAATATGCGCCTTAAAACTGGCTTTAAAAATTCACTATCGTTCCACTTACTTTGATAGGAAACCACCGTTTCGTGCATTGCAGCACAAAAGTGACTCCAACGACCATGTATTTCGTCGCACAGTGCGGGTGCAAATATGTCCAAACTGGGGTCATCATGAAAATTCCTTCCAAGTGGCTACGTCTTGCGAACTCGACTGCTGCCATTCGTAAATTGTAACATCCGTCATAATCATTTGCAAACTCAATTAGTGAATGTTTGTTAAAATTCAGATAATGCACTTCGATTTTATGTGCGAGTAATGTTCGCCTCTGTGAGCGATCCAACTCAATGACTACAACTATGCTATCTGCCAAAGGCGATTTTTAAAAATTATGTCTAGGTAAAAAAACACGCCGTATATGGTGAAGACGCTGTGTAACCCGTGTACCTTTGACAAGGGCCGTATGCACAGCCCCAACTCAACCTTACGTAAGGCGCAACTTTCCTTCTGATGCGGCCAGCTCTCACTATCAAAAGACGCGGCAGGAACCTCTCGGGGCCTACGTTACGTTCTCCTTGACCTTGTGCAGGAGAACCGTGGACAGAAAGGGCAGGCAACGTATGGAGTTACTGAGCACCTCGGAGCTGCCCCAGCCTCCGCCACCCACTGACCCTCGCCATGAGAGCAGGCGCCTTTGCACGATCGCCTGCTCGGTCGTCATCCTGGTTACCGCAGTCATGACAACGGCCGTCGCCCTAGGTCGCACTGGTGGCACCTTCCGCCGAGCTCACGAGCACCGCACTGAAGCAGATACCACCGCAAATTGGCTGTGAGTGCATGGTGGAGTCACGGACACTTGACACCAGCGCAAGCGTACTCGAAAGGCGGCTCTATCACACATATGGCACTTCAACTGTTCGCCTCCATCCGACGAATCAGAGTGGGCCAGACACGTGGTTTCTAGAATTCAAACGCAAGGGGAACGTGCGCTTCGCTCTGCGAGGAGAAAATAGCAGAGGCTAAAGGACGTGACTACAGCAACCATCCAATTTCGCCTAACCAAAGCCCCCGGCGCCGCGGCCAAATAAGGGCCCACGCACCGGTGGGACTAGCGTTCGTTGAGAAACCAGCGCGCGCTCATCTAGGTTACGGTGGACCATCGCCGTAATTGCGATCGCTATGCTATGTTGTGGTGACGTGGCAGGAAACACACTGAATCCTAACCATTGCTCCGATGACAGGGCTCAGAGCCCCTGAGAGCGCTCGAGGCGTCAAGGAAAGCGATAAAAAAATCAGCCGAAGGAAGGCGAGGGCGCTCTCTTGACCAGTCAAAGATAACGCTGCTTGCGAGAGTGGTCTAGAGCGCTCCAAAACGACCAGCCGAAGATACTGCAGGTCTTATCGTCGATGTCAGCTCGTTTTCATGCATTTTCTTCGCAAGGGGTGCACGTTCTGCCGCTTTAGCTTTGAGGCCTTCAGTGTCTCAACGTGTTTGGTTTGTCCAACTATGTCATCCATTATTCATTCTATATCGCAACGGCAACCTAGCAGCAGCAGTAGCATTGCACGGCAATGAAAAGAAAAAATAGCTTCTCAGAGAAAAGTGGCGGGAAATGACAGATTAGCCTAGAAAAACACAAGTAATACTGATTATTATATTAGACAAAGCAAAGTTATACGTAGTTTCACACATCAAACACTTTGGGATCAATAAATTTTTCTAGGGGACGCGTAAGCAATTTCTTACAGAGCAACGTGACTCTTCTTTTGGGCTTGTTCACTTGTAATGCATTTCTCCTAATTTGTTTATATTTTCACCATGTAATGCCTTTCTCGCGATTCCCAAGGAGGCGGTCATAGGCTGATATTTGACGGCTCGTAATGTCTAAACATGCAACATATGCTTTCTTTCGACAGCGTGCAGACATTGCAGTCTGGAAACACCCCGAAAGCTTGTTATATTTCTTCCGACACAAACGTTTTAAAAGGTACGAAGTCATTAATGTCACAGTTAATGGCACTCTTGGAGCGTGTTGGGAACGCTGGCGTTAACCCACGTGTGATGAGCTGTATAGACAATGGTGTAATGTTGGGCAAGTTCGGCAGCGTTTGCCCACCATGCCTGGTTCGATCAGCTCGTTTATGAATGGTTCAAGTACTACCATATCTTTCACACAATCAACGCCCAGCTTACTGAACAGTTTTCGTGGAAGGCATTCAAGAGTTGCTCAGGGTTCCATTCCTCCTACATATTGTCACGCGCTAAGACAAGAATAAGCAGCAGGATCAGCTGCCAGACACGAAAATGTCAGACACAAGGAGGACGGTTCACCAGCTGGCGCAAGATCCTTGACTTCGTCGTCTTCAATCACCGTTTTTGCTGGGCATGCAGCGCTGGCTCAAAACACCAGGTGGCATTATTCCCCCTCCCAACGGAGCATCGACTCGATGCTCAAACACAAAACGTACATGGAAACTACACAAATTAGGTAATACAAAAAAAATGCGGGGGGGGGGGGGGGGGGGGGCGGGGACGCGCCAGCACACATACGGAAATGCACACGGAAAAATGTGTTCTGTGGTCGGGAACAAAAAAAACGCTTCACAGTTCTTTGGAGGAAGACGCGAGGACAGCGAAAAAAAAAGGTTGTTTCACTAGTACACTTCACCGTGTAAAATACGGCTTGAGGCGGACCACATGTACAGTCTCTGCGCGTGGTAAACAGCGCTTGGACGATGGCAGGTCTCCATCTGGGATCACTTCATAGTTCACGTCGCTTACACGCCTTAGTACTGTGTATGGTCCGAAGTACTTGCTGAGGAGTTTCTCGCTGAGGCCTCGCCGTCTAATGGGTGTCCAAACCCAAACTTGGTCACCAGGCTCATAGGTCACTTGTCTATGGTGGAGATTGTACCTTATTGCATCGGTACACTGCCGCTGACGTATGTGCACGCGGGCCAGTTGACGCGCTTCCTCGGCGCGCTGAATGTACTCCTCGACGTCAGGAGCTAACTGGTCGAGCTGGTCGGTATCTTCATATGGCATCATGGCGTCTAGCATAGTTTGGACATCTCGACCATAAACGAGGCGGAATGGCGGGAAGCGTGTAGTTTCCTGCGTGGCAGTGTTGTACGCAAACGTTACGTACGGTAGGATTTCGTCCCACGTCTTGTGCTGCACATCCACGTACATAGCGAGCATGTCTGCCAGTGTTTTGTTTAGTCTTTCTGTCAAGCCGTTAGTCTGAGGGTGGTATGCAGTGGCCTTTCGATGACTCGTGTAGCTCAGCTTGAAGATGTCATCCAGAAGCTTCGCCGTAAATGCCGTCCCTCGGTCAGTGATGATGAATGACGGTGCGCCGTGCCGAAGCACAATGTGATGCATAAAAAACTGGGCAACTTCAGATGCTGTCCCGCGTGGTAGTGCCTTCGTCTCAGCGTAACGCGTCAAGTAGTCAGTTGCGACAATGATCCACTTATTGCCGGAGGAAGACAAGGGAAATGGTCCAAGAAGGTCCATTCCAACTTGATCAAACGGCGTACGCGGAGGGTCGATGGGTTGTAGAAGGCCTGCAGGCTTGCAGGGTGGTGACTTGCGGCGCTGGCATTCACGGCATCCTTTCACGTAGCGTTTGACGCAAGCAGTCAGGCTAGGCCAGTAGTACAGTTGCCGTACCCTGTCCAGAGTCCTTGAGTAGCCCAAGTGACCAGATGTCGGCTCGTCGTGGCAGGCTAAGAGGATGTCGTCGCGAAGGGCTTGAGGTACTACTAGCAGATGTGGTTTGTCGCCGGCACCTGTGTTTCTTTTGTATAAGATGCCCCCTCGTAGGCAAAATGACGACAACCGTCGCGAAAGTGGGCGAGGAATGGACGCGATGCTGCCTTCTAAGTGATCGATGACGGGTCTTAACTCAGCGTCCGATCGCTGTTTAGCGAGCAGATCCGGCCCGCTGAGGGCTCCCAGAAAGGCGCTGTCGTCTTCCTCGTCAGGATTCTGAGATTTAATAGGTGCCCGTGATAACGTGTCAGCATCTTCATGTTTCCTGCCTGACTTGTACACGATGGTGATGTTGAATTCCTGGAGTCGCAGACTCCAACGTGCCAATCGTCCAGAAGGGTCTCGGAGGTTGGTCAACCAGCACAAAGCGTGATGGTCGGTCACAACTTTAAATGGCCGCCCGTAGAGATACGGCCTAAACTTTGTGGTAGCCCAAATAACCGCGAGGCACTCCTTCTCTGTGGTGGAATAATTGGACTCTGCGCGTGACAGAGTGCGGCTCGCGTAGGCTATAACTCGTTCAGTGCCGTCTTGTCGTTGCACCAGGATAGCTCCGAGACCGATATTGCTGGCGTCAGTGCGTACTTCTGTGTCGGCATCCTCATCAAAATGACCGAGCACGGGAGGAGAAGACAAGCAACGTTGTAGCTCCGCAAAGGCGGTCTGTTGTGCATCAGTCCAGAGGAATGGCGTGTCGTCACGCGTAAGGCGAAATAGCGGATCAGCAATCTTCGAAAAATTTTCAATGAAGCGTCGATAATATGCACACAAGCCCAAAAATCGTCTCACACTTTTCTTATCGGTTGGAGCGGGAAAAGCTGCTACGGCAGCAGTCTTCTCAGGATCAGGCCGAACACCTGCCGCGCTTACGACGTGACCAAGGAACTTCAGTTCCTCGTAACCGAAATGGCATTTCTCTGGCTTGAGTGTAAGGTCAGCCGACCGAATGGCTTCGAGTACATTCCGAAGGCGTCGAAGGTGCTCGTCAAAAGTTTCCGAAAAGACAACGACATCATCGAGATAGACGAGGCAGCTTTTCCATTTGAGGTCAGCGAGAACGGTATCCATCATTCGCTGAAATGTGGCTGGAGCGGAACAGAGCCCGAAAGGGAGTACTCTAAATTCGTAAAGGCCGTCCGGAGTTACGAAAGCAGTTTTCTCGCGGTCACGCTCATCTACTTCAATTTGCCAGTAGCCGCTTTTCAGATCGATAGAGGAGAAATACTTCGCGCGCCTCAGCCTGTCCAGAGAATCGTCGACACGAGGCAACGGGTACACGTCTTTCTTTGTGACGTTGTTAAGCTTCCGGTAGTCTACACAAAATCGAAGCGTGCCATCTTTCTTTTTAACAAGGACGACTGGCGATGACCAGGGACTGCATGAAGGCTGGATTACGCCGTCTTGAAGCATTTCCTTCACCTGCGTTTGAATAGCATGTCGTTCGGTCGGGGAAACACGATAAGGCTGTTGCCATATGGGGGGCACGTCGTCATAGGTGATGATACGGTGTTTCGTAATCGATGTTTGACGTACCTTCGACGACCGTGCAAAGCAAGAGTGGAACTCAAGCAACAGCTCGCGCAGGGGTTGTCTGTTCTCTTCAGGAAGCGTTGGACTAATGTCGACGTTGCGTAGAGGTGCTTCAGCAGTGCCGATTGCCTCGGAAACAAAACACTCAGTGACATCGGCGATCGTGTCGGCGTAGGCGATGACAGTACCGGGGAAAAGGTGCCGGTGTTCGTAGCTGAAGTTGGTGACAAGAACCTCACAGTGGCCATCGTGGAGATCGACAAGGCTTCTTGCTACGCAAACACCATGAGAAAGCAGGAGAGACCGATTGCTTTCTACGACTGCTTCACCGTGTGTGAGCTTGTCACATGCCACTTGAACCACGACACTTGCACGCGGTGGTAACGTGACAGCGTCATCGATGACACGAAGAGATGCTCGAGGGTGGATGGTGTTGGTCGTCGCTGTGGCGCTTTTTGTCGAGAAAGTGACGAGGCGTTGTCGAATGTTGATTATAGCACCGTGCTCCCTGAGGAAGTCCATGCCGATGATTAGGTCTCGAGAACACTGAGGGAGAATGCTCAAACTGGCAACAAACGTAGAACCGCGAATCTGTATTCGTGCCGTGCACATGCCGAGTGGTGTGACGATGTGCCCGCCAGCTGTACGAACTGGCGTTTGATTCCAAGGCGTGGTCACTTTCTTCAGAAGGGTGGCCAGTTTTTCGCTGATTATAGAATAATCCGCTCCAGTGTCCACTAAAGCAGTCAATTCACGACCGTCAAGCAGTACAGGAATGTCCAAGGAAATTCTTTTTCTGGAATCAGCAGGTACTGTCGTCGTCGATGTATCGTCGGTCCGCGTACGCGTCAGTGGGGGTCCTTGAGCACGTCCAGACTGAGCGGCCTCGCCCCCAAAGGTCGCTGTGGTTAGTTTTCCCGTCGTGGGCTGGGCGACCGACCCTGCACCACGCTTGCATACGTACGGCGAGTCGGAGAAAACCGCCGCGGCGAAGGGGAGCGTGACTGGTGTCGAGCTGATGGAGATCCGCGCTGCTGGGCAACGTATTCTTCAATTTCAGGAGGACGCTGGCCGAACCTAGGTCGCGGCGAGTTCGCTGAGAATCCGCGTAGGCCGAGCTCTCGATAGGAGCACTGTCGGTAGACATGCCCAGCTTCGCCACAGTGAAAGCAAAGGGGACGGCGATCAGGTGCCCGCCACACGTCTGATTTCCTCGGGGCCTGTCGGTGGTCCTGGTAATACGAGGCAGCTTGGACGGGCTCTAGCATGGCCGGGCGCGCGGCGCGAAGCGGGGAGGGAGGTGGGGCAGGTTGCCTCAAAGCTTGCGAATATGACATATGTGGGCTGTCATGTCTTAGCGGTCGAGCTTCAGTATTGAAGGGTGGTTCTTTTAGCGCATGCTGAACTTCGTCACGGAGAACGCTGGACAAGGAGCTGAGCGTCGGCTGTGAAGGTACCGACAGTTTCTGGAGTTCTTCGCGGATCACGGAACGAATGAGCTCTCGAAAGAAATCGACGTGACCCCCCAGAGCTCCGAAGAAGTCCGTAGGTGAGGCAGTGTTCACTTGACGTTCGTATGATGGTGTTCGCTGGCGAAGAGTCTGCTCCATGGTGATGGCCTCGGAAAGAAATTCTGACACAGTCTTGGGAGGACTGCGCACGAGACCGCCGAACAGCTGCTCTTTCACTCCGCGCATCAGGTACCGCACCTTCTTTTCTTCCGACATGCTGGGGTCGGCTCGTCGAAAGAGACGCGTCATGTCCTCGATGTACATTGCGACACTCTCGTTCGGCATTTGGATACGGGACTGGAGATCACGCTCAGCTCGCTCTCGGCGATCAGGGCTCGCATATGTCTCAAGAATCCGCCTTTTGAATTCTGCCCATGAAGTTAAGGCATCTGCACGGTTCTCGTACCATACACGTGCGCCATCGTTAAGGCTGAAATAGACATTTTTCAGCTTGTCTGCGTCATCCCACTTGTTGAACGCGGCAACACGTTCATAGTGCAACAGCCAATCTTCAACGTCCTCATGTATGGCGCCGTGGAAGGGATTCGGCGTTCGCGGATTGAGTAGCATACAATGAATCGGCGTTGTGCCTTCCATACCGGTTGGGGTGGTCGGAGCTGCCATTTTCTCTGGGAGGAGTCCAAACTCAGGGGCTTGTCCACGGATCCTTCTGCTGGCGCGGTGTACAGGCGTAACCACCGGTACGGGGCTGGAGCTCCTGCTGCCCGGAGGGGTTTGGTGCATAGATTAGATTACCCAGCACCTCCACCAGTTTGTCACGCGCTAAGACAAGAATAAGCAGCAGGATCAGCTGCCAGACACGAAAATGTCAGACACAAGGAGGACGGTTCACCAGCTGGCGCAAGATCCTTGACTTCGTCGTCTTCAATCACCGTTTTTGCTGGGCATGCAGCGCTGGCTCAAAACACCAGGTGGCAATATTATTAATGATGACCAAAACACACATATCTTCGAAAGCTAGCCAGCCCTTGCCGTAGTTCGATCGGTAAAGCATCGCACGCGTATTGAGGAAGATGTGGGTTCGGCTCCCACCGACACCAAGTTGTTTTTCCTTGTTATTTCCTTTATTTCTTTTTTCCTTGTTAGTCCCAGATTTCAGTTAAGCAACTTAATTTAAACTCCCTGTATTTTCAACTGGCTCCATGTGGCTGTAACTTGGCCCCATGGAGTCGAGTACAATTCTTGCCCGTGAGATTCAAGCGCTTTCATGTGGCGAGACCGGCCTTTAGTTGTTCAAAGGCTCTTAAGGATACCTATACTAAATCCTAATTCATTTATTTATTCAAAAGAACCTTACAGGCCCTATGGAAGGGCATAAAGTAAGGGGGGCACATTGAACAGTAAGAGGTATAAAAAGTACAAATTTCTAATAGGAACAGTGCTATAAAAAGATTACCATGTTACACAATATTGAAGGCACTAGGAATACAAAGCAATATCTGAAGGCACACGAACACTTGTTACTGTTAACAGAGCAAAGGAATTCCGTTTATGAAAATGATATACAACATGGCAAAAATGCACGATAACATACACTAGATTGGTCACTCGTGAACGGTATTAAATGGGAAAAGCATGAGTAACTGAGAGCGGAACGTGTCGGGATTAGATATGGAGGCTATGTTATCAGGGAGGTCATTCCAGAGACGGATGGCACGTGGTAGTGCCGATGAATCAAATGCATTTGCTTTACCGTATATGCGCATGAAACTGAACTGATTATGTAATCTGCGTGAAAAAGAGTGGGGTATTTGTAGTTGCAACCGGGTTCGTTTATTAGTGTAAATATATTTGTGGAATAAGCACAGAAGAGCGATGTTACGGCGGATATCTAATGGCGGCAACAGTAGGTCTAGTTTAATTTGTGTAATGCTCGAGTTTATACTGTAGTTACGAGATATGAACCGGGCTGCTCTGTTTTGTATCATTTCCGTCATATTTATTAGGTAATTTTGATGAGGGGACCAAATTGGGGAGGCGAATTCTAACTGTGGCAGAATGAATGTTTGGAAAGCGAGTTTTCGAATGTTTGGCGGGGCATTTCGCAAATTGCGTCGTAGATAGCCCAGAGAACGTGATGCTTTGGCGCATGTAGAAGTGATGTGTGGGGCCCATGAAAGATTCTCTGTAAGAACAACACCAAGGTACTTATATGATGAAGTGTGGGAAAGCATAGTGTTATTAAGATGATACGAATATTTAGAATTTACACATTTTCGGCTGAAGCACATCACCTCGCACTTTGTAAAGTTTAGTGTCATGAGCCATTTGTTACACCAGTTAGCGATAAGATTAAGATCTGCTTGAAGTTTCAAGTGATCGTCAGTCGTGTGAATAGGACGGTAGATTATACAGTCATCGGCAAAAAGGCGCATGCAGGAAGTAATCTGGGTGGGTAAGTCGTTAATGTAGATTAAGAAGAGCAAGGGGCCGAGGACGCTGCCTTGTGGCACACCAGAGCTAACAGAAGAAGGCGGGGAAGAGAAATTGTTAACAACAGTAAACTGTTCTCGAAAAGAAAGAAAATTACGAATCCAGGATAACGTTAAAGAGTCAAGTCGTAAGGCAGATAATTTAGATATTAGGCGACAGTGGGGCACTCGGTCAAAAGCTTTAGAAAAGTCAAGAAAGATACAGTCAGTTTGAAGGTTGCAGTCCATGTGAAAGTGCAAGTCAGTCGTTAGTTCGAACAATTGCGTGTCACAAGAAAATCCCTTCCTAAAACCATGCTGATTAGAAAAAAAGAAATTGTGAGCTTCTAGGTGGCTGTACACGTGGGAAGTGATTATGTGCTCGAGCATTTTGCAACATATGCAGGTTAAAGATATGGGCCGATAGTTGTCAGGTGTATGAACATCTCCAGATTTGTGAATTGGTATTATTTTTCCTATTAACCAATCGGTGGGTAACTTTCCAGATGCTAGGGATTGTTGAAAAATATGGCATAAGATCTTGCTTGAGGCAGTAATAGTGTTCTTTAAAATCTTATAATTAATGTTGTCAATACCGGCGGAAGTAGATATTTTGAGGTTACTAATGAGTAATTTAACGCCTTCAACAGTGATATCGATTGGTTCCATGTATGCGGCATCAAGTTCAGGAAAAGTTGGAACATTGGAAACGTCCTCCTGAGTGAAAACAGATGAAAAAAACGTGTTGAATACGGTGGGGCAATCGGCGCTAGAAATAGGTATGTTTTCTGTTCCGTGCAGAGTTATGGTGTTAGTATCTCTTGTCGGAGATATGGTTTGCCAAAATTTTTTAGGATTGGAAGTTAGCAGCGATGGTAGGTCTTGAGAGTAATATTTGTCTTTGGCGGAAGATATCGCTGAGCAGTAATTGTTTAAACTGTCTTTGTATGTCTGCCAAGCCTCAGCAGTGCTTACGCGTTTAGCCCGGTTATAAGAACGCTTCTTTCTATTCTTTAGTTTGCGAAGAGTCTTGTTGAACCAAGGGCTGGATTTGTCGTTAGTTATGGAGATTATCTGGACGTAACGGTCTACTAATGCTGTTAATTTGTCTCTGAAGAGCACCCAGTTGTCGTTTACGGATCGACAATGAAATGAAGGTAGTAGCACTTGGCAAAAAAATTCTTCTAGTTGGGAGTTAATCTCATCGTAATTTGCTCTGTTATAATCGCGAATTTGTTTAGTTGTTGTGCCAGACACGGGCTTCGGGATGCTAACAGCTAGTTGGATGAGGTTATGATCACTAAAGCCGCTCATATTTGAAATGGAAGTAATAGTGCCAGGAGCGTTTGTGAAAACCAAGTCCAAGATATTGGAAGTCCGTGCGAATTATCGCACATCATCTATTCATAATTAAAGGAAAGTCCTCACGCGTAAAATTCTCAGTGCCTGTGTTCTGTCCTGCAGTCAGCTGCGTGGGCATTGTGCTACGAGTCAGCGCGTTTACCGAAAACTCGGGGGCCTTTTTTAACAAGTCAGTGCCGCGACATCAGTAAGCGCTAATCAGTCAGCTGTTCACAGAGCTCCGTATGCTCAGTGAGCCCATTCTAGCACACAAGCTATAACCACAGCCGCTATTATTGGGGATAATTAAATGACGTACTTGCAATGTGGTATCGTGCCTTTTTTTTCCTGCCAGGGTCAATATATACAGGTCTGCTGACACGCAAGGAACTCCTGGAGAAGAGCGAGTCAACGAGACGTACACGAACGTGACGAGCGATGCTGCGAACGAAACAACCGTTCTCCCATCCACGGTGTCCCATACTAATTATTAAATCTAGTACGCCCCGAGAAAAATCCTTGTTTCAACATTTATGCTAATAAAAGGCAGTAAAATATAAATAACTTCGCGAGTATTCTGCTCTGCTCTAGATATGTCATTTCAATTACGCACAATGTATTACTTTTCTTATTCAATATTTAATCTCTTATGGCCCTTGTCATGCAAGAGCGCAGCAGCTGAATACTGCGGCAGAAAAATTGAAGGATATCCACCAAAGGTCACCAGCTATGTACTTCATTATTCTGTTCTACATAAAGATGCACTTGTTTTGGATAAGCAGCGTATGTCTTTTTATTTATTTGCACCTAATGTCAATCTCAATCGTTGTTATAAGAGCAGTGTCAACAATCAAATGAACAGATAACGTTTACAATGTCAATGACGGAATTGTGGAGTGAAGAAGTGCGTTTGTTAAGTTGGCACCGAACAGAAATGTTTTCTGTTAATACAGAAGGTAATACAATAGTCAAAGCTGCAGCATAATAATAGACTGATGAAACCGAGAAGATATTACAAGGGGAAGGGCTTCCAATTTCCCGCCGCAAGGTATCCAATTAACTAATTTGCAAACACAAGCATAAAACGCTTATATAGGGAAATGTATCCAGTAATGAAATATATATAAATAAAAACAAGAGAAAAACATGTACAAGGAGTCTCAAATGACTAGATTATCAAATCATTTTCTGCGATGGTTGCCAGGTCGAAAATGTTACAAGCAGCCAATAAAGTAGCCATCTTTGGCCGAAGACATCAATGCAGCCATAGAGTAACCCCATTAAGGAAAAACGCTGCGTTTGCTTTTCTTGTGATATTATAAAAACATCATCAGAGCCCACGCTTAAAGCTGCTTTTAGTAAGTTTAAGAACATAGAAAAAACATTATGGAACTTGTATAAATGACTAAAGCTAACAGCGCTTTGATTATCATGCTATATGACTGGAGTATTAACCACACAATACAATATTATCACGCTGTTAGAATCACAGCTTCAGTTCAGGTGCAGATATTTGAATTCATTTTTGACTGTCAAGTGTGGAGGGATATCAAAGCTGGAGCTGGTCGAGTTCCTCCGTCGCAGTCCGAACATTATCCTTAGAATCCAGACTAGGAGATAATCAGATATGATGTTTCTAACCATTGCTTGGGGAATAACCGCCCAAAGAAAGTTAAATTATGGGGTTTTGCGTGCCAAAACCACTTTCTGATTATGAGGCACGCCGTAGAGTAGGACTCCGGAAATTTCGACTATATGGGGTCCTTTAACGTGCACCTAAATCCAAGCACACGGGTGTTTTCGCTTTTCGCCCCCATCGAAATGCGGCCGCAGTGGCCGGGATTCGATCCCGTGCCCTCGGGCTCAGCAGCCCAAAACACGCCCAAAGAAATTGCGCTTTGAAGTGTTTGATGCGTCACTAGTTTGCTCCTACAATCTGAGGCGCAACAATTTGTTGTAGGTCTAACGCGAAACGTCAACGCGAAGGACGGAAGGAAATAAACTTTATTCAGGTCCTGCAGGCTACGAGAGCTTTGGGCTCTCATGAGTGGGCGTCTCCCATGACGGAACCTGGAGGTGGAGTTTCCTGGCGGCGTCGTGGACCTGCTGGACGGCGAAGATGGCATATGCTGTGACGTCACTAGTGCGAAATCCATTGCATGGAATGAAAACGCCCGCGTTGGATTGATGATGATGATGATGATGATGATGATGATGATGATGATGATGATGATGATGATGATGATGATGATGATGATGATGGTGGTGGTGGTGGTGGTGGTGGTGGTCGTGGTGGTGGTGGTGGTGGTGGTGGTGGTGGTGGTGGTGGTGGTGGTGATGATGATGATGATGATGGTGGTGGTGGCGGTGGTGGTGGTGGTAGTGATGAGGATGGGCTGGCTTGCAAACATTTGAAGTGCCGTGGTCGTATGGTGGCTTAAATATTTGCAAAACTAATGTGACTTACACATATTTCTATCGAATTTTCACAATATCGAGACTATTTCAAAAGTAGCCAAAGTAGCAGTAGCCAAGGCAAAAATTTTCTCGTAAACGGCCTCAAAAAGTAGCCGATTTGGTGAAAAGTACCAAAATCTGGCAACCCTAGTTTCAACTAATAAAGAGACATGACCTAAAGATGCACTGCCGATATTGCAGGAATTCTGGTCGTTCCATTCTCGTATCACCAAACGAAAAAACGAGTATTTGAACGCATCCGTGTTGAAAGGGAATGAAATAAAAGTATCGGAGTGTTTTTAGCGTGCGGGCCTTCATTGACGTTCTGTAACATAACGAGGTATGTCTACTTTTTAAGTTGTTCCGTGATAATTTGTACAATAATCTTTAGGTCCGCCAATTCCGCCAGATTTTTTATGGCAAGAAATACTGTCTTGTTTAGCAATCCGGTAGGGGCATCTATTGGATTTTACTTGCTGAACATAACTCTACGCAGTTCTTTTTAACTTCTTCTAGCTTGTTGCTTACCTTTTCTGAAGAGTGACCGAATAACGTTAGCATTATGAAGGATCACTTTGACAAATGCGTTAATGACCAGCAACACTGTATCCGGCAGCGTTAACTGCAAGTGCTTTTTTTATGAAGAGTAATTGCTTCAACGCAGATGATGTAGTATAATGAATGCAAGAATACCCTCTCAAGCGGTGTGATAATATTACGCCAAGGTATTCGTGCTCCTTAGGTTTGACCAGGGCAATTCAATTAGGAGCATATTTGAAGTCCGATTAATTTTTTTCTGGTTATGCTTAACAAGGTGGATTCTGTAGCATTGATGTTCATTTGCCAGTCATTGCACTATGTGGAAAGTGCTTCTTAAGCCGCATTTAATGTGCCGTGGTCTTCGCGGGTATCGCCGGCCAATAACATGCAACTTACAATAATACATATGGGCCAGATTATTGACAACAAATAACAAATAACGCCATCGCCAAAACGCTGCTTTGGGTACTCCTGATGTCGCCGGTACGACTAATGACTTCGCTTGATTTAATTCGACGGATTGTGTTCTGTCTGCAAGAATTTAGCTGATACAGTCTAAAATTGGTCTCTTGCCCCAGATCAGTTTAAGTTTTATAAAGGCTGTCGCATGCGACACACATTCAACGGCTTGGGAACGGTTCAGTAGAATAAGGTCCATTTTATTGTGATGATTGAGGTCTGATGTGAGGTCACCGACTCATTCAATGAGCTGAGTTACCGTAAACATTCCCTGAAGGAAACTATGTTGAAATGGCGATAATTTTTTCTCAAGGTCATTCGTTAGCTATGTTAGGATCTGTACTCGAGAATCTTACAGACAATACTAGCAAACGAAATCAGTGTGTAATTTGAATTTTTTTCTGACTGATGCACATTTACTATTTCAGCTACTCTCCAATCTTTTGGAATGGCGCACACTGATGATGACATACTAAATTGCAAGCACAGGTATTTCGACAGTGACTCGGCATAGCTCAATTAAAGAACGCATTGGGTTGGTTTTCCGGTCCGGGTGATAAGTTCACTCTGCAATCCGAGAATAGGTTTAGAGCCAAGTTACTGCCTCAATAGATTCTTTATTCTTCGTTTGCGTTTTTCCCTTTATTTTCGTTTTTTTTCGCCACAGTTAATTTTCTCCTGCATTGGAGCATTCTCTTGGAAAACCGAGCTCGAGTGCACGTAACATCCCGACATTGGGTTCATCATCAAGTGCAATTTTTTATTCGTTCCGTTTGGAAGGCTAAAAAAACCACGAAAACAGGATGTAGCAGGGCCCAAGAAAGAAGTCCGGCAGCATATTACATTCCTGCAACACGTGAAGGCGGACGCCTGCTGCACATTTGGTAATGCGTTAAGTTACATGATCGGAGGGGTCAGACATCTCGCAATACATAATGAGCTGCACCGTGAACTACACTTGCGGCAAGCCGTTGTCTGCGAGCTTCGGCCTCCGCTCTACGTTGGCGTCTCGATTCGTCGCGTTGCCTTTTTCGCACTTCGGTTCCTTCGGCTCGTTTCCGACGCTTAGCTTCGACTTGGCGCACCTGCATATGGGGTCAAACTCGCTGCCAACGACGTTTCTTTTCTCACTTTGCGTTGCACCATCTCAGCAGCGCAAAGCAGCACTCGCGGTCGAACGCCCTGCGCCCATCACTTAGCACGTCGCACCTCGTTTCTCGCTCGGCGAGCATCCTAGGCTGTAGCGTACTGCCTAGGGGGTTATGGAGTACTTTATTGACTGTTCGGATGCTTGTTTTCAGCTTGTTCTGTATTGAAACGCACGCTATTCAGTGTGCTGTGTCATCATTCTCAGCAGCCTAATTTATGTCCACTGCAGCACGAAGGCCTCTCCCTGCGATCTCCAATTACCCCTTTCCTGCTCCAACCGCTTACAACTAGCGCCTACGAATTTCCCGATTTCATGACCCCATCTATTCTTCTGCCATCCTCGACTGCGCTTCCTCTCTTGGCACCCATTCTATAACCCTAATCGTCCGCCGGTTATCGAACCTACGCGTTGTATGGCCTGGCCAGCTACATCTTTTTTTCTCTTGGTGTCAGAATATCGACTACCCCCGTTTGCTCTCCCCCCCCCCCTATCCGTAACACTATCTTACTTTCTCTTAACGCTACCCCTAAAATTCTTCGTACGATTGCTTTTTGCAATGGTCCTTAGCTTGTTTTCCAGATTCTTTGTCAATCTTCTTTCTGCTCCTTATGTTAGCACCAGTAGAGTCCCTTGATCGTACACCTTTCTTTTCAATGAAAGTGGTAAGCTACCAGTCAAGGTCTGAAAATATCTCCCGTGAGCACTCCACCTATTCTTTTTTCTTCTGTAAAATTCCTTTTCAGGATCAGGGTCTCCTGTGAATAATTGACCTAGGTAAACAAACTCCTTCAAAGACTCTAGAGGCTGACTGGTGATGCTGAATACTTGTTCCCTTCCCCGGCTATTCATCATTATCTTTGTTCTTCTGCATCTTAATATTCAACCCCACTCTTACAGTCCCCCTGTTTAGGTCCTGAATCATTTGTTATAACCCGTCTTCATTGTTGCTGAGTAGAACAACGTCATCGGCAAATCGAAGGTTGCTGATGTATTCGCCGCCAATCCTTACTCCTAAGCCTTCCCAGTTTAATAGCTAGAATACTTCTTCCAAGCACGCAGGGAACAGCATTGGAGAGACTGTGTCTCCTTGTCTGACCCCATTTCTTATAGGTATCTTCCTACTTTTCTTGTGTGGAATTAAGGTGGCTGTGGAATATTTGTAGATATTTTCCAGGGTACTTACGTAAGCCCCCCCCCCCCCGTACTCCGTTGTTATGTAATATCTGTATGACTACTGGTATCTCTAATGAATCAAATACCTCTTCGTTATCTTTGAAGCCATACAGAGAGGCTGATCGTACTCTGCCGATTTCTCGATTACCTGATTGATGACACGGATGTGATAAATTGTAGAGTATTCCTTCCTTAATCCAGCCTGTTCTCTTGGTTGGCTGATGTCCCTTGTTACCCTTATTCTATTGGAAATTGTCTTTGTGAATATTTTATACAATACTGGAGGTAAGCTAATGGGCTGATAATTCTTCAATTCTTTAACGTCTCCCTTTTGGTGGATTAGTATAACTTTGGCATTATCCCAGTGCACTGTCACCCTTGAAGTCGAGCGACATTTCGTATAAAGGAGTGCAAGCTTTTCAAGCATGATTTCCGCTCCATCTTTGATTATGTCGACTGTTATTCCATCTTCTCCTGCCGCTTTTCTCTGCTTCATCTCTTGCAATGCTCTTCTAACTTCATCACTTGTTACTGAAGGAGCCTTGGTAACCTGTTCATTACTACTTGAAATCGAGGTATCTTGGCTACCCTGGGTACTGTACAGATCAGTACAAATTTCTTTCCCTGGTTTACTGTATCTTCGAAATTGCTGATGATATTACCCTGCGTATCTTTCCGTGCATACATCTTGGTTTGTGCGATGCCAAGTTTTCGTCTCACTGATTTCGTACATGCCTCTAGGCCCTCGTGGTTCAGGGGCTCTGGCGAGGCAGTAGTGCTGTAAAATTTAACATCTCGCATATTTTAAACAATGCATCATTCTTCTACGATGGATTTTAATGTTCATAGTATTCGTCATTTGTCATCGCCATAATTTTATAGCAAGTAGATTTTACGCACTTTACAGCGACTATTTTTAGGCCACTTTACAGCCATGTCACATCTTCCATAATACATCAACATTACCACTTGTCATGGCGCTCTTTGGCCGAACCTGGCCCTTGCGCCACAAAACAGCACACATCATCATCATCATCATCATCTGATTTCATACTGTGCCCATTTTTGCTGCTTTCTCAGTCTTTCTCACATTACAATTTCGAATATCCTTTACTTTCTTCTTATTGATCAGTTTTTACAGTTCTGCGAATTCTGTCTGATCTCTTGAGTGATACGCTTTCATTATATGTCGTTACTTAATTAGGTCCTTGGGCAGGACATGTAATGAGGAGGGTAGATAACCGATGGTCATTAAGGGTTACGCCAAGGGAAGGGAAGCGTAGCAGGGGATGGAAGAAAGTTAGGTGGGTGGGAGAGATTAAGAAGTTTGTAGGGACAACATGGCCACAATTAGTACATGACCAGGGTAGTTGGAAAAGTACGGGAGAGGCCTTTGCCTTGCAGTGGGGGTAACCAGGATGATGATGATGATGATGATGGTGATGATGATGATGATGATGAATTTGGTCCTTTGTTGCTTGGGAGAGCTTACCTAGTGCTTGCCTTGGGGCATTACCTTCCACTTCAATTGCTGTTTCTCAGGCTAACCTACCGACGGTTTCATTCAGTACCTCTGTGTCATCGTCATCTCTGTCATGTAAAGCTGCATATTTGTTTGCAAGTACTAGCCTGAATTGGTCTGCTTTTACCTTTACCGCGTCTAGTTTAGCCTGTTTCTCCTTGACCAATTTTACTCTTTCTCTCTTCATATTCAGGTGAATCCTAGACCTCACATACCAATGATCATTGCACCTTTTACCCTACCTAACACTTCTACATCCTGCACTATGCCGGGGTCGGCAGAAAGTATAAAATCTATTTCATTTCTTGTTTGACCATTAGGACTTTCCCGGGTCCACTTTCTGTTGCTACACTTCCTGAAGAAGGTCTTCATTATTCGCAGCCTATTCCTTTCTGCGAATTCTACCGACATCTCTCCTCCAGCGTTCCTAGCATCGACACCGTAGTTGGCCAATTTCTTGTTTTTCAGCATGCATTTTTCCAACTTTTGCATTGAAGTCGCCCTTGACTACAGTACACTGATTTTTCACTTTTCTCATCGCTAATTCAACATCGTTATAAAACTGATCTTTTTCTTCATTATCGTAATTGGAGGCTGGAGCGTAGGCTTCTACTACCTCTTTCCACCTGTTCTATAGCTCTTATTAGGCTTTATTACGACTACTGACACCCTCTGAATAACGTCGTAGAATTTGGCAATGTTGCCTGCTATGTCCGTATGAATTTGGAATGCTACCCGGTATTACTTCTTATCTGGGAGTCCTCCATAGTAATGATGTACGAAGCTTGTTCATCTTAACGACAAAGAGCGTGCAACTGAGTACGCCACCCTGGGGCACCCCACTTTCCTGTATGAAGCTACGCGACAGTGTATTACCTATTTTCACCCGAAATGTACAATTATGTACGTAGCTTTCTAGAATGGTTATCATATTACCGCGGATGCCCAGCGCCGACAGGTCACGCAGGATTCCGTACCGCCACATTGTATCGTATGCATTTTTCATGTCAAGAAACACGTATAAGAACGATTGCTTACGTACAAAAGCATTGCGAATGTTTGCTTCGATGCGCGCGAGATGGTCTGTTGTAGATCGCCCTTCCCCAAAACCACATTGAAATGGGTCAAGCATTTTGCTGGACTCTAGGGAATGCACGAGATGGCGATTGATCATTTTCTCAGAAAGCTTACAAAGGCAGCTCGTAAGCGCTATAGGACAGTAGCTGATCAGTAATGAACTGTCCTTGCCATGCTTGAAAACGGAGATCAAAATAGCTTCTTTCCATTTAGATGGGAGATACCGAGCAGTCCAGAGATTATTGAAAAGTGTCAGTAGTGTGGTTTGTGTGTCGGGGGGCAGGGGTTTAAGCAAAGCGTACATGATTCTATCGGGGCCCGGTGAAGACCTCTGACATGCTGATAAGGAATCTTTAAGTTTAGCAATGGTAAAAGGATGGTCATGAAAATCGTTTGCGATACATTTCCGATTCAGTGGCTTCAGTTCTTCTGTTGCTTTGCGTTTCAGAAAGTTCTCGGAATAGTGAGTGGAGCTAGACACGCGCTCGAATTGTTCACCGAGGGCGTCGGCTTGATCTTCCAACGTGTTTCCTTCTTTATGAACAAGGGGCAACTGATCTATTTGTTGTCCCTTAAGTCTCCTTAGCCCGTCCTATACTTTAGCCTCTTGAGTATGTGAATTTATGGCTGAAAGAAACCTCTGCCAGCTTGCCCTCTTTGCCTGTCGTCGTGTCCTTCTTCCATGGGATCTAACCTCTTTAAATTGTATTCCATTTTCGGCTGTAGCATATTCACGTATTACGCCCCAAGCTATATATTTGTCTCTTCCGTGCCTCTCTACAATCGTCATTCCACCCGGGAACCCGTTTCTTTATTAGGGGGGCACTTGTTCGAGGGATGCACTTTTCAGCTGCATCAGCGATAAAAGCGGTAAAATATGATACGGCATGATCTATACTAAAATGACTTATAAAGTGTAGTGATATGCAGCTGGATTCCTTAAAACATTTCCAGTTAGCCTTGGCTAGTTTCCAGCGAAGGACATGCGGAGGGGAGTCATGTTGTGTTACTAGGTTTAGGGTTACTGAAAGTGATCACTTCCGAATGGAATTTTAATTACACACCATTCAAAGAAAATAGAAGCAGAGCTGATCGACAGATCTATAGACGAGTATGAATTATGACGTGGATTATAATACGTCGGTACTTTCTTACTGAAGAGTCAATGAGTCGACCTCTGGCGTCGTATCGTGAGTCGCCCCACATCGTGTTAAGAGCGTTAAAATCTCCCACAAGTATTTAAGGCTCGGGAAGCTAATCAGTGAGGTTATAAAAGTCAGTTTTTTTATATGATAGTTCGGGGCTATATAAATGGAACATACATTGACCAATTTATTAAAAAAGAATAGCGCGAACTGACCCTGCTTCAAGGGGCGTCTGAAGGGCGACGTGTCGGCGAGCTACAGATTTATCGGCTAGAATGGCTACGCCGCTGGAAGCGTAAGCCTCGTCCCGGTCTTTTCGGAAGATGCTGTAATTACGACGAAAATTTGTTTTCGTAGATTTCCTCTGTGTCTCCTGAACACACAGTAACTTTGAATTGTGCTTGTGTAGTAGTTCTATAATGTCGTCGAGGTTATGAATGAGTCCTCTAACATTCAATTGTACTTTTTCTGTCTCCATGATGATTATTGTGTTTTGTGAATTGTGTTTTATGAGAAGTAGATTAGCTCACGGGCCATTTCCACGTGCCGGGACGCGAGTTATGTCTTTTTTGGAGCGATCGATAGAGGCTCGCAACTTCTTAGGCGCTGGTGGCGCAGTCTGGCGGGTTGTTGTGTCCATTGCCTCTTGCGAGCGCTGTGTTTGACGTGAAGGCCTCATCTCGGTAGACGAGACCATTGAGACCGTCGGCCCTGAGGTCGATGGTCCCTTCTGTTGGGTCGGCGGAGCAGCACTAGCTGCAGGAGCCGCGGGGGCGCATGGCGTCACTGCCGTCTCACTACGTGTGGGTCGGACAGCCACCGGGGGCTGTTGTGGCGCTGCCCCTGACGCGCCACATCGGCAAAACTGTTACTGGGCAGGTGCCTTCTTAAATGATGTGTTCTCTTTTACTTTCAGTATTACTATCTCCTTTTCTTTCTTCCACGATGGACAGGACCGCGAGTACGTGGCGTACTCCCCATCAAAGTCCACACAGTGGAGAGAGTTTTGACATGATTCAGAGAGGTGTTCGTTATCACTGCATTTCGCACAAGTCTGATGGCCTCGGCAGTTCTGTGAGCTGTGGTCGAATCGCTGGCACTTAAAGCATCGTAGGCCATTTGCGATGTATGGTCCGACTCGGATTTTAACATACCCTCTCTCGATAGTGCCGCGCAGGTTGCTTGAGCCAAATATAAGTATCGGGTGCTTCGTAACAATTTCTTTTCCGTCACGCCTCATTTTATTTCTTTTTCTGAAGGACCCCCAAAAGATACAAGTTTGCGCAGTTTTTCATGCAGTTTCTGATCTCGGAGCTCTACAAGAAGATCACCAATTGCTATTTTCGATGCTTTGTAACCGGAACCGAAAATTTCATTCAGAGATTTCGAGACGACGAAGGGTTAGATCATTCTATATCTCATTCTATATTATTTTAGCAAACCAACATTGCTAACCTTGTATTATTCTTTTATTCACAGCCATCTCAATTATTGTATTACAGCATGGGGAAACACATATGCAACTCATATAGCACCACTACAGCATTTGCAGAATCAAGCCATCCGGATATTGTCGTTCAGCTCATTCGACTGCAGTGCTTCTGATATGCTTTTCAAACACAGGATACTTGCAGTAAAAGATCTTGTTAAATATAAATTAGCAGTAATGTTATTTAAGGTAACACGTAATCCTCCTCCAGTAAGTATATTTTCTGAGGCTACTTTGGTTAACTTCAACCGCATAAGATTTGCAGCTAACAACAATTTCTTATTGCCACTAATACATACTAGTTATGGAAAACAATCTGGATATTTCTCAACATTATCTACTTGGAAGAGCCTCCCACTAGATGTCAAGCGCTCTCCGTCTTTCGGCTTCTTCAAGAAAACATCATTCACTTTTCTACTAGATAGCTAAAATAATCCACATACCAAAGCTATTCACTTCACTCCTCCTCATTTCCTTTCCGTTTTTGTATTTTCTTTAGTTTTTTTTCTCATTTGTAGCCTTCATAATTATTTTTGGTTTGTTTTGTTATCTATCTTATTTTGCAGTTTGTACTACATTTACTTTGTATCATTTTCCACTTAGTGACTGCTGTATTGCTGTTTAATGCTGTGTATTTCCTCTAATGTATATATTTTCTGACAGGAGGTCTCCTTTCAGCCACATGCTCCGGGACCTCCTTCTGTATACTTGCGTAAGCATGTATGTCTCCTCCTTATTAGAGAAATAAACTGAAACTGAATTCTCACCGTCTTTCCAGGTTTGTCAGAGTGGATCACGTCAAAACGGGGAGAGGTGTGTGTACGATTGCCAAAAAACTTGAAGGCTCCCTCGGCGCCCTCGTTTCTGAGGGCGATTAGGAAATGGGGATAAGAAGTTTCCATGAAAACACATAAAAATTCGGCAACATGGCCGACCACCCCCTACAGACGCCAACGAGGGGACGCGGCAGAGCTTGCATACGTGGCTGCATGATGCCCGTCGTACGCCATCACTATAACCAAATATGGGGTGCGCAACCTAGCGTAGCCACACAGAAAAGAGCAGAAGACAGGAAATGCCAAAAAGTGAGAAAGAGAGGGAGAGAGAGATAGAGACTTGAGAAGAGAGAGACAGGAAAAGGAGACTGCCGATTTCCTCCAGGTGGGTCAGTCTGGAGGTGCCGTCTATGTGAGGCAGAGGCCCAAGAGGTGTGTTGTCTCCGCCAGCGGACCTAAAAGGTCCAAACACCCAGCATCGGCTCAACCCCTAGGATCCCCCTTTCCCCAGACGTGGCTAAGCTGCGCACAGCTCCACGCGGGTGGGTCCAACCCTCGCGAGCTCGGGTACGTGGTGTCGCAACACGCCAAACGCCTGCTGACACTGACGCCCCTGCGGAGGGCAGCATCTGGCAGCGTAATCGTTTGCTCAGACAAATCCATCACTTCACATGCCACGGTATTCGTCTCGCTATAGAAATATTTTGTCGATCAGCTCTTTGCGCAGGCCTTGCACTTCGCTTTGCGCATGGTCCGTGACGAAATGCTGTTTACGAAATGGGGAAGTGCATTATAAGGGCAGTTCATTCAAATTTGGGCCATGCGCTGTGTACGGGACAGAAAGCGCGCCAGGGTGAGCCGAGAAGGGTGGTGCCTTGATGTGTGCCGTCGTCACACGCACCCAATATTGGCGGTAGCGGGATGGAGCGCAAGCAGGATCACGATGAAGCGATCAAGTGCGCGCTAGAAGGTGTAACGGGAGAAGGATGAGCCAAGGCCTCCTGTATAGCTCAACGCCGGTGCACTTTGATCCGTGACGTCGTTCTACCTTGTCCGACTGCCATAGAATCTAATGGGGACGATCCCTAGAAAGCTGCGGTGATTTTGACGTCCCCACTTTCGTCACGCCGGGCTTGACAGTGGAAATTTCGGTCCAAGTAGCACGATGTCGTAAAGCAGAGTGCGCAAGCCAGCTATCTAGGAGGCGCTGGATGAGCGTGGTCATTAAGGGTTATGGACTGGATTCCAAGAGAAGTGAAGCGTAGCAGGGGGCGGCAGAAAGTTGGTTGGGCGAACGAGATTAAGAAGTTTGCACGGACAACGTGGCCACAATTAGCACATGACCAGGGTAGTTGGAGAAGTATGGGAGAGGCCTTTGCCCTGCAGTAGGCGTAGCCAGCCTAATTATGATGATGATACTACAGTAATTGCTAAACAACACGCACTCTTCAATTCACGGTAGAACGTAAATATACATTTGAGAATAATTTGTAGGTTTACTACTATAACAATTATTACATTTTACTGCTACTATTTTCACTCTTATTATAACACCATCTTCTTCGTCAATCACCCTTATGCGTATGTGTCACTGTCTGCAATAATTGTCATCACTGTCTCGGTGTGCTTTCTGCGTGCTCACTTACGCATGATAGAAGAAGAAGAAACTGAGGAAGATATCAGTTACAGGGGGCAGCCACAGGGACGTTTTTGATGCCGTTTGCAGTTACATCCAGTCAACAAAACGAATAACTTTTTAACTTTGTCTTGTATTTTGTTTGTTTTTGTATGTTTTCTTCTCTCTTTCGTTAAATTTTCTTTTTTGTTCTCATCGAATAAGTGGCACTTCAAAAGAATAGGTGAACGTTTCAGCACCCAATTCTTGGCCAATCCCCCAGTGTGGGTATGAGCCATAACATGAGGCCATCATCATCATCATCAGAGACGCTATCTTTAGGTTTGCGGTTACCGAGAAAGCCTTTCGCAGCAGAAGGACTACGATGATGCGCGAAAAGAGGAAGCACCAGCCCAAGGCCAAAGGTAAGAGGCACCCTAGAGGAAGTATACCGTCCCTCGCCTCACCGCAAAGTTCGGCGGTGGATGCCAACGATGACGTGGAGCCGTCGTCTTCTGCAGCTGTTCCGAAGGAGCACAACTTAGGAGGAATCCGTCGCCTCTCCCACCACAGCGCGGCCTCCGTCATGACGCTTCTGCCGCACAGCTTGCGCAGATCCCGTTCCAAGAGACGCTCGAAGCGCAGGGGTGGGCTTTCCTCCAGAGCAGCTTTCAAATCTGTAGCAGACGAAGGAGGCGTCGCTCGCTTACCAAAGCGCAAATACTCGGACGCCGTTGGCCTCAATGCCTCGTCTTCAAGCCCCGTCTATTCGGAGGAGAGGCGTTCGACTTCGGAAGAGAGCGAAGTTCCCGTGGGCAGGCTTAGTACATCCTCTCCGTCAGAAGCGCCGGAAACCGAGTGCGAAAAAGGGCCGGACAGCGAATCCCAGGAAAAAAAGATCGACACCGCTGAAAACGAGAGGACTCAATCGGAGCTTCGCCGACGTCACTCCAACAGCGGAACGTTTGTGGTTGTCAAAGACGCGATGGCAGTTCCCGCGTACGAGAGCTCGACCTCTGCAGGATCAGTCAGCGAACGCGCGCACCCGCAACCTGCTTCAACGCAGAACATTACCAAGCGTGAAGACCTGTGCCATGAACGGTACCAATGGCGCCACCTCGGTGAAGCGGCGCAGGAGCCAGGCTTCGATATAGAACCCAAGGGACAGCGCGAAGCCGTTGCCTCTAATGTGGACGAGCTATGCATCGATATGTTCGAGAAGCCGTTCTTAGCGGAGCTGGAGGCGCCTTTTCCGGATACCATGTCATCCGGCCCCTCCAAGCTAAGGTCTCTGGGAGAATCGTGGATCTCGCAAGTGCACCGAGATATGACAGATGTCTCGTCCCCGCAGAAAAACACGGTGCTTGAGGTGCTGACAAGAGAGATGGCAAGAGACGTTTCGGAATATGCCAGGACCAAAGAAATAGCATCCGGGGTCAGCGTCAAGGGGCCCCAATGCTCAAGCGCAATGACTGAGATCGACTGGGCCTTAGAAGATGAAAAGCAGCCGCGGAAAGCCACCCATGTTTTCGCTTTGGCGCCATCTTCCAGCTGTTCGATGAAGCCAGGAGCACCAACCTTGGGTTCTAATCCACCTGCTGATGGCGAAAAGTTCTCCAGCATCGATGATGACCCGCATGCTCCAGGAGCTGTATGGGCGCTCCGTTCCGAGAGTAAGTCGAACTTTTCAACCATTTTTTGAAACATATTTTTGGGAGTATCACCGCGGCCCCGTAGTTTGTTTCTGTTTCCTTCATTACTATTTTCTTTTCGTTCCTTACTTTGTGAGAATTACTTGTGAGAACCACGCTTTGCTTCTTCATGCAACAGTATATTTCCTATATTCCTTGGCTTTTACAATTACCAAACTGAAACATAGAGCGCTCAATGTCTCTTTGTTGCCAAAACATCGTAGGATATTCTAGCAACGCAACCGATGACCACGAACACAAGAAAACGCAAACAGCACCGTGCGTGTCCCGCCTTGCGTCCGTCTTCCAGCTTGTGTTATACTATTTCACCTTACGGTGCAACGCAAAGGCAGGCTTCACTTGCTAGTATATAACAGTAAATCATGGTAAATGATAAATAGCCCGCAAGGTGGAGGAACGTTCATGAAAGGAGAAAAAAATTATCATAGACTCAATTGTTAGCGTAAATCTACAAAGGAAACTCATACCGGTTTCTCGGAAAGAATAGTTAGCAGCTGACCGAAAATTCGTCCTGGTCCGGCTTTCGAGCTTGGGACCAACACATTGCCCGGTAGTTGCTCTACCATTGGAGCTAACCAGAAGGGTAGCGGAACGCAGAGCAATGGCGAAGTATTCGACAACGCAGAGCACTGGGATACCGAATACGGCAATTCATTTCCGCGCAAGCCCAGAGAACTTATTCATTTGGTTTATTTCCCGTCAGTTTTCTTTTTACCATTTAATAACTCTTCTCCACTTTGTGAGCTTCCGCACAAGTGATTTGCCGTAGTGAATTTCCCAGCTAGGGCTTCCAGTTGTCGAATAATTCACCCTCGCTCTGCGATCTGCTAGCCTCCCGGTTAGCTCAAACGGCAAACTAACGCTCCCGATAAGCCCTTGGTCCCGGGTTAGAATCCGGGAACAGGGTGAAATTTCCAGCAACTATGAAGCTTTCTTTCTGAGAAACCCGTAATTGTATAATTTGTGGCTTCGTGCTACAGTCGGGTGGTTGACAATTTATTATTTTCACCGATTTTTCATAACTGCTTTGTTTTCAAAGGCTGTAAGCTTTCATCTCTTCCCTATAGTCTCAGTTATTCGAGAGGCGCTGGTGGCGTCGCTTTAGATGACAAATAGTGAAACGGTGCACTTCCAACGCCAACACGCCGGGTTTGCAGCATACTCATCTGCCGCACCCATGCGCATGATTCTGCGCTCAGTTAGATTTATATAAAGTCTACTATACCTTCTCAACATGTTGAAGCTTTAATAATAATGGTAATGACTTATAACTTCGCGCGGTAGTCCAATAGCACCATCGTCAGAGGTTAGCCTATAGTTTACCTTCCAGCGTACTGCCGATTTGCATGGCTTTTCCTGTAGCGCCCCATTAATATCACTGACCCCCTTACCTGCCGAGACCAGCCGGCACGATTAGGGCAGGTACCCGTTGCACGCCTCCGGTCGACTCCTATTTATAGCCTCAAAAACTGGCCGCTGTTTGTTTGTTCATTCAAAGGACTTCTTTTCTTAAATCTATGACAGATGGCGCTGCGACCACGGCTATCTAAGCTCCCTCTATAGTAAGGTAGCGACATCTGCCGCGCTCCACCTAGGAAGTACTGTAGCAGACGGCGTCCACGCTAAACCGCGGCACCGCGGCATTCATGAGGTGAAAAATATCTGCACACGCGCGGAAGTAAAACCTACTGGTGCCTGACCGTGGTGAAAAAACGAAATAAGGGCCCGAACTGCTAAATGTGGTCCTTTAATTTCATATAAGCGCCGAAAGAAAAACGCTCAAGAGAGTGGAATGAGGGCTTGATCGCCTCGATTCCGCATGTTCACCTTTCGTTCGTTTGCGCTCAATCTCCGCGCGTGCTTTGGTGATTGCTTGCGCTTCATTCCGTTTGCTCTGTGAATTCCTTTGTTTGTCAGTGTGCTGCGTACACATAGCGGTTACTTTGAACGAATAATTCGTGTATAAAAAGGCTGACAGTCATTTGGACCGGAAAACTTTCGACATAACGTCGCCGAAACGTGCGACCCTCGCGGCAACTAAACAAAATCATCTGTGTCTGTGGAAACGAGTGCGCCAACAGTCTTCTTGCCGCTGAGTGTGTCTGTCGTGTAGCGATTATACGACGACTGTTGTGTTTCGTGGCTCAGTGCTACCGGCCAATGCAACTGTCGTGACATTCTGAAGCTGTGGTATGGATCGTGTCAGAAAGGCTCCTCGATCATCGTGTTCGGGCTGCCAACGCGATCTAATCTCGCGGCACACCAACATCGAGCGTAGTGTGTGCGCGTGTGTGAATGCTGTTGACTGTTCTCGCGAACCATGCGACGTCACCGCGTAAACTTGAATCATGACGCACATTTTTGCGTTTATGCCTTTTCGCCTCCGTGCACCGCTAAAGCACCGTAAGATTTAGAAGGACCTTATACAAAACGCACGCGAATTGGCCTAGCTATTACTACACTGTGCTTTGCTGGCGATCCGTGTATCGCTTCTGGCGTTTTCCTTATGTTAATTTGCAGTTGTGTTTTTCATCAATAAAATGGCATCACCGATTACTGAAACATATTCAAACGTAACGAAAACTTGGAAGGAACGAGCTCGCATGTGTAATGTAATGTACTTTGATATATTGTATTATACTTTATTATTGGATGGCCAGTACCATTTGTTATTTGTTATTTATGATCTGCATATTTGTTTTTAAAAGCACAGTAATGCAGGCACTTAGGAATATATTCATTCGCTTATGCAATGCCCAAAATACGATTAGGATATGCAGAGTTGGAAATGACTTTTTAGACATATAGTAAGGCGCAATTAACAACACGCGCACAAACACAAGGAAGTGTAAAGGTAGAATTCGCTGCTGAAATTTGTGATTTTTTATCGCACGTAACGCAATGCGGATATTTGTCAGCGAGTTAATGCGCTTCAGCCCCACTATTTACTTGCATTCCAGGTCGTACTGCACTTGCTAAGTGAACGTGCTCCACAATGCACTAAAATGAATAATCTCCACAAACTTCGGCCGTCAACATTCATGCGCGCGAATGAAATACTGCCGCAGCTCTGCACACAGACGTGTATACTTTCTCTCGCACCTTCGTATCGCTCTATGTTACTTTTCTCGCATAGTCGAGCAGTTACTGATGGTTCAGTCTCCCCCCCCCCCTGGTTTTTCTGGTTACTTTTTTCTGGTTAGGTTCTGGTTGCCGCGCGGGATGCCAAATAACTTCTTTCCGTCCTTCGTCCGGTTTCGGCACCCAACCACACAGCGACAAGACGTTTCGGCCCTCCCGCAACAAAATTTTCGCAGCAATGTACATAGCACAACAGCCGAAACGCGTCCACTTCGGCCGGCGCGCAGAAACTTTCATTGCGGCAAAGGGGCGGAGCAAGGTCACATGTCACCGATCAGCCTATCACTGGCGTCGTCGGCTGGATCAAAGCCTTTCACTACTTTGAAATTATTGAGGGACTTTAGGCATACCGAATACCGGGTAGAGAAGCTAGCGACGCAAACTCAAACGCTGCTTTCGTCATCAAATGAGGATATGTGAGAAGGTGGTGAAACACCATAAAGAAATGTCGGTAACGAATATACATGCGTAGCCTATGAATATGGCGCAATAACCTCAGAAAATATTTTATTAACACATTGCGGTATGCACCTAAAGGTATTAAATAAGCACGTAGCTACGCCATCCGGGTCCCTTGGCTTTGTGAATATAGGGCAAAGCTTAATGAATCGGTGGAGAAGTCAAATACGGCTCGAATATTGATAGCACACAGTTAGGAAACAATCCTAATGAAAATATAGTACCTTTAAAGCCAATAATTCCTTTCCAGTTAAAGTTGTGTGTCTGCACGAAGCACGTTTCTTAAGCGGCAGTATGCAAAAAAAAAAAAGGATATAACAATCTGGCTAGCATCAGTCATCACGCCGTTTCATATGGGATGCGCTCAACATGTATCCACGTGAACTTCACGAGAAGTAAGGCTTCTTTGTAATAGTACCTGTCACTCCTCTCTCTTGTTTTCTGTGTGGCGGCGCTCGTTGTCTAAGGCGTTTTTCATATTATATACTTTATTTTATCGCTGTAGCGCCCTGTAGTGCTTTGTCGTCTTCGCTGCCGGTAGGCGCCGATCGTAAATTTTCTGCCTGCACGAATCAGTCCTGTGTAAATCTGCAAGTTGCACTTCCATAGAACTGAGTTGCCATATTTCCGGTCCCCGTACTTTGACTTGCCGAATTAATCGGCCTCTCCCCGCCTCCTGGTTGGCTGAGACGGTACAGCAACCACCCCCTGAAAGACGTTGGTCCCGGGTTCGATCATACAAACATGACGTGCTTTTCCTCAACTGCGAAGGTTTCTGAGAACGATCAACTTACATTAGCCATTGAGGAAAGTTAGCGTGCCAAGCCCGTTTTCGTCTTCAGCATTTTAAAGAAAAAGCAACAAGCACAAACAGGAAATCCCGGAAGCCATAAGATGTCTAATGAGAGAAGCACATGTCTCAGCCCCGACTCAGTATTCCTGACAACCAAATAAAAGAGACATCTGGCACCCCTTTCCCCGTGCAGTGCTGTTGAGGTGTCCTCCTGTGAGAGACAGTTACGACACTACACATATCTCTTCCATTCTCTCTAAAATCACTTCGCACACACACGCGTGAACAATCCAGTTTGTAGGCTTAAAGATACGCCCGAATGGTGAATCCATAAGGAGAACGCTTTTCGGCAACCGCTTTCCACGAAGCTTCGCACTACATTCGGAATACAGTGGCTAAAATACGTACAGAGCTCCTCATCATACATTCATACCTTCCCGTCATCACATGTGAAGCGCACACATTTCGACAGTGATCAGCGCTAGCACGGTTGAAGAATCGCTAATCTAACAAAACAATTGCTGAAAAGTGGCTCTAGGTGTTAAATATATGTTATTGGATAGTATAATGTACGCGAAGCGCAGAATAATCCGCTTTCGAAACGCCGAAATTAACAAAATGAGTGTGACGAAGGTCGTAACAGTTTCGAGGGAGTTATTAATATGGCCGGTGGAAAAGCAGTTTGGGTGCCCTTCAGTGGCGGCGTTGCTGTAACGCCTCTGCTTGACGCGCTGCGGTGCGCGGTTCGATTTTTGTCGGAGCATATTTTCTTCAGTGCTTAATTTTTTTGTATGTCATTTTATTTTTTAAACTCTCGCCAGCGTCTCTGACGCGGTGAGAACATTTCCACCGCTAACCTCTCATAATGGCGAGTGACAGCAAGCAACGTGGTTTCATGGCTGCTCGACAGCCAGATCTAGTGCACCGTCAAGTGCAAGGTATACCCAGAGTAACAATCGGATCATTTTCAACGCAAGCGCTGACACAGCGGCCGACTTGCGATAGTTACTGTACTTGTGACATTAACCACTGACTGCGATCTGTGCATCTCTGTCCAGCATGGATTTTCCTGATTTCAACATTTCGAATACCAATTCTCGTGAGCTTTACGTACGTTCTACTCCACAATTTATTCGATCATACATTTAACACATCCACTGTGTTTTTCGTTATAAAAGAGAGCACTCACCCGCTTTGTCACTGGTTACGTTTGAAGTAAGCTATTGTGCGTGTATTCTCGATCATGTTCGCGCGAATTACCATCCATAGAGCATTACCTACTTGAAGTGCACGTAGAACAGCTGAAGTTACAAGTGTATATTCTACTGACATGGCTGAATTTTTTTTTTCTAACGTATGCAGAGCTACGACGCCTTATACGACGCCGTCACCCGCGCTATCAGTGCTTAAATTTTTTATAAGTCCTTTGCCTAGGGATGTGATTATTGCAGTCTCTCCAAGAAGCGTCAAGAAAAAAGCTACTTTGAGCAACAAAGCAAAGTCTACAAGTGTTACTGGCGTTGGTTCGCCAACAACTGAGGACCACTTGAAGGGCGGGCAGCGGAGTTAGTTACTGTGTACGGAATTTCACTACCCTTATTTTGAGAGTTAACGATTTCGTTAACTGGTGGATTGCAGTTTGGGTATTTCAACGTCTCCATGATTGTGAAATGCTACAGCACGAACACATTTCCACCACTCACTCAGTGGATCGGTATCGAAGCTAATTGCAGCACTGCTCTATTTGCGATGAGCCATCGTTGTTATAGATTGGAGTCTAGGGACACCGACTGGAATAAGTGCTTTTTTTTTGCTGTGAAAGCGCGCATAAACTCTATGGAAGCAGGTGCGGGAGCAACGTTACAGCAAGCTACACGAACGATCAGCAGGCCAATCAGAACGCGCTGCTGCCGCAGCAGGTGCGCTGCACCTTAACATGCACAAAATAGGCGCTGGCGCGTCGGGAACCTGTACTTCCTTGTTCAGCAAACACGCTGTTCGGCGCGTTCTAACCTCAAACACGGCAAAACGAACGAGAAACGTCCGATGTATTTCCATCAAAACAAATCTTGGATTCGTCTAACAAGCCCTTAGAGAAATTTGGAGAGAGACGTCAGACGTATACGTTTATCTGAAGACATTTGAGAAACCCACGGTACGAGTTTCCTTTCTAGCGTCCTGTCTCAACGACAACCTCTCTTGTGTTGACAGCTGGCGAGAGCAATTTTGGATTCTCTGCGCGTAACGCAAGGAGACAGCGCGAAACCAAGGCACGGAAGCATGAGGCGAGACACCCGTTCGGATTATCTTGAAGCAAGCCGGCAGGAGAAGCGATCCCAGCCGCGCCACCACACAGGGTCAAAACAGGTCGATCTGGCCAGTGAACATTCCCTGCGGATATACGCCTCTATAGTGGAACAGCCGCTTGTTTAAGCGGTACGCCAGAAAATCGGGGTTCAATTTTAGAGCCTCTTATCATTCGCCTCATTTCACGACACCGGAAAGGTATGGCCAATGGTTCGTTTCGGCGCCTGAATTTGCGCGTAATTCTTAGACAGCGAACTGCCACGTGAGCTAGACACGAATCAAACGCTAGCGCCATCTTTCTGCACCACTGAGAATCTGCGTTCGGCTGCAACGTTAGCGTAAAAACAATAGCAATGGAATGTGTTCTTCGGTAGCATTCTTCTTTTTATCTCTATCTCTTTCCGAAAGGAGCGTTGTGCGAGACAGCTTTGATATCTACGATTTTATGGCAAGCTTTAATTATTACAGGTATATCAGAAAATTATATCTTCGATCAAGCACTACGAAAGCCTTAGGCTACTTCATGTGCTACTCATCATTATATACCACATTTAATTCTTGACGTCTCTCCCTGTTTCATCGCGTAATTGTGGATCTTGTGACCCAGTGCGTCAGTATTGTGATTGGAATCTGGCAATCAACAGGGGTGTCATGGTGAACTGCGCATAAATATCCACCGCGGTGGCTTAGCCGCTGCGGTGTCGCGCTGTTAAGCACTAGATCGCAGGATCGAAGCCCAGTCGCGGCGGTCCCATTTTGATTGAGGCGAAATGAAAAAAAAAAGAAACGGTAATGTCCTGCGCATTGGGACACGTTGAAGATGCCTCCCATGGTCATTATTAATCCGGAATCCCCCACTACGGCGTGCCTCATATTCGCCCAGTATTCAACTGTACATATTTTGCAAAGTTATTTTTTGGTTTGCATGAATAGTAAAAATTATACATTTTCTTTCTATCATTGCTCCTTTTATGGCCTTCGCTTTGAACACAATTATCATTTCAGAGAAAAAGAGTGGCCTCGGCAGCTTATAAGCTGCAGCCTCCCATTAATCACACTGAATAAAACAGTCTAATAAACCACCTCCCCTTAAATTTGTCCAGCGATCTTCCCAAACAAATATTCCTTCGTTCGCAGAGGATAATGTCTCAAACCTAGATTACATTCTACGTAATTCGCTATAGCAGAGTGGAATTCTTCTGTGCGTTCCATACACGCTCCCAGGTTCCCGCAACGATACACAACATGAATTTCCCTACTCTAGTATATTTCTGGTACACCTAGGCACTTTCTAATAACAGACACAGTTTAAAATCCAAGTATTGTGCAGCGTAGGCAAGGTATGTGTGGACACAGATTTGGACCGCTATATACACTAACACTCTAACACTATCTATCTAGGTGCTTACACTGGTCTTCAATCAACCCCTCGGTAAGCCATCTAGCACATCAACATCAGTCTAGCAGCTTAGAATCCGGCAAAGGAGGCGAAGCAGCATGCAGTCACAGCAACTCCGACGGCGAAAGCTTGACAGTTATCAAATTGTTTGTTTTCTGTGTGAGACAAGAAATGACGTCAAGTTAACAACTCTGCGACAATGTGGAGTACCCTCTCCCAGTAATGAGACGCTGTTCGGGCAGTTGAACAACTCTACATGTAGAGGCCATCATGAGCGAAAACCCTGAAAAGCGAACGGTAGACGTTGTCAGGCAGGATCGCACAGCATAATCAACAGTGAGGCTTTCTGTGTACGTCGACATTAGGCGGCATTCGTATACAATGGATTTCACGTCTCCCACCGGGCTTGTGTGGTCCAGGAGTGACTAGCTGAGAACTCAAGTGGCCGATTAATCATCAACTTAGTAACCTACTTCATACCATTTAAACTTGCTACGCTGGAAAGTATCGAGGGCCTCACTGAGACAAACCAAACAGCCACAGAACGTCAAAACTCGTCAGAGACGCTATTCTAGAACCGCTCGTCAACACCCAGTAGCAGTATATTGTCCAAACATACAGCCGTTATCCAATCCGCATTCAGACATTTATTGACACTGAAGGTAGTCTTATTTAACAGTTCAGCAAACAATCGCGAAAGAAACAATCTGAAAATTATGTCGAAATATAGTTGATCTTTTCTGAAGTATTGTCACTCCCTAATCGTCCTTTCCTCCTTAAGTACCTGGCGCGTGATGTATGCACATCTTGCATATGGAGGCCGTTACGTAGCCGGTAGAATCCTTACGATCAAGTCATGGTTTGGCAGCAGGCTCATTTGCTCTCACACTTTTTTTTACGCTACGTTGTGTCCATTCTGCATGACAGTGGTGAACTAACACGATCAGAGCATTTCTTCAAAAATTTGAGTATTTCGTACTATTGCTAAACTTATAACGGCTGTTCTTACCGAAACGAAACACGGCAATCACAAGAATGCGCACATACGCCTTCCTTAATATCGGCTGATCACGCATTTTATAACGTTTCCAGTGTAGACATTAGTGCAGACATATTCCATGAAGCAATTTAACAAGCAGTTTTTACCACAGTTTTAATCAAGAAATTGCTGTGGGTGTCTTAAGCGCTGGTGCAAACGAATTTCTCTTTTCGATTTCTTTTTTTGCTTTTAGATCCCCTATCCATAGGACCATCAAGGTTTACACAGAAGTCCCCAGAAAGCAAGACGCAGATGCATCTCCTCTTGTCGGCTCTGTGCATACCATTTCTGATCATCATGTCTCTCGTCATAGCCCTGATCTTCTCGAGAAGACCCACCCGTTCGCCGGCACCGCCAAAGGCCGGTCTGTTTCAGGAGCTGGTCAAGTACTGCGGCGCAAGTAAAGCTTGCAGACGTGCTGTGGACGCCATCGCAGACACGGCAGACCTTGCGACAGACCCTTGCGTCGACTTCTACCAGTTCGCGTGTGGGCGGTGGCGCGCTTGGAACCAGCAAAGACCTGGTTACCGCCGCGAGGGCGAAGAAAACTACACCCTGAGTATTCGCAAAGCGCTACTGAGCCTCCTAGGTGAGTCCGACGAGGTGCGGAATGGCGACGTTCACAGCGGAGAGGCCACGAACATGGCGGCATTCTACGACAGTTGTCGAAAATTCCTCGGGGAAGCCGCTCCAGTTACAGCTGTGACCGACGTCATCGCCACGATGGGCTTCAACGGATCATCCAACGGACGGGACACCGCCTCGATGGAAACCTTTCAAGACCTGCTGGACTTCGTCGTCGCCAACAGCCTGAGCAGCGGCTTAGCGTCGGTCGTATCGGTAACCTTAAGGCGGCACACGATCTGTCTGGACGCGGGGCAAACGCTTCGTTCGACGTTGGGAGAAGATCACGTCTTGGAATTTCTGAACGCGACCTTCGGAGACGACGGTCTCACGGCCGATGAAAGTGACGTCGACGTTCTGTACCACCTCGACGACCAAATTCACGGCCGCAGGTCGCTATTTGACCTGTCAGTGCCTTTCGACAGGACTCCCCTTAGCGACTTGGAACTGCCATTCCAGGGAGTCAGCTGGGCCGACGCCCTTAACAGGGCTTCACCTGAAGGCCTGGTGTGGTACTCACCACAAAGTCCCGTAGAGTCTCGCGGTATGGCGTACATTCAAGAGGTCGTGATTCTTCTATCCCGCGTCACGCTGGAAAGAGCTCGCCTCTACGCGTCGGCCGTTTTGTTGGCGCAGGTAGTTAAGTACGTTTACGTTATGCGCGGCAAGTTTCGGTCCGAGAGTCCGACTGGCGGCATCGACACGTGCCTTGAAATCACTGGCAGCCACTTTAAAGACCTGCTGCCCTACTGGATTATTTCAACGTTAGTGCCAACCGAAGCTGCCGAGTCCTTCGTGGAAATGGTGAAACGCATCGAAGATGCTACCCTGAGAACGTGCGCCACAATTACGAAAATAGGCATCGACTGCAGGAACATTGCTAAACTCAACGTATCGTTTATTGGTGAGTGTTTGGTTGAGGTACCACGGGCGACTGCGCCGCCTTGTTTTGCTGCTTGAATATGTGTAATTTGCGTTTGCCGCAAGTTTCTCGCAAGTTTCTTGCAAATTTTCGAACGTCTGAGTAAACGTGGGCGAGGCCACGTGAATGAATGCATCCGCATTCTCCAACTTCGAGCGACCGCAACCTCACGTGAAGCATTCCTAGTGTGTGTATGTGTGCGTGTGTGCGTGTGCGTGTATGCGTCTGTGTGTGTTCGTCGTTTCCAGCATCCATTTACACTTAGTAATGACCACGATGTAAAGCCCATCGCCAAACATACAGTCTAGTTATCAGCGCAAACAAAAACAAATCAAGTATTTAGTCCACTGATGATCGCATAACGAGAAATAAATGCGCAAGCGCCGCTGCTCTTCAAGCTGAAAATAAGCCAGAGATAGCTTCTGCGCACGGAAGGTGTACCGGTAAATTACCTCTAAGCACCAATATGAGTGCCATACCCAGGAGTTTTCATCATTGATCCCGCGGCCATCTGCTAAACTTCACGGCAGTGCACTATCTTAACTTAATGGGCAGCACTTTTAAAAATGATATTTAAGAAGTTTGTCTGCGTTTCAACCACTTTCAGTTATGAACGTCGCGAGGGTATGCCCTTCTAATAATGTGTGTATTTACGGCACATCGCTACATTCCTGCGGCGTTAGAGCAGTGTTTTATTGCTGACAAATATTCTGCTATAACACAACAAAGACGCTAAAACTAAGTGTTGCAAATTACGCATGCTTATAACAGGTCTTACGCTCTCGACGTTGCAAGCTGAAAGTTGTTGAAATTCGAATGATCTTCTCAAATATTATTTTTAAGATACCGCACATTGACTTGCGCTGGTGCACTGTGGTAAAGTTCAATAGACAGCTGAAAGGGCAATGTGCGAAATTCGTGGACGTGTTTTCGGTTTACAGCATACACGAAAAACAACCAATGCTTGAACGGGCACTTACGGCTGGCACCTGTGCCGGTTAGGACCATATCAAGCTACGGCACAATGCCAAAGAGAAACGGGTCTAACGTCGGCGTATAAAACGAAAAATAAGGACATGCTCGATCACTTCCCCCGCCCCATCCCCCGTTTAGAAACAATAGGTTTCAACCGAAACATTCAGCTCAGAAATGGCCACGCCAAAAATGTTCTCGCATATACAGTCAACCGCAAAAGTTTACGGTATGCACGATCTGCGAAGAAGCTAAATTCTCCCGAAGCGTGATCACATAGCCTCGAATTAAATGTTCCAGCATGTAGCAGCCTTCGCCGCCTACACATTGATTTATTAAATACGAAGTGGCATGCATTAACAGTGCAGGAATTCACAATTGAAAGGGAAACCGCATACCGTAAACGTTCTCTGTGGGCTTTACATTCTGCGTATTGCTCAGTTTTCGTTTGGAAGCAGTGCAGATCAAGGATACGCAACTGTACTGAAAAATATTCACAAAATGTATGAGTATACGTTCGTGCCTCTCGTATTACAAGAAAGGGTCCTCCTGCACAGTAGCCCAACACTATTATACCGGTTCCTACTTTCACTGCCGGGATGTTTTCATGGAGCCTCATTCCTGCATTCGCTATAGCGGCGGTATTTTCAAAGGCTTTACTACATCGGAATTTGGCACGTTTCTACCCTCCGCTATGTCCGACACCCCCACTGCAGCATATAAAACAGAGACCACCTACATGGCGCCAATGGATATGGTGTTGCGGCCATGTCGTGAACTAGACACCTGGCCTTGTGTAACCCCATTCCTGGTAGCGCAATTGAGAAATAATCCTTCGACCGCTTATTCAGTACTGTGTAGGCAACGTCACGTAGCCAAAACTAACTTCGTGCCCTCCACATTGGCGTCACTTATAGTCCGTAAACGCTGAAGCTGTCTACTACTAGCAAGATCATCCTACCAAGTAAACGAGATATAATATCGAAAAATATCTTGCGCGTTTCAGGCACGGCCGAAAGCTTCGCCGCACTTCAAAAGCAACCGCGCAATTTTTCGTCAGCGAGCCCCTACAGCGAGCACTTCCTGATGAACGTGGTCAGGGCGAGACGAGACCACGTGGGCATTGACTACGAGGACGGCGCCGTTGAACGCCAACTCCTCGGCAGGCTCGTCTTTCCCGACCCCGGCGGTGAAAGTTTATTCGTCGCCGTACCAGCAAACTTTCTCGTGCCGGACGCCTTCGCTGGTGACAACTCGCTGCAGTTCCTGGACTACGCAACCGTCGGCGTGCAACTGCTGCTCGACTGGATCGAGGCCCACTTCACCGAAACCGGAGCCGTGGAACACGTGTCCACCCTTAATGTTACAGTGCCTTGCGTTCGCGATGCCGCACATGCAGTTTTCGGCAGGAACGTCGGAGAAGAAGAGGCGCGCCATCTGGTCTTCACCGACTGGGCCCTGGATGTGGCGTTAACGGCAACCGAATGGGACTTGCGGAGTATCTCCAACACCACCAACGCTTCGTCGACTACAGCGCAATCGCCGTTGGCGAAGAAACAGAGTCGTCAGCTGCTTTACCTTCGGTTCTGTCACACGCTGTGCGGTGAACAAAGCTCCCTGGCGAGCGCTTGCCGTTACATAGCCTCATACAGCAAGGAATTTGCTGCCGCATTTAGCTGTCGTGAGCCAGCGTCCTTGCAGTGTTAGTGTAAAGTGAACCTTTCTTAATTTTTACGATCATATGAATACCCGATTTTATTGCTTGCGAGTTTCTCAACGCTGGTTGTTTCGTTTGTATAATAGCTAAAATCTATCGCATCATGGCTACTTGGAAATCACATCTGTCAGAACATGCGGCTACGATTTAGCGCTGTGTCTAATGTCTCTCCCACCAATTCCCTCATGGCTTAGTGTTCACAGCTGTAAGGACATGCGGCTACGATTTCTGTCATAGCAGCAGGCAGAAAGTATCTTTCTTTTCCCATCATGCTTTGTCGGTATAAGTCACAGATGATGATGTAATTAATGACTTCCGAGGCTGCGTGTTGGACACAACGCATGAACTAGTACAATTCTTTTGTTGTGTGAGAACATGAATACACGACACTGAGCTCTCATTCTAAGAGCCCGAGTACAGGCCTGCCACAGGAAGGCAATAATCGTGGAAAGTTTCAATGCTTAGACCGCGATATGTATTCGTGGGAGCACAAAAGGTTAACAATGTCGTATTGTTGAAGACACCAATAAATAGATCAATCTTCAATGTAGCCCATACAGCTGTACTTCTGATCTTTTTCTGCACTCCTCAAGCTGCATGTCAGGTGTCAAATATGGCTCCACGTGGTAATATGAGTATTCGGTAACACTTCTAGCTGCAGGTTATTGTCGTAATTGTTTTCTGCCATGTTTAACTGTAGGCCAGAGGCTCGGTTGACACTTCCACTACAATTATATAGCAAAAGCTGTAGGTCACTAACATTTCATAGTTTTTACGGCGTCCGGCAACAGAAGAAATCATCGTGTGGGCCGATCCTGGTGATGTGCAGAAAGGGTCCAAAGTCAATGGCCCATAGGCCTGTGGGCTCGGAAAACAGCTGGCTCAATTGCCGCTCATCATTCCAGCCTAGAATTCACTTTTCTTCTGTCGTCGTAATTGGGATGCGGCGTCTACGGGGTTATGAGCCAGTGATTAAGGGGGTGTGAGCCATTTAACAGCTGCGTTATCGATGGGGCGGACACGTATAGTTGCACACCCGAAGGACAACATGCGTACTAGGAGCGCCGGAGGGAACAGCAAGGAGAATGTAAATGGTGCCAGCTACCACCAATGACGGACGTTCCCGCGATGCTGAACGAAAACGACAATCGCGATCCCGGGCACCTCCGAAGGAGCAAGGACACCAGACTCCCAACGCAATATGGCGGCACAGGTACCGGATGGACCGAGGGAACGACCTCAAAGGTGCGGATGCAAAGTTCCAACGAGACTTTCTGGGTCAACATTACGCATTGAGTTGCAGAGTGTGAAACTATCTGTGGTTCGAGAACGACTTGACGAGGATCGGAAATGTACTAGACGTGACTAATTGAGACCGTGCGATACAGGTACTGTCCCGTATGTTCCCACACGTTCCCGGCGGCGTGGCCGACTTGAAGGTGTGTGGGACGAGCAAGGAACCTCACGAAAAGCAAGTGTGCAGATGATGTGGCAACGAAGGGACTTTGCTTTTTGTTTGAGAGCTTTGACTGTCGTCAGCTTTCGCTGCCATTCCATCTTCACTGAGTGGAATGTTTGTCATATTGGATATATTTTAGAACATACTTTTCAAAACACATGGCAGTGACACTTAGAGTACTAAGCATAAAGCAGTCGCTGAGGTGCAGCCCCCATAATTCACAGCTTGCAACAGCAGCGTTAATTCTATAATAAAAATATACCGTACTAGAAGGACAAACTTCGGCGAGTTGGTGGTGATTCATGTTTCGGAAGTTACATACAGAGAAGAACGTAAGAGGAAAACGACAGCGCCTGTTGTTTTCTTTCGCCCTTGTCTGTGTTGCGCTGTTAATTCCCGCAACATGAAAATATAAACCGCTTTGCATTAAACCTTGGTCACGAAAATGTGACGCCACGGATTTAAAGTAAAGTTGCTAAACGCGTCAGCAATTACGCATTATTTAAGACCTCCTCACGTAACTTTAATATCGCAAACGTAAATAAAGAGGAAGCAACGATTTTTATTACGTTTATTTAGAACCGAAAATAATGTTAATGATGCGTTTTAGCACTGGCGTAGTTTTACCTTTCCAATATGGAATGAAGAGGAACATTTGGCTCTCAGCCAGATCCGATCATCCTTTCAAATACATGAACACAGAAATGCTCTTATGAGACAAATACTAAAAGGGTCTGAATGAAATTTGCTGCATTAATGAGAGAAAGTTCGTTCCTGAAACTCTACAGGAATGGACATTTCGATTCAGCACTTGAGTTTTTTTATGAACACTGCCAAAAATAGGAGAAGAAAAAGAAATAAGCATGAAGTTTACAAACCTTTAACCCTCTAATAAAAAGTCGCAGTTTCGCCCGAAAGGCGAAGCACCAATTGCGACAGCAAATTAGTGAATATCTGTGCGAAGTAAGAATAGTAGTTTTAGCGGCCGCATAAACTTATAAACATTCGCTTATTAAATAAATTAAGAATGATAAGATGTGTAAGCGTGACTGAACGAGGACGTACGGAAGAAACAGGCACACAGAGACAGCGCTGTCTTTGTGTGCCTGCTTCTTTCTTCGTCCTTGTTCAGTCGCGCTTCCACATTGTATCATATGGATTCAAACCAACTAGCCAGCCAACGTGTTTTAAGTCAATTAAGCAGCAAGCTGTCACGCGTGCACAGGTAAACGTGGGGCCCTATAACGTAAAACGATTCCAATATGTTTTTATTCCAATCTCCTGACGTCAAATTTGCGTAACCGCCGACGCAAGCATCGGGCGGTGACCCGCAGGGTTGTCTCAACAGACCAACCAAACGCTCTCCTCGTTTATAGCCGGTCACTTTTGTTTGCTTTAAAAACTGATAACATTGCCTACAGTGAGCGGCTTGTCTTATCGAATCGGTTGACAAGAGGCGAGGAGCACGCTCAAGGGGAGAGGGATTCAATAGGGACGAGCCAGTACACTGGACATCGATAACCGGATGAAGATGGTGGTGCCGGCCTCTGCGATCGGTCCGCTTTCCCTTACTTAGCTTGAGGTGGCAGGTCGAAAATCGCGGCTAAAACGGAACCTCAGCAAAGAAAAGTTGTCAGAGCGAGGTCGTAACCATGCCGAAAGCGCTCGAAAGCGTTCAACGGCCGCGCATGAAGTACGCAGTGCCCGAGTGATCCTCGGCAGCCATCCTTTATTCCTCCCGGAACGGGGCATTCTGTGGCTATTCAGGAAAAAATCAGTTTTGTTCGGCGTACTAATGAATCTTTCATGCGTACACGTCACTTTGACGCGGTGAGTTTTCGTGGTTTTATGACGTCGCGTGACAGGCAGGAGAAGTAGGTGCAGCCCAAGAACTTTTTACCAATAGCCGAGGGCTAATGGCCAAAAGGCGTCCAATCAAAAACAACTATTTTCCCACAACGTCCACCCACAACACAACGTGGGTAGGCGCCGGGCCCGCGCCCACGCGATTCTCGACCGCATCGACGCGGATCCTGAAACCACCACATTTGTGTACGCGGCCCAGTACGGCAGCACATCCACTTTCGCAATAACAGTCGAGGACGGCAACGGAACGCTAAGATCATCCGCATCGGTTAAAACGAGCACCAGCGCTAAAGCGGAAAAAATAGTCGTAGCCATCGCCGTGGCAGACCCCACATTTACTTATGTCTTCACGGACTCGCGTGCCGCATTTCGGTCCTACGAATGCGGCAACGTATCTAAAGAAGCAGCGCGCATACTACTAGTGACGTCAAAAGAGGCCAAACGGTGCCTCTCCTGGTTCCCTGCTCACATGGGAAAAGACATTCACCCGCAAAAAGCCAACCTCAATGAAACGGCCCACGACCGTGCGCGAGAACTTGCCCGCCGCGACGGTCCCACGGCCTCCGAGAGGCTGGACATTCAGTTTAATGACCCGCTGCTCGCTTACCAAGAAATAACTTCCCACTATCGGAAGGGCAGAAGCAAATTCCCGCTCCCACAAGCCAAACTCGAACGCGCGCAGGCGGCCGCGTTTCGAATGCTACAAACGGACTCGTATCCGTCGCGAGGCCTACTAAGTCACTACAACTCAGAAATCCCGGCAAATTGCCCAGACTGCCCAGAACTTTATTGCTCTGTCTCGCACATGATATGGCAATGTACCGCGTTACCAAAGGGCCCTCTCTTCAGTGAGCCTGAATGGGCAGAAGCCCTCAAAAGCCCGGATCTCAAATACCAACTCAAGGCAGTCCAGAGGGCCCAAGAAGTGGCGGAGCGCCACCACTTTCCCGTCACGACTTGGGCGTCGCCTACGGTTTCGGCCGGAGGAGTCCCCCGCGTGGGATCTCCAACGGCTTGAAACTCCTCAGGACTTCAATAAAGTTCTTGACTGACTGACTGACCAATCGCGGAGGGCTCATTCCAGAATTGGAATGGAAAAGTTTAGAATAGCTTTACGTTATAGCATCCATGGACACATCTCGCTCGATAAGTGCGGAAACTCACTGTCGAAATGCTGGAGCGAGGAATTGCGGCAGCAGCAAGCGAATTGACCTTCGTACATCTCTCGCTTCCACGCGAACGAAACGTCGAAAGCACAGCGCATACGAATCGACCGGCACTACGCGAACACTGCAAACATCGCACATCGCTTTGACAATGAGGCGCGCGCGGACGCGCACTTTGGCCACGTCGCAGATCGCTTTCAAGACACACGAGCACCGGCAAGGCGCCCCTACGGCGTCCGCCAAAGGCGTCTACTACTGCGTCCGCCAATCACGGGTCCAACGCCGTAATAGACACAACGGTTGTCTTCACTCGTACGGAGCGGTGAGCTAGGAGGACATCGAGGTTACCCAGCCGACAACCTCTAGGAAAATTTTGGTGTTGACCTAGCAGCCTCCGGAGTAGAACGACCCTCCTCCCTCGCCTGACCTCCCCTGCCTCCTGCCCGACAAGAGTGGCCACGCTTCCGGCCCACGTTCCTCTCTTGCGCACGCGACATTGAACCGCGTTCGCCGGCTCACCCTCGCAAGCTTTGAATCGTGCGTACAGCATACGGCGCGCGACGACGATTTTATCGCTATTGGACTTTATACGGAACTTCAGGCAACGCCGATGGCGATGGCTGAAATGCACCAGGAGTGTTCATATAATTGCTATCGCAATAATAACATATATCGCAGTTCTGGAAGCTCCATCCGTTAGAGGACTTTGACCGGACAAAGATAATTTACAATCCAAGAGTGGTTGGAAGCATTACGGAGGTTTCGCAAACGTTCTACCAGAGTCCTTCAATATTGGCTATATATATGACAGTAGTGCATATTACATCTTTCTTCTTTTCAGTTTAAATGTAATAATAGAAGCAATGTAAATAATTGTGATATTTTGTTCCGTCGACTTACAATTTTAAACATAATATTCCAGTAGGTACACATTTGACAGTTTAAGAAAATCTACTCCCGTAGTTACTAAACTTTATCTTCTTTCATCTGCCAGGAAATATGCCTTCTTTAGTTGCCAAAAATGTCCTGCTCGATGTCCTCGTATACCTGGGAGCTTTCGATCAAAGCTTGCTCTTAAGGTAATGATTATTTAAGGAGTTTGTGTTTCCTGCCTGGAGTAAATGCCGTAAATAGGCATGGCACAGTGTTGGGAAGGTGAGGGAATCCGAATTGTTAAAGATTCATAACTCGCGTGCTACTGCACCGCTCCGGTGGCTGAGTGAGATTAATCACAGCCTTGAGAAAGACGGTCGGCATTGTTCTGCAGCCGCGTCAAGTGAGTGCTCTTCAAGTCAATAAGTCGTGCTTAGCCGCGCAGTCCGTGAAAGGTTTCGCCGGATTCGATTCCATCGCGGGCATTCCTGAAGCGTTGTAGGTCTAATAACCTCAGTGGATGTCACTGAGAACGATGCCGCTCTCGAAAACACTGGAAGAGCCGTCAACACTCGTGATTTCACTTTATTAGAGCGCAGCCCTTAGTCGCCCGCTCCTGCGTGGAGCATCGGAGTCCCTTAGTGCAACCGAGCCCAGCGAAGGATGAAAGAGTGAACGAGAAGTCGCAGCGGGGGACCAAAGACGGCGGTAGCGAAGATAGCTTGTAGAGGAAGGCGGAGGAGGAGGAGGCTATGGTGAAAGGCGTCAGAAGAAATGCGTTGTGCCACGCAAGACGTGTTTTGCGGTGACGATCGTTACGAGATAGCGCAAGAGTAGCGCGCGTCGTCTCTTCACCGGTGATGCAACTGATGAGGCATGCGGCGAGCGCGTTCGCCGATACCATATATGGAAGCAAAGCGCTGCATGACCACAGGTCTGTCTGCGGCGGTTGCATGCTGCGAGTCCCGCCCACGCGTCACCCACGCGCTGCCTCTCACGACCTCCCGATTAGCGAGGCAGTCACGCCACACTTCGCTCCATCTGCAAGGTGCTGCATGAAGCAGATTGTCCGCGCCAGCCAATATATCACGAAATCAAAACACGTATAGAGCTGCGCTCAAATTTCGCATTAGCGAGTATCGTGTCGCCGGTGATTTTTTTTTTTGCGACAGCAGGTCACAGCAACGATGAATAAAGCCCTCTGGGCATCCACCCTTATGTATCGTTTTCTATTTCCTTGCGGCATCACCTCGCGGTATATCTCTGGTGATTATTTGTAACACGTTAGTGTTGGGGGCCCGTGTCTCCGAAAATCCGGCGTAGGCGTCCGCCGTCTGCGGTGTTCTCCGTTTGTTAAATATCATCCCGAACCACAACCGCGCAGGCCCTCCGCGTGGCGCGGAGGCGTTACTCAACGAATTGAATTTCTCAAAGTAAAATGCGTCAAAAGATTCGTAAAGTCCGACCCGAACACAACCTACAGAGATGATAGTGTCAGATTCCAATTTCAATATACGATACAAAAATTTTGTCTCGTGGAAACTCAAACAAAAGCCACATTTTCCTTGCTTCCTGAGGTATGAGCCATTGATGAGTCACTCCTTGTAAGCTCGGCCTTACGAGGATATAGGCCATCGCTATGCCCTTCACTTCCACCGGTATCGGCTCACCATTGTTTTCTATCTGGTCCGGTGTGCCGAATATCCGGTGTCGGTGTCGGTGTCAGCGGGGCCCGATAACACTATCGCGTTGCACTCTTAAAAGCGAAGGTTAAGCGTCCTCCAAATTTTTTTAAAGACCGAATATCTGTAATTAGGTGATGTTCACGGTGACGTTATTTACGTAAATGTCCGCTATTTTTTACAGCGTGTTTGCGACTAACACCAGGGTTCTGTTGGAATCTCAGTGCTGACTCCCGTTATTGCAATCGCACCGCTAGCACGAGTTGTTGCAAATGGGTCGCAAGCCCCAAGGGTAGCGTTGGCCTGGCGGCCTGGGGCACAACTGGAAGCATCCGAAGGTCCTGGCAAAGCATGAGTCGACTGCTAACAGAACAACTTGTTTATTCTATCATCGCATAAGAGCGGGCGGTCAGGTCGACCGAAGTGGAGAGACGGGAGAGCACGTAACTCAACTGAAGAAATCGGAGCCTCTCTCGGCGTCCGGGAGCAGCTGCTCTTATACTCTCGGAGTCGAGGGGAAGAAGGAACGCCTTGATAGACGTGCACGTGACGGCGCCGCTCGGGCACGTTGAGACGAGTAGGTGACGCATCCACCGGGCCGGCGCCGCTCAGACCTCCTCGCTTCACAGTTGGGGGAGCTCCTCTCCCCGGCTGCCGCGCTTTGACAAGCGTGGGCACCAACATGCACACACACACACACGCACACACGAAGACACGTGGCATTGGAACATGCCTGGACGCGCTTGGCGGGGAGGCGCAGCGGCGGCGCCGAACGGGCCAAAATGTCCGCCCCTTTGAACGAAGCCCCGGCGTCCGCTGCATCCGCGCCGGCTGTACCGCGCGTCGTAGGCGAAACGTAACAGTTCCTACGCCTATTATACATCCTGTAAAATCCGTGAATTTAGACCCCAAGATCCTAGCTCTCCTAAAGCGTCTTGAAAATAAATGTGCTCCTTGAATTCCTTGAAGACAGAGGTTGAAGCGATTTTTGAACAGGCAAATTAACAGAGGACGCATCGGAGCTATGCCATGGATACAATAAGAAAACGATCCTGGATATGTTCTTTTCAGTGTCTCACTAAGCGATTCAGTGTGGCATCTCATTAGCCGCTAGTGACAAGTTTGTTTAGGTTGCTATTGTCATGATGGAGCTAGACGAAGCCAGGTCACTAGCTAGACTAATCCGTACCACTATTGTTGTGTTGTTAGTTGCTGCATACCGCAGCTATTATGGCTCCATTTTGAGTCGGTGCCTCAAGAAATGCCTGGCGGAAAGTAAGCTTCAAGCACTTGGCTTTAATACGATGGGTATCCTTGGCTGAAGCATGACGCTTGCCATCACATCAACAGGAAAGCCAAGGTCGAAAATCGACCTCAACAGCTTGAAGCGTGTGTCCAAGTGTGGCACCACACTGCGTGCATATCAAGTGGCTGCCCTTGTGCTGAGCTTCAAACATCTACCGACAACCTTGACATCGTGATGTCAAGCCGACTCGCCCAACTGTGTGTAGGAACCTCCAAAGTTCCATGACCCCTTCCCGTGGGTCGAACTAAGGAATCGTGTGGCGCGCCGCACTAGGACTGCTGCCGCGATGAAAAAGGAATGCGACGCGGGTAACGACAGCAACCATCCCGCCTCGTTCCTGCCGACGATGCACAACCAAAGGGGTTCCCATTGTCAGGAGTCACTACGAGCCGCCCCATCGGTCTGATGCGCTCTTGCCGCTACTTGAATGCCAATACCTGCTATATCTGCGCATATTTTGTAAATATTTGCATCTCCTTTTCGTCTGCTCCCAGAGTCCGTCTCTCGTCCTCGACCCCGATTCGCAATACCAACTCAGTAGCTGCTTAGCTGCAAGAAATTTCGGATAAGAAGAAGGGAATTTAACTATTGTTCAGTGTATGTGTATGAATAAGATTTGTTTTACCGTCCTTGAATTTTGGCTTCTGGTATACTTGAATGCTCAGTCGAATATTCAGTACGAACAGCGTATCACTCATTGTTTCCTGCAAACAGCTAAGAGCTAATGACGAGAAAAAATATTAGCCTCATGATCACGTAAGATAGATATATTAATTATCAAGGAAAAAAGATCTGAGAGGTCCGAGTAAATCGAAACCTGCTAATCGACATTGGCGAAGGGAGACGAGAATAAAAAAGGCGAGACGGGTTAAGTTGAGGGTGGTGATTGTGGTGAGTGAACTTGACCAGCACCGACTCTATACCACTCTCGTGCAAGAATTTAATGAGAGCTTTTGGAACATCCTGCCGAAAAAATCCGGGTCGTGGAAGGTTTGGTGCGGCTAAACCTGGACCACAGCGCCAATTAGCTGCAAGGATGGGAAGAGTGGCTGTAGCACGCAAGTACAAACTTGCGTGTCAGTGCAGAAGAGCACGTCTGTCAGAAGTAGATGTAGGAATATTGTGTTGTCACAGTCGGAGGTTATGATCTCAAAACAAGTAGTTACCAAAGCGAATGACTCAGAGACTAGCGGAGGAACTAAATACTGGTGGCCCGACATCGATGCGCGAAGACCCTGCAGTTATTGTGCAACCTTCGTAACCCGTAATGAGGAACATCAGGAAGAAAAAGTCATGTTTCTATTATGAACATATTTATGCAATTATGACAAAGCAACGTCGCCGCGAGTAGGTAATGGTTGCAGCGAGAGGCCGAGAGTTTAATTAGTGTTACACTTGCATCATAATCACAACGCGGGCCCTGGGTTATAGTCAAAATGATCAAGAATCCTTATACAGAGAACCAATGACGTGAAGCAGATCGAATTCCGAGGACACTTAAGCACTTCCGATGAGTTGTGAAGAGCTTGCGCGGACAGCGAACGCCCTCTCCTCTCACGCAACGCCCGACGAGGTAACAGGGCAGCAGGGATTCCCTCTCGCCCGCTCGTCGAGGCGCTCTCTTGACGTGGCGTCGCAGCCAATGGGAAATCAGGGGCCGTTTCGCTCTTGCGTATGACAGACTCCGACTTGCTCACTCAATGGGCCATTTGACGATTTCGCATCAAGATTTTCATGCAGGATGGTGAGCCTGTCAGATGCGTGGAATAATTTTATTTTACAGCTTAGAGAAGTGCGATGGTTACCAACAGCATAAAGAGTGACTTCACTCTTAGCGACCCAAGTTCTGTAAGAGACATGGCTGCCAAAATGCTTGAACATGGGGTTGAAGTTGATAATTCGTGGAAAGTTTAACAAAGTAACCAAACGCACCTCCTTCAAAACACCACGGCACTTTCCGGCTTGCGAAACTTCTCCAGGATATTTTAGTTTTTAGCTGCTGGCGACTGACAGCAATATAAGCATGGTGTTTAAGCTAACTCGTGCTAAGCCTTAATTTATCCACGTGTGCGTTGCGAGAATACAGTCAGCTTAGTATCGTTCACTGTTGTCTTGAGTAAGTCGCAGCATTTCTTGAGTGTGAGCTTAATTAGTTATTTACAATAGTTAATGTGTAAACATTTAAAATACTGCTTTCAACGTCAGCGCCAAATAACCAATGGAAAAGTTGTAGTGCGTATCGACAAACGTACGATGTACTTTATCGCGTGTGATGGTTGCTATTGGTTTAATTTTTATGGGCTGCAAACAAAACGCTTCAGATTTCAAAAACTACCAAATCACTGCAAAATCTTTATTTTACAGACAAGCTACTAGCATTCCTAGGCATACCGCCTCAGGCGCAGCGCAAGAGCAAAAGAAGACCATTCGTCGTTGATACAACATAGATTTATTGTTCCTTTGCATTACTTCGATGCGGCTTATTACCACAACAGGCACTCGCATTCTCAATAGCGCGGCTTCTAACCAACTTTCGTTTGGCGGCATGCAGAAGTAGCCAGTGTCGATTTCTACTGCTCTATTCAAAATGAATCTTCTTCCGCGCATTAGTGTGCTCGGACGCGCGTGCCCAGGTGTTTCTTTTGAAGTTTCCGAAGCAGCACTATTAAGGAAAACGTGCGGAAAAACCGGGTGTGTTAGTTAATTCGAGTTTAATGGCGCAAAAGCGACTAAGGCCATGCTGCGCCAATCACAGGACAGTACAAGGTTCAATGTTAAGGCAGCAACAGCTGCGTTACATTAAAGTCGATGCAAATACCCAGTCTCATCTAAAACTCGAACCAGTTAGTGTATGGCACTAACGGCTCATCGCCCAATGTTAAGGTAGAGTGTAAAGATACATGCAAGTGATACAAAGTGTTGAAATGTTTCCGCCTCTGTGTTTCAGTATGTGGGCATGACATAATGATGTGGTTTACTGTAAGCGATACATGGTATTTCTCGCCAGTTGGTGGATCTTCTTTTCGTAATAGAAAATTGTGTTAGGTGCGTGTGTTCAATTGGAAGTCGACATAACATCCCCTCATAAAAGCGTTCTTTGTGAATGCATGATTTCCACTTGTCAAGCAGGGGTTTCGGCATATGTAACCTGTTAATTATGACCGAGTTCCATTCTTGTTGCCATTTTGATGCTAGCGCCTTACGGATCACTCGGATACTGTGTTTGTATGGAAGCGTTGTGTAAGTTATGCTGTTGTGCGCTGCCATGGATGCGCTTCTATCTGCTGCTTCATTTCGTGGTATCTCAACATGGCTTGCGGCCCAGCAGAATTTTATGGTTATTTCGTATTTCATAATAAATACCATGTTTAATATACCGCCAAGCAGGGGTTCAGGCGCAGAGTTTAAGTTTTAGAGCTCTCAACCTAATGAATCGGTATAAATAATAGCATTCTTCTGCTTGTCGGTAGTAATTTTCTTGACTGCCACCCATATTGCATAAACTTCGGCGGTAAAAACAAGAAAAATTATTTATCCGAATGCTATTTTCCCAATTTTTCGCTATGATCCCGACACTTAAGCATTCTTGTGTTCTAGAGCCGTCTGCGTAATATTCCGTGTAGAGTTTATATTTTTCATGAATAGCTCGGAACTCTTGTATTATGTGTTCTTGTGGAATGTCTTTTTTCTTTAGGTGTGTTAGTATCCAGTCACGCTGCTGTGTAAAATTGCTCCACGGGGGCAATCTTGGTGTCCTTTTAGAAACCCGTAGGACTTCATGAGGAACGTCGTAAGTCTGACAGTATTCTCCGTGTCGTAAGACAAGTGGCCGAATCATGTTCGGTTTAGTTGTGTAGTATACCCGTGATTTGCACTGTGTTACGATGTTGTAGCATGTATGGTGTGGTGAGGACCGAATTCTCAGTACATAACAAAGCGTAAGTAGTGCTCTGCGGTGCTGTAAGCAAGGCTCACTTAAGTCAACGTATAAACTTTGGACAGGCGATGTTCCGCAGGCACCGCTCACCAGTCGTAGGCCGAGATTATCACCTGGATCAATCCGCTTAATGTACGGCTGCCTAGCTGCACCATAAACTACACTACCGTAGTCGAGGATGCTACGTACAAGGGACCGGTATATACGTAGTAAACATGTTCAGGCAGAACCCCAATGTTTGTGCGATAAAACCCTGAGGCTATTTAGTGCTTTACTTGCTTTAATTTTAGTTGTGTTAATGTGGGCCAGGTAGTTCAGTTCTGTGTCAAAAGTTACGCCTAAAAATTTGTAGTCTTCTTTGACCGGCAGCGTTGTAGAACTGAACTGCAGTGTAAACCTCGCTTCTGGGAAAAAAGAACTGTAACAGTTTTGTGTGTTGAAAACCGGAAATCATTTTTGTCAGCCCATTGTGTAAGATAATTTATCGTTATTTGTAGTTGTCTGTCGCAGATGGGTAAGCCTGAAGCGCGACAAGCCAGCCGCAAATCGTCGACATATATTAAGTGCATTACAGATGATGGGATGATTTTATTAAAAGACTTCATTTTGACGATGAAAAGTGTTGTGCCGAGACTGCAACCTTGTGGAACGCCATTTTCTTGTATAAATGTGCGTGAAAGTGTTGTGCCGAGACGTACTTGAAATGTTATATTTGACATGAAATCACATAGGCAATTTAGTATTCTGCCGCGAATTCCCAGGTCAGCCAGGTCTCTTAAAATTTCATATCACCACGTGGTATCATACGTCTTTTCTAAATCAAATAAAACCATGAGACATTGTTGTTTGTGTAGAAACGCGTCACGTATTTCATGTTCTATTCGCACGAGATGGTCAGTGGTGGAGCAGTCCTATTTGTGTCCGCACTGGTGTTTGTCTATTAAGCTTCTTGTTTCAAGGATGAATGTTCATAATGCTCTCATAGGATTTGGCTAGAGAACTTGTTAGCGCAATGGGTCTATAGCTGCTAGGGGATGTTACGGGTTTACCAGACTTTAGAAAAGACACTACTACCGCATTTTGCCAATCTGTAGGCATTACCCCATACTCCCATATCTTGTTAAAAAATTTAACAAGTGTATCTACCCATGCTCGAGATAAAGGTGCCAGCATTGTGCAGTGGACACGTTAAAGACCTGTTGCCGTTTTGTTAACGGTAGAAAGAATCCTGTTCAATTCCTTAATTGTGAGGTGGTTATTACAAAGTTCACTTGAAGCCCCAATGGTGGGCAGTCTGTGTATCTCCGCCGACTCTTTATATTTTAAGAATTCATGCGAGTAGTTCGCTGAGCGGGAGACGCTGTAAAAGTACTCGCCTAATAAGTTGGCCTGGTCTTGTAGTGTTGTTTGTCTGCCTTGACATGTAAGTAGTGGTATTGTGTATGATAAGTACTCCTTCAAATTTCCTAACCTGGTCCCACATTCGTTCTGATGTGACTGCATTTTTGATTGACGATATGTATTTTTGCATTGATAATTTTTCTGCCTTTCTTCGAATAAATCGTCCTTTGGCTTTGGCCTGTTCAAAATTTAAAAGGTTGCTATAGTTGGGGTACCTCCGTAAGTTTCCCTAGGCCTTGTTTTGTTCTTTTTTCGCTTCAGTACACTCATTTATCCACCAGAGATTTAGCTGCTTGTGCACAATATGGGATGACTGGGGTATTGCCCTTTCTGCCACTGAGATTATAACCTCAGTAATTTTTTTTAAGTTCATCAACGCTTATTTCTCGCGAAAAGACAACTTCCAGTTCCACATTTTCCATAAGAACCGGTCAGTCAGCGAGCTGTAGTTTCCACCGGTGTGGCCTAGTTACTAAGGTCTGTGGTGATGATAGGAGTTTGATGACTGCGGGTAAGTGATCACTACCGTATGACGTGTCGAGAGCTTACCATTTAAGATCACTAAAGAGAGAGGGCGAACAAAAAGCTAAATATAAACAACTAAATGTACGGGAAGTCGGTGAGAAGTAAGTTGGCGCACCCGAGTTTAAAAGACAGATATTTTTTGACAGAATCAAATCGTCAACGACTTGCCCCCTTCGGTCAATTTTGACACTGCCCCAAAGAGTACAATGAGCTATAACATCTCCGACTAAAACAAATGGCTCCGGTAACTGATCTGTTAGATTTTCTAAGTGTTTAGTACTAAAATGGGTTTGGGGTGGAATATACAGTGCACAGATGGTGATGGTTTTGTGAGACAGAATAGTGACGGCTAAGGCCTTCAAAGATGTATTCAACTGGACATACTCTGTAGGAGTACCGCCCTGCACGACTATAGCGAATCCTCCTGACAAGCGACTGGAACATTCGCGGTCCCTTCGGACAATGGTGAAGCCTTTAAGGAATTGACAGTGTTTAGGGCTTAAGTTTGTTTCCTGCAGGCAAAATGCGACGGCCGAAAACTTATGTCCTTAATATCACCTAAATTGTTAATCAATCCTCTACAAATCCAGTGTTTGATAAAAGCCATAGTGGCTGAATTGAGAATTTTATTTTATGTGTATGCACTCAACATTGTAGGTGAGGTGTGGCAAAGGTATTTTACTATTAGATGAACGGTAACCGTTCAGGTTACCGGTCCCTTTCTTGGCGCCGTTACTGAGGGCTTATCTTTGTTAGTGCGCTCCAGAGACCGCTGATCTTTTGGCGTCGATGACGCCGGAGTTTTTGCGTCGACCTCCATAGCCTTCTCCGAGGAACTGGATGGTCGAGAACCAGGCGCTGAGACGCGCGGCTCAGGCCTTGGAGTTCGGTTTAGCCTAGGACCCTGTGAAACCGGGGTCTGCAGGCCCGTCTTTGATGATGATGGAGCAGCACTGGCTGCTGCCACCAAGGGGGCGGATGGAGTTACTACTGGGCCACTGACTATGGTTCCAGTAGACCCCTGAGACCACTGTGGCGCGTGCGGCCCCCTGCCGCACCGCACTGGCGTAGGTTGTTTGAGGTAAGTGTGATACCTTCTTTCTTGCTTCATAAAAGCAGGTCTTCGCTTTCACCGTAAGTGGAATTATCTCTTTTTCTTTCTTCCACCAAAGGCAATATCGCGAATACGCTGAATGATCTCCTTTGTAGTTTGTACAGTGTGCAGGAGCATTGCAGTTGTCCGACTGATGATCATTGGCACTGCACTTTGCACATGTCGTTTTACCTCTGCATGATTGCGATGCATGTCCGAACCTCTGGCACTTGAAACACCGCCTCGGGTTTGCGATATATGGTCTTACGTTGATCTTCACATACCGTGCAACAAGTGTACTAAATACAGTACTGGTACCAAAGGTAAGTATACCGTGTTTGGTTGGGATTTGTTCATAATTTCCTCGAATAGTTATTGTTTGAACGTTGATTACATTTTGTTCTTAAAAACCTTCCAGGAGTTCATCGCTCACGTTCAAGAAATCTACTGATATCACGCCTTTGCTTGTGTTCGAGAACGGTGTGCTGAGATTGTGACTTTGATGTCACCGATAATGCTGAGACCAGCGAGCTTTTCTACTTGGTCTTTGGTTTTGAGTTCAAGGAGGTCCCCCCTTGACATCTTTGAAGCCTTGTATTGCTTTCCAATGTTTTCTACGAGGCATTTCACCACTAGGAATCTTGATAGTTTCCTCAATGGTTTGAGTCCTTCACTGTGCATCACATGGTAGCGTGGGAATGTTTCTACGTTACCACTTAAGGTGAAATCAAACATTGCTTCGGTTCGCCCTCTTTTGTAAGGACGGTCTGGAAGGGGTGGAGGAATGCATTTGCCATGACATTCTTAGAATATTCAGCGGCGGTGGTAGCTACCCACCACCGAGCCCAACAAGGGTACGCTACGAGGTTATGAACATACCTTTAGACGTCAGCCACACAACGCCGACATAACCTAATATATTTACCCAAGTCTGGGTAGACACACCGTTAACCCTTACTGCCTGAAAAATGAGAAGTAAAAAGTAAAATGAAGTGAGTAGAAGAAAGGAAAGATTCAAAGTGAGAGAGAAAGACAAACATTGTAGAGGGGGACAGGAAGAGGCAACTACCGATTTCCAACGGGTGGGGCAGTCCGGGGGTGCCGTCTACGTGAATCGGAGGCCAAAGAGGTGTCTTGCCGCCACCGAGGGGTCGTAAAGGTACAAACACCCGGAATTGGCCCAACCCCCAGGATCCCGTTTTCCCCGGACACGGCTTAGCCACGCACGGATATACGCGGAAGGGTCCAACCCTCGTGTGCTCGGCTACGTAGTGTCGCAACACACCAAACGCCTGCTGACACAGACGGGGGAAAAACCGGATGAGATGAAAGAAGTGAACTCGGAGAGTGCTCACCCGTGAGGGCACAAAGACAACGTTTGTAATAGTTCGCAAAATTGGGCTGCATACTCGAGCCCTCACGTGCTGAAGAAGGTGGCGTTACACTAGAAAAGTGCACGCGCTCGTCGCCTGAAGCGACAGCCACCGCGCTTTGCGGGGAAGTGGTAGTACGGAGCTATGCGAAGTTTAATTGGGAGCCAAATTTGAAAATCCTTATTTCGCCTAAAACAAAAATAAAATGGGATAATTACGGAAATATAATATCACTAAACAGGCTTATCTAAAGCACTTTGGGTCGCATATTCACGAGGAATACCTCATTGCTGAAATTTTGGACGACAGCGTTCCAATACCAACATTTTCACATGCTTGGTGTTATTTTAGCATAAATAAATTGACCGAAATATACAGCTCCGCGGCAAACCAGTAAAATAATAACAATAAACAGATAAACTGTAATCTTGGAAGCAAAAAAATTTCAATTTAGCAGATTTGTTTTTTAGAACTACGGACTCCTGAAGACTTGTCCTAACAAAGTTGCTGATAAGCATCTTTCCATATTGAAGACTAATTTTCCAAGCGCAGTTGTGAAGCGTTAATATTAATATAATTTTATCTACACTTTCTTGCTCGTGCATGTTTTGCGTAAAAGAACAAACTTTGAAAGCACATCATGTGACAGGAATTTTGTTCTTCAGCAAAAACAACTTGGGAAATGACCCTGAGCAAGGTAGCGTAGATTTAATTTTTTCTGTGAAATCTTAGATGATTGAACGACATGTCTCGGACGCTTGGTGTAGAATAACCGTGACAGGAACGTTCGAAAGTGTGAAGCGTGTTTCACACCCGCCGTGGTTGCTTAGTGGCTATGGCGTTAGGCTGCTAAGCACGAGGTCGCAGGATCGAAACCTGGCCACGCCACTCGCATTTTGATGGGGGAGAAATGCGACAACACGCGTGTACTTAGATTTAGGTGCACCTTAAGAATTCCCCGGTGGTCTAAATTTCCGTAGTTCCCCCACAACGGCGTGCCTCATAAACAGATCGTGCTTTTGGCACGTAAAAACCTATAATTTATTTACTGCGTGTTTTACGAGCTATGTAAAACGTTTGCTCATTGAAATAAAAAAAGACTTAATGTGCCACTGAGTTTATGTTTTGTTTAAATGTGAAGAATTTCATAGATAATGTAGACGCAGAGTTCTTAAATGTGTCACTTAATTACGGGTTTTGAAAACTACTACGTATAGAAGTGCTATAAAAGTGTCCCTCGCCCGTGATACAAGAAATTCGCAGTGTTCAGGCCGAACTGTATGCGGTGGCGAGATCCCATTCGGTAGAAATAAGAGTAATATTAGGGATACTGCGCAGCCAATGCTTGAAGATTATCGGTTAATTATGAACTTTGCCAGGAAACTATTAAATAATGAATTTCTTCCTACTTTAATGGATGCGTTACATAAAGCGCTTGGCGCGTTCCCCGATTAGTCGGTGAAGTGAGCGGGCCACATAGCTTTCAAAATTTGTTAAACTTAGGGAGCAGCTAATGGGTAATGCGCCGACGAAATTTGAGTAATAGGCGTACGAACTTTAAATTGTCTGAAATAATTACACACTTTGCACCAAATTACTTATTCAAGAGTTCGAAAGCGTTATACAGCCGTTTATGCAATGCTTCCCAGTTGTCTTGAACAAACAAATATGGCCGCAAGTGCTAACCCTCATGGAGTAGGAGCCATGTTATAGGTCACGCGCAGCAAAAGGTTAAAGTTTCTGGTGTACTTATACGTATTTCGAGTGAATTATTTTTTCAAGTGCTCCAAAGCCTCCTAGGCGTGTGTTACGAAACGTGTATAATCTTAGCCCACTCTCCTGGGAGAAGTGAGTGTGATACTCACAGCGTGTTTGACGAAAATGAGGGCACATTATGACCAATGCGCACTCGAAATTGAAACTGTTCACCAGTGGTATAATTACGGCCTTTACTATGAGTTACATTTTATCACGCCCAAAAGCTTCATACAAGCGTTACGTGCAAGTTATCCTGATGTCCACGGACAAAGGTATGATACAGCAAGTTCGAAAACACAGTAACGGGGGGCTATGTTCTGGGTTATATGCAAAAAGTGCTTAAACTTTGCTTTAATAGCGGCCTTTAAAATAATTATTACGAGCAATATTAAAAAACAATTTCGCTTCAGCTCTTTTCCTGCAATGCTGCACAGACCCCACGGTACTTTTTAAACGCTATTACTCATTCATATTCATCGTTTCGGCCCTGAGATCAATGCTTTGTATACTTGGTGTTTCTGCGCTGCTCGTGCTCGAATTCGAGTCTGCTGGTCAACTTTTAACACGTTACTCCTTTTCAGATTTTTGACTGAGAATCACACCAGAATTTCTGCGTTTTTATCAGCCACCTGGAAAAGAAATTTAAGTCTTTGTTTTGCATGGCCATTTCTGAAAAAAAAAATGAACATTTTCATTCCTCGCGAATGTCACGTTTTGTATTTGGGAAGTTTACTTTGTCAGCCAGGTAGCACCAGATTTCTCAGGTGCGGTAGGTCGAAAAATGATCTGGCTGTTAGTGGGCTAGGCATGTTCTGCCCAGTGCCTTCGCTGCCCCACAATGCCAATTATGCATGCAGGAACGCGGGGGCACTTATGCGATTTGAGCTTAGTAGCATCAAAGAGAAAAGTTGTCACCCACCTGAATATTGCACGAGGCTACAAACGAAACCAGTGCGGGTTTCTCACAGAGAAAGCGACGCAGGTGAAGAAAAATTTGTTCGCGTCCAGAAAAAATATGTTGAACTGCGAAGCATTTTTTCTGAAAAAAAAACACCTTATGATGCCATTTGTGGTTTCGTGCTACAGTCAGATGGGGGACAGTTGATCCGTTTCATGAACTTTCCTGCGCCTTGTGTGCTTCCGCAGAAGTGATGTCTTACTGCCACCGCTAGCAGCTTGGTGGCAGTGAGATATTAATGCAGTAAGACAGTGTACGCGGATTGGCAACATTATCTGGCTTTTTCTACGTTACAGCACGCGATTGTTTTTCAGCTTTCCGTTTTGATATCAGAAATAATATTCTCGACTTAAAATAAATCTTTTCGGAGTTTGTATTTTATGCCATACCGAGTGACGTAGCATTTTGTCAGCGTCCCAGTAGAACAAACGATGCTCTACTGCGCGGAGAACAGCCGACAAGCAGAGGTGACCGAAAGATTATTTTTAAGCGCACTTAGGATACGCTCACTTCTCCGTTCGCGATTATGGATACGTTGCATGTTCTCTTCAAGAGATAGACAGAGCCAAGAAAGAGAGAGACAGAAGTGAATAGCACAATGCCCTTGTGAATCTTTTTGCATTGCCTCCGTTTGTTCTCTAAACTAAGAAAAGGTTTTAGATGGCGAGTGAGAGAGTTGACAGACTAAGCTGCTGCCAATCCTTAGCCACTCGAGGAGCCGTGTTTTCTAAACAGTGAAAAAATGAAAACAGTGAAGTGCTCGGAGAAGGGGGCCACCGCTGGCGTAAAAATAGAGAGCCGCTAGCAGAATGGTCCCGCGGTACGCGTTTTATTTTCGGTTGCTTTTTCTTGTCTAGCTGTTGTTCCCGTTCCCTCGCTACAGTCCTCAGGCTGGTGTTTCCAGCTACCAACGGGGATCGGAGGCCCGGCCGTTTCTCCCCAACAATCTGTGGGTGTATGTATTCCAGGCCAAACCCTCTCCTCCTCGACTCTCTTTCACCCATCGTTGATCCCCCCTCCCCTCACAACTCCGCCAGCACGTCGTCTGCTACTTTTGGACGCCGCACGCAGCGCCCATTCGGTCGACCCAGGGTTCCTCTCCGGCCAAACCGAAACCGCCACTGCCGCACAAGCCGAGCGAAACCCCGCGATGCGTGGTGCGCGGCATTAGCAGCCCCGGCTCTTCCGTTCGCTTTTTGCGCGTGTGTGCGATCGGCTTCACCCGCGCGAAATTTTAGAAACACAAAAAACGGGGCGCTCTAAACCGCCGCCAAGGCACCGCAATCATTGCAGACGACACGCCGGCTCCGCCTCCCTTCGCGGTGATCGCCTGTTCGGCGGCGGTCGTCTGCTTCAGCGTGTGTGTCTGCTTCTCCGTCTGCTCCGCCGCCGTGGGCCGTCTGCTGCGGAGAGTCGTCTGCTGCTTCACGGTCTGCACCAAGGTGCTTCTGTTTTGAACCCGCCAACCAACCAACCAACCACCCCTTCGTAGTAGTTTCTTTTTCTCCGCCCTGCACTGAAAACACCCTAGTACCCAGGCTACCCATCGCCAAGCACGCACAACCTTCCCTGTTCGTCGTGGGGCCGTTTATTTTTCGATTTCTGCCCGTGTCACGTCGTCCCTTGTACGTCCCACCTCGGTCCCAGTATGAAGTGCTCCTGTCGGTGTCGGTAAATTTAGTGTGTTTTTGGTGGCCTGTGCGCGAGTGGCGTTTTTAATCCTACCTGTGGTTTTGCCCCATCAATCAAGATTGAGAAAAAAGAGGACGGGTGAGTATTCCCTTTACTTTCGTCACATCATTGTTGTCTTGGACTGTGTGTCATTCGTGTCTTCACTGATCGTATCACAATTATTCTTTTTTTTTTTAGTTGGTCCATAAACTGAGTAAAGTCTTGGTCTGTTTCTTTATTTTTCGTTTCTGCGCTTATTAAGATCATTCCTGTAGCCTAGTGAGAATTGTCGCCAAGCTTATCAGAAACAAAATAGAAACGCATCTGTCAAGAACGGCACTGAATGCGGTATGCCCGGAGCTATCGACAATGGTTTCCATGTTAGACTTGTCGATCCCATTAACCAAAAGGAAATAAGTACTTACGCGACAATGTTGGCGAAAACGAGCTTCACAGCGACAAACATTATTCATTCGCCATGGAATTTGTATGCCGAAATTTCTCACTCACGCAGATTTCGTAATGCCGCACCAACATGTAGCAAAACTACGCAAGGCAACATGGCACCAGGGTGTTCTTTCTGTATTCTTTAGTTACAAGGGTGGAAGTGTATCTCAAGTGCACATTTGTTGCAATATTTTTCTTGAAGCTTTATAAAAAAACTTGAAACATTTGCTTGCACGCGTACACATGAAGGCCTTCGCAATAACTGCAAATACACATGAAGAGCTTTGCAATATTTTGGCCTTTGTACTAACTAACTGCTGAACTGCTCTATAAATACACGGTAAAAAAGTATGGATGTACTCATAAATCAATCCACTAAAACTGATGGCAATTTTTGCTTTCAGGACAACGAATTAGAATCTACCATCTGTAGAGGGCAGATTTTTTTTCTCCGTGGATTTTTAGCGAGGATTTGCCGGCCACACCGACAGCATTTCAATGGGCAGTAATGCAAGAAAGCTCGTGTGCTGTGTATTTGGTGCATGTTAAAGCAGCCTAGGTGGTCAAAATTAATCCCAAGTCCTCCACTACGGCGTGGCTCATAATCATATCGGGGTTCTGGCACGTAAAACCACAGATTTGTTTTTTATTTTTGCCCAAAATATGGAACGTTGTGAATATAAAAAGTTGGAGCGTTTAGTACAGAACTGTGTAACTCATCAATGTAAACGATCTTAAAAACCTGCAAACTACACTCGTTAAGGCATGTAAAGTGGAAAATATTAATAAATTGTACGCTGCTCTGAGTTTCTGAATAGTAGTTTTGAAAGAACCTTCGTGAACATCGTACCAATTTGCTGTAAGGTATAAAACTATCCATCAAATTTGTGAGCTTAATGTGCTCTGAGAGATTCAGTTTACGCTGCTGCAATATTTGTCTCTGGTGCAGAGTTGCCAATATGCAAGCACTATGCGCAATTTTTTTTTCAACCTTTAACGTTTTTTCACATGATTTGCTGAAGCTCAGTTCACAATTCCAAAATTCTGCTGCTTACACTCGGTGGAAGGACTCTCTGTCTCTTAAACGCAACAAATTTCGTTCAAATCGGTTAACCAATCGTCTCACGAGGGCATCTGTAGCGTTTCTCGCGTACTTGAGCTGCGAAATGGGTGCCGACCCATAGGTCTGAACGGTCTGCTTCAGCAAACCACGCAGACCCACTCAGCACTACACAGGCGAATAGATGCACGAAGGTGCTCTCGCGAGACGACAGCTCTCTCAGCGGGATGCCTCGTTAAGCGGGAACCCTCGTTAAGCGGGAACCGCTGCTGCGCTTGACTGCCCGTCGTGCTTCTCATTGTTTGGGCTTCAGTCGCTGGGCAACTTTGAATCCGCCAACGTTTTACGCATCGTCTGTGCAACAATCGGCCATCGCTGTCTTCACCGCACTCTGAAAAAGGCCGCAGCATCCAACCGCCTTGCTTTCCACGTGGGCAGTGTTTCATTTACTGCCAAGCATTTTATTTGATCTTCAATGTAAAAAAACGCGGATCTTTTATTTTACTTAGCCCCGCAGTTCCCTGTGTATCACATTTGTTTTGCTCAGGTTGGCGCCTCAAAATGTTCATTCGAACGAGGGAAACATCATGCAAAGCCCATTGCGGCGAGTTTTATATGGAGTGATTTTTTTAGATTTATCGGAATATTTAAATATCGCCTCCTGCAGACAACAGAGTTAGAACTCTTGAGCTGGATTATAGAGGAACGCGGACATTACTTGAATGAGAAATCAAAATACAAATTCAACTGAATAAGCGCTTATTAATTGACTTCCTAATTAATTACTTTACGGCAAACATTGCAACTGCCGAATTCTAGCCGGCAAGTTTGCAAGGCGCAATCACTTAGAATGAATTTACATAACGACACCAATTTGCTGAGATGCGCCATCAAACTCGCCGTTAAAATTCACTCTTGTTCCACTTAGTCTTTTTTGCAAAACGTCTTTTTCTACATTGAAGCACGAAAGCAACTATAACGCCCATGTATTTCATCCCGCACTTTGGCAAATAATATCTCGAAGCGGGTGTCATCCTGGAGATTGAAGTCAAGTGGATACGTATTGCAATCTAATCGGCTACAACTTGTAAATTGAAATATGTGACGTAAATATATATAATTCAAACGTTATTGGTGAAATTTCAGTAACTAGTTGAACATCTGTTTCCATTTCTCGTGCTAGTAATTGCACCTCTTCGAACAATCGAGTCAAGGACAAGAAATATGCTATCTGCTACAGGTGATTGTAAAACATTCCGGTAAACTTAAAGATTATCACCCCGTACAAGCTGTAGTAAAAGTGCACGTGTCGTCTGTTCAGAAAATCAATTACTATTTGTTTAATTGTTATGCAACTTCTTTCTTCAGTAACATTTTATCGCTTTTTTTTTGTACGAACGTACTTGGCATTGCCAGAAATAGAGGTGAACGATGATGATGATGATGATGATGATGATGATGATGATGATGATGATGATGATGATGATGATGATGATGTGAAAATTGATGTGGCATGGTGTCTTGGCATGCAGCGATAACATGATTTTACTAAAATCTTTAGCATGTTTCGTTGAAACAAGAATATTGAGATGTTTTTTCACATGCAAAAGTGGTTTGTAAAAATAACACCAGGCACATTTTCGTAGCCATGGATATGACCGAAAAAAGCACTTTCCAATGTCAAAGTGCCATCTGCAGACCAATCGGAAACGCCTCGATGTGCTATAGTTTAGATCTCAGATAAGTACCGCTGTCTGGGAGACGTTCTCCAAGCGCTCGTTCGCTCACAAGGCCCCCCTTGAGGCTGCCACAAGTTTCGTCTGCACAATAGCAGACGATCCTTTCCTCGTCGTACTGCCTTCTGCGCAGGCGAAAAGACGAACGGCAGACCGGCGTGCGTCGATCCCGGTCCCGGTGTAAACAAGCGCGTTGGTGCAACTATCAACGCGGGGCGTCTCCGTTTCGAAACGTTTTTTGGCTTCGCTCCTCCCCACGGGGTCACTCTGAAAATACGCGCGGCGCCGAGCTCGGGATGTATACCCCTGCATATATCTATCTTGCACCCACGTTATATATAGAGACTCGTACGCGTTTATTAACGCTACCACGCACGAGAGCAGCAGGTGAACATAAACGCGACGGTATGGTGGGCGGTAGGTGAGCAGGGGGGCGCGTTTGTTTGATGACCCCCAGGTTGCTGCCACCTATCTTCGGCGTCATTAGCCGGACGACGCCGTTAAGGCAGACGCCGTGAATACGTTTGAGTGTTTGCGACCGCAGCTCTAATACATGCACGTGGAACATTTGCAGCGTCCTTTTTTTGCAACACAGTAAGAGACACGGTGAATGCCTGCGGATGACTAGATTACTTTTGGGACCACCTAGATGACGTAGCTTTAGAGAAAGCACGTTCGTTGTGGAATATTATGCAGGAAAAGAAATTAAGCATTCACTCCCCCGATTCTTGGCAAACGGCTACTGCCGTGAAGCCAACGAGAACAAAAGAAAACGATGTTTGTTTTTTGCTGTGCTGATTTTATTTATTACGCACTGGTGTGTTTTGGGCAGGCGCCACCAGAACTGAGAGATGGGGGGTGAGGGGACCTTTTAGAAGGGTCGACCATCGGTGCAGACGTAGTGAAAAGACAACTAAATGGCAACCATGCAGCACCTCCATTACCTAGCAAAGCAATTATTTCCGACTCGTTTCCGAGGTCCCAAGCTTTATCCAATCCGTTTATCCAATGTCTGGAGTTCCCTGGAGCTGTCACAAATTTAAATGCACCTGAGCAAGACACATCTTGATTTATCAGACGTGGTGTGAAAGTTCTCCAAACGTACTCCAAAACGTTTATCGCAGAGCGCAATACATTGTTTGCAAAGGAAGCCCCAACTTTGGTTACGGAAACACGCCTCTCGTCATACTCTCGAAGAGCTCAGCAGTCGGCGGCCTAAGCGTTACGGAAATTGCGGTTTTGTAATCTAAAACGTATGATATGTGCATTATAGTTACGACGTTTTTGCATGCACGGTCTACCACGGTTACCCACTCTCTATGGCGTTGAGGTGCTGAGCCTGACGTCGCAAGTTCAATTCCGGCCATAGTGGCCATATTAGGGAGGTGACCAAAGGCAGAAACGCTCCTCTACTTAGATTTAGCTGTATATTAAACAACGCCAAGCAGTAAAAAAAAATCTGTAGTTCCCCGCTACGGTGAGCCTTATAATCAGATCTCGGTTCTGGCGCTTACAAAACCGACAATTTATTCCGCACTTCTGTGAAGCTCTTGTAATGTTCTCGCGCTGTAGAGACGGTGAGGAACGAGCCAGAGTCACAGCTGTGAGTCCCCAATCTGTTCATCGGGCGAACTTGGACCCCGAAAAAACAAACATTCAGAGCACAACGATAGCGACAAGCGCAATCGTCGGTCGTCGTAATCTGATCTCACAGGCCAAATCAGCCCTCTGTGTTATCACAAAAAATCCGCGCATTGACAATCCGGTTAAAAACCATCACTGACGAAATACAAAGCAGTGCGCACGTGATATGTAGGACCGACAAGCTCGACCTTCCCATTGCTCCAGTAGTACCGCGAAGAAGGTTTCATAATATAACTTCACTGTAATCCTTAGGAGTTCACTAACTTGCAAACTGACGCACCAGTCCGGCTAAGGTCTTCTCAAGAGTTGGCGTACGTTCTTTTTTTTTTTCTGGTACCCGTAATGCAATATTTCCTTCTACTGGGGAATCAGTCTATATGGTGGTTCCAAAATGTGTGAACACCCCTCACATATGTACATTTTAAGTTTTTTTTAAATTTCGACATTTACAATAATACCGTATAATTGCGCCGAAACAAGAGAACCAAGCTAGTAACCAAGGCTATTCTGATGACACTTTGGTACGCAAGAAAACGGCCTCGGAAAAAAATTTAATATTGAATGTATAGGGAAAGCCCATATTTAATCACGGCTATCAGTGCATGTCGAATGAGTAATAACCAAACAAAAAAGCAGCGCTAGAAAGATACATGGAAAAAAACAATGCACTGAAGTTTCAAATGTGTACGAACGTGCGTACCTTTGTATGAGCTACGTTAATTATAGATGCGGTATACATGGAATGCGAGAAGATTGAAATAAACAACTTTTTTTGCCAAAGCGCAGGCTTGCCATTACATTTCTGAGATAAAATGAGAACAAAATGATACACCTGGACCTTTCGCAGTGTTTATGACATTTATAAGATTTGTGCTCCGGGAGACACATACCTTGACGAGGCCAGCTAGTGGCTTTTTGGATGCCTGTACGAGGCAGTTTGATATCTAAAACGTGAACAACAGTAACAGTAAAATGGCCTAAATGCACTGGTCAAATTAGTTTAGCACGCTGTAACTACGCTTACAACCTAAATGCAAACTAGTTCGCACCCGGCAAAAGCAGGTTTTTCCGCATTAAAAAGTACATTGCTGCCATGACGCTAAGAGTGGCCTAAATTACAGAGGGCATTTAAGTACTTTAATTTGTGTCCTGCTTCACTTTCACTTTTTACAACGAGGGAAAAACATTTGAAATAAGAATTAAGCACCCATAGAACTCTACTGTAGTGAACGAACAACCCAAACCTGTGGCCGATCTGACCGATGTGAGAGTATCTTAGTTTGGCCCTGTTGGTACGTGAGGAGAGTCATGTTATTTGGCATTAACGGCCACGCGCTCACACACAAAAACAAATTGACAGAAAAGAGCTTTGTTATGTAAGTTTGTCTTCATTTGGTGTCGCTATTTCGTCGTTTCAGCGATAAACTAGAGAAACCATTGAAGTAAATGACACTGTGTGTCCCTCAGCGCAAATCCACCGCTTGTTGAAAAATGTTGAGAAGGTACTCGTAACGAGTAGTGTGAATGCGGTAGCTAGTAATATTTAGGAAAATCTGTTATTGAAACACGCAAGTGCTCTAATCACCAAATAATATTTTCTGAATTCTTTGAAGTACTACACAATGCACAATTTAAAAAAGCTATACGAAGAAAAAAAAAAGGTAACTCTTCAATGGCGCTGACCTTGTCCGGCAATACAAAACGATAAACATACATTTTCACACCGACTACCGATAGCCATTCGAACAAACGGAACCATCACTGTCGCAAAGAACATTTCTAGTCACCATTATACTTGTGACTATACTGTGTAGGAGCGTGCACTATCACTCTTCGAGGATTCCTTCATAGGGCACCTCCGCTTTTTGTGGCTGCTACAGTGTAAGAATATTCCATCTGAATGCTGAACGTACTCCACAAGGGCGTTCAAGCACTCACGAGAATATAAAGTGAAACAAAGGAAGCGTGTTCGACAATGTTCTCGTACCAGTCAATTACGTTGTAATGGTGTGTACTCGCACCTATACCTAATTAACTGCGCCTAAAGCGTGTTTCGCCAAATACGACGCAGCTGAGGGGCTCTACGGGGTCCCCGCCGCCACCGTATTTTTTTTTCGTTTCACCAGCACGCGCATATACATGGACTTGGAAACGCTCGCTAATGCTCGTCACGTCGCCGGAATACGTACATAGATACACTGGCTAGAACCGTACCGATCGGCAATTCAGTTCACGCTCGCCTTTTCTCAACGTACGGCTATGGGAAGCGTGCGAACGACAGCCCGTGACGGACAGTGCAGGGACAGGGCCTCCCCCTACTTCCTCTCCTTTTCGCCCTTTACACTGCCATAGGGAAAGTGTGGGTGGTGCAGATCGAAGGCCCAACGCCCTGACCCTCGGTTCCGGTGCCGGCCTTGACTCTGTTTTGGTCCCAGTGCGTGTGAAAGACTCCGGGTGGTGTTTTGTTCTCGGGTCTCCCGGATTTCTTGACGTCTTGCTTGGGACCCACAAAAGCTGTTGTGGAAATTCTTTTCAGCCACGAGACTGGACTGCGCTCTGCAGTTGTCCGACTTTGTCTCTGATGTCCCGCGCGTGGCGCTGTGCCACTATCTTCTCTCTCAGTTTTGTTCTTTCTACTTCTGCAACCGACAAAAAACATGATGTTCCTTCCTGAAAGCAGTTGTTTTCCTTTCTTTTTGTGTTGTCTCGCTGTTTTATACTAATCGAAAGAAGGAAAAGAGTGGCAATGAATTTCTGTACTCCCGTCTTCGAACACGGCATTCTAGATGTTGGCCGTGGGAAATAAAAGAGCGCAAAATTTTTGTGTTGCAACATCACATCAGTTGAATCGCAGCGGGCAAGATGATTATGGTGTTCGACTGTTTTTCTTTTAAGACAATAATAGCTATCTGACCCAAAAATGCCGAAGTATTAAACTTTCCCTACCCAGAGTTTAGGTTATTGTGTCAATCCTAGTTATCAGGTCACAGAGGCTAAACACTGCATCGCAATAACCTAACGTTGTTCGAAATAGACGAAAATGAGACGCGAGAAAAAGGTCGTTTTTGTTCCTGCATAGTGTAACACTAAAGTTCACGTCATCGCCTTTGCCCATCATGACAAATAGACTCCATCACAGCTAGATTGGCTTGTTCAGTACTTATAAAGTATCATCTGCACATTCCAGGGTGCCTCCACGGTTACAAACTGCGCTGCCTTCAGTATCGGCCCACGAAGGTACTTAAGCAGCCACAAGCAAATCAATTCAGTTTCCAAAGAAAGCTAACCGCTTAAAGTTCTGGCAAAGCCTATGTCTGGACCACTGTCGATGGTAATGCGATTAGCTTTCGAGCAGTGTAGAGATGGTCGCATAGCTCAAGATAACTCTAGGTACAATCTGTAGCGGTCATTCTCAGATTTCCATAGTTTCGTGTTCATTACCAACTGCATGTATGAGGGGTCCGTTCTTCAAGCCAGACATCTTCGGATGTCACAGAGAAAGCTTCAGTAAACGCGGCCTCAGAACTGCAGCGACTTTTGTACTGCTGGCACTGTTCAGTTAGGGTATGACTTCGAATGAACTATGGCGCGATTGTACAGACGTCTTTATCGGGCGTAAGACTAATTTTCATTATCAGTTTAGAAGAGCGTGTATTTTCACTTGTATCAGTCGGACGCGTAATTTTTCTTGTTTGTTATCACGAGAGCGAACAACACTTCAAGGGCTACAAAAAATGTTTCTACGGAGTCATTAAGTAGCTCTTAAAACTCGCCTGCGGTATACAGCCCCATTCTACTGCTGGAGCTGGTCTGCACGAACAGGCAGATATTACTTGCACGAAAAATCGCAATAAATTGTGTGCTAACGAAAATTCACTAATGAAGTTTAAAACCGACTACCTTGCGTCACATAGCGCAATTTACAAATTGTACGTCGTGAGACCTCAAGGCATATCTAGCTGAGAATAAATCTGTGGATGACATCATTTTTGAGATATGCACCATCAGGCTTGCTGTAAAAATGCTTTGTAGTTCCAGTTACAATGTTGAAGGACGCCATTTCGTGCATTCAGGCACAAAAGTAACTGGATCACAACGCATTTCCTTGCAAAGTTCGGGAATTAACATCTCAAAACTGGTGTCATCCTTGAAATTCCTTACGATTGTATCTACCTTGCGAACTCCCTGGCTACAATTTGTAAATTATAATAAGTGCTGTAACTTAATTCGTTAAATATCATTAGTGAATTGTTAATTAGTTCAATATGCATTTCAATTTCCCGTCCAAATAATGTCCGCTTGTTTGGGCAGTGCAGCTCAAGGATTATAATTGTGCTATCTGCCACTGATGAGTTCTAAAATGTTGAAATTACTGAACATTTTCGCATAAGCACCCGGTATATCAGATAACAGCAGCACGCTGAAGTGAGCAAAATATGCTAGGAAGTTTAATCACAATTTTAAAAAAGCCACTTGGCGATGGTGGGATCCCTAATACACACTTGCTTCATTACAGATGTGATTATTTACCAGTTTAGCTATGGTAACATGAGCTGTCCCATCTAGCTTGCTTCTGTATTTCTATATGCCTTGAAAATCTGACGTTGGAAGTGTTAATCAGTGCCGCTAACGGCCAAGACGGTGGATGCGGAACGTCCTTTTAACAGCAGGCGTCACTCAAACATAGGAAGCAGGCAAACTGTTCATTAAGCCATGCTGTGCTACCTGAAGGTAGCACCGCTGCCAAAGTCTAGAGCCTCGCGGCACCGTAAACGGGCACAAGAGAAATCGAGGTTCTCGTATTCTTTTCTCTTAGACACCACCTAGCGAGACCAACAGATAATACAGTCAAGGAAAGCATACGGAAGAGTACCTGTGGTTATACTGAAATGTTTCTTCGGCAAAAAAAAGTGAGGCGTGCAGACAGGACACAAGAGTAGAGAAGTGGACAACCCGAACGCCGGCAACACGGCGTTCGTGTTGTCCACTTCTCTACTCTTGTGTCCTGTCTGCACGCCTCACTTCTTTTTTTGCATAATAAATCCTTACCAACTAGCTCAGCTTTCTGTCGTTCTAAGCGAGATGTTTCTTCGGTTCCAGTGTCTGGTGACAGCATGTGGTTCTGTCCAAAAAATGCCTCCTCTGTTCGTGTCCTTGCGTATAGATAAAAAAGGAAGGTCAGGTTAAATGAAAGTCCTAAATTTCACTTCAAGAAAACCACAACCAATCCTCTCACCTTTAACGGAGGGTTGGTGAGTCACAAAGAGCGCAAAGTGGAAACCTCGGTGGTGACGCATTCTTGAAGTTCCGGCACCACCGCCTCGGGATGTCCCAGACTTCGGCGTCCTCAGCTGGGTGCCAGTTAAATGTTTTCCCTTAAAATACTATTACATAACGTTACAAATAGATCAGGTACTCACCCTAGAGCAACTTTTATAATATTTTACATAACAGGCCAAAAGCATACGAAATGCGCGGTGGGAGCATGAAATTAGTGACGTCACATCTTCCTACTCGCCCTATAGTTTTGACGCGAACTATAGCGGCACTTTCGACCTTCTGTTGTACGGTTGTTTCTTTTAACCACATTAATGAGCATAGACATTTGAAAGGACGCCGCACCAGTCTAAGGATATTGAGTGTTGCTCATTTCTAGCAATTCAATAATAGCTTAGCGAATAATAAACTGAGAGGCGTATAAGTTGACGCTGCTCTAATATAGGGTATCCCACGCAACTTGAACTAAACATTAAAGATATGGAATGCCACGTAGCTAGACAGAACCCAGGCAGTTTTGTTTGCCGTCGCTCGTACATACTCAGATGTTCTTTTTTGCATTCTGCCTAATTAGATAGTTAATCCTAATTAATTTATCAACTGCTACAATATTATAATTAGTTGAAAAGTGTTAATGCAAAAATTGTAGAGCACTATGAAAACCTCCCGATACAGCGTTCTGTTGCTCGATACGTGCTACATACAAATGTTTTTTCGAGCGTGAAAGAAGCCCGCGAATACACGCAAAGTGCCCTGAGCGCCCAATCACGCGGCAATCTCGCGTGTATTCGCGGGCTTCTTCCATGCTTGGATGAACACTTTTTTCTTTAATTATGGGGTTTTACGTGCCAAAACCACTTTCTGATTATGAGGCACGCCGTAGTGGAGGACTCCGGAAATTTGAACCACCTGGGGTTCCTTAACGTGCACCTAAATCTAAGTACACGGGCGTTTTCGCATTTCGCCCCCATCAAAATGCGGCCGCCGCGGCCGGGATTCGATCCCGCGACCTCGCGCTCAGCAGCCTAACACCATAGCCACTGAGCAACCACGGCGGGTCGATGAACACTTTTATGTATAGAGGAACAGAAAGCTGCATCGGGAGTTTTTCATGGTACTCGACAATTGCCCCATTGACGCTTTTAATCTGACTATAATGTTTGAGAAGTTGATTCATTAATTAAGACTATGTGTGATTAGATGGAATCTCCAAGCGACGGCAAACACCATTGCCTTGGTTCTGTCCAGCTATGTGGAATTCGCGTATTTTTAATGTTTGGCTGAAATTACGGGGTACACCCGGCGTATGTGTCGGAAAATGTCAACTGTATACAGACACGTGGTTGCCTGAACGAGCCACAGATCTATGGACATGAAAACCTAGGAAGTAGTCCTCGTGGTAAAGACACCACTCAGCATGCACATATTTATATTGTTTTCTGTTTTTTTCAATTAGTGTGTTATTCAGTAAATTCCAACACCACAGTCAGGCATAGGGCGTGGAAAGGGACAATTCTTAAGTTGCCAAAATATGACATCGAGAGCAAACCAAGAGTTGCCGAATAGAAAAGTTCGTTAGCGCGTTGAAATATGGGCAAGGCTTTGGTTGCAAAGCTGCTTTCAGTGAAAAACACTCCACTGAACACGACCATTCTTTTTTTTTTTAGAAGTGGAGGATTTTCTTGAAATGCCTGCTAAACGAAGCACTTGCGAAAAAGTAAATGAAATGAAAACGACCTTTTGAGGCTCATACAGGCCCTTTTAAAAGAAAAATAAGCTATCTTTCGGACCTCTTGTCGTTACCTCACTTCCTTGTGGAGCTCCCATTCCACTTGCTAGTTTAGCGCGTCAGCAGTAAAGTTAGACCTATCCTACTATACCTGCGTTTCTGTACTGTCTCTAAGTTTCAAGTTCAGCTTCTTTCGTGCGATTACTCTAAGATCGTGTTGGCCATGATGTTTTTTCTGAGCATAGTAAGGAGGGAAGGGGGTTGCATAGGCACTGCTAGTTGCTGGGTAAATCTTTTTTCACCGTTCTTCTTGCATTTAAGCGATTTTAATTATAATAGCACTGTTCACCTCATAACCTCATAACTGACGATACCTACTTATTCAAGAACGCAGCACAAGAACGCGTGAAAAAAAGTTGGGTAATTGTGACCGATGCGGCTTCATCCTGTACGGTGATGCGAAAGCAGTTCAGAGCTATTCCCATTTTCAATATATGTGGGAATGAGGCGAATGGCAGTTGAGAAGATGTTTTTTTTCTTCGGAAGCAGTAAGTTTATCGGAGTAGACTTTCGCTGAAGCTAACGCGCTGAAATAAGATGCCGGTAAATGGTTGCTTGCAGTTTCTAGATATCCGTATTACCCTTTTAGCGCTGATTAACCATAATTCAAGTCTGAAATACTCTCCACCTATGCCAACTTTCTTCTCTGATTGTGTGTGATCTCATCCACTGCACAAGGCCATTCACACACCGCCAATAATCCATGCGCATTTCTCGCTGATCTCTAACTGTGCCCGGAGTACGGGATGGACTGAACATTTAGGAAATGTACTGTACCACCCTCTCCCCAACCGCCAATAAATTGCTTGAAACATTGTTTTACAGTAGTTTATGTATATGTTGAGTATTGCAGAGATTGCAACGCGTAGCATACGCCGAGGCGTTAGGCAATACACGTCGCCCGCGCTTCCCACCGTGCGCTTCGGTACCGCGCTCGTCACAACGCACACGCCGATACGGGCAATCAGCCTAATGCGTTCGTAACACGTCGTACAAGGAACCTGAGCTGCAGTTATCGACCTACGTCGTGTCACGTCAACGACACGAATGATTCATCGCTCCGTTTCTTTCTTAGAAGCCAAAGTCTTCCTGAGCAAGTTATCGCCGCTTTTCCGTATCGGGTATGTAAATGTTTCTAGACTCTTTCGTGCGCCGATCCCGAAGGCAGTGCAGCATAAAATATGTGGACCGAGATGTGCTACTAGGTATAGGCCCCTGGCATCCCTGGTCGCCGTGAGGTTCCGGATATGTAGATCTAAGTATACGTGCTTATTAAATTAACATAATTGAAATTTTCCACGGCGGGATTCGAGCTGAGGACCTCTAGCACAGCAGCCCGACGCTCTAGCCGTTAGGCCACGTGCACGAGCCTCAGAAGCGGAATACAACATCCTCAAGAATTTCCCGCGAGCAACCAGCGCGTTGAAATGCTGGCTGCGTTGTATTACAATACCAATTAGATGACCACTCCACAAGATCTTTTTCGCCTTCATTGATAATGAAACTTCCAATTACACACGTCCTTAGTTAAAACACGTTTTCAAAGGAGCGTTACTCAGATTAACTGCGCGATATCCCATTGAGTTGGAATTTGAACGTGAAGTGGCAAATAGGCCCAGGCGTGTTTGTGTTCCAATCGCCCGGACTGATGCACAGAAGACGCTGTATGGTAGGACCTTAGGTTATGCATTAGATAATTTTGCAGTAGTGTTTTCAAGCAAACGTAAACGTATTACGCACGTAAGGAAATAACTTTGTCCTCACTGCGCATGCTCCGAACGTTATTGGGTTTCTGTTGTTTACGTGCGTTATGGTAACTTACGTTATTTGGTAAGATTAACGTTCATAATGCTCACAGATGCTTAGCGTTATCGAACGTGGCGGCACTCACGGCCACCGCTTAGGCGTGAATTATGGTGATGGCTACCCTCTCAATCTCTTTGATCGCCAGTAAAAACTGAAATGAGCTTTCACCTTCTCTAAACTTACCTGAAACGTTAGTAATGAGCGCACAGCTCGTCCTATTTCTGAGATCATTGGGCCATTCCGGCGGCCGTAGGCCTAACGAGACGCGTCCGCATAGCGAAAACAGGATGGTAGCTAATGGATCGTCTTGGCTCGGATGCGTTTGGCACGAGGCACCAGACAGCGCTTTGTCTTTTAACCTCTTCCTCACGTTTGCATTCCTGTACGTTAAACTAAAAGGATTGAATAGACACGGACCGTAACCTCCCACAGAGGTGCTTGCGTTGGAAGTACGCACGGCAACAAACGCTATTCCAAAACTGTCTATTCATTGCTGAACGGAACGAGCTCTAACAAAGATTATACGCCCCCTTCCTGTTTTTACCATCGCTTTCCCACATGTAGTACCCGCGATAGTATCTACTGATGTGAGAAAAAGCAATTTACGCAGACACTACTCTGGTAGTTGTCTAAGCATCTGTAAGCGTTGTGCCACTTCCTCACCTCCACACAGGCCGGCGTCATTATCAACGTTACGCAACTTGATCCGACCTGTATAAGCGACGGCGCTGCGGCGCCTCGAACTGTTGTGGGCGGTGGCGCAGGGTGAATTGATGAGGTCACAAAACTACTGAAGGTGGCGGCGCCAGGTGAGCTGATGACGTTGAGATCACTAAAGGCCGTGGTCGCTCTTTAGTGCGTTATTCATTCGCGTCGAACCATTGTCAACCGCCACCTGCCGTTCCCCAGCGGCGGCTGCGTATGGCGTGGCCGGGCGGGTCCTTTCATTGAAAGCGAATTGCGATGGTTGTTGTGAGTGCAGATAGCTTCGTGAGCGCTGTGTTCTCGCCGCTTAGTTCACGTTGAAGCGAGAGGCAGCACGAAGGTCAATTCGCTCGCTGCTGCGAGTCGTATCTTGAAAGCGATCGCCCTGCGTGATGGACGGAGGGACAGAGGGGCAGACGGACGAACGTTTTTCCTCGTTGGGTAGGCACTGAAATCCTTACGCATTTAAAGAGTTTCACACTGGGCAGGGAAGCACCGTGTCCCTAACGTCGCGCAGGCTTGCCCCCGCGTGTGGTCAGAACCCTTGCCGAGGAGCTCTAGCAAACTGCTTATCACATTGAAGCAATGCGGACCCACATACGCACCAAGACCACTTCGTGTTTCAGACGCAGGAACAACGTGCCGTGCCACATGCTGTAGTTCAACGCCAGGGCACGGCTGCACTGTGGCTCTAGCATTTGCTCAGCGTTCCAACACAGTTGTGACCGGAGGCACCCAGACACAGCGCTGCGGCAAAGGAGTGCGAGGATAAAGGAAAACGTTGGCGAAACCAGGAATACCCTGGCAAAAGTTTACAGCCACACAAATATCCTCATGCGATTCTAATGCAAAAGCATTAGCCCTTGTCTAAGTTAAATCAAGGCTCCACCTTAATCCGCCTTGTTCTAATCCGTAACGAGCTTCATCCACATTAACGGACCATAATACTCTTTAATGTGCCTTAACAGAATTTTGGTAGTGGGCCATGTCCGACACCGTGGCTGTTCGCCGCGAGATTTCGCAGTGTGAGCCGCAGCAGGCCCAGCGACGGGAACGCGACGACATCACGTGGTCACGTGGGTTTTCGTACCATCGGATGATAACAACGGACGCTGGCGTTTCCACTTCATGGAGCATATAACCATTTCGCATTGAAGCCTTGCAGTTCAAAAGCTCGAAGCGGACGCACGTCAAACATTCCGTGAGCATTTAGCAGTGCTGGAACGTGAGGCCGATGAAAATAGACAGCGTCGACAAGACCCTGTAGTTTGTAGGATTCGGAGTCGGGGTCACGAAGTCTCAGGGCTGCTCTCTATCCTAGCAGCAGGTGCGTTTCGAGACAGGTAGCTGGCCTACACTACCGGGACGTCACACGGAGGCTAAGCGGGCCTACGCCGTCGTCCGAACTTTCTCGACGAGAATTGCCATCTTGGTGATAAGTACGAGGTCGGGAGGTTGTACAATTAGAACAGGGGGTTTATTCCCATGGGGAAAAAAGGGGCGACCTTTCTGAAAGGAAAACGCATACTCGTACTGGCTGGAGCACGGAGTGCAGTGCATTGTTATCGTAGCATGAGCTACACGTCAGAGCAGACTACATCGTTCTGAGAGCACCCTCCATACACTGAGGATGTCCCCGAAAGCCACTCCGTCTTCCCTAGGTCACTCGCTAGGGTAGAGGTAATGTACCAACCAACCGGTCCGGTGGTTCGTAACGGTGCAGCAAGCCTACTCTGATGAACAGAAAGTTGACAAAGCACACCCTTTTAAATGAGGAAGTAGGCATACCAGACCCAGGGTTTCGCTGACGACCGGAGAGAGGTCAATGGCCGAAGTTCGTCAGAAGATAAAGCCAAACCAGTCAGGATATTCTGTAAGTGTGTACCTAGTGGACATGTCCACTTCGTCTGCTGCTGGTGTTCTGAATGTGTGGGCTGCTGTACACGTCAGAAGAATACAGGCGTCCTCAGCCAATCAGTATTTCTGCAGTAGACGAAATCGTCATGTCCACAAGGTGAGCACTTACATAATACCCCCACCGATCCTGGCGTCTCTCGATGAAATTCTGAAAAACCCTCCGCCGTCTCGTTCCCATGCTGAAGTCTACTAATTTGCCGTCACTGAAAGACGCACCTTCTGGGAGGAATGCCGAAACTTTCCGCATTTCAGTGTCCACGTTGACTCTGTGGAATGCTGTTTGAAGTCAGTACCACAATGACCCCGGCCTCCGCTCTTCCGGAAATACGCCAAACCTAAAAAGTTCTAAGTGATGGTACTCGCGATCATCAAGTCATCTCTCTGTTGTTGTGTTTCTGCGCAATTCACACCACGTGTGTTCACTTAGCGTATGTTTACTGCAATTCATACTGCCGGTACAGCTGAGCCTTACTTTATGTAATAGTGTAACAATGCTGCAATCGCATCTATTCTTTCGCCCTCACAAGTACGAGATGCGCAAACTTTCCGTACCAGCAGCAGTGTCATATCACACAGCATTGCGAGCGCGGGAATCGCACCTCGTAGGAGGCGTTGCGCATTCACAATTCCACACATGCAAGAAAGAAAGAAGACTCCGTGGTAGCGAGCATGCTGATTTTTCTTTGTCGCCAAAGTCCGAACACACTCTGTGCACCACGGCAAATTAAATACGTTAAAGGGACATTAAAGGCAAGTGATAAGTCGATGTGGACTGCTTCAATACCATTCCAGAGATCTCGCAAGGCTTGTTTCTTGCCAAGACTTAGTTTACGAGAAAATTGTATCCGAAGGATCCGAATACCTTTTCCTCAAATTCAAATCTTCCGCCACCCAACCGGAGGAGTGGTGACGTTGCATACGCCATCACCGCCCTTTGCTGCCATCTGTGAGTCAAACGGCGCCCGACAGACGGCGGCACCGAGCTTGCTCAAGTGGGGTACACCGTTCGGGTATCCCGCGGCATCACATGGAAGTTGAATTCTCTGCTACTTGTAGTTTTTGCGAGCTTCGCGGGCCAGTAAAACCAGCGCAGCACTACGTGATGAAGAAAATACTGAAACGCGAAAGCGGGGACAGCGCAGCGTCAAATGAAAACGAAGCCTTTCGACCTCCCGCGTCGTTGTCAACAGTGGTTTCAATGAGTTCTTTTTTCTAAGCATGAAATGGAACTGGACAAATATCGTTCTATTTCATCTTATAACGCAATACGAGAATGTCTTTTGCAACGAGTAGTTGAATACTAGTGATAGAATTTAACTGAGGAGTGCTTTCGTCATCGAGCAAATGCTTGAATGTGTCGGGGGAGTCTCTAATCATGTCCGGCATTTACCTCGATTTCTCGGCTATTAAGGCTCTCTTCTAGATAATATCGACGCCTTAGAGATTCTCGAGCACGAACATACCACCTTAGCTTGACTTAGTATTTTCCTCTAGTTTCCCGTTAAACATAAATTGAGGGGCTGTATGTCACCCTTACGGAGTGAAACGTGGTACGCAAATGCGCTGCGCTTTGATTTGAACCAACATGACTCGGGATTCTTATAGCTTAATTCGCTAGATATCTTAGAAATACGTTAAATTAAGCTTGCTTTCTTTCCGCGGAAGAAACGAAAAGTAAGCCTTGAAAGAGTGTTCCGGCATAACCGGAACGATTTAAGACATTAATTATACCGGAGCCAAAGATGTGGAATTCACTTTGCTCATGGAGGAGTAAGGAAACGTGAGGCTGTTCCCGATATTCGGGACGTTTTACAAACACGTTTACATTTACATATTTACAAGAAAATTCAAAGTAATACAGAAAAAGTTCATGATGGAGTTGTAGCAGCCCATCACTTCCGCCATTCGTGGCTCTTTTTATGCCTTGCGTGGTAATTGTTCAGTCACTTCCCCCAATCCGGCATCAGGAGACCGATGACATCAGGCCCCACCAATCCGGAGGTCTGCTGCCGTTTCCCTCCGAAGGGAGCTTTGTCGGAAACGCACACACATCACTGGGCACAAGCATGGGGAGGGGTACACTGACTCCGCACCCGGCGTGGGCATGCCAATTCGGGCGGCTGACAGGTGATGGAACGTATTATTGCACTGACCTCCTATCCGGTGTGTACGTGCCAATTTGTCCGGAAATTTGTGTCAGGTAAAGGACCATATCCTTGCTAATTGCCCAAACGTCTCCTGACCGATGTACTCCCCCGTTCGCCATAAATCACCCGTTTTCGGAATCATTTTGACGAGGTCGTTGGCCCGTTCTCCATATTCGCGCTAGCCATGGCCGGATGTTGTCGCGAGGTGAGCGGCCGATCACAACATTACCCTGACGCACAAAACTTTTCTTGTTGAAAGGTGGCCTCCATATTAGGCTTGCTTTGGCCAATCACTAATAATCCATAATAATAATAATAATAATATTTGGGGTTTTACGTGCCAAAACCACTTTCTGATTATGAGGCACGCCGTAGTGGAGGACTCCGGAAATTTTGACCACCCGGGGTTCTTTAACGTGCACCTAAATCTAAGCACACGGGTGTTTTCGCATTTCGCCCCCATCGAAATGCGGCCGCCGTGGCCGGGATTCGATCCCGCGACCTCGTGCTCAGCAGCCCAACACCATAGCCACTGAGCAACCACGGCGGGTCACTACTAATCCATATATTAGGCTAAACCAATTTATTGTGGGTTTTAAGTAGGCCTGGCCGAATATTTGAAGTTTCGAACACGAATTCAATGTATACATTAACCATTTGTGCTCGAAAATGGACTATTTCGTATTTGAATATTTCAAATTGACAAAGTAGTTTGCGACAACTGACTGGTAAAGTCTGGTTACACTTCTCCATCATCTAAACGAATTAAGTATTGCTAATTATCAGACGTGAATCAACAACAAATGTTTTCGAAGCAGTGCAGAAACAAGAAGCATCATGTGCTCTTTGTACTCAATAAGGGGGCGGAAGCCTACTTGATAACCTGTTATGTTTGCTTGTTGTCTGTTATTTACTGCTTTTGTAGTCAAGTCACGTAGCTATTTCATATTTTATGCTACAATCTGTGATATTTTCCTGGTAACAGGCTCTTTTACATGTATCTGCGAGACACAAGTCCTACAGTAGCTTTTTGTTTCATTTTTCCACAATTATTTATATTTTTTTTTCGGCAGGGATTCACTTAACGTTTTTGGAAAGCTAGGCACACAGCAGCTATTTATCCTTTGAAAGCTTGTTTGCAATCAGGCTTTAAGATGTTCAGAGGCTATACGTGTTGCTTGCGCTGACAATGAGTGGTCTCGGGTTTAAAACTCATCCTAATTGACCCTCATTGCAAGTTGCCTTTGTTGCACTATAGTGTCAGTACAGGCCCGGCACCTATAGTTATACCGAAATATGCATCCCTGCTGTAGATATGTGCGGCTGCGTTTGACTATTCGATGTTCTATTCAATATTCTATACTTACTATTTCTATTCCAGAATGGTGATATTCACCCCTCTCTAGTTTTAAGTCGAAGCTTTCTACAGCTGCTACTATGTGGCTTCGCTTGGGTCGTGCGGTGGCTGGGTTTCGTTTTTCATTGCGTTCAATCATATTCTATTATTTCGACCAAGAAATTAAAGATACACAAAATATCCACCGTGCCAGCTACGGTTTCATTTAACTAATTGTATACATTTCATTTACAGCAGCATAACATCACTCAATGGCTCAGTGTGAGTCCCCAGTGTTCACACTATAGATGTGCAGGTAGCGCAAGTGAAAACAACAGCATGCTCATAGAACCCTTCGCTCAAATTCCTCTTGTGTAACTCTGCTATACACGAAAAGCAAAAGACTCGCAGAGGCATGCCGAAGTAAGCAACTCATTCCAAGATAAATTATTCTTAGACCAGTTGATGTTTAGGCTTACAATGCATATTGTTTTTGGCGCACAGGACGCAGCGCAAAGCGAGGGAACAAAAAAGGAAACAGACAATGGTGCTTCTCTGTGTCTTTCCTGTTTTCCTGTTCCGCTCGCTTCATGTTCCGTACCTTGTGCCAAGAATAACACGTAGAGTGAGCCAGAGACTCATAGATCAAAGTCAGCAAAGTATTATAAACGCGTTCTGACACCTTTCGGAAGTCCCGGTGACCTGTTTTGCCACTGCCCGTGGTATACCCAAGACTTTCGAAACGCTCTACTATATCCGGCGTCAATCCTTCGCTATACCGGAACATTTTCAAATGCTTTACTATATCCGAGCGCAGTGCTTCTGTATAGCCCGAGTTATAACCGACGCATGCTCCTGCATTTTTCGTCGGCCCTACCGATGCCGACGTCTGGCTGTGCACTCCAACGTCCGCGTTGCTGGCTGCTACATTTCAGAGTTACTACGCGGTCATTTTTCACCTCCACAGCGGTACAAACTCGTACCTTGCGGATTACTGTCCTAACAAAACTTACTGCTTAGAGTTAACCGTGCAAAGAATTTGTTTCGCATTCGCACAAGGCGTACATAAGGTACATTATATATTAACTGACAACCGTGCTTCAAAGCAAAAAAAAATATTGACCGCTACGCAGGCCATCTTAGCTGTTCTTTTGCGACGGCCTTCGGCGGCGGTCTCCACCGACCATTTTCAGCGCCACATGAAAACCGGCGAGGTAGTACTCCCCTTACTAGCCCCACTGTCAAAACGTGACCCACGTTTGCGACGAAGTTCCGGCGGAGCGGCGCGTCTCGCTGCCAAGTCTTCACTGGACTGCAAGTTGCAGCCGTGCAACATCCACACAAAACGACGACGCTTGGATGTCCGACGTCAACAAATGTCGCAACAGCGCGAGGGCCAGTTGGGACAAAGGCGTGATATTCAACGTCAGCGGGTATCGACAATGAAACAAGAATTATGCGCCGTGTCGTCGTTAGGCAATGCTTCGAATGACATTGATTTACACATGTCGTGGAAAGGTGCTTAAATTTTAGTGTGATCTTAAACCAGTTTGCACACGCGGGCAGCTAAAAGAATATCACTGAATCAGAGACTTCGTTTCAAGCTGACATTACTCAAAACAGAACAAACGCGCGAATTGACCCAAGTCAGCCTGCGTGCTTGGCGGCATGCACGCGCAATGTTAACTGGGTCCCCTGGTGCGCAGCGCATGTACCCAAGCCGCCATTCTAATTGTGGGCAACCCAAGCGTTGTCTCGTGGCGCCGGTCCAGCCGATCTTATGTCAGAGACTGATGAGCGCTATGAGCCGTGCCAGCGAGCAAGGCAGGGACGAGGACAGGCCACACGGTTGACTGGGGCCCTGCGCCTCGTTGCCGACGGTTCTCTGTCTTCCGTCGAAACACGCTTAGAGTAGGCAACATTCAGATCTTTGCGACGACAGAAGGCAACGAAGCACTGCCCTGGAGTCCAGCAGGCCCCACTAAAGTTGACTAATGAAACAATTATAGTTCCTATGGTTTGTCAACACTACAGATGAACTATAAGAGCAGAGGACAGACAGTAGAAAGGAATAAAACAAGCATGGTGGTGCGAGGCATTACGCTTTCGAAGAGAAGCGTGTGTGTGTGTGTGTGTGTGTGTGTGTGTGTGTGTGTGTGTGTGTGTGTGTGTGTGTGTGTGTGTGTGTGTGTGTGTGTGTGTGTGTGTGTGTGTGTGTGTGTGTGTGTGTGTGTGTGTGTGTGTGTGTGTGTGTGTGCGTGCGTGCGTGCGTGCGTGCGTGCGTGCGTGCGTGCGTGCGTGCGTGCGTGCGTGCGTGCGTGCGTGCGTGCGTGCGTGCGTGCGTGCGTGCGTGCGTGCGTGCGTGCGTGCGTGCGTGCGTGCGTGCGTGCGTGCGTGCGTGTGTTGTGTTGTGTTGTGTTGTGTTGTGTTGTGTTGTGTTGTGTTGTGTTGTGTTGTGTTGTGTTTTATGGCACATAGGCAACTAAGGCCATCATGCGCCAAGCTCGAGGTATAAGAGAATTTTCCGTGTAATTTTATAAAAATGTAATTAATCGTCGGTGGTGTTGAGTGCTTAAATAGTTAGAGTTACCTCATGATGGAGTAAGAAAAAGATAGTAACAATGGGTACTGATAAAAACTTTTAAATGGGGTCGGGTAACCTCAGCAGCCATCCTTGCCACAGCAAGGATCTCGAGGCTCCTAACCAATCAAATAAAGTCCTCAGCCTTTTTCTCAGGAATGAGAAATGGCTGTCGACAAGCGTTGTCTCGGAGCAAGATTTCTCAGGACGTCTCCTCCCTCTATTATCGTTCACGTCCACCCGGGCTCACAACTGCGGCCATGTAGGGAATAAATATTTAAACAGTCACGATGCTTAGCTATCCAAGTGAAACTGTGCACGAACTGGGTGGCATCAGCCAATGTTCATGTAAACAATGAAGTACCTTGCTTAACTTTCACATATTGGCCACGTTCTATAGGTCAAACAACAGAAAGCGAGTAGCCGTTACCCGTCGCTGATTCCCTGCATGTCGTTGTCCCAGTTCTGGCCCCAAGCCAGATGTCATTCCTGGTCCACATCGTCACCTGCTGGATCTTTGCACTCCAAGCATATTTCGTGGGGGTCGGGACACGTACAAAGGTGTGCACCCACCGTGACTCGTCATCCGGTGTCCCGGCGAGGTGTCATGGCATAATAAACACAGCAACGGAGAGAGAACGTGAAGAAATAAAATATGAAGGTTCCTCCGCGCAGGGCCCTCGGCGCAGAGCCAGTGATGCTATAATCACGCTGCAGACATTGTGCGGGCGTATTTTGAAACGCTCGCTCCGGTGCTGCGTCATCTCTTTTAACCTGATGCGTTCTAAAGGCTTCGTAGCAAACAGATTATGTAGACCTTAGAACATTTTTTTAATAACGCGGAAAGATTGAAAGTTTGGGCAGGGAAAGGGCCGGTTGTTTAAAAGTTAAGAAGATCTGGTGCGAGACGTCAGAATTGTGGCACGAAACGTCGAAAAGAAATTCGGCAAGAACTAAAGCAAAAAATCAAAACATGGTGCTTCGGTCAAGTATGAAGACATTAAGATTATGAGCCGCATGATCTGCATGAGATGATCCTTATTCTTTTTTGGAAACATTCGCGCCCTTAAAAAGAAAATGGGAGTAATTTATTCTGATGTAATTTTCGTAAAAAATTTTAGTGTGCACGTAAAATAACCATATGTTTCATATTTTCGCACAGCTTTTCGTACTCACACACTTTCGTTTCTTTTCTCTGTTTCGTCCCATGCCAGCACAGAAAATTCACAATTACGTTTCCTGCGGTAATGAAATAATTTTTTCTTTGAGAGTGGAAGTCCGGTTTGCAGTATGAAAATCTTCTTCCTCCATGACTGACAGAAGAAGATCCACTTCGCAATTCGTTGCAATATTGCAGCTTTCAACGGCTTCCTCAATATGGCTCTCTCCGCAGCATACATCTTTTCTTAATTCGTTTAGAAGGCACGGGTTGGATTTAGCTACTTAAGGCGAATTCAGCGGCATAGACATGTGTGTTCATGCTGTGAAATGGGTTTACCTCCAAGTAATAATAAAGTAAGCAGTTTGGGATTGATCCAGTTGATATTTCATATTCACTGGAAGTGCGAAACAATGGCGGGGACGACTAGAACGGCGCTTCTCGTGTCAGACGTTCTCGTTCACATCTTGCTTTTGTGTTTCAGCTCTCAACAAGGTATCGCTATTTGAGACGTGCATTGGGTAGATGCTTTACGCCGCTATACAATTACAGACGTAACAACACGTTCTTGTTATTCGCTAAAGAAAGCCGAACCTAACATAAGCCCGGAAAACGTGACTTGAGTGCAGCGTCTTTGAAATCGCAAAAGAAAGACTGCGTACTAGGCATGTGTTACGCTGCGGTGCATTTAAAAAAATTAATTATAGTTCACTTTGTGAAATGTGATATTTTCAAAGAACATTAGTGATTGATAATGTGAGTTTTCTTTAGTTATCGCAATGAAAAATCAATGATCTTGTAGGAATGCGTCAGATCAATCTCATCTTTAAAAAATATACAATTTTGGAGAAGCTCACAGCTATTTAAATACTGGCCGACGGCCCCAGGAACTTGCGGAGTGCTTAAACAAGAAACAGAAACAAGAAAATTAAACAAGAAATTAGAAACGTACATGTAGCGCAATTAACCTGCGTTGGCCACACCAGTACTATTACGTGCGTTTGTTTTCCGTCACTAAGATTGCGTGCAAAGCCTTATGCAGGGTTTTCCCATTGCACAGGAGGCCAGCACGCATTTCGCGCGACGAAATTTGTGCAGACTCTTTGTTCCTCGTGACAAAGGCTGGTTACCGCGTCTGCCGAGTTTAGAGAAATCTGTTCCTCCACTTTGTGATAGCAAAGCCTCCGTTATCGCTTATAATCTAATCGAGCTTCGTCTGCCGTGGTGGTCTCTCACAGGGCGAATTGGCGTTATCGAAGTACCGCCCGTATTGGCAATGCCTCTTGCACAGCAGACGGTCGGCCACCAACGCGAATTTTGCATCTCTGCACTCTCCCTGCAAAGCTACTGGCATTTGTCTTAGGCTTCACCTCACAACTTACAACACACATAAAACGTACACCCCTGCGCCTTCGTGGTTAGCCCTTCCAGCATCCTAACATACGCAGTGGCCCATGAGTGGCTGCTTTGAATCAGGTTGCCGAGTACATTGAAGGCGAATTTTGTTTCATCACCTGCATCGCGTCAGCAGACGTAATGGTTTATAAAGAATGTTGCTGACATTAATCCGACAATCGAAATGTACGTTAACACCACGCGTGATGGTGTTTTGCTAACGTTGCCAAAGTCATTTATCTGCACGTCTTTCAGCTGTAAGGTAAGCAAATGTCAATGATAACGACTTGCCTGTCATCGCTTTTCATCGGGGCTGGTACGACCTGTTCATCATCGACAGAGGCAAGCAATTGCGTTCTATAATTTTGGACATTTATTTTCTATCACGAAGTAAGGAAAAAGCACAAGGTTCCAATCAGAATTTTTAATTGGTATTTCAGCAGAACTTTGTCTACTCATGTAAATGCACTTAGCTAAAGCAGGTCGCTTTCCATCGTCAGTGATTAAATGTACCAGAACCAGATACTATCGAGAGAGTATATTCGGAGAAATTTCGCCGGATGCGTTCGCATATGTAAGAAAAGTTTGAATGACAGCGATTGACACGGTTGAAGCCTATCTCCAAGGGACCGGACTGCGCTGTTCGCCGGCTAAATCGGAGCTTCTGTTATACAAGCCCATTCAGCGGGGTCGCCCTCCCAAACACCAATCTGATCACCGACCCTGTGACGCCATCACCCTACGCCTTCAAGATGGCAGTCCTATCCCACACGTCCCTAGTATCCGGGTTCTCTGTCTCACCATCTCTACCAACGGCTCCAACGCCTTGGCTCTCAACAAGATCTGTGCCCAATCGCAAAACACCCTACGACTTCTTAAACGAATATCTAATCGACGAGGAGGACTCAAGGAAGAAAGCCTTCTCCGACTCGTCCAATCCTTTGTCATATGCCACATTACGTACGTTGCTGCGTACCTCAAGTGGTACCGGGCTGAGCAAGACAAGCTCGACACCCTCATACGAGGGGTCTGCAAGCAAGCACTTGGGCTCCCGCATTGCACCAGCACTGAACTCTTCAACCAACTGGGAGTTCACAACAACCTTTCCGAACTCATTGAAGCCCAACAACGCTCTCAGCTTGAACGGCTCACCTTTACTGAAACGGGGCGCTTTATTCTGTCCACGCTTGGCTTCACCTACCATCAGCAACAGGGCCCCAAACAACCGATCCCGACCGACATCCGTAGCTGGATCTACATAGACCCTATCCCTAGAAATATGCACCCTGAATATAACAGGGCCCGGCGCCAAGCTCGGGCCGGAGCTATCATAAAAGCCCTTGCCCACGTACCTGGCGTCATATTTGTTGATGCAGCCCAATACTCCCATGGCACAAGATTTGTGGCCGTCGCCACACGCGATGGAGCCCTACACCACGCCTGCAGCGTCACTACCCCCACTTCCGAGACGGCTGAAGAAGTGGCCATCGCCCTGGCCACTTTAGATCCCACCTGTCACACCATAGTGTGCGACTCTCGCTCAGCCATTACTAACTTCAGCAAAGGCCGTATTTCTCCCCAAGCTCTTCGCATCCTCCGCCAGGCACCACACTCTAAAGACAGCATAATCTCCCTTACATGGATCCCCGCCCATGCGGGCCCTGTCCACCCACACCTCCCCAATCTCAACGAGGTCACCCACTCCATTGCGCGAGGTCTAGTCAACCGCGCCGGAGTCACTGGAGATGAGTTGGACACCAGGGACAGTCTGTCAACTTATAACGATCTCGTTAAGGCCTTTCACCTCAGTCGCCGAATTTTCCCCCCGCCTCACCCAAAGTTCAGCCGGGCGCAGGCTACCACCCTGCGTCTACTACAAACAAACACGTACCCTTCACCCGCCCGCCTCCACCTTATATTTCCGGACGTCTACACTACCCCCAACTGCCGGTGCTGTGGAATTCACCCGGCTACGCTTCCGCATATGCTATGGGAGTGCCCAGCACAGTACACCCAGACTAACACCACGACTCTCTCGTCGAGGTTGCATGAGGCTCTGCGGAGCTCCGCCCTCGACGACCAAACCTGGGCGACCCAGCACGCCCGCGAGGCGGCGGCGAGGCAAGCCCTCGACGTCCCTTCGTGGGAGGCTTAGGCCCGGCCATCATAAAGTGCTGGTTCTACAAGAAAAGTTTATTCCTCCTCCTCCTCGGGCTCATTATGAACCCTAAATACGTACAGGCCTCGTAACGTGCCTAATTACGCTTTCGTACTAGCGGTGCTTAAGCAGTAAAATTTACTCATCCAGCCAACTACATATATTCGCAAAAAAATGATCGCCAAATAGTGTGTATAATATGTTCTCATTCCTTAATCAACATCAAATGTGAAATTTGCGTGGACTATATTCAGTAAAAAACAAATATTGGTTATAGACACAAACATGTAATACCGTTCAAAACTGATATGATAAACTTCTTTCAATTACATCAAGCACTATGGTAACGACACTAATGAAACAAGGAAACAACAAGTTAGCAGGTGTGAGTAGCATTCTCTGAAGGAGAGAAGTCTGATACTACAGCACTGTTCACTGTTTTAAAAAGATGCAAGAAACGTAAGATGGGCCAAATAATAAATCGAAACAAGTTCGTATGTAGGCCGCCTATAAGCAAGCCATTCTCCCCGAATGCTTCAAGTTATTGCTCAAAAATTAGCAGTCCCCTGTGTTTCGTCCCGAGCTATCATGTAGGAGAATTCTTCAGAACAGTCCTTGTGTCCATCGTTCTGTTTCTCTCGAGAATCCAATAAGTTTTCCTGCCCTTTATATCTTCAAATGGAACGAATGTTCGACAACTTCGAATTGCGAATTCTCGAATCGCATATGAAACGGCTAGCAGGGGCTATTCGATTAGTATTCGAAATTCTGAATATCCGCATACCCATGTTGGTTTTTTTTGCCCTTGCAGTGACCCCTTTTCCGTATGATTCAGAGCACTTTGCACGAACTAGGCTAACGGGACTCCTTGTGAATTATTTTATGGGTCAACTTTGCTTGTCTCTTTCATTATATCCTGGCACACATTGTACACATTGTCAAGAGGCCGCGTATTATCTCATTGCGCACTTCCTGTCAAGCATGTTCGGTCAACAAAAGCAGCACAACTGCACGAAACATAATATTTTGAATATCAAAAGGAATGAAGAAAAATAGTAGCACGCTTAAGCTTTTCTGTCTACCCTCTCGTACTCCTTTCTTCAGATTCATGTTAAAATAGGCAGTCATCGATTTAGTATTCCTTTTCGAATGTGACAGTCTACGTCTATAACAAAAAAAACTGTTTTGTGAGACATATTAATGCACTGCATTACACACACGTCAATTTGACGTCACGAGATTTCGCGGTTTTCTCACGTCACGTGTCAGACAGATGAAGCAGGTGGATCCTATAAAAAAAACCTTAGCCAGTAGCGGATAGGTAATCCGTAAAAACTCGCAAATATGGAAAGAATTTTTTTTTCGGCCTCACTATGCATAATCAGTGTGTACAGATCATTAAGAATGGGGAGTGTGCGCGCTTTTCATGAAGTGGTGTGACGAACAGTGGTAGTGGGCGTGCTCAAGAAGGCTTTTTTTTTCTTGCCAATCGTTAAAAGCCAACGGCAGAAATGGAAGAAACAAATAGGAATAAGTTTACGTAATAGCGCCCGTGATTAACCTGACAGTTTCTAATATCATTGACTACTTTTTTCCTGCCCACTGCCAGATTTTTCTTCCCTCTGTGATACAACAAACGTAACGTTTCTTTTTATACCCTGTGACTGTTACACAGGTTGTTGGTAAAGACGACGAAAGGGTTACGCGGCAAAGCACGAGATGAAGTGCGCAAGCCACCTCCTGGGCGTGGGTTAGTCTCGTCTCTTTGTCGTTGGGTTTACCAGTCGCCTGCGTAGCGTAATTTACTCGGATATGCAAAAGCAACTTGCCTCATTAAATGCTTATTCTGTGTGTTCGACAATAATGATGGGGGTTCTGACATTGACTCTTCTCTTTGCTTGGTATCGCAAACATATGCGGATACCATGACGCGTCGTGCTAGTAAGCACATACATACTCTACCAAGGAACAGCGCAAAAAGACGAGGGACAAGAAGGGGAACGCACACTAGTGCTGGTGTGTGTCCCCTTTCGTCAAGAGGGGGTAACTTTGGGCCGGCTGGTCCGACATGTTTAAAAAGGAAAAGAACTGCGACTTCAGACGAGACGCGAAGAAGGAGGGGACAGGACGAGCACTCCTTCGTCACGTCCAGTCTGAAGTCGCAGTTCTTTTCCTCTTTAAGCATGTCCCCTTTCTTGTCCTTCGTCTTTTCGCGCTGTTCCCCTGTAGAATATGCGGATACGTATGCCTCTCTCGTACTTGTTAAAGAGTGACTACAAGTCACATTTCCACTGCTGAGCAACCATCGCTGTTGTTGATGATGCTGACAAATTTTGTGCCCTATCACAAGCATTGCGTAACGCAAAAGTGGACACGAGTCCGCAGGAACCTGGAGGCTTCGAGTCATCAACAGTTGAAACAGGGCATGTGTCAGGCGAAAGCGAGTGTTTCGGTAAACTGTTTTCGTCACAGCAAAACCTGCTTTTGCTAGGAGCTTTCGTACAGCTCACTCTTACTCAAGGACGGCGGGGGTTAAGAAGCCGGACGTGCCTAATTTTCCTGACCATTTGGTGGCAAAGGATCGTGAGCAATAAAAACGCTGCCAAGTTGTAGCGGTTGTTGCCTTCACAAGGTCAAGACCCTTCGTCAAAATGTTGGCACCGGCCTGAGACATGCCTTGTTCGACTACTGCTGAGGCTTTTGGAAAAGTGTAATGTACCCTCGATAGCGTCGTGTCAAGGTACAAAGAACGGTGGGATCCAACTATTTTGTTGCTGCAAGGATTCGTTTCAATGAGCATCGTGATGTTGTTTAATCCGCAAGTTCCTGTTCGTAGGTGCTGGCAGCAAACTTCTTTGTAACACTTCTAATGCATGAATCAATGAAACGTTCCAAAAGTATGTAGTTACAATATTATGCTTGTGTTTCTCTCTGCCTTTTTCTATTTTTTGACATGCACTCTTCAATGGCCCCTGTTGGCTTCGGTCCTGGCCATCGCTCGGATATGCGCAAACCAAAGTCCTGGCCGGGGGAGGATCACAATGCCACTTCCTCCGCCCCGGAAGGCCGCCACAACCAGCCGGTCGGCAATGCCAAGACCTACTTCGCCATCCAAGGTGAAAGCCTCGGTGAGTGTATATTTACAGCAATAATTTGAAATGAACTCTTAAAGTGAACGTATCTAAATGGGCTTTTTGAATATTTCAAGTACCGACAAGCCTTTAAGCATCATGTTTCTCCCTTTTTCATCTGTCAGCAGCCTGACAACTGGCGTTGACAATAGACACCAGCAACATGTTTCAGTGTACCTCTCACGGTACGTGTCTCTGCCGCCATTTGTCAAGAAGTTTTTTAAAATGAAATTGTGGAGTTTTACGTGCCAAAACCACTTTCTGATTATGAGGCACGCCGTAATGGGGACTCTGGAAATTTGAACCACCGGGGTATCCTTAACGCGCGCCTAAAGCTAAGTACACGTGTGTTTTCGCTTTCCACCCCCATCGAAGTGCGGTCGCCGTGGCCGGGATTCGATGTCAATACGTTTTAGTGATCCTCGATGTGAAACTCAACTTTGCAGCCCAGACCATACCACTGACGTATTGGCAGTTGAATACTTGCCGCTTGAATTCGTCCGACCCACACCATCTAACGCAAGGTTTCGCTTTATAGCGACTGCTGGTTTATACAGGGTTATTTTCGCCACAGTCTCCCGTTTGCGACGTGCTTTATCCATACGTTGTTTCCAATTCTTCAAAATGCGCGCCTTTGAAAAAAAAAATTAACACGCCTATGATGTTCTAGTGACAGCCGCACAAAAACCTTGCGTGCTGCTTCACCGCATCAAGGATGCCAAAGATTTACGGCTTCATTATGCAATGAGGCAGCAGAACAAAGGGAAAATCGGGATTCAATTTGTTGTTCCTTACAACCACATAAATAGAACACAACATCAAAAAACCGTGCGTGAAAAGAGGCACGAACATAGAAGAAACATAGACAGCGCGGGCTTCCACCTGGTTTCCAACTGCTTTCATACATCGCGACATGTAAAACCTGCTTTGCAGATTTAAGAGGCCAGTTTTTGCCGCACTGGATATAGATCATCATGAATAACCGAGAGTCCGAATTTCTGCTCTAGCAAAAAAGCAGACCATGGAGCCGGAACAGACAGAGGAAATTGGCTCTTACGTTTCATTGAAAAGTGAAAAGGAAGTGACAGTTTCGCACGACAGGCGAAGCACTGATTGCGATAGAAAAATATTGTACTGCTATACCAAGTAAGTATCATCTGCATAAACTGCTGTAGACGTTTGCTTACGAACTAAATTAACAAGCACGTTAGCACGTGCGCACAGGCAAACCCGAACGCATCTCACTGGATGACCGCGGACACTCGCTGTCAGAACGCTGGCGTGAGGAAGAGCGGCAGCAGCGGTGAGCGAATTCCGCTTTGTGCTGCCGCTTTGCTTCGACGAGAGCAAGGCGCGCGAGACCGCAGCGCACACGACACCATCAGCTGCATCCGATAGGCTAGACTTCGAAAGCAGCGCAGACTGCCTCCAAGACAGGACGCACGCTGCTGCGCACAGCCGCAGCAGCTGAAACAGAAGAGATGAGCACTAAATTTGCCACTTTCCCCGCCCCCTCCTAGCGCGCGCGCATCTCCCCGCCTTCCTCACTTGCGAGCTCGCGAAGACACCGCCGCATCAAGATACTGTTCGGCTTACCTACCCTCGCAAGCTTTCGCTCGTACCTATCGCCTAATGAAACGGCCGGGGCAAATGTGCGCCAGTGCGACAGGATTAGCGCTGCACTTCAACTCCTCGGACGTTGTGCGATATGTTGGCGCGACGCAGCGAGCAATGCAACTCCTTCTGTGCAGAAGGAACAGCGCCCTGGCAGCTAGCAGGCGTCCCAGAATGCTGTCGTAGCACTTCAATAATGCGCGAAGTCAGACCATCGGCACCCTGTTACACACAGATAACGTCAGTCTGGAATGTGCTGTCCTTTGAACCCACACCAGTGCACGCACACAGCAGCTCAGCAACAACGCTAGCATGCTTGCTTCGAAGTTAACTTCGAAGTTAAGAAAGTTGCTTCAAAAGATACTTTGTAGAGCCCGCTTTATTAGTCAACAGCTAGAAAAAATGTGGCCGAAATTGCCTGTACGCGCCGTGTACACCTCGCACGATGATGAAGCCACGGTAGTCTGCACTCACGGAGGCCATACGCTGTGATTAATTTAGCCGACGTGCGCAGACTTTAAACTGGGCACACAACATGCGTGGTGATAATGATGAAGTATACTCTATTTAAATATAGCCGGCGAACTTGCAAATGTCGCGCTCAGGTGAGTGACTTTCATTGGTCCAGAATGTCATGGCCCTCAGCTGTGTGCCTTGTTCACCTGTCGCTGATCAGCTGGCCCACCCACTGCTGTTCATATGGCGCTCGATTTGCTGACACCTCCGTGACACCGTTGCACTCTAAAATTATGTGACAGAGCGCATTGAGTATTCCGCAGAACTGACATTTGTATTCATATAGTGTAGGATGTATCTTCTGCAGTAATGTGGCTTGTGTGGAGGAGTTTGTTTGGAGTCTTGGCAGCTGCCCGGCTTCCTCCCTACTAAGCGTGGGATAAGGTGGTGGCTATTTCCATCAGTCTAGTCTGTAATGTTCTAGGATATCTGTGTATCGTTTTGGGATAGGCATAGGAGTACCATCGCCTCGCGAGAAAGCCCGGTAGGTATGACCTCCGGCTACAGCATGTTCCCCGCTAGCGAAATGTGTCCAGGCGCGCACACAATATGAATGTCTGGTGGGTTTATGTAGTTTGGGTAGTATATCCAGTGCCACTGAGGAGATACGGCCTTTCTGAAAATTTCTGCACGCTGCTTGTGAGTCTGTAAAAAATGTCATTTGTACCTGACAGGCTGTTGTGGCGAGCGCAATCGCTGCCACATATGCCGATTCGGTGTCGCTCTGCATGGATGTTGCTGCACCAAGCTCTCTTCCTGGACCCGTATTCATAAAACGTTCTTGTGCTATAGTGATCCGGGAAAAGAAATTCCACCCAATCCTGACGCTGAACATATTATTAGCGAAGCCCGCCAGCCAATGGCAAAGAGGGCTTGCGAACAAAAACGTTTGTGTATTCGGTCCTTGTTCTGTCGTTGTCGCTTAGCACGTGCTGCGTCTCGCTCGGGTAGTAAACGGCGTCGGCGTATCTCGCTGCATGTAGTTTTTTTTTTTTACTAAATCAGTCCGATTGTGGGACATTCGCAAGCGTAGCAGTAGCAATAAATACAAACTACCAAGACTTATTCTGATATAGTTAAATGTGTAGTGATGTTTATACTACAGCACGTGTACAAGGAAAAACACGGGGAAAGCGGGAGGTGGAAATGCCGGACGATGAGCAAAACCAGAAGAAGCAAGAAAGCGAGAGCCAACGCTTCGACAAGGGGCCTTGTCTTTTTCAAGGCGGCATATGCTTTCCACGGCACAGTCTATATAGGTGAGGTTCTTGTAAAGGCGAGAGGGGGTAAGGCGAGTGGCGTGAGGCAACGATCGAAGGTGTGTTAGCAGCCGAGGGTGTAGAATTGAAAATAAGTGGGTGCTATGCGCACGGCCGGTGACACGGCCGTGTGTCAGCCGGCCTGTCAACGGCCGTGCGCATGGCACCCCGTTATTACCTGCTTCGCTGGTGGTCAGTGGGCTATCGTCTCCCTCAAAATGATAATAAAAGGAGCGGCAGAAAATAGTGGTCATGAAAAAATTACTAAAATCGAATGGATAAATAAATAAAAGAAAAAATGAAAAATGGAGGCGAGGAAAGAAGAAAAATACACTAACCAAATGAAAATAACTAAGTACTGTTGCCTATAGCTTGAAATTTAGCACAAAGAATAAATTCTAAAGCTCCCTTTGAAATGTTTATGCCTATTGGCTGCAATGTCTTGAACTTATGGATGGCGTATCAGTTTTTGTACTTTCTTTCTGGTTCAGAACGGAAATTTCACTGTAAAGTGTATAGTTTAGGTTCATCAAAGTTATGACCTGGTTGGTTGAAATGCTCGGCGGCGGCTTTGAGAAGCTCTTTAGCTGTGTCCGGGCGATGTACGTTTAACCTGACGTTCATTCATTGTCCCATTTCACTGACACATTGGAACATTCAAGCATATAATTCACACTCGAAATGGTACAAGTAAAGCTCCTTTTCACTTCGTGCGTATGACTATTTGCGGTGTTTTTAATTTTGTGAGCAGTAAATTTAATGCTCAGGTGAAAGGAGTTGAAATGCCTAATTAAGTCGGTTAACGCACTTGTACCGTATTCCCATATTATAACTATGTCGTCAATGTAACGCAGACAGATGTGAGATATTAAAGGGTAGGATTTTATCAGGTCTGCTTCAAGCTGTCCCATGAAAACTTAGGCATATTTGGGAGCGAATGTGGTTCCCACGCTAGTGCCGAAAGTTAGCAGATAGTGAATCGTAACAAACTGGTTGATAATAAGAACAGACTTCGAAAACTGAGGGGTTGTGTACTGTGAAAGGATTTACACCCTTAAGGGCATTTACTGTTCATAACTTACACCGTTAACTCCTTCTAAGAGTGTGACTTGTAAATCATTTCGCAACCTTAGTACACTTAAAGGTGTAAATTTTCTTAGCGTGTAAAAGGTTATGTGCAAGTTAGCAGCTGTCCTAACGGTGTCTGCAGCCGCATAATCACATCTGTATCGTGCATCTTATCCTATGATGACAACTGCACGAAGTACAGAAATCTCTCGCACGCTTTACGATGGAATAAACCACCACAAGATGTTGCTCCTAGTCGTGCTGCTGGAGTGTGTGTCTCCATCGTTCCCGTATTCCGTAAAGGGCAATACGTATATTGGCAGCGTAACAGTGCTAATTACTTAGAAAAATATGAAATACTGGCACGGAACACCAGGTTATTCGAAACCACATACTAATAGGCGTCGAAAACATCTACTGGCCAGTCCAATCGTTATCGCGACATGAAAAAAAAAACGAAGTCTCTCGAAGTCGTCCACAATTGGCTCGAAGTATTAAGCCTACTGATCTCCTGATTTGCGTATTTTCGGTGACGGAGTAGTACAGCTTATTCTTTTCAGAAGCTTTGTGCCCACTTCTTAATTTAAGAATTGCTCTTCACTGTACATTTCTTTTCGTTTTCAGAGTAGAGACTGCCACGTAGCTGCCTTATCGGATTCCCAGCTTAAAGGTAAGTTGGCTTTACTGCATGCGTCAGATGAACATCATGCTTTATTTTCGAGCATAGCAAGTTTTGCACGCAATTATTTAAATCAAAGATAGACATTAATACGGACGCTCTCCTTCGCAGTATAATTGAAACGATACGTTAAAGATTATTCGTCCAGTGACGACAGCCTCTCATCACTAACGCGAATCCCAAGTCGTGACAGCAATGCGAAGACGACCCCAAAATTTGTCAGACCTGAAACAGCGCAATATCACGGGACAAAAAAAAGCAGATAAATGACAAAGCGCTGACCTGGAAGCAACGTTATTTGTTAGTAACTACTAGTCAATCGCTAATCGTCAATCGTCAAACATTAATAAGCGAAAAATATAAATACATGCTGGAAAGGGGGCAGCACAAGGGGAAGTAAAACATTGACAGCGTGGTTAGATGTGATTCCTTATTAGGTGCCACTAATACAGCCCCGCACGCGAATATACCTACAAAAGGTAGACCTCTTTATCAAAAAAAAATAATTTAGGGTACGTACACGCATAATAGGCTTGTCTTTGTTGTATAACATGTAAGTTTCGTATATTTCGCGCCTTTTGCCGTTCTCATGCCGTGTTTTCAAAGTTTCACAGAGTGGTTATATTACTGATATAAAAAGAGACTCCACGATTATTCAGTGCAGTGCTAGGTCTCTACATATACTCCTCTGAAGCGGGAACCTGGATGAAAAAGAAAGACTTGTTCTCAACCTCGCACTTACATTTTCCCTCCACGAGGCATAAACACGATCAATTAGATGAGCTCACACGTGTCCTTTCCGTACATTTTGATTGTTTTACATATAATGAAACCTAATGACAACCACAACAAAAATATGATTTTAACAGGGGAACCCGAGGGGGCAGACTGGCAAAATATGTTCAATCTTTCTACACGTGCATGCGAACTTCTTAAGGAATTTTCAGTTACAACAAATCGCTATGAAGTTATCACAAAATCATATTTTATCGTTTATTTGTGGGCCCTGGGTGGAAACAGTGACCCTTTTTGTTTACGTAAACAATTTTCTAGAATTTTGTTTTATTAACCACTATATTGTGGTCTTGGGAGGAGATTTTAATTAATACGTGCTTGAAGACAATTCCGCATCGCTCGGTCTTAATAATCTAATGGACTCGAGTGGCTTTACAAATGCGACAGTGACAACCACAAGTATTACTACTTCCAACTAAACCGCTATATAGACATTTACGTCATGGACCCAGACTTTGCTGTTGAATGTGTTGGTACATTGTCGTCCGACGTTAGCGACTACTGCCCAAATGTTGTGTTGCTTAAAAACATTCAACTTGCCCTCAATAGGCACTCCTTACTTTTCAATCGTTCAATAATGCGCCGCGGGTTTAATAATGAATACCTTATCAAACTCAGTAGGATAATTATTACCACTGATTACCACCAATTACCACTGATGCCGATAGAACTACTAGCCTTACTTCGTATAGCTGTCCACGAATTTGGTATCGCAACCGACTCTTCGGCTTTAGGGCGAAACTGCGACTTGTTCAAGGGAACTGGATGCTTCAGCCAGGCCGATGTGGGCTTTCCGTGATGCTGCAAAATAGTATTATTTCTGGTAAAAGAAAGGACTGCATGTTCCTTCGGAGAATGGCGCAGTGGTATACGGCCTCGCGGTGATTTAGCGACAATGGTGTCACGCTGCTCGGCAGGAGGTCGCGGGTTCGATCCCTGGCCGCAGCAGCAGCATGCCGACGGGGGCCACGAACGCACATGCATCCTGTTTTTGGTAAGCGTTAGGTAACCCCAGGTGGTCAAAATAATTGCGCAACCCTCTACAGTGGGGTCTCTCGTAGAACGCGGTGCTGTTTCAGGCCGTCAAACCCCGCAATTTAATCGTACAGTGGTAAGTGGAGTACCGCTGCCAAGCGTGCGTTACAAGAGCCCAGCTGACGAGGGAACACGTATACTACGGCGCTCTTTGGCTGGCGCCTTTTCTTCGCGGTGGCGACGATCAGCTGTATTTGGCAACAGGGCTGGTCTCATGCCAGCCGCTCTAAATCGGGCCGCCGTTGAGCGACAGCGCGGAGAGAAGGAAGCGGCGTGGGGAGAGAAGGGATGCTTGCCTCAACGTGCGGCCTGTTTTTCCTTGCGCCGCGCCGCGCTGGCGACGCTCGCGGCTTGTATACCGGAAATATCGGAGCAGCGATCTTGACACGCCGGCCTGCTTTCCCTCGCGTGCCACGACCCCGCGCGCCGCGTGTATACACCGTGCGGGAACGCGTGCCTGAAACCGCACCCCCCCCCCCAACCCGTTCCTCCCTTTCTCGCGTCATTTTTTATGCAGCGTTTTCACGTGCGGCCCGCTCGTTGGTTTGTTTCTGTGTCGTCACGAGCTCGCCCGGATAAGGAAGCGCCGCGGGAGCGGTAGGGTTGCATAACGAGAAGTGAGGGGGTGGGGACGTCCTTTATAGTTGCGGCGACGGCGGTGACAAGGATAGCTACTCGGCGTTTGGCGAGATATTTGTTTTTTAAGACGCTAACACGCCGATCTCCGGCAGTGGGCAGAGCCTGCAACAAGGGAGTCTTTGACTGGCAGTTTTAGAGCGTTCCGTAATTGTCGCTGACAGCGCAAGAAAGAATTACAGTTATCGGTTAAAGGTAGACAGGCTTTTTATAATGATGCGAACGTAGCGGTCGTCATCATAGACAGGCTGTTTATAAGCAAGTTGCGGAAACGAAGTTGGACCCATAGCCAGAAGGCAATAGACGTGTAGAAATGGGACATAATAAGCAGTAAAACGGCATATTCTTTACATCAAGAAAGATGCAGAAGGCTGGGTGCCCAAGCTTCCCCTAACAACAGCTTGATGGCGGCCCATATTGCCCTCTATAAAAAGCAATTTAAGCTAGCAGCATGCAGAGCTAAAGAAAAACGCGTAGCAGAATATAAAACGGCACGGGTCAGATTATGTAAAGGAATATCAGGATCCATTAATACTAAGACAAAAAAAAATTTTTTTTTTTGCATACCGGAAAACTTTTTTATCTCAAGTTATATCCAAATATCAACTATGAGAGAGAAATGAGAATTTAGAGCAAAGATTCCCGGTACATGTCAAAAAATAACAACAGCATGAGTTATATAAGGAAAGGTTGCCTGGGAGAACACTTAACCTGGGGCATGAATTCGGACTACATTATCAGTGATCAGCGAAATGTGCGGAAACTTTCTACTAATGCATGATACACTGCTGGCTTTCGAGCCCTCTAGAGCGCTCCGACAGCACGCTCTGTATATGGCTACTCAAACTCCAGCGCTCAGAAGACACCCGCCTGTTTGATTTTTCAACCCCGCCCTCGAACCCAACGCAATCGGAGGTGCTTTTACTATCAAGCCTGGAGCGGGAGCGGGGTTGGACAGGACTGTGGTCCCTTGTTCCTTCGATTTGTCTGGGAGCAGCCGAAATTCCTGCGGCTACAATCATGAGTGGCCTCCGGCATTACTTCAAACCGAGTCGGAGAGTTGATGAAACCAGTCCCATGTACAAAAAAAAGCAACATTTACGTCAGTGTGACACAAGCACAAGAGTATGATGTCGCAGCTTGGATTTATACGCCGGCAGCAGTGGCTTTTTGTGGGAGTCCAGTGATGGACCACCCCATATGCTAAATTTTAATCTGAAGCCGCCCATTACGGTGTCTCTTACAGCCGAGCTGTAACTTAGGAAATGTAAAGCCGCATGATCAAATTGAGCCGAAACGACGTGCATATTAGTCACTAACTGCGCCCTTGCCTTAGGGCGTTTGAGTCGGATTGTAAACAAGCTTACGCCGTGGTTGCTATCGAATCTCGTTGCTCCACTGCGCTTTAAGTCGACGAGATCCAGTTTGACCTCGCTTTCACCAGCGCTTATCACACCCCCTGCACGGAACCGCACCTTCGCCGCCACTCCCGAAGGCGTCCGCGATCTTCCCGAGCGACACCGACATACAACACAACGTCCACGATATTTCGAGATAACGGAAAGTAGTAGACGACCGCGTAGTTGTTTGAACCCTTCGGCTCACGACCTCGTGGCCGAGATTGCATCGAAGCCTGGCGATCGGGGAACGTCCGTCGCAGGCCCTACGCCGTTAGCTCGCGTGCATCCTGCCTCCTCTGCTGTTCTTGGGGCACCCGCCGTGGTTGCTCAGTGACTATGGTGTTGGGCTGCTGAGCACGGAGGTCGCGGGATTGAATCCCGGCCACGGCGGCCGCAGTTCGATGGAGGCGAAATGCGAAAATACCCGTGTACTTAGATTTAGGTGCACGTTAAAGAACCCCAGGCGGTAGAAATTTCCGGAGTCCTCCACTACGGCGCGCCTCATAATCAGAAAGTGGTTTTGGTGCGTAAAACCCCATAACTTAACTTGCTCTTGGGGCAAAGAGGAGGCAAGAGGGAAAGCACGACGATTTCGTAACGGCCCCGCCATCGTCGCCCTCGGCGACGGCGCGCAGGAGACGTTGCTAAACTGAGCGCGAGACTCGTGACAGCGACGATGTACGACGCATAGGCGAGAGTTCCTAGTAGGTGACGACAACCAAAACACGCTTCCCAATGCGTTGTTCAATTTGTCGTAAGAATAACCGAAACTGAGTGGCACGCCGTTCAAAGGAATAGTTGCCTGCCTAAACCAATGATGTATAGCACGCGACATAGAGGTGAGAATGAATTTTCACCAAAGGTACGAACTCATTTATTGTTTGATCGCTGGTTTAATATTTCTTGGTCGTAGTAGTTGTGGCAACGGCCTTGTGGTCGCCATGGTACGTACTGATCGGCTGGGGATCTACACTTGACACGTTCTTAAATAAATATTTCAACAAATAAATAAATGTTTCCTTATTTAGAGCCTTATAATGCGTCGACGGTCTTGACACGGGTTTTTAGAGTTAGCTGAGAGATTGCATGGACTTTGTCACGATTGTGCGACTACAGATAAAGTCGTCTATTTTTAAGCTGCCCGCTTCCTTCACTGCTTTTTTTGGCCGTTCCATCAAATAGAAGTGATGAAAATAAATTCCAAGGACATATAATTACGCGGAATGAGCGCAATAAATAAAAGAACGATCATACAAGGTGGCAGTGAGGTTCCTTGTACTGAAATACCTGCCCGATACCTAGGAATTAAATTATAGAGGCTTACTCAGACTGCCTGACCAAATTGCGCAGTCATATTTATTGGTTCATTTGGATTCTTCTGGAATGGGATTACCGATCACGTGCACACCTGGATTCTCTGTGCAACTATACACCAAACAAGTTGGCACAAAATCTGCCCTATACAAACACGGTGGTCCCGCAAACACAATTTTTCTTTATTTGCCTCGCCCCCCCCCCTCCAGCGCGCGTCGTAACAACCCAGCGCACACCAATCTTGGGGTATATCATACACTCGACTATGAAATAATCGCTCGTGTACTGCAATTCCACCGTTTTGTAAAGTCTACTGGAGTTAAGTTTTGCTCGAATCCATACGGCTGATGATGTCTGCGTAGTTCACCGTCGACTGCAATATTCCATTGCAAAATAAAAAATAAAAAAGTCATTAGCGTAGACACGAGGCACTCGGTGCTGAGCATTTAGCTGCTAAGCTTATTGCTGTCATGTGATTACTTAAACCTAGCGAAAGTGCGCAGGTTATATAGATTTATGTTGCGTGCGCTACATTATGGACACCTGCATAATAGTCAGCACACATTTCTCCGTAACTCGCATAAAGAAAATACAATCATTCGGAAGACACCAAACCCGCTTTTCTTGAGCACCAGTAGCAAAAGTCCCTGGATACAAATCTATTCACTAGGGTGACGTTAGGATCGCGTATCGCAATTCTGCACGGCAATCTAAACGTGCGACCTTAGCGTACAAACAGCTCACATCTTCATTCTTACGTTCATTCATGAAGAAGCGTAAAAGAGGGTGGTGCAAGTGCGACCTCAACGTACCACAAAACGTTGTCAGAACGAATGTTTGACGCGGACACCGTTTATGAAAAAAAGCAAATGTGAGAACGCAATATGCGCTTCGTGTCCTCAGAGATTCTCGATGCAAGAGCAGGCTTTTGGGGTCTCGAAGGAGGATTGCATTACGCCACCGGTGCCCACGGCCCATTTCTCCTGACGCCACAGACGATATTCTTAATGCGAATTTTGGAATAACTGGTCCGGGAGCCTTCATTCGAGTCTCGCACGAGGTCCAGCCATGTGTGCGCGATGTCAGCACACGAGCGATAGCGCCGTCGGGGTGACGAAAGACGCCCCTCCTTGGCCACCCCTTCACCTACTGCAAGCGCCGTATAAGCAGTATAAGCCAAAAGCGCCGTGTAGACCGAACCGGAAACGTGCCGTCGGGGGCTGGTTTTAACGCTACCCGTGGAAGATACCAAGCATGGCACCTCCAGGCCCAGCAAGCTTCCCGATTCCCATGATCTAGCTGTGCTTGCCGTTTTTTGCACCTCACTGGCCACTGTAGCTCATCTCATGATCACGGGTTCGATCCTCGCCGCGGCGACCGCATTCCGATGGGCGTGGAATAAGCTCGTGTATGTACATAGGTATAGGTTTGCGTTCAAGAGCCCCAGTTGCTCACAATTAATGAACAGTCCCTTGCTATGGCGCGGTTCATAAACAGATTGTTGTTTCGCGGGGCGTAAAACCCGAGAATAATATTTAATTTTTACACCGTCTTTTCTGCCTTGTTATTTCAATTTTCTTCATGAATTGTTACCCATATATGGCCGGGTTGTTTCAATTCTGGTTATTTGACTATGGCATTCACATTTATTTTCTCACCTGGAGTAAAAGCTGCTTCTTCCTTCCTGCGTTCGAAGTAAGACGGCACTTAATAAGTCTCTGAAATGTGCGTCAGTGCAATCATATGAGGCCGTTTTAGTTGCTTTACTTTTCTTTTTTTCACTGCAAATGCATTTGTCTACCATAATTAGCCATATATTAACGACTACGCTCGCAACGACACCGCCACGGCCTCGTTCACGTGAGGCCGTCAGGGTATGCGGAAGACGAAGAAGAAGAACATCCACCGCCGATCCAGGTTCCGTCCGCAACCAGCTGACCTCGCCAAACCACCGTTATTCGCTCACCAAGCGCTTTACAAGCGCAAACGCCCGGTAACATCGAAACCTTTAGGCAAAGGAATGGCTGCCACTGACAAACCCACGGCTCCGTCGGCCCTGAAAGCGTCGGTCAAACCGTCGCCGGCAGTTCAGTCGACGGCCGTGCAGCAGCGTCCACCGCCGGCGTACCACTCGACCATGACGAACCTGGACGCATTGCTGGACGTGGACCACCGACCCGAGTTGCATCCTGCGTCGGCCACCGTTGCCGCAGCTCGCGGCGGCGGCGTTCGCGCCGTCCTCTCGCCCATCATGGCGGGTCCTCAACAGAGTCGCTCGTCTCCGGTCAAGGACCCCGCCCGCGTCGACCCGGTGCAGTTCAACAAGGCGCTGGCCGTCGGGGACGCCCGAATGCGGCAGCAATCCGAGCTGACCCACGAACGACGCGCCAACCTGGCCTACGGCGCGAGCATTTTCGTGGTAATGGCCGCGCTTCTGACCATCCTCGGGGCGGCCATCTTTGCCGAACACGGCAGCGACGCCCAACTCACCGTCGTCAGCGGTCACTCGACCGCGGGCAACTACAACGGCAGCCTGAACGACACGGACGTCCTCGGTTACCGCGGTAAGCTGCTCGAGACGGCGAGAAACGTTGTAGGAGAGGAAGTAACGTCCGTTGTCTCGATCGACGACGACGGCGACGACGACGCGGAGACCCTTTCTTCGTCTGACAACCTGGAATACGCAGAAACTGCTCCCACGCTGAACCACGCACCGCAAGAAAGAAGTCGGCGTTACTAAGCGTCCCGGGCGTTTACATGCTTTCGAGTGTTAACGACCGGAGTGACTTGACTCACTTGTGACCCATTGTGTGCGTGCGTGCCTTGAGACCCTGGAATATAAGGCATGAAAGGACGGAAATTTTTCTCCTTGAGAACGATGGCATATACCAGAAAGCCCTTAGAAATCTTTAAGAAAAGTTATAGGCGCAGGACACGGCGCACGTGCTACGTACGCACGATGACTAAAAGCATCTCCGCGCAGTAAATGATACGCCTGTCGGTGCCCATTACTGTCCACTACTCCCATTACTTCTTATCGTTCTGCCAGCCTGGGAAGGACGAAGTATAAGAAACAGGACGGCTTTGTGCGTATTCTGCAGTCTCTGAGCAAGTTATGGAAGTTTTTAGTCTTGAAGCTTTTCATTCACATTGCACTCCGCTAACTTTGCACATAAATCACTTAATTTTTAAAAGCCAATAGCTTTTGTTGGCTCTTTCGCCCATTCTCGTGGTTGGTGTTGGGCGGTAGCAGTCACGTTTGCCCTCGAACCGGCGAACTTCAACTATTAAGGCGCGTTCACATCGGGAAACTATATCGCGCGACTCGTCGCGCGACAGTCGGCGGCAAATTAAGCGAGCTCGTTCACATACGGTCGCTCGTCGCGCCCGTTCGAAAGAAATGCTCGTTGCCACCCGTCAACAATCACGAAGCGCGCGGAAACTCTCCACGTATACGTCGCTTCTCGCACGTTTGTTCTGGCTACGCGGTCATCGCGAGCGACATTTGTACGGGTCTATCGAAAAAAAAAATTGCACACTACACACACAACACACACAGACGTCATACTGCATGTATAAATACGAGTAGCGACCTCCCATCAAAATCGAAAATTGCACTCGCGCTTCATTTGCCTCCATGCCGCTATAGCAGGGCGAACTCCAAATGTAGCTCAGTAACAACGGTACGCTATCCTACAGTACCGTCTTGACCATGCTCGCAGCTCTAGCAACGTGCATGTCTGTATTGACGGTGCCGATGGAAGCGCCGCGTAGTGCGAGACCTCGGTCGCGCTTACCAGCTGCGAGGCACCGCACCTGCATATGCAAAGCGCACGATAATCGGCGTCCTTATTTGCAGAGCAACAAATTTCGCAGCGGGCTGGAATCATCACGTCAATTCTCTACAACGCAACCGTACACAAAAAAAATAATTATGCAGATTTAGCGCGCATGTTGGAATGTATGTGAAACGGAACTGTCGCGAAGCGATCACTGAAATACTCTAAATTTACCCACCATCATTTCTACTTGTCTGGCGTAAAGGTAACTGACGCGCGCGTGTGCTCTGCTGTAGCCGTGCTAAGCAATGTGACAGCTCTTATATAGACTTTTCTTTCCGGTTTCTTTTCGTTGCTTCTCATCTATTTGAAGAATACCCGTCCCTTCTTGGCCGCTCCCTTGCTGTGGGCATGTGCCATAGTAGGTAAATCATAATCATCATCAGCACGGGACAGTCATTTCAAAGGGCTCGCTGGCATTGGCACCATATGTAGCACCTCCCGCTTCTTGGCCAATCCCCCGTCGTGACCATGTACCATTGTACCACACGCTTCTTGGCGAACTGCACCGTTCTGGGCGTGCGCAATTGTATGGAAATCGTTGTCGGCACGCGTCGATCATCTCAAAAAACGAGTTGGCGTAAGGCAGAATATGTAAGCGGCCCGTTTTGTCAGATCCTTGATCGTGGGTACATGTCAGAATATGAAAATCATCATCATCATCAACCAGCGGACATGCTTCTTGCCGGATGTTCCGTTGTTGGTATGTACCATAGTATGGATATCATTAGTAAGGTATTGATGGGGGCCAGTTGGTTCACAATAAGAACTGAGGTTAAACAGCACAAGTAAAACAAGGACACGATTAAACAAATACCACAAAAAAGCACTGATTGCCACCTGGAAGTCTTACTTGAAGTTCTCCAGCCATTTGATACGTTTTCTAGCATATAGGCATGGGAACACCAGTGAAATATAAATCAGCAAAATCAGCGACATCATAATTTTTCATGCACAAAAGAGCTATTTCTTTTTCCGAGAAAGCAAGAAAGGGAACACTTACACATTTATCCCCTTGCTTTTGAATTTAATGTGCTTCTGTTATTTCTCTTTCTCTCTTGCGAAAGCAATTATATGGACACTCCAGGCGCATTTCTGCCGTCACCGTCGCCGTGAGGTTCCGTATGAACGAAAGCGTGTGAGGGCGAGCCGGCAAACGCGGTTCAATCTCGCGTCCACGAGCGAGGAACGCGGCCCGGATGCGTGCCCTCTCCTGTGGCGCGTGAGGCATGGGGGTGAGGCGAGGGAGGATAGGCGTTCTCCCCGGCGGCTGCTACGGTGCCTCGATGTCCTCCTCGCCCACCGCCCCATACAGAGTGGAGACAACCGCGGCGTCTCCTACGGCGTTGACCACGCGAATCACGGACGCCTTAGTAGACGCCTTTGGTGGACGCCGTAGGAAAGCGTTGCCGGCGCTTGTGTGTCTTGAAAGCGGTACCCGCCGTGGTTTCTCAGTGGCTATCCACCAGTTGAGAATCGGCACCGACCCCCTTCCGTGGAAGCAGACAGTGACGTACCTTGCCCTCAACATAGACCACCTGCTGACGTGGATCCCGGCTACTAAGGCCCTCAGCGCCAAGGTGCGCCGTGTACATACAGCCGTGGGCCGACTCCTTCAACGAGGCCGAGGATGCTCCACCAAGTGGGCCATGCGCCTGAACAAGGCTGCAGCAACATCGTCCTTGTTGTATGCCCTGCCGCTGGTTTCCCTGACGCATGCCAGGAAAGCACAACTAGAGGTCCTGCACAGGACGGCCATCAGAAATGTCCTGGGGCTTCCAAGGCACTCCAAGATCGCCGCAACACTGGCTGAGGCCGGCGAATGGCCACTGTCACTGCTCATGTTGCAACGGGGACTCGGGCATATTGACAGGCTACATCGCGCCCCAGACGGCCAGGCTCTCCTAGACCGGCTCCGGAGCCTGCCGGCTTCACGTATGGGCGGCCTGTGTCGCCTCTATGAGGACACAGTTCCCCAACTACCTGTGGCAGTGACTCTTCCTCCTCCCCATCATGGACCTCCGGATGTGCATCTCTCCCTCAAGGGGATAGCCAAGAGGAGAGCACCAGCCGCAGCCCTGCAGCAGGCGGCAGCCTGCAAGCTCCAAGAGGAGTTGGAAGGACACCTGCTGGTGTTCACGGATGGTTCAGTCCTCCCCAGTGGGTCGGCAGCAGCGGCATGCACAGTTCCAACTCTCGCCTGTCACAGGTAGTGTAGGCTCCCGTTTACAGCAAGCTCTACTGCAGCTGAGCTCGCGGGGCTGCACCTGGCTGCCGACCTCCTTGCTGAGCACTTCCCCAGCAGCCGGTGGCGGTGGTGTGCGACTCCAAGCCAGCGCTCCAGGCCCTCGTCAACCCACGGCGGGCAGGACTTACAGTGCTGCTGCTGCTTGCCAAGTTAACGGCTCTAGCCACCGCCGGAATCCCAATATCCTTCCACTGGCTGCCCTCATATGTCGGCGTAGCCGGTAACGAGGAGGCGGATACCTACGCCAAAGCTGCCCATCATGATGTAGTCCCGGTTACCAGAGCGGTAGCGGCTTCGGACTACACGAGACATCGGCTACGGTGCCTGCTCACCTCCATTCACCCGGACCCCCGAGTGGCTAGTGGCAGGGCCCCCAAGCCGCTTACAGAGAACGGCCTCTCCAGGAGAGACCGTTCCACACTCCTGCGCTTGCGGACTGGCTGCACCTGGACTGCGGCCCGGCTGTACGCCAAGGGCCGCGCCACGTCACCTGCCTGCAAGAGGTGCGGGGACCCCGAGACTCTGGAGCACCTTCTCTGTGCCTGCCCATCCTTGGCGCAGGAACGCTCCTCAGTGATCAACGCCTACAGACGCCACGGCCTTCCAGCGGCCACAGAGACTGACCTGCTGTTCCCGGTGTGTCCACACCTTCCTGCGCTGCGAAGCCTGCTAGAGTTTATAAGTTCCACGGAAATAGACACCCTATAAGCGCCCGCTACAACGCTGGCAACATTACTGAGGACTGCCACCTGTCGCGCATAGTGGAGTCTATTAGGCCACATCCTCCCTCTTTCTCCATCATCTTTCACTTCCCACTCCCTCTCCCCTGACGACGCTTTGCCGTGCTCCCTCGCGGGTTGCAGAATCAAGCGTCCTTCCTTTATTTACATCACTATCATCATCTCAGTGGCTATGGTGTTGGGCTGCTGAGCACGAGATAGCGGGATCAAATCCCGGCCGCGACGGCCGCATTTCGATGGAGGCAAAATGCAAAAAAAACCCGGGTACTTAGATTTAGGATCATGTTAAAGAATCTCAGGTGGACAAAATTTCCGCTGTCCTCAACTACGGCGTGCCTCATAATCAGAAAGTGGTTTTGGCACGTAAAACCCCTAATTTAATTTAATTTGAAAGCGGTCTGTGACGTGGCTAAAATGCGCGCCCGCGCGGGCCTCATCTCCAAAGCGATCTGCGATGTTTGCATAGTGCGCGTAGTGCTGGTAGCTTCGGATGCGCTGTGCTTTGGACGTTTCGTACGCGTTGAAGCGACATATGCACGGAGGTCAATTCGCTCGCGGCTGCTGCCGGGATTCCTAACTCCAGCGTTTTCACAGACAGCTCCCGCTGTCATCGACCGGTGTGTGTTCATGTTTACCTGTGTGCGCGTGACACCGTGCTGGTTAATTTAGTTCAAACACTCTGACGGGCTAGTTGGTTTGAATCCATGATAAAATGAGTAAGCGCGACTGAACAAGGACGTGGAAAGAAGCAGACACACAAAGACAACGCTTTCTACTATCCTTACTTCGTACAGCTATCCACTAATTTGCTATCGCAATCGGTGCTTCGCCTTTCGGCGGAACTGCGAATATTTTTTCTTTCGCTATGAATTTTGTCTTTTCAAATATGGGATTGCATGGACACTTGTTGCAATGTCCCGGTAAAGGACTTTCATTGCCATTCTTTACGTTACTGCTACGCTGACAAGCTCTGTCATTGAAGCACTGCCCCGTGTGTCCTTATCCCGAGCGTTATCCCGAGCAATATACATTTTCTTTCAAAAAACGACACAAATATTACACGCACGTAAGCATTACTTGCGTAATACTTTCCCAAAATATTCTGAGCATAAAAAATTTTCGCATCCCGAGAGGGCCATTTAAACATCACCAAACGGTGGAAAATCAGATGGGAAACAAAAATTTGCCAAAATTGCCCATTTCGCGCAACATTTCAATCTTGGGATTTTGCGTTGTCCGAACATTGTGATATCATTCTAAAGCAGTTTCACAAAATTCTGTTATGTTCTTTAAGCCTTAACACCGAGGTGAAAATGCGCACATAATAGCGTTATATGGAAATTTTTCACAAAACACGGTCATGGAAGAAAACTTATTTATTTTATAGAACTGTCCCTAAAGCGTACTATTCCTAAATATTTTATTTTCGCCGTTGTGCTGCGCACAGACTATAAAATAATAAAAGCCCCACTGTAGCAAAAATGCTATTTGGGCTTATGTTTAGAAATTGTTAACACACTAAGGCTGTCCCTGCAAAAATACACAAAAAGAATCAGATACAATTGAGAAGCATACCAACTTTCGCCACGGAAATTTTAATCGAAGTAATTTGCGCTACCAACCAAGAAAAATGAACGTTTTGAATTTCACTCCCACCATTGCAATATTTTGGTGCGTGCTTCGACTTCATCTCATAGCATGTTGGCGGGACACACAAACAAACTGAATTTGCTGCGCTGAAAAGGGTGATGTATCCGCAGCATACGGTTCTAGGTTTCTTTTTTCGTACTGTATTTTTTTACATACATACATGAACGCGACAATAAGCACAGTCAGAAATATAACAATATCATTGACATAGGTTAAAGAATGCCCCGGATGATAAACAGCTGTTTGGTTTATTCGGACTTCACATTACGAAGGCCCTGTGCTGCGTGTACCAACAAAAGCTTTGTCGACGGCTGCCTATCTGGCACGAAGTAGCTTGAATAATAGCTGGGACGTATCATGGAACTAGTCAAATATGCTTAATAAAGGTGCTATCAACAATATTCACCAAATGTATTAGTCTTCTTTTTTGCTGTTTTCAATGTTACTGAACGTCTGCCGTGCAAGTGTGGCTCCCAGTTGCAAAAGTTGCAAAAAAAGAAACGGTCAGAGTTCTTCGCTAACACCACTGAAAACCTCGCTTTTCCTGATTGCCACAGCGCATGGAATCCACATATAGCCGTTTCTGCTAATGCTCTACACGTTTCTCACTTATCTCGACCGCTGATAAGTTAATGTGTCGCTCCGCTTTCAACCCAAGCACTTCTGGAAGGAGGCCACTGCCTACAATCATTGCAACGTGAAATATCCTGTCATCCATTAAAATGGGCGAAGTCGTCTGACGACTCTTGCTGCAGCCGCCACCATGCCTCATTCTGTTGCCAATATTTCCCCGTTCCCCCACCCCCAGTGTAGGGTAGCAAACCGGGTGCTCTTCTGGTTGACATCCCTTCCTTTCCTGTCCTTGCTTTCTCTATCTTCGCTGCACTACGTTTTTGGCCTCTGACAGTCAGGTCCTACCTTTGATGGGTCATGTGGATTTCTTTTGCCAACTTGTTTCTAGCGGGATTACTAAATTTTCCTTGAGTTAGATTTTCTTTCGTTTCCTTTTTTTGCGTTCAGTTTACGGTCTGTTTCTCCCATTTTCGTTTTAATGACTTCAGGTTAATGACTTTTCACTAACTTGAACTTCGTTACAAACTTTAACCTCTCCCTCCATTCCGTGTCCACGCTGTTCGGGTACACATATTCGTGCACTCCTGCCACCCAGTTCTTTTTAACCGTGTTGCTGAATCTTTCTGTAGAAGCTAATTGTGCTATGTACTTCTGTGACTCCACAAGAAGCTCAACTCGCGTCCCCCTGCACTGGCGCAAATCTGGTTCAACCTGGGTCACATGCCCAGGTTAAAACATGAGGTCGGAATTTAACCGACCTCTGGTTAAATTCCGACCACCACCGAAATGTTTCATTTTAAACATACAACGGCGCTTGCGAACTCCAGCGCTGCCCGCATTACTTCTTTCTGAATTCCTCGCACCCGCCTCATGTCTATCGCAGACACAGGCTCCGTGTTACATTATCGTTGCATTCCGCTGCCCCTTCATTTTCAGCTTATCTTCGTGGCCGCTTGAATAAGTATTTCCTTCGTTTATGCATACACCGAGGTACTAATATTGCTGGACTATGGATATGACTTTATGTTGAATTGATGCGACATCTATTACTCGTCTCTTCAATAAACATCACGAATCTCGAATTCCCGCAAGTCGCTTCATTGCCAACATGTATTCACGAGTCCTCCTAAATCCCTTGCATTGTCCGCTAACAGCACCAAGTAGGGCGCATACATCAGGCGTTCTATAACGTGAGAGCATTCTATCCTGACTTTTTTTTTCAAACTTTTGACGTCAAATTAACGTAACCGCCGACGAAATCAGGGGCGGAAATCCGCAAGGTTGTTTCAACAGCCCAACCAAACGCTCCCTTCGCTTAAAGGAGGTAACTTTTGTTTAGTGTCAAAGCGAATAGCATTGCCTTCCGCGGTAGGTTTTTTCTGGTCACATGGCTTACAAAAGGCGAGGAGGGCGCAGAAGAGGAGAGGGACACTAAAGTACGCTGCAGCCGTGCAAACCTAAGCACGCCACCGGTGAGGACATCGTGCTGCTCCCCGGTCACGTTAGAGCTCCGGAACAATCGCTTTTGTCTGGAAATTTCTCGCGCCTGTTCTGCGAGCGTTTTGTTAAGTACGTGCAAACGAGCCGATAACCCGTGCACACTGGACGCAGTGGCACAAAATGCAAGTGCGTTCGTTATCGCACGGCTGCCCACAAACGCGACTCGAAGAGCATTGTGCGACTCGCGGCATCATTTAGTTGCTACGCGGGTAGCAGTGTCATTTTCCCGGCTCCAACTGGTTGCTGAAATTCCCAGAGTTCGCGAGTGTTTGGCGTGCTTGTTTTACCTCGAATCGCGAAAACAAAACGATAGTCGATGGTTGTTGAGGCTTTGTCATCTGTCCTATCGTGAATTCCAATACTTTTGTAGAAATACGAGTTGTTGGCTTTTTCTGTGTTGAGCATGAACTCGTCAGTACATGCTTATCAAGCGCCAAAATCTGGAGGCGAATTCACCTGACTTACGGAGACTGCGCAGTAAATTCTGAGGGCCGCAGTTGAGGCGACTGCGACTGTCTTTATTTGCGGAATGTAGCTGACGAGGCGTGTGATTCTGGAGCGATCAAGTATGAGTTAAACATCTACGCGATCGCTGACTATGGTCTGAGCGAGTGATCGAGTAAGAAATCAATCAATACACTAACTGATCATTTTAAAGCGAAGCTTTTTTTGCGAATGCCCCTGACACTGGTGTTTCCCGCCAGTTCAGTCGATCCCGGTCGCGTGGATCCCACGCGTAGCATGACATGGGTATCCGCGTCCTGTCGTCCTGCAGGAGCAGGCACGTATTTGCGATGCTGCAAAACGCGCTTCACAGCAGGAACCATTGCCTGCGCACTACCGCACGAAGCCAAAGTGATGCGACTGGAAAAGAACGTGTACAATTCTTGCTCATACCTGTAAATAAAATAAAGCGTGCAGGCGTCATGTGTGTCTTCGCACTACGTTTAATTTGAAACGTACTTTTCGCTAAACGTTTCTAGCCTCGGTTAATCTTACAGCAATCGTATTCGATCTCTTGTAAGGTTTTTTTTTTCGATTCGTCGGTTAAGATGAAGTGCAGGACATGCGAGTCAAAACCAAGCAGGCGTCGGCTCCGATCAGCGCACTTCGCTTGATTGACAGCGATGAAGAGAATCGCAGACCAAGCGACAGCCTCACGACTAAAGGCGCATTCACACCGCCGATAGACAGAGGTCTCGTGACCGACCGCGAGCAAGGAGCTAATCGACGGTGACCGACGTTCACGCCGGTTAGCTCGACTTGGCCGTCGCCACACCGCCACGTAATATAAGCGCCAGAGTAAAGAGACGCGTTGCGTGGGCTCCGCTGATTAATTTAGAAGCTTTGTGACGCGACACAAAAAGCGAGCAGCGAGCGGACTGACTCAAAACAGTCGCTACTTAACCAAAGTGACTACTTGCAAGCGGTTGCTTTACGGCCAATTTGGGTCGCGCGACTTCTCCCAGTTCCTATTGGGAATGAGCCCTAAGGTGTCGCCTGCCGTGTATGTGTGACAGAAACCGGAATGAAAGAAGTCTGCGCGCACTGTACTTCAAACCGACCGGGAAAGTTCTCAATTGAATACCCTCACCCCAGGTGGACTTACGATTACGCCTCTGTGGGTTTGACACGTTTGGTGGGCATCCACTCAAGTGCGGTGCCTTCGACGCGATTTTAAAATAATCCGCCTATACTACTGAAACAGCACGGCTTGCTCTTGCTTCAAAATTTATGCACAATATAATCACATTTTTTTTTGCCTGACGTAAGTAATCCATAAATCCGTTTATTTGACTAAATAATCCAACAGAACCTTCCGATTATTTGGATTAATATTTTACTTGATGCTCATCCCTATATATGGCAGAGTAGTTTACACTTGATATCTCCATTCGCGTTGCTCGGGACGCATAAACACAACATTGTAAACAAAAACTAAACGGCGATGCTGCGCTGTGTTTCATTCCCTTACTTGTGTACGAGTTTCTTGCGTGTATTCCAAGCATTATGCCTGAAAATTAGGACATGCTTCACGAACAAGCAAACGCCGACGCTCACTAAACCACCTATTTCGGGTCATGAAAAGTCGGCTAAGTAAACTACGTAGCCCAAAATATTAATCTGCGCGAAACATTAATCATCATCTGTCTTGCGCGCTCCATATTTCTTTAACGCTACGAGGCGACGAGCTACAGAGGCGTGCAAAGTTTTTACAGCGAAGCCATTAAGGTGAGTTCCGTCACGGTTTTGTGTGGTGGCGAGGGCCTGCGGGAGGGACGGCATGGTCGATATATATAGTACAAGCTAAGGTTGGAATCCTGGTCTGGGGTTCCTGGTTCGAACTGGGGCGTCACACAGAGGGTCGCCTCCGTACGCCGCGGGAGCGCCTAGAACGTGGTAGCTGGCCTGCGCTATACCGAGCTGTCCCCTTAAGTGGACCCGGGCCGTCGAACGTCTCTGTCGCCGAGAGTTGCTTCGTGGTGAGGAGATGCAGGCGCGAGATTGAATGAAACGTGTTGGTTTATTTTACATTTTCACAACTGACTACTGGCGCCACGGATAGAGGACCACAGTCCGTGTCGGAGCACTTTACATGCTTGATCACACCTCATGTCTGAGAAACACTCTGCACACACAACTCAAGATCTTTTTAAGCGCTTGTTTTTTCTACGTGTACAGACGATGAGATTCGATTACTCTGTCCCGGCCAATCAGACGGATCGAAGTGGTCGCACTACTCGCCTCGTGGTGTCGCACCAACTTGCTGGACTCCGCTCCTAATGTGGCGCAATCGCACCCCCGCACACCCCATATTATGCAACGCTTATTCCAGCCTAGCCGTCCACGTTGGCAGCTTGCATCATTTAGTGGTCTCTTCGTGATGGTCAGATTATAGCGATTTGAGTAGCTTGGGCTTCATGGCCGAACACGGCGCAACGTGTGTCGAAGCCCCGGAATTGCTTTGAAACGTACGAGTAAGTTACCATATAAAAATTACCTTGCGTATAGCTCATCACAATTGACAACTTATATGAGCGTTGTTCATTTTTTTTAACAGGTAGTCCCTTATTTCTTTTTTTCTCCCATCGCATTGCACCACCTCCTCATGGGAGGCCAGTTCGAAGTTTGTACGGCTGCGGCGATGAAAGCTGACGGCGTTGTCTAGAAAAGCCTCCTGCGTGGAAGCCCTAAAGCAGCCGTATTACCGGAGCACCGGTGCTCAGTCACCATTAGAAGCGCCAACAAGCAGACGTGGACCTCATTTGGGATGTGGTAAGCTTTGGGAGTGACTTTCATAACCTAAGTGTTGCCTTGGTTCTGAAGTGTAAAAATGCCGAAAGTCAATGGGAAACATTATATTGACAACGAAAAAACGACCATATGCACTCACGGGAAACTTACCTTAAAATGTGTAAAAACGCAAAACCGGATACTAATAGCCCGGTGCGTTACAATAATTACCAGTCCCGCAACACAATCCAGGTCTTCAAGATTAACTGTCCGTGCAACTTTAACCACACAAAAAAAAGTTGCAAGAGTCACCGAATCCTAGTTGAGGAAGGCAGTCCTCTGTGCGGTCCGAAACCGAACGACTCAGTGACTTGGTCGATGGACTAGTAGAACCAAAGCTGCTGCGTCGTTTCACCCAGAAGCCGAAGATGCTCAGGAGCTTCCTGACCACTGCTGTCATCAACAGTGATTGATGTCTGGAGTCGCCAGGCCATCGCGGGAGTCTTGAGGAGGACGAGTGAAGGCCTTGCGCACCGGGCCTGTCTCGACGCGCCCTTCTAGCCCGCTCCTCCGCACCTCAGCTGCCTTCCGCCCCAGCTGTCATCAAAGTACCTCGTCATCGAGAAACGCCGCGACATCGCTGAAGCTTCTACGCGGATGGGTGATCATCTTGCACGCTAGGGTCCCTCTGACCATACGAGCGCGCACCTTCGCACCCCAAGCCATCTTCCACCGATTCGAACCACCGATGTGTTTCTTGCTTCTCGGCACGTCTGATTGGACCTTTGTTTAGCTTTTCTGTTGACGCGGAATTCTCGCACGCATTCTGGGCGTCGTCATCGTCTTCACGCCGAGCACGCACAGACGCCGAATTCACGCGCTCGTATACAGCTTCGTACTTCCGAAGCGTGTGAGAACGCGCTCGTATACAGCTTTGTTGTCTTTGGTGGATCAAGATCGGCATACATCTGCGGAGGATTATTTTTTTTTTACATCGAGCGACGGGATGGAACAAGAAGGCACGAAATATCGAAGTTTTTCTGAATTTAACTTATCCACCGCAGTCAGCGCATCCTTTTAATGTATGCACATTCGGCTACTTCCAATAGCGTACTCCAACTCAAAACCTACCTATGCTGAGCCCGACCAAGATCGAAGCAAGAAAAAGCATACCGGAGTCGATCGTACATTCGCTCGCTAAAGCAATCGGCGGGCACAAGCAGAAACGCATCAGGGCTTCTTCTTCGTGTATTTTTTTTTCCTTGCAAGCAAATACGGTGGACCAACAGGGGCACCCGCAACTGCAGATGCCGCGCAAACAGAAGTTGCAGCAGTCACGTGACTGTAACTCTGACAGATCAAAGTCGCGCACCTAACTTTAAAGTGAGAGCGTCTCCGAAGGTTCTGGCCGCGGCTCTCTGAAGGAACCAGCCCAATGCGTTCCGAGCGCACGATTCTCAAACAGCTGAATGCAACGCGCACCGCCAGAGCGATCTGGAATGCTCCAAAGCAACCAACCGAATCTACCAACAGTGCATTACTCCTTCCATTCTGGGAGTCTCGGAGTCAGTGGAATGTTTCCGTCACCGTCTTCTAGCGATAGTCTTTGGCACCAATTCGGCCCGTGGGCAGGTCGCCAACACCGATATGCTGTTTCGTGTGCGCGTCGTGGGGCAGACGGCAACATTGCGCGTGTGCCCAGACTTGTTCGCCAAGTCTGGATATAGCCACACCTGAAAAACTAGGGCGGGTGTAACTAACATCAACCCGAGACGTAGCCCCCGTCGTTTTCGAGAGTTCGACAGCAGTGTCGAGAAAATTTTGAAATCGTACTGGAATCGCGGCGCGCAAGCAGTAACTGCACGGATTTGGTAGAGCGACTACTGTCAGTTGCTTTTCCGAGTCCCGAGCGATGCCGAACCGAGCGCCTTCCTTATCTTCTCCCACACGCCACTGCGCCACCCGAAGCCGGAGGATTGCAATGCCTTCACAATCCAAGGTTTACTATAGCAACCCAGTCGTTGATTGTCGTGCCGCTCCCAGTCCACTAAAGACGTCGCACAACATGCGTGTGGTTCTGGAGCATGTATTTGACATAGCGATGGAGTTCGTCTCGATTCCAGCAAATTTGTAGCGTCCGAGCGTCGATTTTCGCATGCTGGTTGTGTGGCCATTCAAAGAATGCATCGGTTTCATCCAAACATGCCAGCCAATTGCGATTCCTTCACTCTGTAGAAAAAAGCAGGTGCTTTAAAATCTGATACCAGTAATTTTATTTTCATTTCCCCTGCATGTACTGCAATTTATTGCTCACTTAAGTTGGACATCACCTTTCACTTTTGTCATTTTTCTTATTTCTTGGTTAACTGTACTGTACAGGGATTCACTAGCACCATGTATATTATTTAATTCTGTACTACGTGCCACATTATACTATATATTGTTTACCTTTTCAAAGGCCTCTAGTACCAACAACATTTAGTCTTTAACAAGTTAAATATTATCCTTTACAGTACACTCCTGTTTTAACCTTCGTTCCACTTCCCAAGAAATAAAATATTGTCCTACACAAATAGGTAGCTGTGTTTCAACCTTTCCAAAAGAGCCCGGCAATAAATTCGATTAATCAATTAATCGATGAAAAACCCGGCATCGAAAGCGATAAACTGACCAAATGCTAAAATTCTTATTTATTATTTGCCAATCGAATGATAAAATTAATCGGCCATCCCTACCTGAGAGCTGAGAAGGTCGCAAATTCTACCATACGGGAGAATTGGACAAATACTTGGAGTAACATCACATCCCCAAGGGCTAGCAGATCGCCAGAGCGAGGCAGAATTCATCTACAACGCGAAGCGCCGGTTGACACTGAATATACGAAGACTGTTCTGCTGAAGTACGCAGGGTGGAGAAAGATTCGCGAAAGATAAAAGGGGACATTTGTCGTCATCATCATCATCATCATCATCAGCCTGGTTACGCCCACTGCAGGGCAAAGGCCTCTCCCATACTTCTCCAACAACCCCGGTCAAGCACTAATTGTGGCCATGCCGTCCCTGCAAACTTCTGTTGCGTTTCGCCTGCGACACGTGGTTTTGCCGGCGCGACTGCGGCGGGGCGGCAGACATTTTGGCCCGATCGTCGTCGCCGCAACACTCATCGCCAGGTGTTTCCAGGCGCGACTGCGGCGATGCGACCGCCTAGGGATCATCCTCGCATTCCAGTCATTGTGCCCGAAACAGGCGATGCCAAAGCAGGGATCTCGTTCCAGTCATTGTGCCCGAAACAGGCGATGCCAAAGCAGGGACCATCCTCTCATTACAGTCATTGTGTCCGACCGGCAGCGCCACGACAGGGTGCTACGAGATCGTGCTCGACATGGTGCTACGGCATCGCTACGACAGTGTGCGTCACCATTAGCCCATTGTACATTCACGTGCTCGTCTTTTGAGGGGTTCCTTCTTGCCCTCAACTGCGAGAGTATAAAAACAGCTGCCCCCGGACGCCAAAAGGAGGGCTCCGATTTCTTCTGTTGAGTGAAGTGCTCTCCCGTCTCTCTACTACGGTCAAACCTGACCGCCAACTCTTTGCGATGTTAAAATAAACAAGTTGTTTCGTTGTTACCAGTCGACTCATGCTTTGCCGGGACCTTCGGATGCTTCCAGTTGTACCCCAGGCCGCCAGGCCAACGCTACCCTTGGGGCTTGCGACCCAGGTACAACCACGGGCGTCAGCGCCGAGTTCCCAACAGATCGTACCAGCAGTCTGATCCAAACATCTGGTTGGCAGCGGTGAGATCGCCTACGGATCCAAAACATCTGGTTGGCAGCGGTGAGATCGCCTCCGACTTCAAACAACTGTCTGCCAGCGGTGAGATCGCGACAACGGAGGCCAGCAGCGAAGAGATGCAGTTGACTGTATGCTGAGCAGCTCAACGACGATCCGGGAGCAGTGCAACGAGCCCTGTGTGACGACTGGTTGCCTGCAGCGGAACGACTGCGCGGAATTCCTGCCTGCGAGGTTTGGTGAGTGCGGGACTTTCTTCTTCTGAGCTTTGCCAGGCTTTTGTTAGTGTTAGAAACAGAGCTGGTAATTGTGGTTGTCGTTGCTGCCGGGTTAGTTGCGGCAAGACAATAGTAAGCAGTAGAGAAAGCAGCATTCAGAGCAGCCATGGATTTGAAGTCGTTGCGCAAACCGAAATTGTTGGAGCTTGCAAGAGAGTTGGGTCTGGATGTCTCAGACAAACTAAGAAAACCGGAACTGATAAAGGCTATTCTTGAGTTAGAGGCTGAGGATGACGAGCTGTCGGAATGCCTTGAGACCATTGAAGAGAGAGAGACTGCAAAAAGACAGGAGCGCGAACTTAAAGAGCAAAAAGAAAAAGAAGAGCGCGAACTTAAAGAACAGAAAGAAAAAGAAGAGCGTGAACGTAAAGAACAGAAAGAAAAAGAAGAGCGTGAACGTAAAGAACAGAAAGAGCGAGAGCAACAAGAGCGTGACCGTCAACACGCTTTGGAAATGAAGCGTCTTGAGGTAGAGATGGAACGCGCTCGTAATGGAAGTCAGGCACACGGTGCAGGAGAACGCGTATTGTTCAAAATGACGGACCTGATGCGGCCGTTTAAGCTTGGAGAGGACATTGGTTTGTTCCTGGTTAACTTTGAGCGAACGTGCGAGAAGCAGGGGTTCTCTCGGGAAACGTGGCCACAGCGCTTGCTCACTTTGTTACCCGGCGAGGCGGCCGACGTAGTCGCTCGCTTGGATAGAGAGGAAGCAGAGGATTTCGACAAAGTAAAATCGAGTCTGCTAAAAAAGTACCGGCTGTCTGCGGAGGCGTTCCGTCGGAAGTTTCGGGAAAATGAGAAAGGCAGAAGTGAGTCATATACAGAGTTTGCGTATAGGCTTATGTCGAACATGCAGGAGTGGCTCAAAGAAGAGAAAGCGTTTGGTGACCACGATAAAGTTCTGCAGTGTTTCGGGCTAGAACAGTTTTATAGTCGGTTACCGGAGAACGTGCGATACTGGGTCTTGGATAGGCCAGACGTGAGTACGGTGGCTAGAGCCGCTGAGCTAGCCGAGGAGTTTGTGACGCGTCGAGCTCGCGGAGCTAAGGACGGTCAAAAGGGTGAATTTGGCTCGAAGTTTGAGAGGCCGAAGTTCACACCCATGAGAGCAAAGGGGGACACGCGTAGTGCGGATGCGAGCGAAAGCAGTCCGACCAAACGTAAAGAGACGGCGGCAGCCAAACGCAGAAAGCGGTTCGAGATGAGGCGAGCGCGCTTGTGTTATACGTGCCAGAAGCCGGGTCACTTTTCGGCGCAGTGTCCGGAAACAACACCAAAAGTTGTGTTTTTTTCAATAGGCAGCACTGACGAGAACATGAAGCTTCTCGAGCCTTACATGCGAGACCTCCTCGTGAACGGGAAAGAGTGCCGAGTGCTTCGCGATTCCGCAGCTACGATGGATGTAGTTCACCCGTCTTACGTAGAACCCCATATGTTCACGGGCGAGTGCGCATGGATCAAGCAAGCCGTGGAAGCTCATAGCGTGTGTCTGCCAGTAGCAAAGGTGCTTATTGAAGGACCTTTCGGAGCGCTTGAGACGGAGGCGGCAGTGTCATCTATGCTGCCACCCCAGTACCCGTACCTATTTTCAAACAGGTCCGATCACCTCCTGCGCGAGAAGGGGCTTTTGTTTGGTGAAGCTAGTGTTCAGGCCTTAACCAGATCGAAGGTTCGGGAGCTCGCTGCAAAGGCGGTAGTTGCGGGGCCGACGTTATCAAACAACGAAAAAGGGTCAGAGGCGCAGCAAGCTGATATTCCGAGCACGCCCGAACTGAATAAACTTGAGTCTGTAACGTTAAAGGCGCCAGATACTGGAGAGGAAATGCCCGACACGGGAAAGTTAGAAGAGCTATCTACTGATTTGCTCATCGCGCCTACGTCAGACGGACTTGATAGGTTGCTAAAAGTCAGCCGGTCGGCTTTGATAGCCGAGCAAAAAAAGGATGGCAGCCTGGAAAACGTGCGCTGCAATGTCAAAGAAGGTATCGCCAGGAAAACTGCGCGTTTTGTGGAAAGGGGTGGAGTCCTGTACCGGAAGTATCTAGACCGCAGAGGAGTGGAGTTCGATCAGCTGGTCGTGCCTCAATGCTATCGTCAGGATCTGTTGCGCTTGTCACATGGGGGTTCGTGGTCCGGACACCTAGGAGTTAAGAAAACTAAGGACCGTCTCTTGCAAGAGTACTATTGGCCAGGGTGTTTTCGGGACGCAGACCATTTCGTGAGGACATGTGACACTTGTCAGCGGGTGGGCAAACCAGGGGACAAATCAAGGGCGCCGTTGAAATTGGTACCTATCATAACGGAGCCTTTTAGACGGCTCGTTATTGATACAGTGGGACCTCTGCCGGTAACAGCCACGGGGTACAGACACATTTTGACTGTGATCTGCCCAGCGACAAAGTTCCCTGAAGCAGTGCCGCTTAAAGAACTCAGCTCAGTTGAGATAGTCAATGCACTACTGTCCATATTTGCGCGAGTTGGTTTTCCTGCGGAAATCCAATCAGATCAGGGCACAGTGTTTACTAGCGCTTTGACGACAACTTTTCTCGAAAGGTGTGGGGTAAAGCTGCTACACAGCTCAGTGTACCACCCACAGTCGAATTCCGTTGAGAAGCTGCACTCCGTCATGAAGCGCGTGTTGAGAGCGTTGTGTTTTGAACATCGAACTGACTGGGAGCTGTGTCTGCCTGGGGTGATGTTTGCTTTAAGGACCGCGCCGCATGCGGCTACGGGGTTTTCGCCAGCTGAACTGGTGTACGGTCGCTCGCTTCGATCTCCGCTTCGCATGCTTCGAGAATCATGGGAAGGTAGGGGCGACGACCCAGTCGTGGTGGAGTACGTACTTAAGCTCCTCGAACGCTTAAGAAGGGCACAGGAGTTGTCAGGTGAAGCAATGACAAAGGCCCAGCAGAGGGCCAAGGTTTATTATGATCGGACAGCCAGGGCCCGTCGTTTTGAGGTTGGCGATGAGGTCATGATATTGCGCACATCGCTAAACAACAAACTAGACGTGCAGTGGGAGGGCCCAGCACGAATTGTTCAGAAACTGTCGGACGTTAACTACGTGGTAAGTCTGCCAGGAAAGCGGAAAGCACAGCAAGTTTACCACTGTAATCTGCTCAAACCTTATAGACAACGGGAAGCAGTGGTGTGCATGATGATAAACGTTCCTGAAGAGCTTCCAGTCGAGCTTCCGGGACTAGGCTCAGTGACGAACAGGGAAGACACCGGCCAAGTCATTAGTGACCTTATCAGTAAAGCACCGCTGTCGCCTGAGCAGAAAACCGAACTACACCAGCTATTACAAGAGTTTCAAGGTCTGTTCTCTGAGAGGCCTGGTAGGACTTCTGTACTTACTCATGATATAGAACTTACCTCCACAGAGGCAGTACGATCCAAGGCGTATCGGGTGTCACCCCGCCAGAGCGATATTATGGAGGCTGAGGTAAAGAAAATGCTACAGCTCGGTGTTATTGAGGCAGGTGAGAGTGATTATACCTCCCCTTTGATTTTAGTTGAGGTACCGGGCAAGGAACCTCGTCCTTGCGTCGACTACCGCAGGCTTAATTCCATCACTAAGGATCAAATTTATCCGATCCCTAACATCGAGGAGCGCCTTGAGAAAGTTAGTAGCGCTCAGTTTATTTCCACCCTAGATCTTGTCAGGGGTTATTGGCAGGTTCCACTTACAGAAGAGGCTAGTAGGTATGCGGCGTTCATTTCACCAATGGGAACATTCCGTCCTAAAGTGTTGAGTTTTGGTTTGAAGAACGCGCCATACTGTTTTTCAAGTCTCATGGATAAAGTGTTGCGGGGACAGCAAGAATTCGCTTTACCGTATCTAGACGACGTAGCGATATTCTCCGCATCCTGGTCTGAGCATATGGCACACTTGCGGGCAGTGCTAACCCGCCTGCGCGAAGCGGGCTTGACAGTCAAGGCTCCTAAGTGCCAGATAGCACAGGCCGAGGTTGTCTACCTCGGTCACGTGATTGGTCAGGGTCGTCGCCGCCCCTCTGAAATAAAAGTGGCCGCTGTGCGAGACTTTCCGCAACCGCGCACCAAGACCGATATTCGGTCGTTCTTGGGTGTCGCCGGCTACTATCAGAGGTACATCCCTAGGTACTCTGATATCGCGGCTCCCCTGACGGATGCTCTAAGAAAGACAGAGCCTCAAACAGTCGTCTGGGACGAGACCAAGGAAAGAGCTTTTAGCGCCCTAAAGAGTGCCCTAACAAGCCAGCCTGTGCTACGATCGCCAGACTATACAAAAGGGTTCATTGTTCAGTGCGATGCTAGTGAGCGAGGCATGGGCGTTGTACTGTGCCAACGGGAAAATGGAGAAGTAGAACACCCCGTCCTGTATGCTAGTCGTAAGCTGACCAGTCGTGAGCAGGCGTATAGCGCCACCGAGAAAGAGTGTGCATGTCTCGTGTGGGCCGTTCAGAAATTGTCATGCTATCTAGCCGGCTCGAGGTTTATCATTGAGACGGATCACTGCCCTCTCCAATGGCTGCAGACCATCTCTCCCAAAAATGGCCGCCTCCTGCGCTGGAGCCTCGCTTTACAACAATATTCCTTTGAGGTGCGTTACAAAAAGGGGAGTCTCAACGGTAACGCCGATGGCTTAAGTCGAAGCCCCTAACGTAGGAATCAGCCTCAAAATTGTTTGTTACTGATGTTTTCTTCCTGAGGCAGGATTTTTTTTTAACATATTGCTTTTGTTTAGTGTTTCAAAGTGATGATATGCTTTCTAGTGCAATTTTTCAATTTGTGGACGCGTTCTGAGTGATGCTAGACTACTGTAAGGAACTAGGCAGTGGTATAAAAAGGGGAAAGAGCCTGGCAGGGCTTAGTGAGGGTTGTGCCGTGCTTGCTGACTGAGCGGTTGAGTTTCAGCGTAGTTCTAACGCTTGCCGGGAACGAGAACAAAAATGTGAACTCTCCCGAAGTCACTTTGCAGTGTCCCGTGCGAACCTGAACAAGAGAACGAGGCCTTCTCTGTGCGCTGCGCTCAAGAAACGTCGAGGGACGCCCGACTTCGGTTATGAGCATCATCGAGCGACATCCCTCCGGACAGCGGATGCAGTCCCCTGTCCATCGGGATCTCCTTCCCCCGGCGGGGCGGTCTGTTGCGTTTCGCCTGCGACACGTGGTTTGGCCGGCGCGACTGCGGCGGGGCGGCAGACATTTTGGCCCGATCGTCGTCGCCGCAACACTCATCGCCAGGTGTTTCCAGGCGCGACTGCGGCGATGCGACCGCCTAGGGATCATCCTCGCATTCCAGTCATTGTGCCCGAAACAGGCGATGCCAAAGCAGGGATCTCGTTCCAGTCATTGTGCCCGAAACAGGCGATGCCAAAGCAGGGACCATCCTCTCATTACAGTCATTGTGTCCGACCGGCAGCGCCACGACAGGGTGCTACGAGATCGTGCTCGACATGGTGCTACGGCATCGCTACGACAGTGTGCGTCACCATTAGCCCATTGTACATTCACGTGCTCGTCTTTTGAGGGGTTCCTTCTTGCCCTCAACTGCGAGAGTATAAAAACAGCTGCCCCCGGACGCCAAAAGGAGGGCTCCGATTTCTTCTGTTGAGTGAAGTGCTCTCCCGTCTCTCTACTACGGTCAAACCTGACCGCCAACTCTTTGCGATGTTAAAATAAACAAGTTGTTTCGTTGTTACCAGTCGACTCATGCTTTGCCGGGACCTTCGGATGCTTCCAGTTGTACCCCAGGCCGCCAGGCCAACGCTACCCTTGGGGCTTGCGACCCAGGTACAACCACGGGCGTCAGCGCCGAGTTCCCAACAGATCGTACCAGCAGTCTGATCCAAACACTTCTTAATCTCATCCGCCCACCTAACTTTCTGCCGCCCCCTGCTACGCTTCCTTTCCCTTGGGATCCAGTCCGTAACCCTTAATGACCATCGGTTATCTTCCCTCCTCATTACATGTCCTGCCCATGCCCATTTCTTTTTCTTGATTTCAACTAAGATGTCATTAACTCGCGTTTGTTCCCTCACCCAATCTGCTCTTTTCTTATCCCTTAACGCTACACCTATCATTCTTCTTTCCATAGCTCGTTGTGTCGTCCTCAATTTGAGTAGAACCCTTTTCGTAAGCCTCCAGGTTTCTGCCCCGTAGGTGAGTACTGGTAAGACACAGCTATTATATACTTTTCTCTTGAGGGATAACGGCAACCTGCTGTTCATGATTTGGGAATGCCTGCCAAACGCACTCCAGCCCATTCTTATTCTTCTGATTATTTCCGTCTCATGATCCGGATCCGCCGTCACTACCTGCCCTAAGTAGATGTATTCCCTTACGACTTCCAGTGCCTCGCTGCCTATTGTAAATTGCTGTTCTCTCCCGAGACTGTTAAGCATTACTTTAGTTTTCTGCATATTAATTTTTAGACCCACTCTTCTGCTTTGCCTCTCCAGGTCAGTGAGCATGCATTGCAATTGGTCCGCTGAGTTACTAAGCAAGGCAATATCACCAGCGAATCGCAAGTTACTAAGGTATTCTCCATTAACTTTTATCCCCAATTCTTCCCAATCCAGGTCTCTGAATACCTCCTGTAAATACGCTGTGAATAGCATTGGAGATATCGTATCTCCCTGCCTGACGCCTTTCTTTATTGAGATTTTGTTGCTTGCTTTATGGAGGACTACGGTGGCTGTGGAGCCGCTATAGATATCTTCCAGTATTTTTACATATGGCTCATCTACACCCTGATTCCGTAATGCCTCCATGACTGCTGAGGTTTCGACTGAATCAAACGCTTTCTCGTAATCAATGTAAGCTATATATAAGGGTTGGTTATATTCTGCACATTTCTCTATCACTTGATTGATAGTGTGAATATGGTCTATTGTTGAGTAGCCTTTACGGAATCCTGCCTGGTCCTTTGGTTGACAGAAGTCTAAGGTGTTCCTGATTCTATTTGCAATTACCTTAGTAAATACTTTGTAGGCAACGGACAGTAAGCTGATCGGTCTATAATTTTTCAAGTCTTTGGCGTCCCCTTTCTTATGGATTAGGATTATGTTAGCGTTCTTCCAAGATTCCGGTACGCTCGAGGTCATGAGGCATTGCGCATACAGGGTGGCCAGTTTCTCTAGAACAATCTGTCCACCATCCTTCAACAAATCTGCTGTTACCTGATCCTCCCCAGCTGCCTTCCCCCTTTGCATATCTCCTAAGGCTTTCTTTACTTCTTCCGGCGTTACCTTCGGGATTTCGAATTCCTCTAGACTATTTTCTCTTCCATTATCGTCGTGGGTGCCACTGGTACTGTATAAATCTCTATAGAACTCCTCAGCCACTTGAACTATCTCATCCATATTAGTAATGATATTGCCGGCTTTGTCTCTTAGCGCATACATCTGATTCTTGCCAATTCCTAGTTTCTTCTTCACTGTTTTTAGGCTTCCTCCGCTCCTGAGAGCATGTTCAATTCTATCCATATTATACTTCCTTATGTCAGCTGTCTTACGCTTGTTGATTAACTTCGAAAGTTCTGCCAGTTCTATTCTAGCTGTAGGGTTAGATGCTTTCATACATTGGCGTTTCTTGATCAGATCTTTCGTCTCCTGCGATAGTTTGCTGGTATCCTGCCTAACGGAGTTACCACCGACTTCCATTGCACGCTCCTTAATGATGCCCACAAGATTGTCGTTCATTGCTTCAACACTAAGGTCCTCTTCCTGAGTTAAAGCTGAATACCTGTTCTGTAGCTTGATCTGGAATTCCTCTATTTTCCCTCTTACCGCTAACTCATTGATCGGGTTCTTATGTACCAGTTTCTTCCGTTCCCTCCTCAGGTCTAGGCTAATTCGAGTTCTTACCATCTTGTGGTCACTGCAGCGCACCTTGCCGAGCACGTCCACATCTTGTATGATGCCAGGGTTAGCGCAGAGTATGAAGTCTATTTCATTTCTAGTCTCGCCGTTCGGGCTCCTCCACGTCCACTTTCGGCTATCCCGCTTGCGGAAGAAGGTATTCATTTGTCGTCAAACCGACTGTAAAGAGGCTGGTAGTCTATCCGCTGATCAACAAAGCGAAACTGCCCTTAATGTCACTCGGCTGTCTAGTATCCGTGCTGAACAGTATGTAGTGCTATGGGCGTCAGCAAACTTCCGCACTCCGTGACTGCGAATAGTCTACATAGCCGCAAAGCTGATTTCAATTGCGCGTAAATTTGCGAAACGTTTAAGGACGAATCTGTGCACTGCGAGCAAAGAAATTCGAATGATCAAACGCTAAGCCACGTTTCCCTGCACATATACTGTTGTTACTATTAAATGTAGTTTTGTCGTGGGCACACTGTAACCTAAGATGACTTCCAATAGTCCGTTTGTCGCAAAAAAAATTGTATTGTTCAATTGACAGAAAAGTCGTTTCCTACTGCTCGCATCGGAAGCGGCACGCTTTTTCTACTGCTCGTGCCGAATGACTGGCCGAATCCACGTAGCCCTTTGTTCATAAGTGTTGTTTCTCACTGGATGACCGCCTGCTGTAACAGTACGTCCCCCATCATGTTTGGCTGGTACGAAAAGCTTTAGCTAAAGAGGAAGCTTTATCTCGGGTGCTCCTTCCTAAATAAATGTAAAAGGAGAATTCGTTTTTCTCGGCAACCACTGCACCAAATTCGACGAGGTTTGTTGCATTTAAAAGAAAAGCTTGAAATCTAGAGACTGTTGGTTTCAAATTTTTGAGCTAGGTCGCCAAATTTTTATTAATAATTGGCAAAAACCAAAAATGTTTAAAAAACGAAACTATCAAGTTTACAACACTGTACCTCAACAATGAAAAATGATAATAAAATTCTGGGAATCGCATACAATAGTACATTTAAATCGGACATAACTGATATGTTACACATGAATATAAAAAAATTTAGTAAAATGGAAATACATATCTTGCAGAACTCTTGTCATCATCATCATAATCGTCATCAGCCTGGTTACGCCCACTGCAGGGCAAAGGCCTCTCCCACACTTCTCCAACTACCCCGGTCATGTGGTGATTGTGGCCATGTTGTCCCTGCAAACTTCTTGATCTCATCCGCCCACCTAACTTTCTGCCGCCCTCTGCTACGCTTCCCTTCCCTTGGAATCCAGTCCCTAACTCTTAATGACCATCGGTTATCTTCCCTCCTCATTATGTGTCCTGCCCATGCCCATTTCTTTTTCTTGATTTCAACTAAGATATCATTCACTCGCGTTTGTTCCCTCACCCAGTCTGCTCTTTTCTTATCCCTTAACGTTACACCTATCATTCTTCTTTCCATAGCTCGTTGCGTCGTCCTCAATTTAAGTAGAACCCTTTTCGTAAGCCGCCAGGTTTCTGCCCCGTACGCGAGTACTGGTAAGACACAGCTGTTATAAATTTTTCTCTTGAGGGATAATAACAACCTGTTGTTCATGACCTGAGAATGCCTGCCAAACGCACCCCAGCCCATTCTTATTCTTCTGATTATTTCCGCCTCATGATCCGGATCCGCAGTCACTACCTGTCCTAAGTAGATGTATTCCTTGTAGTCAACGTAAAAAATTCACGTAAGATGCAAAATAACATATCGAATTTGTCGGCTTTCGATGATCTAATGGATCCCGTTTACAGAACCGCGATATCTGTTATTTATGCAGAGCTATTAATGTGTAACCTTCGTGCTTCTACATTTTTTTCAAGCTGTAGAATATTTTAAGATCTATCACTGCGGGTCATCTTTCAGCGCATGCCACATCAGGCCCGCCCATCGTATCTTCCCGCGCCTTGATCATTCCTTTAAAGTGCAGCCCGTTCTTGCGCGCACTAACTTCTTGAGACACTCGCCCCTATTTCTCGCGATTTATCATTGGAATATGTCACCAAATGAAATCGTATAAGCTCTATAAGACACGAGGATTTCCTAGCAAAACTAAAACAGTATTTTAACGTACTAACATAGTATTCTCTTGCTCATTTGTTATAGGCATCACTGTGTTGTTGCGCGCCTTTTTTTTTCCCCTCACCATATTTTGATGTTCCTTGCGCAAACGGTTTTGTTCTAGGTTAGCGCAGGGTCACTTGTACCGCATAAAATTTTTTCTGCTTGTGCTTTTCATTGTGTCATGCAGTATCTGCTGGTATGTGTACGTTTTGGTCAAGTATTTTTCCTTGTATAACGTGACCAAGCAACGTTGATTTTGTGTAACACCCATTTTTAATCTATATGTATCTCAGCGTTTAGGACGTGTCGTTGTATTGCTCTTACTGGTTTCTTTTTGTTTGTTTTCCTGTTTTTCCGCTTGTGTTATTTTATGTAGCATGCATTATCTGTTTAAATGCGTATACTGTATCTATCACTAATTCACTGTAACACCCCTATGTAATGCCCGCATTGGCCTTCAGGGTACTTGAATAAAAAAAATCTTAACAAAATTCAAGCCCTAAATCTAAATTCCGCTTCCAGCAGTCACTAGAACTTAACTTTCTTTCTCAAATGCATCAAATTTCATTAAAATCGGTCCAAAGGTTATCTCAGAAAAACGTTTTTGCGCTTTACATGTATTTGAAGAGGCCGCGTCGGAGTTGGGCCCGAGCTAAAACTTCCTCTTAAGAGGAAGCTTTAGCACGAGTGCTCCTATCTAAATACATGTAAAAGGAGAATTCGTTTTTCTCGGCAACCACTGCACCAAATTTGACGAGATTTGTGGCATTTAAAAGACAAACTTAAAATCTAGTGACTGCTGTTTTCGAATTTCTGAGTTAGGTCGTCAATGTTTTATTAAAAATTGGCAAAACCAAAAATTTTCAAAAAACCAAACTATCAAGTTTACAACTCTCTAACTCAACCACTAAATATGATACAATTCTGTGAATTGCATCTAATAGTACATCTGAAGCGGACAAAATTGATTTGTTGCACATGAATATAAAAAAATTTATTCATAGAAAAATACAACTTTTGCGAAACGGTTGTAACCAACGTAACAAATTCACGTAAGATATAAAATGACACATTGAATTTGTTCGCTTTGAATGATCTAATGGATGCAATTTACAGAACCGCTATATCAGTTCTTGACGCAGAGCTATGTAGTAGTAGTTGTAGTATAAAACTTTTATTTAAAAAAAAGAAAAATCACATTCAGGTCCAGTGGGTGGGTCCCTCAGTCCAGGGCCCCACTGGCGATCGCGGCACGCCGGGCTTGGTCGAGAAGGGCCAGTTGGTCCTCCCGCACCGTGCTGGCTAGCCACACCTCCCACTGCCTACTGTTGAAGTTTTGCCCCATAAGGGGTGATTGGATTTCTTGTGGCCGACTCTGGCACGACCATGTGATATGGTCAAGAGATGGCCGCCCTCCGCACCAAGGGCAAGTGTTGGGATACCGGGTGGGGTGTATGTGGCGTAATAGGAGTAGGTGTGGGTATGTACGGGTTTGTAGTCGGCGCCAGTCCCGCATTTGCGCTGAGTCCAAGGATGTGTCTGGAAAGCTATACCGTTGCCTTCCTCGTCTCTGTGCCTCCAAGATATCTTTTGCTGTGATCGGAGATTCTACTAGGGTGCGTTCCGTCGCTCGGATGCTATATTCGCGAGCGAGGCGGTCCGCCCTCTCGTTACCGCTCACTCCGGCGTGCGCCGGACACCACGTAATAGCGTGGTGTTCCGTTAGATTTCTTCCTAGGATTTTGATGGTGAGTTTGGGCAGGGTGCCTGCCATGAAAAGGCGACATGCCGACTGCGAGTCGGTTAGTATTAACTCAGAACGTGCTCTATTTTCAGCGTCACGTATAGCCAGAGCCACCGCAGTAGCCTCTGCTGTGGCCACCAACCCTGTTCTGACTGCTGCGGGAATAGTAGTTTGTGCGTTTGTGGCTACCACAGTGAAAGTTTTGCTATCCTGTTTGCACGCGTCCGTGTAATAAACCTCCGGATTTCTACCGAACCTGCGTTCGAGTGTCCTGGCCCGTGCAAGGCGCCATTGTCTGTGGTATTTCTCGCTCATGTTTTTAGGGATTCCGGACACGGAGATCTGAGCTCGTATGTTCGGTGGGAGGAGTTCTCTTTGGTCGTTACAATGTGCCGGTCTGAGTGGATACCCTAATCGACGGAGAAGTGTTCGACCTTGCTCCGTGGAATTGAGCCTTTCTCGTTGTGCAATCAGTGTTGCTGAATTTGTAAACTTCGTGCTTCTATTTTTTTTCAAACGGTCAAATATTTGAAAATCGTTTTAAGAAAATTCAAGCCCTAAATCGAAATTCCGCTTCCAACAGTCACTAGAATTTAATTTTTTCTTTCAAATGCAACAAATTTCATTAAAATCGGTCCAGGGGCTATCTCATAAAAACGTTTTTGCGTTTTACATGTATTTGAATAGGCCGCGTCGGAGTTGGGCCCGAGCTAAAGCTTCCTCTTAAGAGCTTTACTCTTTCTGAAAATGGGCCCAGTTCACTCCACGGCCGTTGCTTTCTCTCGTTCGCCCCCATCCCCAAGCCTCCGCCGAGTTACCGGCCCAAGCTGCCAGTCTTCAAGACCAACAATAGCTGACGATTTTCGTCAGCGAAGCGCGGTGTTACGCTGTCAGCGAGACCCTGTAACAGAGGTTTTGAATGCCTTACCCCTTCAACTAATAATAAGTCCCGTTATGAAGGCACTGCAGCAATTTGTTATTTTCCCCAAGTTTTTGTATGTTTACGCGAATTTTTTTTTTCCTTGAATATACAGGGTGTCCCAACAATCATGCACGAAGATTTACAGATATGCAGATTCCACGTTTCTGGACAGAACCAAAGTAATGTTGTTGCCGTCGCTTAGATATACTGAGATTATTTTTTGCATTTGGCTTAATTACATATTTAGTCTTAATTAATAATAAATTTCTCAAATATTGTAATTAGGCGAAAAGTGTCAATGAGAAAATTGGGCGGAAACACGAAAAGCTTCCGATAAAGCTTTCTGTTGCTCCATACGTGCTACAATAAAAGTGTTTTTCCGGGCGTGAAAGAAGCCCACAAATACGCGCAAAATCGCCGCGCGACAGGCCACTCGAGGCACTTTGCGTGTATTCACCGGCTTTTTTCACGCTCGGAAAAACACTTACGTAGCACATCTTCAGCAACAGAAAACTGTACCGGGGTTTTTCGTGTTGCTATACAATTTTCTCTTTGACACTCTTTGTCTAATTATAATATTGAAGAAGTTGATTAGTTAATTCCGACGCTGCAACGCGGGGCACTTTGATCGACGCTCGGAAGAAAATAAAGTTGGGCGGTGGGTGCTCGAGGTGCAAGTACCTCCGTACTTACGGAAAGTATGTTTGCTTTGTGTAGCGGGACATCGTGGGTTGCACCTGAACAATATGGCTGATTGACTCGCACGAGCATCCTTCAATGACCCTATCATATCTGTTTTGCCGACATCAGCTTATGTGCACCACGGCTAGGTACAGAAATTTCTCTATCTCGCGAAATTCTCAATATCCATGTTAACACCGTCTTCGGAATTTCAAAATCTTGGCTTCCCGTGCAATAATAGTTGCGTGTTCCTCATGGTAACTGGAAGTTTCCTTTACGAAATTGAGATGTCGGATACCGCCTGTAATTTTTTACTTACACAGGTATGATCTCGCTGTGTACCCTCCATGTTATTTTTGCAATGCACCTGAATCTATCGGTCATTACTTTCTCTCGTGCCGCCGATTTTCTAGACAAAGAAGACTTTTAGAAAAGTCATTTAGCAAACTTGGCCTGTCGCTAACCTCGTCAACCATTCTTTCTTTTGGGCTGACTTCACTGGGATCCAGTCAAAGGAATGCTTTCCTCGAGTTTGCAATTTTATTAGAGAGACAAAAAGAGTACCTTGCTGAATTTCTAAAATCCTCAATTATTTCTATTATTTCATTTCTTTATGGTAACTTATCAAAAATTCTCGACAATATGTTCATTGAAATTCTAAATTACATTTCTTTAGTCCCACGCTCTACTTTCAAATCTACTTTTGCTTTAATTCTAAACGTACGGGAAGCTGCCTCCTCCTTGGCCGATCCCACATGGTGGGTATGCACCAGTGTTTATTTATTATTTGTTTTGAACACATATATACAATTAACAGGGAAGTGAAAGCGAGGGGTAGAGTGGCAACTACCACGGGAACAGACACAACGCCTGCCTACTCTTCAGAAGGGAGGTGACAGCAGCACAGAAGTGGAAAATAGGAAGGAGGGGAGAGAAAAGAGAAAAGGAAGATGGATGGATGGATGAAATAACTTTACTGAAAGGTCCTGCGAGCTACGGGGGCGCAAGGCCCCACAGAGCAGGCTACTCCCACGTTGGGACCGGGAGTTTTAACACCCTGGCCGCATCGTGGGCTCGCTGAACGGCCCAGAGCTGCTCCGCCAGGTCCGTGCTGCGTAATGCTTCTCGTAGCCTGGCGGAGTCTTGATCCTTGTTTGCGTGGGTCCGACCACACGGCCAGAACAAGTGATATACGTCTAGTGTGTTATGGCAAATCGAAATAATGAAGAACACACAGTACAGATCATATACAGTAGGGCCAGCCACTGAAGGTCACGCTACTACAGAATGTTGAATAGAGTAGTTTTGACGCTACAAAGTTAGTTAACTCTAGAAAAGTGAGTAAAGCGCGATGAGCCTGATCACGTTTAGACGCACAACCACTGGGGTACAAACATTCGTCGAGGTCGTACACCGCAGGCCAAGGAGATGATAGTCTCTCACCAGTGACATGCGCTGCGCACTGAAAGCGGGACACTCATATTATAAGGTGCTGAAGTGCCTCGTAGCAGCCCCAAGACGTACACGATGGACTGGCCACACGTCCTTGTCTGTATAAACGTTCGTGCACGTTCACACAGCCTACCCTCAGCTTGAGTAGTTGCGCTGTAGCGCGACGAGGCAAGCCTCGACCGCGAACACGGGGCGGGAACGTTCCATTGACGACGCGCTGCTCTGGAGGCTGCTTGAGTAGGTGCGACGAATCAGCAGACGAGTGTCATCAAGCTTGCACAAAATTTCCGGGTAATCACAGTTGTTATGAGAGCAAGTTGAAGCCAGTCGACCAGCCTCTTCCTTTCCGGCGATTCCTACGTGTGAATGTATCCATTGAGTAACGAGAGATACTCCACGTGATGAAATTTTGCTTGCACAGTCAGTAATGATGCACACAACTGGGCAATCAATCTCACTGCGTTGTAGCCTGCTAAGGGCACCGCAGGAGTCCGTAAAGACGGTAATCTTCGATGTAGTTAACTCCTCTTGCACGTATTTCAGTGCAACATTAATCGCAGCTAGCTCCGCAGTTGCTGACGATGTTGGGTAAGGTATTTGAAAGATACGCCGTACTTGAGTTGAAGGGCAGAAAAAAAGCTGCAGAGGTGCGTTGACCGTCCCTGTGTACAGATGCATCTGTGAATACTTGAAGATAACCTGCCAACCTTTCAGACATATGAGACTGAGCCAATTGGAATATTGCCGAAAGAGGCATATCAGATTTTTTGCGTATGTCAGGGATTGTGAGATAAATGGAGAATACGTGTTTCGTGATATCTTTTAGAAGCGGAGGCGTCACTGAAGCAGCATGTTCAGAAATGCCAGTGATAGTCATAAATAATACCATTTTTCTCATGCGAGATAACGGGTGGTGAATGAGACGATCAAGAAGCGATTGGCCATTCTATGTGCGGTGCAGACGCTCAATATGATGCAGAGCTCTCTGGTCTGCTTGCAGCCTCAGGGGTAACTGATGCGCTTCAGTGAGTAATGCAACAGATTGCGCCTCACGGGGTAATCCAAGCATTAGTCGAAGGGCAACGCGATGATCTTGTTCCGATTGGGCCATCAAACTAGGTGGTATGTTCAAGACTGGTAACGCATACATCACGCCTGAGAGTACAGATGACTGGTACGCCTGGAGAGCCGTTGTTTGGTCACAGCCAGCACATCTAGCAGTCAAGGCGGCCGCATACCTAAGGAGGGAGTGCGATTTGCGTCGTACAAATTTAATGGCAGGACGCCAAGAGATGCGATCGTCCATAATTAACCCAAAATAACGGTGTTGTCGCGCCCAGTTTATAGGCGTTTCGTCAAGCTACAGTCGGCTCATTGTTCGACGAGCGCGTTGTTTCGGGTGATATGCAATTGCAGCCGAAATAGCAGGTGATATGAGCCGACCAACTTCACCCAAGTACTCCGATGTAGCGTTTAGAGCTCTTTGCAAGCTTGCGCGAAGCCGCGGACCAAGGTACGAAGGAGGGCCGCTTATCAACAGAGCAATGTCATCTGCGTGGACAGCTATGCTCACAGCGAAGTCACTGTCCCAAGGCAAACGACTTGGAAGCGCGGTGAGTACGGTGCTAAATAAAAGCGGCAATAAAAAGCTGCCCTGTGGGACACCACACTTCACACTTCAGTATTCACTAGTTACTTCTCCGACAAGCACTTTCATCCGGCGCTCAGATAGAAAATTATGCACAAAGCGGCGCAGACGACCCGAAATTCCCGCGGTAGCAAGAGCGAAAATAATCGCCTTACGCGAAACTGAATCGAAAGCTTGCTGTATGTCTCGGAAGAGCATGTAGGCGGAGTGTTTGTTTCCTTTAGCAAATTCGAGCGCTGAGACAAGGTCTGGACAGCTCTGGACACTGTCCAGAGCTGAACGGTGGCGATGAAAGTCACACATGACATCAGGGAAAAAAAGATCTGCTTCTCTAGCCTGACATCTAACAGACCATTCGCTCCATTAACTTGATGACATTTGAAGTTAGGGATATTGGCCGGTAGGACTTGAGGTGTCTTGCAGGGCGCCCGGGCTTTAAAATTGGTATCACCATGGAAGATTTCAATTCATCGGGGATTACGCTGGTTCTCAATATTTCATTATGCTCGTCCAATATACGGCCATGAAAACTCTTGTCAACGTTCCGCAATGTTTGATACGTCACACCATCTTCACCTAGAGCAGTGCGGCGTTTGGAGAGGCTCAGCGCGTGTCGCGGTTCCTCAAGAGTGAAATCTGCCTCGTCCATCTGGCAGCCTGGACCGTAGGAAGCGGTTATGGTACTGTGACTTGTCAAAGAAGGAAGGTTACCATTTGTGATGTCACTGGATGCAGGAGAGACGAAAATGGCTCCAAATGCTTCCGTTATAACTTTTGGTGACTGGCCAGTCGCTATGCACAAGGCAGCCGTAGGATTCTTGCAGATTTTAGGAGTGCGTAGAGCCTTAAGTATGCGCCATACACTTCCAAAACCATTTCCATTATGCAACGAACTACATAATGCTTCTCAGCTCTTGCGACGAAGTTGCTTTTTATGCCGGCGTATGGCTGCATCAATGCGATTATACATAGTCCAGTCGGTGCGTCGTTTAGAGCGCTGTACCCGCGTATAAGCGCGCCGTCGACATGCGCGGAGCCGCAAAAGTTTTAGATCGGGGTTTGGTTTGCCGATACTCCGTCGTCGTTGTACTATAGCTTCTCGTAAAAACTCACTCATCAGTTTGAACAGGCTGTCTTGAGATGGTGCCTCTGAGATCAGCTGACGGAACTTGTCCCAGTTTGTCACTGTATACACGACAGCCTGTCGAGCCGCAGTATGTGTTGGTGTTAACCAAATTGGTAGGTGATCCGAGCCCCACGGGTCAGGTTCACATGACCAGGCTAAGCACACATCTCTCGTTGATATCGCAAGGTCTATAGTGGAATGCTCCTTTCCTCTACCTATAGATGCAGGTGAACCATCATTCAGCATTTGGAGATCGTTCTTGATAATGATCTCGTTAATATGTACCCCATCATTATCTTGGGGACGGCTACACCATCGTGGATGGTGGGCATTAAAATCTCCGCTTCCGCTTAACACAAACGATGCACCACACCGAGATACTATGCACTCAAGTAATGAGGTATCGGAAGAACATGTCGGCATGTTGTATATGCTTGCCACCGTCGTAGGCACACCTATGAGGCTCACAGCAACAGCTACACACTGTTGATGAAGAAATTGCGGCCACTGACCAAGTCAAGGCGAAAAAACACATAGAGACGTTTCGGGACCCGTACGGGTTCCTTGATCACACTAAAAGCGGGCAAGAGCCGCAAGTCGTTTTTATGCCAAAATGTGACATAAAAGCTACACACTCAAACTCATCGTCACAGATGCCGTCTGTGTCAAGAACCGCGAAATCCTAGTCAGCACGCACGTACACTGATGATTTCGAAGCATTGCGTGCACGCACCACGTCCACACACTGGAAAAAGCCACAAGCTGGTTCCACGCATCGAGTGTTACCGTGGACACCCACGAAGTCTGGCAATTGCTATTCGTCTTTCCTTACGTTAGTTTCTGAAGCGCTATAACGTCTGGTGGAGTCTTCGTAGCGATGAGTCGAAGGACTAGATCCGCATGCGGCGGTCGCATCGACCTGACATTCCGCAGCACAAAGGGGCGAGGCTGCTGACAACTGTTAAAAATGTTTCCGGTAAAACGTCTACGGAAGGCCGTCGAGGACTGGAACGAAGGCCCCCAAAAGTTGCTCTGCTGCTGTCTGACGACCGGCGAGTAGAGATCTGATGACGTTGACAAGCATCTTCAAAAGATTGACAAGTTGCACATCGTCGTCGGCTGAGACGCGGTGATGCAGTTTTCCCTCCAAACAATGCACTGGTTAGTTTTCCTGTCGCTGGACATGGAGTTGAGAGACAGGCCAAAGTGGCGGAACAGAATGTTGAAGCGGCGATGGGGAGTGGCGTCTCGAGGCACGTGGGTTGTGGGTGGTATTGGAGATAGGCGAGCGGGAGGATTATCGTCATAAGTGCGGTAGACGCGAGGAGGCGACTCATCGCGTGCAATGTCAGCGTAACCACGACGTTCGTCTTGCTGGCGGTGTCGGCAAAACTCAAAAGCTGGAGATATGACCTCGAAAGCCGCAGTAATAACAGATAGGCCTCGACGAACGCCAGTCAGAGTAGTAAGACGGGTTCGGAGCTCGGGCGACTAAAGGGGCCAGGTGATCATGAACAGGAGCAGGCGGTGTGATTGGAGGCGGTGTGTTTGCAGTGCTTTCCGCTGTGGTCGAAGTCTTTGTAGAGACTTGTTCCAATGAGTTCGATGGCAGCGCTGGCCACGATGTGTCTGAAAGGCAGAAGGTCCGCTCCCCTACTTTCCGATGCGTTGTGTCTTTGTCATTCTTTGAACGCGCCGCTTTTCCAGTCGCTGGAGCAGCACTACGGCAACGGAAGCTTTCATCTCCAGCTGTCTTCTTCTTAGCTTTCTCTTTTAGTGCATTTAGTTCATTCTTCAATGAGAGACATCCTTTATCCGTTGCCACATGTTCACCATTACAGTTAGGGCACCGATATGTCTGACTTTCACAGGAATCTACATGGTTGTTCCCCCCACATTTGGCAGAGACCAGATCTCTGATGCATAGGCCATGAACATGACCAATCTTAAAACACTGATGACATTGCAAAAGCCGTGGTACGAAAGGTCGAACAGGATAGCGCACAAGTCCAGCCTTTATATGACTAGGCAGCTTTCCAGAGGCAAAAAGTATCTTCATACACTTTGACGAGCCCAGCCTTCAAACGCTAATTATTTCTCTTGGTGGCGTGCATACGATCATGCTCTCAAAAACGTCGTCTTTCAGATCCACGTCGACATCAGATACGACACCAGCTGCTATATTTCCACCCTGTGGTATGCAGGGCCGCGGGTGGACCCCACAGATTTCAGACAAACCAAGTAGATTTTTGCACTACCTTATCATCAGTTGTGTCAACGGCAATTGCATTTTTCCAGGGGTTCACGTGAGGAGGAGGAGACAAAGGAGAGGAAAGACAGGGAGGTAAGCTAGTGTAACTACCGGCTGGCTACCCTGTGCTGGGGAAAGGGGTAAAGGGAATAAAAGGAGAAAGAAGAAGAGGGAAAAAAATGGAAAAGAAAGAGAAAATTCACACAGTAACGCGAAACTACGCGCTACAACGTTCAAAGGCGGTTCACGTGAGCCTCTTGCATTAGTCCAGGGGAAAGATTGAAGAAGAAATCATTAAGTTTCTGTCGGGAGATAGCATTCAGGCTCACCATCGCGTCGACGGGCATGAAAGCAACTCTCGTTTTGATGCTGCTGCATATGATAGTCGCTTAACTTGAGGACGATGCCGCAGACGTCCGTCTTGGACGATAGTGTTGGACAGGTATGAAAGCATCCGAATCTCCCGATCTTGAGTCATGAAGAAAGCTCAGAATCAGTAGCGTCGGATCCTACTGCCAAACTGAGGCGCTTCCGAGCCGCGGGCAGTCTACGCTGACCGCCAGACGAATCCAAGACCATATCTACCATGGCAAGCTCCGCGGGGAGGATATCCCAGCAGAGTAGGAGTCTTCAGGGCTCATCACAAACGTCGTTGCCTGTTACTGATGCACGAAAAGCATATAAACGGAGAAAACCTGCAGCACGGGAGGAAAACCAGCAACCGAGGACAAAAACTTCGTCAGTGTTTGGGAGACAGGACAAGCTCAGCACGCACAGTGTCGCTTTAGAAGGCGGCAACGCTGGTCGTCGCAGCCGCCGCTCCGCTCCGCCGCCCCCCTTCACCCTTCTCTTGAAATGCTGAAATGTCGGGACGACGGCACGGCTCATTGGTCGCCGTCACGTTCTCTCATAACATCAATGATAGCCTAAAGGAAAAACTGACATCCACCCATGACATCCATCCATCGACGAAGCTACAACGGAAACTAGACGGGTTTCGCAGAAAGAAAACTTCGCAGTTGAAGGCCAGGGCGAATTTTTCCTCAACCACGAAGCTTTCTTTCTGAGAAACCCAGGTGGGTCTCCGTTGTAGGTTCGTGCTACCTATCGGTAGATGTCAATTTTTCCTTTCACGATCCTTCCCACACCTTGCTGAATTCCGCAAAACTGGTTTGCCATAAATGACAGCTGAAATTGGCAAGCGATTTCTTGGACATGTTCAAGTGCGTTTGTAAAATGTGTGTTTTATCTGTTTGTCAGATTCGTATAAGGCGAATCCAAGATCATCAAGCCACCTGGTTCACTTCGCGTAACTTCTCCGCCGTTCTAGAAATAATACACCCCTTCCGTTATGAGCGATAGAATCGAAACAGCGCGAGCACATTGCATGCCAAGTGAGAGAACAGTCCAGAGCTCGAACAATGGACTAACGAACGCAAGGCAAGTGAACCAGCGAGCAAACAGACCTCGGTTCGTTCGTTTGTAGCATGGCAGCGTGCTGCGAAGTATCCGAATCAGCAGCAACAAATGCCAAAAAAAGGGGAGGATGAGGGATGACCAGGAGAGTGGGAGAGCGCCGATTGGAGACATGCCGGCACACAGCTATGCGCGTTGTTATCTCGGGTTCGCTGAGCGGTGATAATCGGCCGCACGGGGCCGAGCGAACTCAGTTGTCAACCGGGAGCGAGAGCTGATCGCAGCCAACGTGCCGCGAGTCGCGACACTACGCGACGCCCAGAGCGCCCGCAGCGCTTTCACTGTCTCCTCAGCCGGACTTGCTGGAGAAGTCAGCCGCCCCTTACGGCCCTCCGGAAGCCAAACTCCTCCTGCCCCACGCAAGGACAGTAACGAAGAAGCCATGGCATACTAAAGAAGCCTACGCCACGCAACCACCCCTGAATCTTAAACCGGTACCCCCCCAAAGCAATTTAGCTAGTAGCGCCCGAACGATCCAGTAGTAACCCATCACGGCACCAAACAAGGGAGGAGACCAGACATCTGCGGTCGACATGACTTCTGCGACGTGTCTCCTGGCGCCAGATTACGACGCTGTCAACAGCGAGAGGAAAGGTCGGTTGACAAGTTTGTCTCTAGTGTTTGAGGAGCAGCGCTTTCGCTGCTTCCCAGCTGCTTGTTAGCAACTTGTTAGTGGCACTAATCAGCGAGGACTACAATGAGCTTCCCACCATCAGCACGTTGACACTGTGCCGCGAAAGTCCTGGTGGCACAATAGCCGTTCTACTTTTCTGGCTCGACATCTCTGTAGGTCTGCGCGCGGCCAGCGCTAAAATTTGATTGCAATCTTCGATGTTTTAAGTGAACATGATAGTATTCTAATACCGTATCCCGCAATGAAGTCTAGTTACGTTTCTTTCCAGGCAAATGATCACAAAGCAACTGAATTGCCTGAAACTTTAGAACTGGATTCGTCAATGAATAATACTTTGCGAATGCTTTTGTAGCCGCTAGCATGAGTTCTTTCATATAGTATGTAGCGCCAGAATGAACTCTATGACTTGCAGGTCCACTGACACAATGTATCGCGTGCTACGTCAACTGAAATATGACTTCTTGACGAGATATCCGTGCTGCTTTTTGATGTATACTAAGACGTTCCTGATTAGTTCCGGCCAGCCGTGCTTATTTTTAGTCAGTATTGAGCTCTAAAATTTCACTTATCACGAGCTTTGCAGTAGGTACGGATTTCAACACAGCTTTCCGTGGCCCATGTGTCTTATATAAATGGCGTTCAGTATACATGAAGGCTGGGAGAGGTAAAACAACATCACCGTGTGCTACTGAAATGCTCATGAGGAAAGACAAGGACGTGGAATAGGACGAACACAGGAGGCACTCATTCTGTTCATCCTTTGTTCTCGTCCATGCCCTATTTCATGCGCGCTTCTCAAGTATTGTGATGCTTTACTAGCAAGCGTAAGTAATACTTACCTAGACTTGCCGACCTGTAATGTAACCTGAAGGTGGTAATCAACGTCGGAGTGTTCTTGGCCCACGTCAAAATATGGCATCATTTGCTTTCAGTTCGTTTCGCAAAAAGTACGATTCTCCTGTCAGCATACTCGACAAAAACCAGTACGACCATTATAAAACTCGAACAAGCTTTACAACCTGCCCTGCTTGATGCTCTAATGTTATAGTGCAAATTGTGAAGCGGACAGAGCACAGAGGAACGATCAATGTCGAGATCCTGCGCATTTCTTCGCCTCTTTTGTCGTTATTATGCCTGCGCCTCAATTTCTCGCACTTGTAGCACGCAAGATCAACGTTTATTGATTTAGTCCACGCACGTCCTCAGCCTCCAATGTCAACAATGGCGATCGCTATACCCCAAGAGCACGCGTGTGTGTATCTTCTCTGACACAAAAAGTCCGCTGCCACGCCCACGCTATTTCGCTTTTATCCATTGAGCAACTTTATTGTGCTCGCTTATCTTTTATCAATTTACAAGGACGGCCGTCTCTAGAAACGGGCGCGGCAGTCGCGAGCCCCTCGGCCCTGCCGGTTGACTCGCCCGTGCACAGAGATGCGTGTCGTGCGCAACACTCCGGCAGCACTCATTGTGCATTGTTCTATTTTGCTTGCACAAACTGATAAACACCGGGCCCCTGCCATGGAAGGGCGAGCGGAACATTTCTTTAGATATAGATAAAAGAGCAACCCCAGTTCGCACTCTCACGCCAGCTAGAGAGAATATCTGGCAGGACCAGCTCGCTTGTCTGACAGATTCTAAAAGAGCGTTTAGTCGTACGTGTCGTGTTCATTATAAGCAGCCCGATAAGGTGAATCCGTGAGCACTGGTTGCTTTGCCAGAAGATTAGCGATGGCGAGGCTTCAGGGGCAAAGCAACTCCCAGCCCACGCACTTATATTGGCCTTTGCAAACGGCATACGACAGCCCTGTAGCACGTGAGATATATGTGCAGACCCATCTCAGCATTTCGCAAGTTAATGGCGACTCAAGGCATATCTTCCGCAAGCGTGTAATCCAACGAGTAATTAACCGCGTCTGTTGAGAAGAGGTCGTGTAGCTGATCTCCAGTACAGCGCCGTTAGCGTTCCGTTGGTATAAAATTTAGAGCAGATAGCTCTTTTCCTTTAGAGTTCTTAGCCCATATCTTGAAAGACGTTATTTTTTTTTCGATGTTATTTATTTCTCAAATGTCTCGCCGAGTTGCCGACATCGGTGATAACGGGATCGCTGTTTTCTGCAAATACAACGAAGAAAGACTGGAAAAACGCGAAGTGAAAGGAATCGTTTCGAAATATGCTCATGGTGGTGCCACGAATTACGAAAGAATCCCACTGAAAAGGGGTGACAACAGTGGTAGCTAAATGCGCTCCGCGCAGTAGCATTTCTCCTTCATGCTAATTTTCAACAGGGCTTAAGATCCGATTGCACTACATGGCGCACTCGAAAATATATATGGCAGCTTGGCTTTTATCCTTCAAGAAAGGAACTTTTTGGGGGGAATTTCGACACCTGCAGCTAACTTCGGGTAGGAGTTTCTTTGTGAAATACTAAATATTTTATATATATTCGAAGTGGAGCCTCTGACGTAGAGAGAAGACCTTGACAGAATTAAGAATGTACAAGCCCCAGCACCTTTTGTTCGCATGTCTGATTACGTTCCCATACCAAAATTATAATTCGACTAAAAACGAGAGAAAGTTAAATTGCTTCCTTTGTTCTCCATTTCTTTACTAATGACACACATATGCATACACAGCCTACTTTTGGGCCAATTGTCTCAAGACGCATTTACAAACCAATACTACCTACTAAAACACGGGAAAAAAATTTCGAAAGCAAGCATGCCGGACAAACTTTCGAAAGTACTAACTGTAGACACACACACAAATATATATACAGTTTATATGTTGAGCAACTTCACAGGCCCCGCGCAAGAATTCACATAAGATATATGTCAATAATACTTTGCATTGAAACACTAGAAAACGTACACATTAACTTCATAAGTTGCTACAAATCTATAATGAGTACGGTGTAATTCCACCAGCTATAATGAGCCGCTTTATATCGGTTCCTCCGCATTTTAAAAAATACATACTTGTGGCTTTCCGCGCACAGCAAAAGAACATGTCAGCCATTCAGCGATAACTTGCTTGCTGAATTACGCAAGTAGGCTTCAAATTTTCGTTGACCTCGTTGCACGCGGAATGTAACCACCGATGGCAGACGGCTTATGTCAACGCTTTGAGAAACACGGCTGTTATAACGCTATAATTTGTAAGGCGTGCATGCCGAGTATTTTCTCCGCGTTGTTAGGAGAGAACTTACGCAATTAGTAAATAGTGAATGCTATTGCGATAGGAAAGTGAAACAATGAAACAAAAATGCAATATCCAATAGCTGTCCACCAGCTGCTGCGGCTTTGCAGACGTGCGCTTGCTTGCTCACAGCTTCCGTTCGTGGCTGCGGTGGCCGAGCGCCGATGACATTTCAAAACGGTCGTGGGACTAGACTTGGATGCGTGTTAGTGAGCACCAGGGCATCTGAACGATTCCAAGGCGCTTCATCGCCAAGCCTCTGAAAATCTGAGGTAGTGCTTCTTTGCAACGTTACGTATCAATAAGATAAAGCAATATCGGTTTGAATTTTATGCACCACGTGCTCATTTCACGTACGATTACACTGCGTACGATGCACTCAACGCCTTATGAATCGGGATGTGTATCAAAACATTGGCGACTCAGCATAAAACCTAAACGCGAACAAGTCGGAAACGACTCCAATGCGTTCTTCTGCTTACAGAACCGCTTGTATTTGCAATAGTGTCCTGATTCAGGCTTTAGGAAGGAAGTACACTCGTCCCTATTTCATCCTCTTAAACCGGTCGCAGAGCGATTACCCGGCGCACTTCCATGATCAGTTCTGATGATGGTTCTTTTGTGTTCGCGATTCAAATCATGCTGATGGTGTGTGCTGCCCACGACAGATCATAGATACTGCTATTGTCTGTTCACCGTTCTATCATGATTTACAGGCGTCCTTACACCAACCAATACACGAATGCGCTCTCACTCAAAAAACGCACAATGGGATATTTCAATTTCGAACCAACATTTCTTCCTCAACTCTGAAGGAGAAATTGCTCGGGAACTCGCCTCTAGCAAGGAGCCCTTATCGGGCGCAGCCGTTGAGTCATTTCTCAGATGCGGTTACAACCGGGTTGTGCCGATTAGCACACAACGTGCTTTTATCGCGGAGCCACGCAGGTTATCTCGTCTGCGGCCTGACAGCGACGTGTTGCCAACGCCCGAAACAATAGCGGCCTGGCAGTGCGCGGAGAGGTGTGACCCGCGCTTTGTCATAATTATCGGCAACCGACCGAGGGCGGAATGGTACACAACGAGGAAGAATAGCACACGCGAGCGACGCTATCAGCCGTTTCGGCCGCGCTGCGAGGCGACAGCCAATCAGCACCCACGGCTCAGGGGCTTGCTGAGCTACGCCCCTGTGGCCGCGCTTCTCGGTGGGGTATAGACATGTGCCCGTGGACAGGGGGTTCTAAAAGGCTTACCAATAGGCGTGCGCTTCCTTTACCCGTCCGTGGGCTACGTGAAGGATAAATCGCGTTCATGGATCGGTTCCTCTGCCGCCACTCCGCATGTTTGCCCTTGCGCGGTCGTCCGGGAGTCCACCGACTCCCATTCCCCAAAATATCATTTGGTCTATTTCACTTTTAGTACAGTTACTTCCACGTATTTCTCACAGCGCTTTCTACACCTATTGGCCGGTGCAGATGATAGTCGGCGACCGTGCGTGTACACACATACACACATATATATATATATATATATATATATATATATATATATATATATATATATATATATATATATATACCAAATCATGATTGTTTGGTTCCCCTTCTCAATATAGTGTTGAGAATTATCAGCAAAGTGGCTTTCTGCAAGGGCATTATTCATCTTACTTCAAATTGAATATAAGTCAACTTCAAGGCGAAATAGTTCGTGGCGAAATAGATCATACAGCAGTTCATGCAGGTTGAATTACAAGAAGTTCCTTTTTGAGAACTTCTGTGGCGCCTGCCTTTGGACGCACATATTACGGAGAGTCATTGCCTACATGGCCACCAGTGAACTTTAATATTCGTACAGATATTGCAGATCTGACGGGGAAAGACATATTACCGATTTTTTTCTTTTACTTGGTGCGAGCACACACATTTTGCGGCATGCATAAGAACTTTATTAACGAACGTTTATTTTGACACAGCATATAAGCAGCTAGAGGCTATAAAGATCAGAGGCTGCACATTCGTTTGAGCGACTATACTGTTGCCGATTTCGCCTGCTGTAGGAACCTTTCTGAATAAACATGCCCGAAGCAAGTATCCCTCTGGTGGCCTTGCAATTGCAAGGCCACCAGAGGGATACTCTGATGTCCTTATGTATGTTCTTATGATGTTCTTAAGTTATGATGTAGAAGATGTTCTTGCAAGATTTGCAAGAACATCTTCGGAGTACGATGAGCGAGTCTCTATCGGGAGCAGGAATTTGCATAAAATTTGACGCAAGATCCGTAAAATTGAAGAACGATGTGAAATTTGTGAAACAGTACGAAGGATTCGGGAGAGTTGGCAGGTATTCGTCATGCATGCGCGTTCTGGTGGTTTGTTATTTGTGTCTTGTGAAAGTGGACGCTATGTGCTGTATAAGACACAGATAGAAGCCATCGTATCTATAAAGCGTTGTAATTATTGGTACTCGGTGGCCTGGTTCCCCCGCCACGTGGACATCGCGAGGAAACAAAGCTGCCAACAAGCTCGCTCGCGATCCTTCCACACCGACCTTTCCCCGACACACGCACTAGTGACCCAGGAAACAGACACGAACCCACAACGCTATGGGAAATTATATGAACACTACAGACAGGTCAAATGATTTTCCCCTCCACCACACCCGGACCTTAGCAGACTAGAGGAGCAGACGCTCGAAAGGCTACAAACAAATGCATCCTCATCTTTCACAAAATCACACCTCACTGCCCGTACTGCGGAGAGCTCGCGGGCCAATGTCACAAGATATCGGCTTGCCAGTTCAGCCGCGTGGTATAAACCCCATCGCCAACACCCTTTCTTGCAATCGGAGGCTATCCTTCGCAGCGAGGACCCTGACCAACTGCAGTAGCTTGTCGGTCGGACCAAGGCAGCGGAGGACACCAGCTAGGCTGCCGTCCAATCCGACTCGTAAAATTTTCATGTCGAATAAAAAAAATAGTTTCAATCAATCATTCACTCAATTATCAGCCATACCACATTTGAATATTTCTATTTACCCCCTGATCCCGCTCTTTCTTTCACTTTCGTCTGTTTTTCTTTGAGTGTGCCGTTGTCGGCGATGCGTCAGTGCCGAAGAATGCCGTGTCCTATGCAATCAGGGCTTGCAAATTTCGAGCTTTCGACAAACGTATCTGTGATCTGCTAAAAATATCCGAGGTTATACAAGAAAACAGAATTTTCCTTCGAACGTTGCACTCGACGAGCAAATTCTGCCGCCTTTATATTATGTTGGAGCCCACTGCGCGCTGCTTTCACATCTGAAATGGACGCCGGTATCTGCGCCACAATGGCCGATACTGTACAACGACAGCAAACCATTAGAGCGTGTAAACTTATAGCCAGCGCAGGTTGTAATCGCAGCATTCGCCCTAGCTATTGTGAAGCCCGGATGACTTCATGGTCGTTGTCGCGCTGACAAGAGAACAATGGGCTTCTCTGCAACATAAATGAAATTCAAATAAATCATCGAAATTACAAGGCACCTGAGTCTGTTTCAAAGGTGCATTACGAATCTACGGTAATCATTCAGGAGATAAAGTGAGCAAGGATTCATAGAGGAAATAACATGTAGGATGAAGCACAATGCCTGAACGCGTAGCTTGTGGAAAGCGGCGCATTGTTTTGCGCTATTGCAGAACAAGTTTCTCTAAGCCACAATCAGATGCAAAGTGTCCTGAGTGCCCAGTACCTGTGCCAATTGCATCCGCTCGTCATATTTTGTGGCTGTATTATAGTACTATGGACATTCGGCCCAACATACTTAGAGAGACCAAACTAAAGCCGAATGTTCCAGATGACTCTACCCGTTGTGTAATGGACAGGTGTGCTAATTCATTTCTGAAGTATCGGCATCAAATAGGACTGCATGCATTTATTTGACGCCTATTGATAATTTCTTTACACTTATGCCTTGCGGCAGGTTCACCGAATTAAAGAAAGGGAGAGAACAAGAAAATAACAATCGTTTCTACGAGGTTGCATGCAGGCAAAACGGTTCGAGCGTTCCCCCACCCCTCCAATTTTCTGTTTCCTTACTCCCAGATGTTTGCAAATGGATCATCACAGTCCCGCGGGCGCCGTGGTAGCAGTATTCCTGCCAAAAAACTTGCTGGCTGATGGTATTTGCAGATCATTTTTCCATGAAAGCAGAATGCCCTTTCACGTGCTCTAAATATATGAGGTACCTCTTTTATGGTTTGCACTAAAGGAAGCGCGCTTTTTGCCTCAAGAACGTACACGCACAACTTTTTGCGTATATTGCGGCAAAATGTAATTGCAAATATTGATTAGCTACACAAATATGGCGTCCCAGAGTGCGGGTATATACATTGGCTAAACTAATGCCAATGTTTTTTTTTATTTGTCTGCTGATCTTTCTTAAAACACATCGATATATACACCGACTCTCAGTATGCGCTGCATGCCTGCAAGTCGCGCCACACATTATCATCGGAAGTACTCCTCGTCAAGCAGGCCTTCAGGCGCGCGGAAGTCCACGGGGTCACTGCAACACTTCATTGGATCCCTGGTCACCAGGGCATCGAGGGAAATGAGAGAGCCCACGAGGCGGCGCGCGCCCTTCTTTCCAACCGCGTCGTCTCCCGGTATCCTTCAGAAGCCCTCACAACCAGCACAGGCAACACGACAAATGGAGCCCCGTATGACCCCGACAGAGCTCTGAGAGCAGCAACCAACCGACGCAAGAGGGAACTCCGTGCGAGTGTGCCCTCAGACCCAGACCCACTTCCAGCGGGTCTTCCCAGGTCGGGGCAGGTGCTGTTGCATAGGCTCCGTTCCGGCTTCGTCCTCACACCGGATGTGCTGGAACGGTGGCGACAGTACCGGCCACGCCGGGAAAGACGCCCTCCATCTCCGTCTCCCAACTCCCTTCCATCGCAGGAACCCGGCCATCCCACAGCCTCCGCGGACCAAGAAGCGCTCCATACGCCACACAGGTGCCCTGACTGCGACATGGCTACGCGGCCATCCGCAGTCCATCTGTTTTGGGAGTGCCAGCGACACGCTCAACAGCGGGACCACCACCTGAGAGCGGTGCGAGTGTCGTCCTACGAGGAGTGGATTAGACCGGCAACTGGATCGATGGATTCTGACAGGGCCATTCTGGACTCGCTCTTGGCTTTCGCCAAGGACGCGCAGCTCCTAGGACGGCTCTGAATACGCCTCCCCCCTCCTCTTCCTATTCCCCATTATAGGCCTTCGCGCCATCCTTTAATAAATACATTTTGTCATCATCATCATTATTGTTATTTTAGCGCCTTAAGCTTACCGGGCTCCATGAAAAAGAATCCGGGTGCTTTGTAGGGTCGATCCAGATCTGCAATGCAAAGAAATTAACTCTAGCGCAGTTCACGTTCCATGACGGCCCAGACACAGGACCCTCGGTCCAGACCAACCAGGATTCTGCTTTTCCATGCTTCATATTATGTTCTCGGTCCCACGTTGAACTGTGCGGTTCGACGCTGCTGCAAAGCTCAATAATAATTCGCGTCCTTGAGATCCATCTGATTTTGAAATTCTCGTGTGTGCCTCAGTTCCCCTTCCGACGAACTGTTTTACAAATTGTGCTCTGCTTTGTCTTCCCAATTTTCGCTACTCCAATTGTCAATCACTTGCTCAACTTCATTCTGAAGTTACACGCGAATTATTGAACGCATCATCAGATATATAACGGCTTTAATTTAAAAAGGTACCAATAATCTTCCTTGGGAGGTGTGAGAGGGCTCGGTGAAAAGCCTGACGCCTTCAGCTGCAAGTTGCCTTTAACGCGGATATGTTTATCGTGGTGCGGCATCAAGCCCTCAAAATATAGAAAGGCGCGCCTGGCTTTCGGAAAATGGCGCTGAGCCTGTTGCAAAGCGGCACACTGCAGTCCTTCGTTGTCAGCAGCCTACCGCATATCAATTGCCACCGTACGCGCTTTTCATGTTCAAACGAAGCCGCCCGGCACAGGCCGCCTCAGCGGCACAACAAAGTGTCAGCTCTTCCCTGCTTCGCTGCTAGCACAAGACAGAGCCTTTTATTCATTGGAAACAAAGTCCACAAGGGGAGACGTACAGTGACACTGTAAGAAAAAAAATGATAAAGAAATATGGCATGAGTACCCAATGTTCATATACTCTTTCTTTCTGCGTGTGCATGAGTCGGTATACTATGTTAGCCTGTAAAAAACGGCTGAAATATTCAGTCTGTTCACGCTTGAACGAAGAGCTGACATTTCTTGCTTGACACATTAAACAATGCACATGTTTGGCGAACAGGGGCATTTACAATGAGACTGCAACTTCTTCCGTCTCGTAAATTGCTCACGTGTGGATATCGCACATTGTAGTGTTCTCGCCTGGAACTCGCTTCAGATATAGTGATTTGAAAGAGTGAGTGGCCGAATTTGCGCGCACTCGTAATGAAGTGCATTGTATGTGTCGGGCCCATAGTATCTGTAACGTGTGTGCGTGTGTTCGTGTGTTTCCTTGTGTGCTCGCGTGCGTCGATGAGTGATCAATCAAGTGAGGGCACTTGAGTGCGTGCGTTTGTGCGTGCGCGGTACCCAGAGTTAGAAATGGAGGAATGAAAAAGTTCACTCACATCGTTCCATAAACATTGTGAGATTGCTAATATGTCAGTCTTATCATCAGCACAGATGTTTAAGCCTCTAAAAAATGCATCGGAACGATGCATGGGTGTTGACGTTATACTGAAATTGCAGCCCCATCTGTCAGTGGGCACTATGTTAGACATTTCGACATCATCTACACCCTACTGGTCACCTGATTCTTAATAAAAACCATAAGTTACGCACTGAGGGTAAGCGGAAACGCAATCTGGCAAGTTCTCGAGTTTCTTCCAACAAAAAAAAAAAAGAAGGCACCCGGGTACGCGAAAAATGCCGTCACATCCGTGGATACCACACCATCATTAGGCCCTCTGCCCCTTCTTTGCTCGGGATATGCGCAAGGTTAACTTCGGTGCGCCTCTTCTGCCATAATGAAAAGCTCTGTTCGCTGAAAGACATGGAAATAAGAGCTAATAATAAAGGTGTGCAAATGTAAATTTATTCACCGTTAGTTTCCTTGCTGCCCGTTTAAGGGTAACTTGTGTGCACTCTCAAGACCAACACAGACTCTTTGCTGAAGTAAAATTTGACGGAGATGGTTCTGACCTCGTTTTGAATAAGAAAAAGGCACGTTCTCTTTCATGACACGCAGAGCTGAAGGCGGCCTTCCTGTTGCTAGACAAGAACCAGGACGGCCGTGTGAATGCCGCCGAGATCAAGCACATGTTGGACAACCTGGGCATCCTGCTCAACGACTCCATGATACAGAAGCTCGTCGTACAGGCATCGGGCAGGGGTGAGTGCCCCGATGAAACACCCTCCATTTGCCAGCCCGACCATACTAAGTATACCCGCATTCCCTCTTCCCCTCCCCATACTTCAACCGTCCAAATTGTGTGATCATATAGCTTCCTATATGAAAACCCATGTGTGACCGCATAAACCCTTATGACTATATAGGATTATGCTACGGAGTGTATGGGCCATTTTGAATAAGGGAGAGACGCGGTATATATACCATATGTTTCAGTTTAATAGTCACGCCATATCTGGTTCATTCTGCTTTATTAAATGTGGAAAATGGGAAATTTAGCTCAAGTGGGGCAGGCTATCCTAAAATTTTAGGAGTGGTGCATCGGGTTCCAATTTATGTGCTCGAACAATACATCAGAACTGCCAGATTCCGCCTAGTGTTGGCGAAGGAAAGTCAGTCACTAGTTTCGGAGGTGTCGCGTTTTATCTCCGCTTAATTGAACGCTGCATGCAAGACGCTGCTAGAATATCTGCTGCTTCTATAGTGTAACTTACAGCTGACAAAATGCAGGTTCTTGATACATGGTACCTAATCCGCTTTCCAAAAGCGCTATGCGGATATTATTGTCTGCGCCCTTACTTCGTATTTGGTGTTTCTTTTTTTTTGCTTTGCCTTTCTTTCTTCTTCTTACTCCGCCTTTCCGGTTGTGGTGCAGTTTCAAGCTACATGTTTTATACCCTCTCTCTCGCTCTCTCCTATGGTTTATTATGTGTGCGAAGATAATAATCACGACATTAATGATAATACGAAATCACAGCTACAATACTCCGCTGGCTAAGCTTTGACTTGTCGAAAAAACACTTGACATGGTTATTTCATCTCTGTTGCCTACGTAAGACAAACTATGAAGCGGTAAGCCAGCCCTCTGGTTGGTAATTTGGGGCAACCTATAATTGGAACCGAACTGCTCAATCAAGTTCAACATCTGGCCTATTATTTAACACCTCTCTGTAAAGACACAATATGAGCGCGGTCAATGCGCTCAAACACGCAAATGCCCTTTTGAGCTTGATAAAGTTTTGGGTCTATAGGAGATGTAACCTTACGATTCCGATGACCTACTTTCTATAGACACCGTAGCCCGCATCTTTACGCTATTTAAAAATATTGTGAGCAACATTGTGGCACAATGTACGATTTGTGTGAAGATCTCTTGACTTATAATAGCCACCATGCTCCGTGTGTACGTGCCAACCCGTTGTCTTTTCGTGTCATCGTAGAACTATACAATTACATTATATTCCTTAGTTGCGCTTGTCCTTACTCCTTATTGTCATAATAGTTCGATAGGTTCTTTGATCAACATCATTCAACGATACCATTATCTTCCTTTCTAAACAAGACATGAAGTTTTACCGTTCGAACCTTAGCAGAATAGTTTTTTTTTAATGCAAGAGCTCTCTTCATGAATAAAGGCGTCAAGTTTTACACCCTCGCATACTACGAAAGGAGCATGTGTGGCTAAGTGCTACTGACACTGCTAAATTAACGCAGTGCCAAGGAGAGTTGGTCATGGTAATAAAAGCATTTTAACGACCCACCCTTAAACTTATTTTTTTTCGGACTACCACCACTCTACCAAAAAATACATAAATAGGCTTGTTAGCACATTGCGAACGAACACCACAAAAGGGTTTCAAGATACCTTACAGGTCCATTCTTCAGGCCTGTAAGGCATTTTGAATAAATAAATAAATAATAAATAAATAAATAAATAAATAAATAAATAAATAAATAAATACGCCGTACCCACTTTGTGAACGTCAACCTTTCATTGCTTTTGAAGCCGTGTAGCATTATTGCCCCAGAATAACTTCTTTTAAAAAGTGAGATGTCTCACTCTAAGTAAAGTTTACACCCTTTGGAATGCCCCTTCTGCCACGCAACAATAATCGTCATCTGCCTTGATGCGTTTCCTTTCTTTAACGCTGCGAGCCCGGTACTTTCCAGTAACGAACGGCATGCGCGTTATCAGCATGACAGCATTCCCAACACGAAAGTAGCGGGCGCGGCGTTTTCAAGAAAGGGAACGCATCAAGGCAGATGACGATTATTGTTGTGTGGCAGAAGGGGCACTCACAAGGGTGTAAACTTTTCTTAGAGTGTTTACGTTCCCATCACGCAACTTGCCGTAGATCAAACAATCACAATTTACAGTACATGTGCCACATATTTTATATAACACTCTAAAAGGGGTCACTCATAATGGTAAACAATTTTTATTTCTATGCTCCACACAATCGCCTATATTTCTAGTGTTCAGAGGAGAGTGCAATTATAGCAACTGGAGGCTAGGACATTTTAAGAATCGCCGCACAATGAAGCCAAATCAGCGTCAAGGAGCTGGGCAGTTTGAAGCCTGAAAGAAGTTTAGACGAATCCGTGTACTGTCCCATAATTTCTATGTTCGTTCAACAGTAACTATATTGCGTCACTCTCACACAAGCCACTTATTTCACTGATAATCTAATCGAGTACAGAACTGCAATATATCTCAAGACGTGTAATTGACCCTTACCATCTTTGCACCCTATTGGAGTCATCTTATCCCCAAAGTATAATCTTCATCTATATGTTGCGTCCGTTTTCTTTGTTAGGCGCTGAGCGCCTTGTACTTTCATCTCACAAACGGTATTTGCGTATCTGCGTTACACATCGTTCTACATGGAAATCAGCGAGCGCAGAGTTTCAATACCTATAATAACGAATACACAAGACAGTGTCACAAAATAACAAAACAATAACCAAAAACGTCCGTCGGTCATGGCGAAAATAGAAAAAACATAAGGTTATAGCTTTATAACACCATCAGAAAACCAAGCATGATCAGGTCATGGTAGTGCAAAGGAACAAAAAAATGCACAAAAAATACTTGTCACAAGGTATTTATCAAAAGTCGCTGTCTACTTGGAAATCAAAGGATCTGTCAGACTTAAGTCATAGAGCCAAGTTCCTGCTGCAAATATTAAAGCAGTACTGTAGCAACAGTCAGCCATCAGGGCTGTTATCACTTACGAGGTAGCAGCGAAGTGGGGTTGAGGCTACATGAAACAGCTATATATCGTGGAGAAAGAGTAATTATAACGTCCTAATCAGGTGATATGCTGCCTGCGCACGCTATTATCAACATCCAACGTGGTTTAGCAAACGTTGCAAAAGCTTTAACACCTCCTCCTTTATTACAGACGACGGGCTTATCAGCGAAGATGAGTTCCTTGCCTGGATGGCCAGGCAGACTAGCATCAAGGATGACGTCATGGAAGACCTGCTGGCAGCGTTCAGGGTGTTCGACAAGGACGCCAACGGTTACATCACAAAGGTATCTTTCGCTCGCCTCTACTTTCACGTGCAGTTTTCAAGGCTGCCAACGGAAAAACGTATTCCCCACCCGTTTATAAGCACTAAGGTAACAAGTATTCAACAAAGTTCTCAATGTGGTTGTTGACAAGAAGTGTTGTCGAACAACTTTTTCAACCCTACCCAGTCACAGTTACGCTGCTTTTGCTTCATGTTTTCTTCATTACTTTTGTATCCTTATGTTCTTCTCGTCTAAATATTCAGCGATTTAGCTTAAGATGAAAATACAAACTAAAGGTATTTGTTTCTGGAGGTTAGTTTGAACAGAAACAAAATACGGGTATAGGGAGAGCCAGTCGGACATTCCTAACGCTATTTAGTTTTGCACGAATAAATTAAATGACCTGAAATCCCTGGGCGTCATTTCTTCAATGTGCGACTCAACAACATGTTAGTAGTCGGGTATGTTGGTAACGTAGTACGGATCCATATTAACGGCTCATAAGCAGTGATGAATGCAGTAAAATCACACTCCCTTGGCATTCCAACAAACGCATCATCCCGCAATAAAATATTTGTAGGAAGCGCGGTGTTTCTGCTTTCCTTTCTCGTTATCGGTCCTTTTATTTTGGGCCGTTAGTATGCCTACGGAATACACCTTGTAATACAGAAAAGCACCATGAATACTTGAATTATTTTACGTAATGAGCTTGATCAGCGATGGCTAAAGCCTGGCATGATTCTTCAACCTACACTCTTAAACAAATGTACACCCTTTGGGGTGTATATTTGCCACACAAATATAATCGCCATCTGTCCTGCTTGCGTTTCCTTCCTTGAAAACGCCGCGCTCACTACTTTCTTGTCGAGAATGCTCTGTCGTGCTCATAACGCACATGCCGTTCGTGACTTGGAAGTACCGGGCTTGCATCGTTAAAGAAAGGAAATGCGGAGAAGACGAATGACGATTATTGTAGTGTGGCAAGATACGACCCAAAGGGCGTAATTTTGCTTAAGAGGGTACACCTATAGACTTCTTTTCAACAGACACATCACATAATTATACACAAGAAATTGCTAATATTTTGATCTCTGACTTTTCCAATTGTTCACTGCTCATGGCTGTGCCCATCCGGCATCACACTGTTGTCCTTACGTATACTGATATACTCGTTTTCTACATTCGCAAACTAAAGAAAGTAACACAAGAAACAAATCAATTTGCTGTAGTAATTGACCACTTATCCCGAACAAAACATAATTATAAAATCAGTTCTCCCCCATCAAAATATGAGGTTTATAGACAACTAATCTGCCTAACAAAAGCACTACATTTTGCTCAAAGAAACGGTTCATCCTTCCTTAAAGATACTGTAATGCTTGTTAGCGCACTTTTTGTTCCCTTGAGTGTTAACTTCATGAAAGAAACGCCACTGTCGAGCATACGGGCCATTCTGGCTCTAAGTGCAGGTGCAGATAAGTGCTGCGATATCAGGTAAAAGCGCAGAAGAAAACAACACTAAGCAACTGTGTATACAGTTCGAACCAAGCTCAAGATTTCAGCGGTGAGATAACAAACTGCGCTGCTCTTCACAGGCAGCACAATCTCTTCAGGATATTCGCCCAAGTGTTGCTTACTTTTTGCCGAAGCTACTTATGCCGCCAGCTCACCTCCGAACGTGAGCAAAAAGCCGAAGCACCAGTATCGTTACAATGCGTTTATTTTGCAGACTTGCTGTTAGGTAAAAGCTACAAGTGACAATCTCTCCTGATTTTCGTCCTATCGCGTATGACACAAAAAAGGCTAAAGAGCAAGGAAAACTCCAACAAAATTTATTTTGTTTTGGTTGCTCCTAATTTGCTCTTTAATTCAGCTGTCATCAACCAGGCAGATAACTGCCGAATGTTTAGCTTCGAAACGGAGAGATGCATACGATGTGTATCTCTGGCTGAAAGTTCATGAATTACGATCATACCGTTAAGCAGAAGTTCCATTTCAGTGGTTCCCGCGTATAACTGGGTATTTTCTTAGGTATAACTGTTAGGCGACGTGGGTTTTTAAGTTTCTCTGCGACGTGATCACTTTGTCTCAGACACCATTTTAGCTGCAAGGTAAAGAAGTACACTTCAATTTTAGACCACCTCTGACCAAGTCTGGCATGTGATGCGCCAACGCTTTGCTTATGGAAACAACAAATATAGTTAAATAAGCGCACATTTGCAGATTCGAATGCGAGAGCAGAAAAAACCCTGGTCTTCTGTAAGTCTGGAGCAATATGGTTCAGTATAACATGTCCCGCCTGACTTAGCGCAAGTGTTATGCCAACATACAAGTTATTTCTCCACTTACGGTACGTTTTTTGATGAAAATATGTTATTATTACAAAATATATTGCAGAGAATCTCTTAGCCTGTAGTTAGTCGAGATATTACAGCAAAGCTGTTAGCCTCTAGATGGCCGGTATTTTAGAGCGGCGCTCTTAGGCGCCCGTTCCTTGCGGCGAGCGTCGGCGGCATCGGCGGCGTAACCGAACAAATGAGCACAGCGAAAAATGAAAGAGTGAACGTGGAGCGGAATATAAAGACGCAAGCCGCGACCAATGAGAGCGGCCCCTTCAATGACGTGCGCGCAGGAAACTGGTGTCATGCGGACCCGTGCGACCGCTCGATGCGACCTCGTATATGGTATCAGCCGGACCGCTCGCTTGTACTGTCGTCTGCCCACGTCAGCTCTCGCTCGCGCTTGTATGGTTAGCTTGGTTTGGTCTCGTTCGCGCTTGTTTCAATTGTCATGGTTTACGATTCTTTCGTAATCTGATCGTACGCGCGACGCTAATCGTGGAGTACTTTCTGGAAGCCACACGGCACTAGCGATTAAACTAGAACTTTCGAGAAGTCATGTATAAGAGCCGAAGCGCTTGATCCGCAGATCAGATTTTCGACGATCGCCGACTCTGCTACATGTCACTCTCAAATTCTTTGCCAGAATATATCGCGAAACGAAGACATGTATACGCTGAGCTTAATTTTCGCGTTAGGGAGTATCATGATCGTCGCGGAATTTTTTCGGTCTCTGCTCACTCAAAAAAACAGTACCACAAACTAGCGGCCGCGGTCACTCAGACAGACCTCCAGCGGCAGCTGGAAAAGGGCTTTGTGTTTCATTTTCTGCGTAACAGCACTATGGTTTCTCGTAAATTCGAATTAGTCCGATGCTATCATGTCTGCAGGTTGTGTGTAAGTCATACTTTACGTATTTCTCTAAGGCACTTGACTTATTACATCCCCTTAGCTCAATAAGGCACTTGCGCTTGGCTGAGAGCCCGAAAGAGTGAGAATCTATGCTCTACTTCCGCACATGAGCGCGCATGAGTGCGTACGTCGCTTGTGTAACGTCGTCTAATGTCATTTGGAGTGGTGGTACTTTAACGTATACGTTGCGCTTGTCTAACGTCGGCAACAGCTTCGCCCTATAGATGCATTTTCACAGGGTAGAATGGAGGCAGATTTTTTTTTACTCAATACTTTGTCGGACGATGCATAACATGACATAACCGTAATTTATACGTGTGACCAAGGCTTGATGGAAATAGAATGCACAGGACTCGCGCAATTCATTGCCCGCTCCATCGTAATGCGTTGCGCAGGACGAACTCAAGCTCGCCATGGAAATGATCGGAGAACCCATGTCCGAGGCCCAGCTGGACAGCATGATTCGAGCCACAGACATCGACAACGACGGGAGGATAAACTATGAAGGTAGGTAACAAGAAATCAGATACATGGGCAAGTGTTCCATAAGAACTGTAGCAGCGTCAAAAGCGGCAAAAAATATATAATCGTGCAGTGTTGTTAAAGTGTACCAAGCTTTCGGAATAAACGAACAACTTTGTTGCATAGACATTAAGATGTAGGACCGAACTTCGGGTCCGTTCAGACTCTTTCCAACTAGTCGTCTCTCTTAACAGAATTAAGTAATACGGAAAACGTGTTATGGGAACTATCGTCCTAGAGCAACACACGTTTTATGGAGGATACATAGCTGTGTGGTATCCGAACTAGGTTTGACCGCGCGGGGTTCTTGACCGTCTGTGGAGAGCACTGTGCTCTAAAATGCCTTCTCTTGTCTGCTTCAAGGGAAGATGCTTATATAAAACTCCTCTGGCAAATGCAACACAATCGCTTCTAAAGTTTTGAAAGCTAATATGTAAATCCATTGCTTCGGAGTTCAGCTGCTCTCACGTAGACCAAGCAGTGCCTCTAAGCATATCACCCGCTGTTAAATGTGTTTTGTGGCTTCTATTTACGCTCTTTGCAGAGTTCGTCACAATCCTGCTATAGCGGTGTCACGCGTTGCCGTCCCTACCCGACGCATGCCATGAAAGCCTTAACTTATTCAAAGATGCGTTCAATCATCGAGATATACTCATCGCCCGCAATCGGCACGGACCCGACTGCAGCGGCCCTCGGCGAGGAATTCAAACGCCTTGTCGGCCGTTCGGCGGCTCAGGCGGCTGTTCGCTCCGTCCATGACACATGTACATAGAAAGTGTTATCTGCTCAAGGAGTGTGTTGTGTAAAACCAGTACCCCGGATGCAAATAAATCTTGCTCCACAAGTCCGACAGGAGAACATGACGTGTTCATTGTGTTCCTTTTCCTTAGAAACTCGTACATTTATTCTGGGGACCTGACGTCCTCAAGCAACGCACCGGCTGTAAGACGGGATGTATGTGGCGGGATGTGAATTGATTTTGAAATCCTTGTGTTTCATTACTACATGTAAGTATGTCAGAAATCGTTGGCGTCTACAAGTTCTCGTGCTCCTTGATTTTCCTTCAAAGCTCGGCTAAGGAACAGTTTTGCAACTGCCCCCACGGGATTCTGGCAGCCACTTTCGGAAAACAAGTCAGGGACATACGAGACCGTTAAAGAATTATGCCCAACGTACATGTCGAAACCTATGTGAAATGAAACTTTCTAGATGCGGTTAATGAAGCGCCATAAATAAGTCCATTTCATCCCTGACTCTTTGGCGTAAAGGAAGCTGGCGCGCATATGTTGCCTTCGCGAAACCATGCTATAGGCAATGTGACAAAAATTAGCTTGTACTTTCTCATTTCTTCTTATATATTGTAAATGAACCGGCCACTTGTTGGCCAATGCCCCGTTCTGGGTATGTGCATGATAGATTGTACGGCAATCATAATTATCATCAACAAGCGCCGATCATCTGAAAAAGCTAGTTCGAATCGGCATGTACTACCCGTTTCATGGCCAACCCTCCGCTGTAGCAATGTGTCATTGCATGAAAATCGTGATAAACACAATCAACGGGCCGACACGCTTCCTGGCCTCTCGCTGTTGTGGTTATGACAGTATGGAAATCACAGTTATCATCAACACGCGCTGATCTTCTCAAAGAGCTAGTTGGCATGGCCATTATGTACCGCCCGCTTCTTGGCGAAACCCCACTGCGACCATGTGCCAATGCATGGAAACCATCATGAACATAACAAACACACAGACACCCTTACTGGCCTTTTTTCCCCCGTTCTGTGTGTGTGCCACAGTATGGAAATCATATTTATTATTGCGTAAACATTCTTTGGCGAGCTCCCCGGCCCTGTCATGCGAAAAGTGTAATACCTTGTATCAGCAAAAAAATGCGTAATTTGCGAAGTTCGGACAATGAACCATTATGATAGCGTAAATGTAGCTTAATGATAGCTTCTAAGCGACAAGGAGCAATTTAAAGAAAACAATAAGAACAGAATACCCATACAGATACGTAGAGCTCCTTAGAAAATGCATCGGAAAGCTTATAATAGGGATAGGCCAACTGAAATTTGGGACTGGCTCAACTTGAAATTTGGGGTTGGGTGAACGTGAACGTTGGACGTGTGTCAACTGAAATTTGGATGTTGGCCAACTTGAAATTATAGGGTGGGCCAATTTAAATTTGGGAGTGGCCGAACTTCAAATTCGGAATTGGGCCAACTTGAAATGTGGGGTGGGCCAACTTAAATTAGGATTGGGCCGACTTATAGTTCGGAGGTGGGCCAACTTAAATTAGGGGGAAGGCCAGCTTAAATTAGAGGCATGCCAAGTTCAAATTTAAGAGTAGCCCTACTTGAATCTGGGATCGGCCAACGGGAAGTTTAGTTATGCGCCACCCTAATTGGGATGGGCCAACATGGAATTTTGTGGTGGCTCAACTTAAATTTGGAGGTGGGCTAACTTGAAATCTGAGGGCGGGCCAAGTTAAATTTGGGGGTAGGCCAACCTAAAATTTTGGCATAGGCCACATTGGAATTTGTGGATGGGCCAACATAAATTTGGGGGTGGGCCAACTTGAAATGTGGTAGTGGGCCAACTTTATATATTTTGGGGGGAAGGGGGGTCAATATCCCGTTGAATGCTGCTGAGCATCCTTCGAGTTATGAACACCTCGCGGGCACTGTTGGCACGCCCACTACAGTCACACTAGCATCCCTGCTGGGTGTATGATATGGTCTGAGCAGTAAAGGTCATGCTAACGTCATCTTGTATTTTACTAACGCCTGATCTTTGCCGTCGGTCTCACCTTGCGCGCCATTGAGGTTAAACGACTGCGATCCTCATCATGACAGCATTTCAAGACGCCTGGTAGTTGCCAGGGCACTGTTCCTTGTGCCTTGCGTCACGCCAACATTTAGAGCACGGTCAGAAAAGTTCAAGCTCAACGCTAAACCTTCTGCCGCTGTCATTGCTTCGGCATTTAGGCAAAACTGTCACATGATCTAAGCGTTGTACAGTGCAACGTGACCATTATCTTCAATGTTTCCCATAGCTCTAAAAAAACTGTACACCATGTGAAGGTACCATTAGCTGGAAATTGGAGGCATGTTAACTGTAATATGCGGCGAAACCTTAACTGTGTTGGATTTACAAATAATTTCTGAACACTGGTTTTTCTTTTCTCTCTGTTTTCATGCGATAGAGTATGGTGCTCTCATTAACTTTCTCTGGCATCCGCGGTAAATCAAACAAGGGACATTCTTTAATTTAGGTAAAATAAAGAACCTAATATGGGTAGCGTGTAGGCGAAGTTCGAAGTCTGTGGGTTAATTACGGACTGTGCAATAACTTACGATTACAAATACTCCTGCGCGTTATAAAGGTGTTTCACGAAAAGCAAGAAATTTAGCCCTTCGTTTTGGAGAGAACTAAATACTAAAGTCCAATAAAAATTAGAATTCAACTTCAACTGTGCTAGTGAAGTTAAGGGTGTGCGGCTGATAACAATCCCTGTGAAAAGCTTCTAAAAACGTGCTCTAAAGCACTGTATGCAGGCAAGTCTTCTAACAGACCAGTATTAAGCGAACAGCTTTATAAGTTTCTTTTTTATTTGCAATCAACTTAAATCCTTAGTACGCACGCTCGAAGGGAACAGCTTCACTAAAAGTCGGGATGGGATTTCAAAAGGTCACAATGGTCTGCTTTCATTTTTATTGAATTTATATTGATCATTGACTTGGTTGATTGACTCGTGCTTAATTTGAGTAACTAGAAATCATTCTGTTTCGTTGGTGTCGATTAATTTTATATTGACTATAACCATGGTTGCGAAATGTGCTTTTTTGCCGGACCGTTTTTTATATCACCTCATGTTTTAGTCGTTTGAATGTTGAACGATCTTCTTGTTTGTGAAGGAGCCAGCGAGAATATTTTCCCATATATATCAAGACGGCGTACAGGACAAGGGACAGCACGAATTTCTTTCCGGGTCAAGTTGCAGACCAAAAGCGTCAATGAGGTTCTCTAGGTCAAACTTGTCGGTGGCTCCCAAAGTGACACTTCGAAGACATCAGCTCAAGCTCACTCAGCCTTGTGGAAGACGTTGAGAATAGCCTATAGGCGCTTGATGTGTGTTTCTAGTGGATGGTGAAATACAATGACGGCCTTCTAGGAAACAAAGGCCGGTTGACGATCTCAACCCTCGATACAGTCTCTGATACGTTAAAGGCACTAGTTAACTGAGATGGATTGTCAGGAGTGAAAAACGTGGTCTTCTGTTGGTTCGTATCATCCACAGAAATTTTCTTATATCCTATTGCTGAACAATATTTAGCACCGTGGAGGCAATCAAGAGCGTCATCTTTTTAAGATGACGCTCTTGATCTTTAAGATCTTTAAGAGCGTCATCTTTTAAGCCTTCTTTTCCAACCTGCCCGATCTTTGTTGGCCGTTGTAACCACTCTCTTGCTTAACAGCTCATACACAGCACAGCCCCCACAAAACGAATAGGATTATATATATAGCCATTTCAACTACACCTACAGACGCGCCGGCATCCAGCTGCGTTATTTATTTATTTATTTATTTATTTATTTATTTATTTATTTATTTATTTTCTAATATAAATACAGCACAAGAGAGCAGCAGGCAGCGTGTCTCAACCAGAGCAGCTCAGGCAATCTCGAGCTCGCGCCTCCCGGGCAACTGGCGATGTGGCTGCGGCGCCGGGCATTCCTCTTCACTACAATCGCCCCCCACAGGAAAAGGAGCCATCCTGGCGACTCATGGTGAACATGGAATCATGGGGTCGTAATACGGCTTCAGACGTCGTACGTGGACGGTTTCACGACTACGACAGCGTTGGTCTGTAGGGGGCGTGACAGGCTCGGCAATATAGCTCACAGGCGATGTCCGCGCGACAACACGGTAGGGTCCTTGATATTTGGACACAAGCTTGGATTAGAGTCCAGCAGGAACGGCGGGAACTCAAAGCAACACAAGGGAGTCCGGAAGAAAGTTACAGTGCGGGTGATCATCGTCAAGTCTAGATTTTTGTTTCCATTGGTCCGATGGCTGTAAAGGAACGGGCGATCTGATGGCATTCCTCTGCGCGGCGGGCACCTTCAGAGAGGGGCGTTCATTCGGATGAGTCGGGTCTGTACGGAATAATGGTGTCGAGGGTAGTCGAAGACACGTCCTCTATCACTCAAAAGTTCGCGAGGTGCACCGTGTCGGAGAATAAAGTTTTTCAGGAGGAAGGATGCTATATCGCGAGCGGTGGCAGCAGGCAGAGCGGCTGTTTCTGCGTATAGCGTCCAATGGTTGATGGCGACTACTATCCAGCGGTTCCCGGAAATAGTGCTCGGAAGGGGTCCATACAGGTCAATGCCAATGCGATCGAAGGACACGGTATTGGTTGCAGTAGACCAGAGACATGCTGAGCAGGAACCTTGCGCCGTTGGCACTGAGGGCACGACCGAATGTACTTGCACACAAAGGTGTACATGCCACGCCAATAAAACCTGGAGCGAAGCCGGGTGTATGTATTGAACTCACCCGCGTGTGCACACTGCGGGTCAGTGTAGAACGCAGAACATATTTTACCACGAAGATGTCGAGGTATGACCAGCAACCACTTGCGGGCGTCAGAGACGTAATTCCGACGATAGAGAAGTACATCCCGAATTTCGAAGTGAGATTCTCGACGGCGCAAAGCTCGAGAAGGTGAAGGAACAGTCGACGGGTTTGAAAGGAAGCGGATAAGAGTGCTAATCCAGGCATCCTTGCGTTGCTCCGAAGCCATGTCGCAGCCTGTTGGGAACGAAAGTACTTGGTGAACGGCAGAGAGACAGGCATCGCTTTCGGTGGACATGGGCGAATGGGAAAGCGCGTCAGCATCGGTGTGGCGGCGGCCAGACCTGTAGACAACGCGCACATTGAAATCTTGCAACCGCAAAGCCCAGCGAGGTAATAGACCTGAGGGGTCCTTCAACGTGGACAGCCAACAAAGTGCATGGTGGTCTGTAATTACGTCGAAGGGACGACCATATAGGTAGGGTCGAAATTTACCAAGTGCCTAGATCATAGCCAAACATTCCTTCTCCGTAACGGAATAATTCTTTTCGGCTTTGGTGAGGGTGCGGCTTGCGTATGCAATGACGTACTCGTCGAATCCAGATTTGCGCTGCGCGAGGACTGCGCCGAGTCCAACACCGCTGGCGTCGGTGTGTACTTCGGTCGGAGCTGTCCGGTCGAAGTGACGCAGTATAGGCGGCGAGGTCAGTAGACGACGCCACTCTTGGAAGGCATCGTCACAAGCGGACGACCAGGCGTAGTCATTCAAGTCGCTCCGTCGAAGCTGATTCGAGGGAGCGGTGATAGACGCAAAATTCCGAATGGAGCGGCGAAAGTAAGAACACAAGCCAGGGAAGCTGCGAAGTTCTCTTACGGAGGAAGGTTTGGGAAAATAAACAACTGCACGGAGCTTGGCGGCGTCAGGAAGAATACCGCGTTTAGATACTACATGACCAAGGATGGTGAGCTGACTTGCGCCAAAGTGGCATTTCTTCAGGTTGAGCTGAAGGCCGGTGGCAGTTAGGCACTGCAACACTTCATCCAGCCTACAGAGATGGGTTGGAAAATCGGGCGAAAAAATAACCACATCATTGAAGTAGCACAGGCACGTTTTCCACTTGAGACGACGCAAAAATTGTCCATCATACGCTCAAATGTTGCGGGGGCGTTGCAAAGCCCGAAAGGCATAACACGAAATTCATATAGGCCATCTGGTGTTACAAAGGCCGTTTTAGGTGGTCTTCGGGTGCCATGGGGACTTGCCAATAGCCGCTGCGTAAGTCGATAGAAGAGAAGAACTCCGCGCCTTGGAGACAGTGAAAGGGGTCGTCAATTCTCGAAGGAGGGTAAACATCTTTACAAGTTATTTTGTTAAGACGACGGTACTCGACACAGAATCGTATCGATTCATCCTTCTTCTTAACAAGAACAACGAGAGATGCCCAGGGGCTGTCCGAAGGCTTAATGACGCCGCGCTTGAGCATGTCAGCTACTTGGCCGTCGATAACACGGCCCTCTGTCGCGGATACGCGATATGGTCTTTATCGCAGTGGCACACTGGTACCCGTGTCGATGCGATGACAAACAGCTGAAGTTCGGACCAAGGGAACATGCTGGCAGTCGAAAGACGAACGGAACTTGTCGAGAAAGCATAGAAGCTGGGCGCGTTGAGAAACAGTCAGCGTGTCGATGATGGAGCTATGTAAAACATCGCGCGAAGTCGGCTCCTGCGCGGGGTTGCAGGTCACTCCGGCGACCTCATGAGTGGCGATGGGACCAGTTGGCATGTCAATGACGGCAGCAGGGTCGACACACTGGGCACAGCCAACGCACTCCCCACGAAGCAAAGTGAGAGGACAGGATAATCGGTTGGCGACGAGCAATCTACAGAGGAAGGCATGAACGTCCAAAAGAGCGAAAGGCTGCGGGGAACGTTTACGACGAGCGAAAATCGCAGATGGCGTAAAAAGTGCGCTGGCATCAGCAACAATGTTTTGCATGAAACTGTGGCAAGGGCAGATGAGTGCGGTGGAATTGTAACGTCTTCGGCAACAAATACTTTATCTTCAGGTTCACGAGCGTCAAGGAGTGGGGCATTACACAGCGTTTGAAATTCCACTTCAGCACGAGAACAGTCGATGACGGCCTTATTAGCGGAGAGGAAGTCCCAGCCCAAAATAATATCGTGGGAACAAGAACACAGCACCAAAAATTCAACATTGTAGAGGAGGCCGTTGATCACAACGCGAGCAGTACACGCAGCTGCAGGCGTGATGCGGTCTGCGCTGGCAATACGAAGTGACACGTTGGACAGTGGCGTCGTGACTTTTATGAGCGAGCGGCAAAGTTTGGCACTAATAACTGAAACTGCGGCACCAGTGTCAACGAGGGCGAGTGCAGCGACGCCGTTCACATATATGTCAATAACATTAGTCGGAGAAGGGAGAGGTCTTGGTCTGTTCGTGGGTGACGCAGTTCTTGCCTCTGGAACTGCAACGATTAGTTTTCCCGTTCCGGCGAAGAAGGAAAACGGCGCATCGGCGAAAGCGAGCGGCTAAGAGGTGATGGCGAACAGTGGTCAACAAGAGGGCGGTGGTCCGAGTAGGAGGACATCTGGCCGGGGTTCTGAGACGCAGAGAATGACGGGTATCGGAAGCGTGTAGTGCGGCGTCGAAGCTACGGCGATATGACGTTGCGCGGCGACGGCAAAATCGTGCAACGTGGCCAGGTACACCACACGCAAAACATATTGGCCGGTTGTCAGGAGTGCGCCATTGTCCATTGCTGCACCGCGGTTCAACGAAGTGAGGAGCTGGACGCAGTGGCACGACCGATGGCGATGGCGCAAAGGTCGGAGGTGGTCGCCGCGCGAGAACCTCGGCATAGCTGAGAGGTGCAGTCACCTCGGGAAAAGCAACGGGATTCGGCACAAGCGTAGCCTCGCGGGCATAAGGGAGAGCTGTGCACACTTGCTCGTGGATGACCTGGCGAAGGTTGGCCGGCAAAGGCGAAGGTGGTGGCGTGGCTGAGGACAGCAGCGAAAGCTCACGAGCGACCTCAGCACGGACGAACTATTTGATCTGGCCAAGCAGGGAGTCCATCTCAGGAGCCGCAGTCATGTTCGCGAGGGATTCGTCGGACGCAGGGGGGCGCCGCGTGAGAAGGCGCTGTCTGCAGAGCTCGTTCGAAACTCTGGCAAAGCTCAATGACCTGAACGACAGTGCCTGGGTATTTGGAGAGGAGCATATGAAAGGCATCGTCGGAAGTGCCCTTCATTATGTGACGTACCTTGTCCGCCTACGCCATCGTCAGGTTGACACGCCGGCAGAGGTCGACGATGTCCTCTATGTAGCTGGTGAACGTTTCACCAGTTTGCTGGGATCGGCTTCGTAGGCGCTGTTCAGCGCGAAGTTTGCGCACGCCAGGGCGGCCGAAAACTTCTGCGATGCCGGTTTTGAAGCTAGCCCACGTGTGGAGATCAGCTTCGTGGTTTTTAAACCACAGTTTGGCGACGCCCGACAAATAAAAGATCGCGTCGCCGAGCTTTAGGGGATGGTCCCATTTGTTGGTGTTGCTGGCGCGTTCATACGATTCCAGCCAATCTTCAGCGTCTTTCTCATCTGTGCCGCTGAAAATATCATGATCCCGCTGACGCTGAACACCGCAAAATACGATGGCTGGAGTAAGGCTGGGGTCGTCAGGCATGACGGATGGCAGAATTCATAATTCCAGGTTGGGAGAAAACCGCAGCACCTCCACCAGAATCTAATATGAGTACGGTCTAAGACAGCAGCAGGCAGCGTGTCTCAACCAGATCAGTTCAGGCAATCTCGAGTCGCGCCTTCCGGGCAACTGGCGATGTGGCTGTGGCGCCGGGCATTCCTCTTTACTACAATTAATTTATTTATTTATTTATTTATTTATTTATTTATTTATTTATTTATTTATTTATTTATTTATTTATTTATCAAATATCACTGTCCGTGTACAGGTCCAAGCAGGATGGGTACAATTTACGTTCAGACACACAAGAAAATAAAGTCATACACGATATTCTAGTAACATAATCGAACAGTAAGACGCGCATGGTGGTCAACACAGCAATCAAATAACACTCACGCAAACTACCCCACCAAAGCACCGATGGTCCTTCAGCATCTCCCCACATGAAGAATAAAGTCATTCATATCAAACTGGGTACGCCAAAACTTCCAGTCCTCAATAGTTTCATTTCATTTTATGTTACAGACAAGGCCTGATTACAGAAAAAGCATAGGAAAAGCTAGAAATTCCGAGCCTGACGTTAGCTTTTCCTCCGCATGCCGTCCGGCTAGAGGAATATACATAACAAAATGAAAACATAAATATGCCACAACAGCGCAATCTATAGAAACAGCTTCACGAACACATGAATAAAAAAATATATGGATGTATCATCTACTCATTGAAAACAACACAACGCAAAATAGCGATAACCACAACAAAAGCAAACCCCTTATTTCAATATTTGTGCTTTACATACATTTGTACAATACCATAACAAAGCCAAACACAGTGACACACTCCAACTGAAACACCCGAGAAAAAAGCTTCACTCGAAGAAATTTATTCACTTTAGGTATATTGCACATCATTTTCAGTTATTACAGATTTCACCACCCTTTTAGACACTTCCTTATTGAAATAGAGGAACTTGTTAAATTTGTTTCAAAGTGAGGAGATACTGGGTATTCTACACGTTTCCTGCCCTAGTGCTTTCTCATTCATCCCTTTTAAATTGTCTGTAAAAATATACAGCCTTCTTTGGGCCACGGTTAGGCACAATATGCAATTTATTTTTAAATGCTCTCTACCCGGCCTAAAAACAAGCATTTGCTGGGCTTTGAGAATTCCCTATATTTTTTTATATAGGTTTCATAGGTAAACTTCGAGGTCGGCCAGTAAATTGTTTTAGTCGAAAAACATTATGGTTTAAAGCTGAAAACCTCTTATAATTTTACGGTTGTTATTGTTCCCTGTGCACACTGAAGTGTAACAAGATATCCTAGAATATAATAGCGTTTGGTAGAGCCGATCCTTAAGCATTCGGTAATAATTAACAAAACTTGCATAAGCATCCAATTACTCTACTGAAGTAAAGTTATTAACATGTGCATTCCAGGACAGGTTGTCTTGGAACCACACTCCCAATAATTTTTGTTTCCTAGTCTGATCTAGCCGTGTACGCTGAAAGAAGCTAGCCGTATCTAAGTTCATTGGTTTGTTTAGAGGAGCAAAGTTCTTATACTTTGTTTTGGGCGCATTCAGCTGAAGTTTATTTGTGTTCAACTAAATGGACCTGTGAAAAAATGAATCGTGCAAATAATTCACATTTAAAGAGTTCTGTACGTGCAGAATATGTGGTTGAAGAGTGGGATTGGTGGTACGGTCCGTGTCTTGTTGTCAAAGAGGCGCTGAACTTCGCCTCGGGCTTGTTGAAAACAACCACAGTCCGCGCTTAGCATATGTTGCGGTGAACATCTCGGCCAAATTCTGCAGTCGCTTGTTTGCAACACGTGGAGCTCGCCAGCAGAGCGCAAAATGCCCTTTCCCTCAAACACTCTTTTCAGCAGGAGCCTTTTCTTCACTCTTTTAGGGGCTGCCATATTTCGTCATACGGCAGATTGGCAAACGCGGCTGCTATTGACCCACAGTTGACATTAATCAAGCAGGTTGTTGGATCAGTACGCTTCTTTATACTGTTGCTGTGTATATTTACTGACGCAGTTCAATCAACTGCCTGGAGTAAGATAAAAACCCGCATTTCGAACTTCGATAGGAACAGGTACTTCCGGAAGTACTGCTTCGTAGCATCGCCGAATATCGTGCTCTTAACTCCCGACCGCGTCCGCCCGCACAGAAGTTAAACCTTGGCCACACAGCTTGTCAGGGTGTCGTAGCTGTCGGGTCCCGCTAATTTCGATTACTTTTGAACGTTCAACTCGCCTGGAAGCATGAGAAACCTAAGGTCAGACCAGAACCAGACGTACGCCTGCCAGCGCACGCTCACTCCTGGCTGCTCCTGGCTGCAGACGTCCTGCTAGACTTCGCTTCGTATTGTGCTATTGCGCAAAATACTCAATTTTGAAGTGGCTACTATTCGTCGGTCAAGCTGGTGTAAGACAAGACTGATCCGCGCCACCTAGCGCGGCCAGACTGGAGCGCAGGAGTGTGAGCGTGTGCTCCATCCCGGTCATGCACGGATTAGCCACTATGCACGTCCGTAGCACAGCGATGAGCCCGCTCCCTGCGGCTGGCTGAGGACAACAGCGTGCTCTGATCAGTATCTACACGAGGGTGACGTCACTCAAGGCCCGAACGCCAACATCTGAAGACCAGGTTGTCTGCTTCACGAGTTTCACACCCACAAGGTGTGTCGCCAGCGTGGTCGAAGCTCGTTCGGTTAGAAATCCTTTCAGCGCGAGTCCAGAGTGCGACACCATCCATCGCTTAGCCGATGTTCGCATTGCTGACATCCTGGCACGAGCGAACATGAAAGTGAAGCTTGTCCAACCCTCGGAAATTGTGTGATTGTCGTGGAGATAAATGCGATAGGAAATGTGCTAGTGCTACTCATGTCACTCGGTGTGAGAATAGCCACGCGTAGCTATCTAGTGCACTGCAGCACCTCAAAGGAATGAGACACCATAAACTGAGGGATAGGCTCCGAGTTTTGCGCGTCATAGGCGCTTGCATCGGAAGTAGCGGCGTCTATGTGAGCAGCCAAAATGAAATTTCAAATGCATGCCACGGTGACGTGCAGTAGGCGAGCACTGTGGGCACCACCCCGCTCCGTAGCCTTCGCAGTGCAAGGCACTGAAGAAGGACCAGGAGCACCGCGAACGGGATCAAATACTATCTTTGATTGCCATAACTCAGCTTCTGCTAAACGCATTGAAGTACTTTATGTTTCAAAGTATTTCTGAAATATTCTGTTTCTACGTGAAGTGCAGTTACCGACTTCGATAAAAAGTGGTTCAGGGCGCCTTTGGGTGTCTAAAGGGAGCCCTGAGCCACATTGAACCTTTGACCCCATTGAATCACTGAGCCACAATGAGCCTTCTTGAAGCCAAGTTGGCTTCGAAGAGGTTCACCGAAGGCCAGAACAGAGCGAGTGGCACATACCCAGTGTTCCAGGTCGGCATCAACGAGTTTCGCTGTACAGCAGTGCATACCTAGTTCCGCACCTGCAGTGTTACGTGTCGGCCTGAACGAGGCTCATTGAAGAACGGCACATACGTGAGCATTGCCGCATACTCAGCCACGCAAGTTAGTCCGACTGTTGGTTTCGAACCCTGTTCCCTCAGCACAGCAACCTGACGCGCGACCCATTCGATTATAGCCTACCCAGTGACCCAGGTAGGATGGAAAATGGTTAGGTGCAAGCACGCACAGAAAAATAGATAGGCAGCCCCCGGAAAGTCCGTAAAGTGCCCTCAGAGTGCTAACCCATTACAATTATGTAGAAATTATCGTCGGTAAGTGTACAGAACGTTTTAGCGAAAGCGCCGCCACTTTGCGATCACATCGCCGTCGATCGCCCGGTGCTATGCTGGTATGCGGAATCGCGCTGGAGGTTGCACAGTGAGCATGTGTTGACGACGAGTGGCAAGTTTTCGCGTTTTCCTGAGAGGTTTTAAGAAGTTTTTGCACTTGGCAAACTTCTTAGCAATTCGTTATAAGCTTTGAGCTTCGATATAGCCGAAATATCGAACAGCGATAGGCCTACACGGTGTGCCACCAGCTCTACCCGCGATCGAAATAAGAGGCGATTCAAGTCTGGACATTGTGGATTCGTAACGCTTGCAATGTGTGATTGAATGTCTAGCCTTGAACGCTATTAAAACATAATTTAGGTGACCACAATCAGAGATATATCCGTGTGTCATGCGGTGTCTGCTCTCTTTTCAACTACTCTTTCCAACAGCAACTTATTGTCCGAAGTAATATAGCGCGCGATGCGTGACGCCAACCAGACAGACACCAGGCCGCTGAGATTGGGAAGCACGGTATAGGCCATGAGAACTAGGGACGGCTGGCGCACGGAAGGCATGGCTTTGGTTACAGAACGTAAAAGCACACGCCTTAATTTTTAGTCGGCACATAGTAGTATTCTCGCAACACGTCCTCGCTCAGCTTCCCCCAGAACGTTGGTTGCCAAGCGTGATAATCTTCGAACAGATTTGAACAGAATAACTTTAGTGTACGTGCGCGAATAGATGACTTCGCCCCTTCGCACTAATTGACCGACCCGAATACGCACCTTTCGTCCACATCCCAGTTTGATCGCGGGCGCCGGGTTCGTCGCTGTATTCTCACTGAAAACAAGATCTTCTGAAACTATATGCGACAAAGCTGATGGCTCCAAGTCTCTTTTATTGCGATCGCAAATATGTGGGCACTTCAGGAGCATTTCTGCCGTCGCCGTGATGTTCCGTGTAAACTCCAAGTGCGATAACACCACCGCCGTGCGTCGTATGCTATATGCTCGAGTGAAACCACGCGACGGAAGCCGATGGTCCCGGCTTAATCTGGCGCGCGCGAAGGAGAAAACGTTAGAAACCGCATAGCAGACGCGCCGTCTTCCGTCGCGCGAAAGTCCGTGTGGGAATGGGAGGGAGGGAAAAGGGGGAGGGGCGGCGTTGTGCTCCGGTAGCAACTGCGCATTTCACGACCGGGCGCAAGGGGAGCTGACGATGGCGGCTTGATCTCTCGCGCCATATATGGAGGAAAACGGGGAGGCAGCACGGGAGGGAGGAGGGGGGGGGGGGTCGACTTCGACTCCTCCAACAGCGGAGTACTTTGCACGACCGCGCGCGGTCGCGCGCGCTTATCTTCAAAGGGATCTGCAGACGGTTCATACCTTTGTGCGCGCTGTGATCTAGCCGCTGTTGCGTTGAAGCGACAGACGACACGAAGGGCGCTTCGCTCGCTGCTGCTGCCGCGCTTGCTCATACCAGCGCTTTCACCGCGAGTGTTCGCGCTCATCGAGTGTGATGTGTTGATGTTTGCTCGCGCGTGCAGACACCATACTTGTTAATTCAGTTAATAAGCGAATGTTTCCAAGTTAATGCGGCCGATAAAACTACTATCCATACTTCGTACCTTTCGGGTAAAACAGCGACTATTTATTTGTGCTGACAACCCAAAGCGGACGCATGTCTGCAACCGCAGCGGCGGGGTCTCCGGAGTCGCCGTGGCTGGAGAGGCACTTCACATTAACTTCCGAAAGCTATTCTTGCAGCCGAATACAGAATCGTGGTTGACCATTGACTTTCAATAATTTGGCATCGTAGCAATTAGAATCGCAGGAATTTGATATGACACCTCTACCATTCTAAGCTGCCGCTGGGAGAAGCTACGATCCCCACATGACAGTGCCAGGAGGAGAGCGGCGCGGCGCTGGAAGAAGTGCTACCTTCCTCCCCGCAGATAAAACGGTCAATTTATGTTATGAAAACACACATGCACTTTAACGAAAAGTGAAAGCGAGGAGCCATGATACTTCCCACTTAGAATATAAGCGTTCAGTACGAAAAATAGGGATAAACAAGGGGCGCGATTTTTGGTAGGCATAACCACGTGAAGTCAACAGTTAGTGAAGTCAAGAAAAGCATAGCAAAAATTATTTGTTGATTCATTTGAAGTGAGGCGTTTTATACAAAAATGTGTCGCTGAAAGTTTTTATGCTGTCGGTTGACTGCATTCAGCGTGTTTCACTGCCTAACAACTCGGTGCATTTCCCTATCTACAAAGCACTGCCGTGTAAATTGCGCAGGCGTTTTGATGAGAGAACTCGCGACCCACAGAACTCGTGGCATGTAAAACTAGCTTCCGTGATTGACGTCAGATGCAATTTATTTTTAAGAAATTGCGCCCGTTTTAGCCTTCATATTTCAGCAACGACGCGTTCAAAGCCTTCCCACATCCCAGCGTTTCGCCTAAGCGTATCACCGGGTGCCATCATTCACGGTCCCAAACAAGAGCCAAACGGGCAATGATTGGTGCAAATGTTTGAGCACAACTGATAAACTTATACCAGCGCAAAATGCCATCGGCGCAGCCCGTCGGCACATCACAGCTGCCACAACTGCCCTTCGTTGGGAGAACAGTTACAACCCAGGTGTGCCTGCGGCCGCGCCGCCCTATTACCCGACAACCCTTGCCCGTTTTTCCCCCATGAGCAGAGATAGTTGGCCGAGTCCCGTGGCCTCGAGTCGTTGCCTGTGTTTTCCAGGAGAGTGTCGAGGTCAGCGTATATCCTCAACGGTCGCCGAACACCGGCTGCGGCAGAACGAAACCACGCGTCAGGGCTCCGACCCGCCACTACCAAGCGGCTGGCGTGAAGCCTTAAACCACTTGGATAATGCTCTCCTGTGCATGTTATGGCGTAAGTGCATGCTTTATAATTGAGCCTTTCTACACATGCCCAGTGTAAAACATTTGCTGAAGTAATACGTTGGCTTATGTAATAAATCATACAGCTAATGAAATGAGGGGAAACGAATGCTCAATTTTTAATTCGAAACGTTCTTCACTGAGCCAACCCCATTTTATGGCGCATATCTCGTGTCTTTATCTCGTTTCCTAAGCACGCCTTTTGTTTTTGCCCCGAGCACGCGCCTTTGCAGGTATACGTGCAGGCTTTATTGAAGTACGGTAGCCAGCTGGGCAAATGTTACGTCTTTATTCTTTGTCCCTGTTGATTCGTTCGCGCTGTAAGTAATAATGCACCTTAATAAAAATTATTCCGGTCTCGACGCAGCACACAGGAGACAATTTTTGGCACACCTAATAGCGACAAGCAGCGCATCGCTTATGTATCACAGTGACTTTTTCCGCTACTGCTTCAGGAATCTGTCTGTATAAACTTGCTCGAAGCAAGTACGCGTTTTGCATTCTTTTCACCATGCACAGGAACAACTCCAAGGGAGCGTTAGAGGTCCTCCGAACTTTCACAAGCGGAACTTGTTTTTATAAATCTTTATGCAACATTTTTCAAATCGTAAAACGCGCCCGAATTCGTAAAGCTTAAGAGAAATTCGCGATAGTGGCAAGGTGAGGGAAAATGCTCACACATGGCTTCCTTTGGCTTATGTAACGAATCGCAGATGTCGAGAAATAAGGAGACTGAAGGGCTCAATTTTCCGTTAGTTTCAGCAACACGACGATTATAGACAGCGAAGCGAGTGAAAGCGCGGGAAAGCTATTTCTACTTTTAATTAAAACACAGAAATAAGAAGTTGGCTGTTTAACTCTAAAGCGGGAAGGCGTTGGCAGCGACGGCAAGGTTTAGCTTAGTGCTTGAACCCCCGCCGGGCGGCGTTCTCACTATAAGCGCGTGGCCCGTGCTGGCGCCACGGAGCCCGCAAGGCACCGCGGCTGAGCAGAAGGAACAGCGCCCTGGCAGCTACCGGGCGTCTCACAACGCTCGCGTTATGGGGAGCGCCGTCATTGGCGTTGCAGGTGGCACCCCCCCCCCCCGCCACTCCAATGGGGCACGACATGAGACCGACGGTAAACGAATGGCGTTAGTCAGCGCCTAAACGACAGCTTAGTCTTCACCGTCCGTTCTGACCTGACGAGTAACACATACAGCAGCCCAACAGAACCGGTAGCGTGATTACATGGCGAGTACGGTAGCGCGATTAAAAGACGGGACAAAAGACACATAGGGACACACACAGCGCTAATCGCGCTACCGTACTCCCCTTGAAAATGCATTATACCAACAAGCCCACATTGCAACCTGCGTGATTACAGTGTGTTTGCCCGCAACATTCTTGTTAGTGGCGAAAGGTGGAACGCTGCTCTGGCTCCACCACCGAGCCTATGTAGTGGAGCGTTGACGTAGTGCGTTCATTTCGTTTTCGTTCCTTTCCGCGTCTCTGCACGCGGGCTCCGCATGCGGTGCCGATAGCGGCACAGCACCAACTCGCGGACACCTTTTTGTGGCAATGAAGAGAAAGCTACAAAGGCACCCTCAAGCGAAAGCGGTTCTTGAAAAAAATCTGCGGCAGAAACCACGTTACGATGACTATGAATCAATATAGCAACACAATGTACTGTCACCGTCAAAAGTCACCTAAATTACTGCTTCCTCGTATGGGGAACAAGTTCAGCCACAAATATTCACAAGCTGTTTGTTATCCAGAAGAAATTTCTTCTTGTCATTTGTAATAAGCCTCGTGATTTTCATTTCGCTCCTCTTTTCAGCGCGCTTAAACCTAATAAACCTACGCTTGTTGTCAACCTACAGAAGACATGAGAAAAATATCGGCGCCCTCAGCTCTCTCGTTAAACTCACAAAACGAGGAAACCCCTTACACAACTCGAGCTCCTGAGCCTTGGTGTGTTCCTCAACTTCGTACTAATTATGGCCAGCAAATGTTATGCCACTGGCTGCCCAGTTTACTCAATGATCTCACCAGATGCAATTTCGAAGTGCTCACTTGTTCCGCAAAAAATCTACATGAAGTATTTCTGCGATTTTGACTGTGTACGGTCGTACTTTGTGAATTTTGCCCTTGGTATGTTTGCTCTTTTTTCTTTCTATCCTCTTTTTTTTTCTTAAACGCGTTTCCCACCTGCCCTGCTGCTGCCATTGTAAACGGAACCTGGGGCCAGTGAAGCAGCTTTCTCTGCAGCTTTTTCCTCTTGTTTTTCCGCCACAACCATGTGCATCCTTGCTTGTGGAAATAAAAAAAATAAATAAATAATCGCACATCATGAATGTGTAGTTGAGGCTAGGGGCAACCAACGCTGAAGCTTCGCCTGCCAACAGCTGTGCCATAACACAGAGCCTAGCGAGCCGCGAACATAGTTTACAGTCACACACGCCACGATTTTGCATCAGCAAATTCACCACTCATATTGAAGCACATGTGTCCAGCTTCTGACCTGTCTTGGCATTGACGTGCTAGAATGTAGCAGCGGATGAGCTCCTCGGAAACCGTATGGCCATGAACAGAACTTGGCTGGGAGCATCGGCCTTAGCAAACGTTAGTACAGGCGCGCGTCCGGTATAGTCAAGAAGCTTGCATTGGCTCACACGTTTCGGTGGCGGCGTGCTCACGCAAGAAAGCGCAGTTGCTCCCAGATCAAAGTAGCTGCGGGAAAGGGCGGTTTGGTGTATTGACAGCTGCGCCGGCGTCGGAGCGCGAGTCACCCGAGAATAGAAACGTTTAGTGTGTCTGCTATTCCGGCAAACGGGGATGGTGCGGGCGGATTGCCGGATGTGCAGGAGTGTAAACGTGAGCGGCTGGAGCGCTAAAATTCTCTAATTTTACTGCATCTGGTATTCCGGCAAGCGGTAGCGGTTTGCCGGATGAGCGGGGGCGTAAACGTGAGGATGGATGGATGGATGTTATGAGCGTCCCCTTTGGAACGGGGCGGTGGGTTGCGCCACCAAGCTCTTGCTGTTATACTGCCTAACGTCCTACCTAGGTTAAACAATGGAAAAAAACACTATGAACTACCACGCCCAAATTTTCTGATCCCCTTCTGCGAACTGTGCTTCTGTACGTCTCCGTCTTTTGTCATTTCTCTACTTTTCTTTCAACAATCCTCCAATCGCCTCTTACTAATACCTATTGCGGACATGTTTGCTTTACCACTGCTCCCGCTGAACCCAAGGGCTTCAAGGAGGCCAGTGGTGCCTAAATCGACCACTGGGTAGACGTCTTCAAATTCCAGAATGGGGGCGCCAGCTGGTGGTGCAAAGCTCAACCACATAAACACAGAGCCAATCACTATATTCTGCTTTGCTACTGGTGTAAATTTTCGACAGCAGAGTAATCGTGTTCAAAATTACGCCACTGCCAAAAATTTGCCCCAGCAGCGAAGCCGAAGATAGTACGTTACTGCACATTTCGCTCCGTGTTTGTCCGGTTGAGCTCTACGCCACCAGGCGGCTGCATCGCTCCGGCCCCCCACCTTTACGCACCCGCCCATCCGGCACTCCGCCCGAACCACCCCCGTTTGCCGGAATAGCGGAGACGCTAAAAGCCTTCCGTTCTTCCAGGACTTCGTGCATCAGAATCACATACATTATTTCACCCCAACTTCATATCATCCACAATCCAATGGCATCGCAGAAAGGCTGGTACGCACAGCCAAAGAACGACTCAAGCAAGCAGCCAGGTGAAGATGCAGACACGGCTGGCCAGATTCTTGTGCGCTTACCGTCGCACCCCAGGAAAATAAGGAAAGTCTCCTGCAGAGTTGCTACTTGGGTTCCAAATAAGGATGAAGACCGACTGCATCCCACCAAGCATGCAAGCAACGAATACAAAGCAGAACACGAGTCCGCAAAAATGGCAACAGGATCAACTAGTGTGGACACGAACCTGGACGAGATCGTGATGGATAGCTGCCACAGGGAAGGAATAACAGGAAGCAAGAATTGTCACAGTAGATACACAGCAAGGGATTCAACGAAGACTTTGAGATCGAGTACGACGACGAGAAGGCCAAGCAGAAACAGCGAGGGATCAACCAACGGAACAAGATCAAGAGCCGAGAGACAGCGAGTGGCATGCCGGGACTATCTGGCGGGGTTGCACAAGGACCTGAGCCGCCAGTCAGACCGGGAGGCTATGCCGGTGGTCAAAGCTCCAAACCTAGAGACTTCATTCCGAAAGACAACTCGACAACGCATAGCTCCTATGCACCACCATCTGTAGGGGGGAGATGATGCTGTGTCTGCAGCTGGCAACCCGGGACATCATGCGGGACTTTAGACACGTGACGTGTACGTCATGGACCTCATATATATGTAGCCGCGCGGAGCGAACAATAAATGTTCCCTTTTTCTGCGTTCACCATGTAGTCCTTTTGCGTACCACAGCGCGACATAACAGATTTGGCCATAACGAACTCGGACTTGCCAATTCTCATCAAACCGGCGACCGAATGAGTTATCATCATACATGTGCCTCGCCTTGGTAACACCCGCTGCGTAAAGTTGGCATTCAAGGGCGATTCCATTCCTTCGCATGTCAAGGTTGACCACTTCCGACGTGTTGTGCAGCCATTCGTCCCCAAGCCACTTCAGTGCCATGACTGCATGAAGATTGGCCCTGGCAAGGGCGTCTGCACAAAGAGTACGGCTTGTTCTCGCTGTACTGAGTCGCACACTGTGGACGCTTGCCGCGCAACAAACTTAAAGAGCGGTAGCTGTGACGGCTCCCAGGATGCCCTATCCAGAAACTGCCCGCAAATCAAGAGAGAAATTGCCATTCTTAAACAAATGGTTAGAGACAGCTCACCCCACAGAGGAGATTTTCAGACTGTATGACGCCGGCGTAATCGTCGATGGAAGCGTACAAGACGGGGTGCTGTTCGTGTGCAGAATGTACCCAACTAATCACCTTCGAGCACAAGTAAACAGGCAAACACGAAGAGGATTGAGGGGGAGAAGTCTAACGCTGCGAGTGACAGGCCTGCGCTTCCGCGCACGCAGCCTGCCAAGGAATCTCCCCGCCTGGTGTCACTCCCTATTGCAAAAACCATTGTCTTAGTGGTAGTGATTTTTTTTAAGATGAAAGGAAGAGAAAACTGCAGTGCCGTAACTGTCTCTCAAGGGAGGGCACCTCAACAGCACTGCACCGGGTAAGGGGAGTGGGGAGAAAAAGATTAGAGAGAGAATGAAAGAGAGCGAAAAAAACCAAGAAGGTTAAAGAAGAAGCAGCATTCCAGTGCCTTCCAATGTGAACCCAACGCATTCTTTGACACTGAATAGCACTGGGGACGCTGGCGCTCAGTAGGAGTCGCTGGAACTCCAGTGAGAACGCTGGGTAAGAGCTGGGTCACGCTGGCCGAGACGCTGGTTTCACCGCCATGACGCTGGGGCGCAGTGGCGTGTACTCTACACGCGCTGCTTCTTGCTGTAATTCGCTGGCTTGCACTAGAAACTGCGCTGGCTGCGTTTGTGTCCCACTGGTTCCATTACACAAGGAGTATAGGCGCCATTGAGTATTCATCGCTACATACTAATATCGTGTCCTAAATGACGCTATATATTGGAGTCATAAATGTCCATTTCGTGTCGCTGCGTGGGATAAAGGTGCGTGAGCTGTCGTCTGTATGCATGCATATTTGCCACTGAAGATAGCTTTCGTTTTTCTTTTTTGCATTTTCCTTTCTGACTGGGCGAATAGCGCCATTCTTGAACGAAACCACGCAAACGGAGGGGTCGCCTTGGTTTTATTAGTTTGTGCTCGACCGATGACTGCGAGTTGTCGCCGTTGTCGCACTGTTGTGGAGTCGACACGAAACCAAGAAGTCGCTCAGACGCGTTCGAACGGACCCCCAGGAAGCCTGCCGCTTACTTATATTATCACACCAATAACAAAGCTGAGGCGATTCGTGCGCTTCCAGTTTCCCTAGGGTACTAAAACAAAATGGCTGAAAGGTTCTGAGGTTCAAATACATTTTAGCAATAGCCCGGTACCCGCGCCAAAATCGTTCCTTTCCATCGAAGCTTAGGCCTAGCGTACTACAGCGTATCCGCCGAGTCCGTTTACACGCTATCGGCCCGTCTGGTTTTAGGAATCCGTAAGTCTAGCAAGGATAAATCACTCCATATTTCAACTTTCGCATCGGTCTTCTTAAATAAACCTTTTTTTTCGTGTCTAGAGTGTCAGCACAAGAAGCGATGAGCGCCGATGGGACACGTTATAGAAAAAAAAATATATATATATATATATGTGTGTGTGTGTGTGTGTGTGTGTGTGTGTGTGTGTGTGTGTGTGTGCGTGTGTGCGCGTGTGCGCGTGTGCGTGTGTGCGTGTGTGCGTGTGTGCGTGTGTGCGTGTGTGCGTGTGTGTGTGTGTGTGTGTGTGTGTGTGTGTGTGTGTGTGTGTGTGTGTGTGTGTGTGTGTGTGTGTGTGTGTGTGTGTGTGTGTGTGTGTGTGTGTGTGTGTGCGCGCGCGCTATAGCCAAAGGCTGCCAGCACTACCCTATACGCCTCTGAAGAAGACATGCGAGTAGACAGACGTGTCGATTGAAATGCATGGTTCAACTCATGCGAACCATGGGAGCCATCACAGCTACCGCTCTTTAAATTTGTTGCGCGGCAAACATCCACAGTGCACGACTCAGAGCAGCGAGGACAAACCGCACTCTTTGCACAGACGCCCTTAACATGGTATATCTTCATGCAGTTATGGCACTGAAGGGGCTTGGAGACGAATGGCTGCACGACATGTCGGAAGTGGCCAACCTTGACATGGGAAGGCTACGAAAACAGGCACTAACAGCCCAAACAACGTGCCAGGTTGGCGGTTCATTTAGGACTTTTTTCAAGTTAAAATACCAATCGCATAAGAAAATCAGTGGTGTGGCTCTTCCGTGCAAACTAATGAATACGGACAACTTTTTTTCTTTCTGATACAGGCGTAAGTTTTGGTTGAGGGGCGATAGCGCATCTACCATGTCTGTGCGAGACGCGAAACTAAAGCTGCGCCTGGATCTTGACATGGCAATGCATTCACACCCAATTCGTTTTTTCAGCAATCTGTTGCCTACGTTCGTAGTGTGTATGCTTCACAAGAAACAGCGCCGCATTGGATACCTCTATTGGACGCTTGCACGTGCTTGTCTGAATTTTCAATGTGTTTTCAGCCGCCTTAAATTTCTGTAGCACTTTGTTGTTGTTTTTTTCTTGTTTTGCTTAAGATTCTGCTCCCACGTAACGAAGAAAAACGAAAAGCTGGCGTGGTGTAGTGGTGAAGTACCAGGCTTGTGTTCCATAGGTCATACGATCGAATCCTGGTGGTAACAGCTTTTCTTATTAGACGGATACGCTCTCTTTGTTGCTTTCTGTATTCAAAAAAATATACAGGGTGTTTCAGCGAACACTTTCAAAAATCTTTAAAAGTTTCCAGTGACAGATATCACAATTCTAGTTCATCAGCTGGTGTACTCGACGCGGCGGACAATACTTGCACAAAAAATTGAGGTGCAAGATCGACTAATTAATAAAAATGTACTAATTAACTTGTTACCTAATTACAATATGGCCCATATTGCCATTTACAAATTCTAGCAGTGGACTTCGCAAGGCGGATCCACTTGGAACGAATTCTCAGGACGACACCAGTTTCGAGATATAAATTCCCTAACTTTGCGGAGAAATGCATTGGCGTTCCAGTTAATTTGTTAACAAAACGTCGTTTCATGCACTGAAGCACACAAGCACACCAGAAGGCGATGAGGGCACTACTTAAGTTCCTCCGGTCAAGCGATCTGTTTGAACGACTGTGACACTCCCGACTTCCTTCGTGTGTTTTTTTTATCTTCCTCTCTTTCTATATGCGTGCATTTTTCTCTATCTTTTGTCTCCCCTTACCCTTTCCCCAGAGCAGGGCAGCGAGTTGGATATCTATCTTCCCGTTAACCTTCCTGCCTTTCGTATCCCTACAATTTTTCCTAGACAGAAAATTGCTAAGGAGGCCGTGTTTGTTTGCTGTGCACAATTTTAACAAAGCATTTTATCGCAGCAGTTATTTTTTAATAGTGAAAAGATTATCAAAACCAGCAGATGCATATTTTTTGCATATCACCAAAAACAACTATCTTCTTCATTTCATACAAAGGGTATACTCCCTAGTCTAAAAAACAAGCTATATCTAGTAAATTTTCTGCATAGCTCTCCTTGTGCTAATGTGCCGATAATTATTTAGCAAATTTTACTGAAAAGTCCATAGCTTTTTTTCACATTTGGTGTTGTTTCGCGATACATGTAAGTCGACTAGAGCTTCATTCGGAACGCTAACGTTGTGAACAAGGTATTACTACGAAATCACTCGCGAGAATATTGCAGATGTTTCTTAAAATTTGTAATGTGCTTCGTTTGTTCTATCATCATCTAAGCATAAATTGTACAGTTCCAAGATAACAACAACAAATAGCACCGAAATGTTTTGTTCACGAAAAGTAAATGCAACAAAAGGCATGTGTCAATCGGCGCTTGATCGTCAGTTAAGGTAGAGCAAGGACACAGTTATGCACAAGGGTGCTATTGAACGCATAGCTTCGGGGCAGGGAGAAATATTAACGCGATAGCGTTAAGGAGCTCGTGTCGCAGAAAAGCCGGTGTCGTCGGCGTCGGTGTCGGCGTCGGCGTCCGCGGCGTTGGCCGTGAGCAATAAATCACGGAAGGCACTACATAAATAAAAAGCAACTTCCAAGATGGGCTGGGTGGGAATCGAACCAGGGTCTCCGGAGTGTGTTTTTAAGTAACTCAAATCGGGCTTCATTCAATGTATCAGGGCAAACTGGTCAGAACAATTCTCTTTTGTATGGTTTTCAAGACCTTCCACTAGTACGCTGAACGTGCATTATGCACGTTCTTTAACAAAACCCATAGGCTCAGTTTCGTGCGAACTGTTTGAAGCATAGTTTAATCATTGGCCGGAGGTCATCCGTCATGAGAATTTCGATGTCGACGCAATAAGGAGGCGAACGCATTTCAACTTTTCTAGAACGCTCGTTTCTGGCCCAGCATGCTTTCTTTTCTTATAAAGATTATTCGTGCCTTTGCCGAAAGCAGCCACCGAACCCCCACACACGCACATGTTTGCCGTATTAATGAAACCACTGAAGTTAAGAGTGTCGAGTAACATTAGTACTTGCACAGCTTTATTGAAGTTAGTTCAAGAAGATTCTACAATCCCAACATCCGCGTGGGGTAGTTATGTAATAATATTAAAGAGGAGGGTGCAAATGTGGGAGCAGTGATTGTCTGCACAAAGAATACGCTGCACGATGTTAATGTAAATATTGAGATATACCGAAACATTTTGTAATGATAGGCTTATCAGGAGACCTCCCTAAGAGCTATCGGAATTAGGAAAAGAATACAATATGAGTAAGAAAATGTTTCAAAATTTTCAAGCTTCTGAACCTTTGTTTTTGCAGCGGACTTTCTCTCACGCTCTTTTTTCAGACGCAGATAGATGTCATTTATGTTCATCATAAGCCACGCATAGCAGAACTACTGCAGCAGGTCTATGCAACAATTGTTAAAGCAAAATATTTTTTTTAGTAGGCTGCTGTTTCGCTTATATTTCAGTACAGCGACACGACGGACCATCCGTCGTACGTACATGTTCCTTCTTTTCGTCTCCATCTCTTTAGCGCTTTTTTTTTTCCTTCAAGTGCTTTCAACTCATGCAGGTCGGTTACGATTATGTTTGGTCGCAGAATTTGAAGTTTCAAAGGTTATACGCTTAATACAATTTCAAACTTTAATACGCCAAGTTCACAGTTTTAGTGATGATATATATTCGTGTAACATGTCAAGCAGGGCTGGTTTCTCTATAGCTACTATGCATCAGTTCTTTAGAGCCAGTGTTCTTGATCGATGAATGTTTTTTTTTATTTATCTCGTTAAGCATTAGGTAATTGAGTGTTTCACAACCTCATATCCTGGCAAAACACCCATAAGAGGAAAACTACCGATCGTTTAAAGCTGCTGGGCATTACTGCATTAGAATTTTTGCTCCGGAAGAATTTCTGCTATGAAGCAGCAAACCAAACTTCGGGAGAAAACGGAAGCGCGCGGAAAGAACTGGCTTCGCCTTATCGCATTCTGTAGAGCCAAGCGCAGCGCGACTTTTTACGAACGTGAATTCGTTCACTGACAGCGAAAACTGTTCGGCTTTTTAGCTTACCACGTAATCGGGAACATCGCGCACCGCAGACGAGCAAGCGATGAAGAGAAACTGACAAGCACGCGGCTTTTTGGCACGCGGGGGGCAAATTTCGCTGCGTAACGTCACATGGCGCACGGCGCCGTAGCAAACATGGAAAAGACAGCGCTCACCGTGTTCATGGCACTCGCGCCTTGCCCAGTGAAGTGGTTTCTGTGCGAAAATAATGAACTACAGAAGCACATATTCGCAACCACTAGTAACTTGTTTTCCTTAACTTCATCGATCCCCCCCCCCCGCCCCCAGGGACCGCTCTTCCACTCCAACTAATGGCATATCCGACCAGAAGTCTCGTTTTGGCCTGGTTGGCGTAGTCTGTTCCTTTGAAGGGGGTCCGAGTAGGGGCGGTAGCCGTTGTACGTACAGTACATCTGTTACTATGCCAACCCCGCGAGGTCTCTCCATTTAACGTAAATTTGCCAAATAGGGGCAAAATACAGCGTGGTAATGATTAAAGAGCGCCTAAAAGTGAAAGCAAAGTTGGGAGTACGAGAAAGCGATGAAACAATTTTACTTTTAGGCACAGGTTGAAGGTCGACGCGCAGGTAACTCGAACTTCTGGTTGTAATTAAAAACACAGTGACAGCTACGTAACTGACTTCTGTTTTCTTTTTGGTTTCTGCCGTGTTCAAGAACATTAAAAGGTGGTAATGTCACAAGAAAGTGGTCACCTAAATGCACTCCAGAGTGACCACTTTGTGCAGCAAGCATTCAAATACCTTATGAAAATATAAATAGCAAGTTTTCTATTCGTGGAAAAAAATGAAGAGCGACGGCTAACATATATCGAAGAGAAATTTCCGGCTGCGCGTGAGCTAGCATCGATCGGCCCATGTGCAACTGTCAACAAGTAGCTTCAGTTTCTTACAACACCGCAGAAAAATGCGCCGCACCAAACAAAAGATATCTACCCACTTGAAAACAACCGCGGAAGCTTTTTCATTTCGTACTATACCCGTTTTGATAAGGATAACGCTTGTTTCTTCAGAACGACTGCAGAAAAACTGTGCTTACCTCTCGTCCGCTGGCAAACGAAAAAATTCCGTCCTGCTTTTCCTCCCCGAGTCGCCACACCACTCAGTCGCGCAGCACGCCTTATGCGTATTCGTCAGTTTTTCAACATTGCCGGAACGTTCGACCGCACAGAAAGAAAATGTTTAACTGCAGAGCATACGAAGAACCGTGCGCGTGCATAGAAAGCGGCAACAGCAGACGAAGAGAGTGGCAGCCGAAGCGATAAGAGCGAAGGCGCCGTCCGTTGGCGCAAGCAACAAATGAAGTGACGACATAAAGATATAAGACGCCGAAAAAGAAAATAACCAAAAACATCATTTTATTTCTATACATAATTACATCGCTTCACTTTATTGCTATGTAGGTTGAAAAGATAGAGCTACATATGCAAAAGCTGTTGAATTTTCCTATGGCCCTCAGTGTCATGGCACCGCTTTATTTTCCATACCGAAACTAGCCCTACTGGTAAGACTGTCGCCGTCTGGAAGAAAATTCTTGCGTTGAATTCCCAAACGCCTATGAAATGTTTCTTAAGTGAGAGGAGGAAACTATGGAAAAAACATTGCACGAGACATCTGAAAGACGTGAGTGACGTCATTTCGCCCGAGACAGACGTTAGTCCGGCGTTTATAATACGCATTTCCAGTCCGCGACGATGGCTAGCGTCTGCTGTCGCCTTTCTTTGTCCTGGTCTTCCGATGGCATGTTTGCCGTTACTGGGTTTGCGTATGCAAAACACGAACGCAGTGGCTCCTTTATAGGTGCTATGCTGGGGGGCCATTCTGTAAGCGTCCACGTAGAAGACATGTCCATTTCGTCTGCTGCTGAAGTACTGATCGGCTGAAGGCGCCTGTCTCCTTGTGAAGCTTACGCAAGCCCAGCCAATCATAACTTCAACAGCAAACGAAATGGACATATCCACTAGGTGCACATTTACAAAATACCCCCCTGCGCGCTTTCTTTTTTGTCAACGACAAAGTGTTTTCAGTGATACGGGGCAGTACGATTTTCTATGTAGATGTGTGTGAGCGTGCGTGTGTGCCAAGTGTGTGCCTTTCTGTGTGTAGGATCATACGATAATTATTTGCTCCGTCCGTGAAATGTATTTTATTTCAAAGCATCACTCTTGCTCGAGCGTTCCACATGATTTTCGTATCGATGGTGGCACTTGATTTCATTCGTCATTTCTTTTTTTATATATATGCTATCGTATTGACTTCCATCTTCCTATCGCAAAATGGCCGTCTGTCGTACTTATACGCTCGCTCACGCCGTAGACCGCATGGTGAGAAAAACCGTAGGCACTACATCGCTACCACTTAGTGCTGAATTGAAACTAGGAGCGTTATAATAGAAGGATGAGGCTAACGCCACGAAATAGACAACAAATTGTACAGCAGCAACAAGTTTTGATAATCAGAAACGTCTAGGCGTTCTTACAACGGAGCTGTTATACGTTAGGTTGTGGCGTTTTTGTGCATATACGCCTCTCGGCGCGAGCATTCGTGATGAGGTCATCGAAGGTACACGCACGCTCCCTCTAGGCAAGGCACATAGTTTGGCACGACAGGCCCCATGCCGATCCTTCCAACACGCTGTCACTCGGAGTGGCGAATCTTTCTTAACTGCGCTCGGTGAGTATTTTGTATTTTACAGAGAACTGAAAACAAAGTGAAGAGGCGGGTAAGTGTATGCGCATGCGGTGGAGTAGAGGCCACAATAACCAGCTACTTTAACTACATGTTGGAGCGCAACATACAATAGTCAGTGCAAAAGTAGCCGAAAGTTGAGTTTTGAAAATAACGCAAGTCGAACACGCACAAAAAGCGTCAAGAAAATACCGGAACGTAAAATGTGTTTTCCGCTTCACTCACGCATGCTATAGGAATGTTCTGTACGACAAAAAAAAATCATGAGCCACTGCACTCTCTGAAGGCGTATGACCAGCGAAGCCGTTTTGCACACGACACAGAGATGACACAGAATTTTGAACAAAGGTACGAACTCATGCACTGCCTTGATCAGTGGTCATCGTGACGAAAGGTACGCAAACAAATTTATTGTCATTCGCGTGGACGACGGGACAGCCGCCCCGAGGAGCCGGAGCAAAGTAGACACGCGTGACATTTCGATGACAGCGCCACCACGGAAGAGCGGAAGGAAACTAGACCCGCAAGCGCTTGGAACGCCGACAAAGAGAGGACGGTGCGAATTTACAGACATAGCCGATGCGGGTCGGCCTTTTGGGCTACGCTCCGATCGTAGCTTTTTAAAAAAAAACTGGTCGTGAGCGAAGTTATCTTTGCATCCCGTGAGGTCTACCATCACCACGTGGCGCATCATTAGCCCTATGGTCACCATACCATGAACTGACTCTTGTGTCATTTTCTGTTTACTTTTACACTTCATTTTTCTGGTTCGATTTTTTCTTACCCTTAATATTATTTTTAACATTCGAATAACATCTTCTGTTCTTGCCCTCGCGCCTGGAACCTCTTTGAGTCCCAGGTGTGACAAGGGTAGTTCAAGGGCGCGTTACAGGTCCCTCTGCCAACCTCCCGACGACCGCAGTGGTATGCGTCATTGCGCTTGGACCCTTTCTACACTATCGTCGGGATCGGCCCATGTTTTTGCACCCGCAAACGAAAAATGCACGGGAGCGTAGTCGTAAACAGCTTCGATGTACAAAAAAATGGGGGGTGGGGCGACGATACCAAAGGGACAGATTTTTGCTAGTCGACAGCGAAGCTTTGGCTCGGGCCCAACTCCGATGCCGCCTATTCAAATACATGTTAAACGCAGAGACGTTTTTCTGAGATAACCAACTGACCGATTTTAGTGAAATTTATTGCATTTGAGAGAGAACATTAAAGTTAAGTAGCTGTTGAATCGGAATTTCGATTCCAGGCCTGAATTTCTAGCAGGATTCTTTTTTTAAATTGGCAAGCCCAAACAAAAAATATAGAAGCACGGAGTTTACAAATTTGTAGCTCTGCATAACAGCTATCGCAGTTCTGTAAACTGAATCTGTTCGAGCATCGAAAGCGGGAAAAGTTGATACATCAATTTACACCTTACGTGAATTCGTAGCATTGTTTACGAGGGTTTTGCAAACGTCCTACCTACATATTAGTGGTCTATTTCAGACTCATGTATATTACACGAATTTTGTCCACTTTAGATGTACTTATAGGGGCTACTTCCATAATTTCGATATCGTCCATTGCTCAGTTGAGTTTTAACGCGATGGTTTCGTTTTCTGAATATTTTCGATATTTAACATTCCTTCTCAAAATAACTTGCCACTTAGCTCCTAAATTCGCTACCTACAGCAGCTAGGTTTTAACGTTTTCTTCTAAATGCAAGAATCCTCATCAAACTTGGTGCAGTGGTTGCCAAGAAAAACGATTTATCCTGTCCCATGTACTTATAAAGGACCCCCCGAGCTAAAGCTTCCTCTTAAAGGGACGCTAAAGGCAAGTATTAAGTCAAGCTAAATTGATAAATTAATGCCCGAGAATCTCTAAGGCGTCAATACTATCGAGAGTAGAACCTTAGTAACCGAGAAATTGAGTAACCCGGGACCTTCCAGTACTTTCATATGACAAAGACACTCCTCATTTAAGTTCTGTGACTAGTACCCAACCAATCGTTAGAAGAATCATCACTGTATTGCAATATAGGGCGAAATAAAATGCTACTTGTCCAGTTCTATTTCTCTTTTAGAAAAAAACAACTCATTGATATTACGCTTGACAACGATGCGGGCGGTCGAAAAGTTTCGTTTTCGCTCGACTCCGCCCGCGCGTTCAGTAGCTGCAGTAGTTTCGTTATCGCATAGTGTTGCGCTAGTTTTGCTGGCTCGCGAGGTTCGCACCAACTGCAAGTAGCAGAGAAATCCAGGTCCACGTGATGTCGCGCGATGCCCGAACAGACCAGGCCACTTGACCAAAAGTAGCGGCAGCGACGAATCCACCGCTCTGTCGGGGCTCGGTTTCTTCATGGCCGGGCGTGCGCGTTTTGTGCAAAACACCGCACCGCCGTCTGTTGGGCGCCGTTTCACTCACCGACGGCTGCAAAGCGCGGCGACGGCGTATGCAACGTCACCAATCCCCGGTTGGATGGCGGGAGATTTGAATTGTCATTAAGGTGTTCGGACCCTTCGGATGCGATTTTCTCGAAATCTGTCTTTTCTTGGCCCGAAACAACCGCTGCGAAGTTTCAGGAATAGTATTTAAACAGACTACGTCGAGTTAGTATTTAGCTTTAGTGTCCCTTCAAGGAAGCCGAGGAAGGAATACACGGTAAACCGATTGACGCAGTTAAGGGTACTATACTCTGTCTATACTTACACCCTATAAAGATGTCTTTCCGCAAACCAAAACACCCATACAACGGGTGCGTTCAGTTGCCATGACAGCCTTTTCCCTGAAGGATGCAAGCGATTCAATTACATCCATTCCTTAGAACCAATGTATGCACGCGCCGTTAATTGCTTCAATTTGCTATTGTAGCGAATAATCATCAGACAGCGCCACCCGAATCACTTAAAACAACTAAAACGTGTTGATGAACCGATAGATATCACTAAAACCCGCTAGAAAGGGTTTCGGCAAAACATTTGACTGATGAACGGCTTATATTAGCATTGTATTTCGACCTGCAGTGTAGTAGCAACGGTTGCACCTCTGTTCTACGTAATTAAATAATAAATCCGGGCAGAATACTTTCTTGGATAAAGTCAGTGGATAGGCACCTCAAGAACACAGTGACCTGTTAGTACAAAACGACCCTGTATTGAATGCCTTTCGACTTGCGACTTCCAGTTATCAGAATGGTGTTGACGTGTACAACGAGAAGGTGCATTGACAGCTGTTGCGGCTCGAGGTGGCGCTTGGGCCAGGAATCCACCAAGCCCATTGACGAGTAAGTCTGGTAGTAGGAATGAAGGAAAGAGTGTTTTTTTTTTTACATTATTTACACTGGCTCTGGATACGGACGCCCACTCCATACAGGAGCGTATTAAGCGTCCGAGTTCCCATCAGCACACGTCAGCCACTCTCACTGCATCAAAAGGTATCCGGTTTTAATAGAGTCGTCTTCCCCGGGTGAGTAGACTAGGGAATCTGATTACTGTATCGCGGCCAATCACAACTGTCGAATCGGTCGCAATATTCCGCCCATGATGTCACACCATTCTGCCGAACTCTGCCTCCGATGTTGTATCTTCGCCCCCTCATATTTAGCAAGCGCGTAGCGATCTGGGACGCTGGAGCGTCCGTCCGTGTCTAACGTCCATCCCTTGTGTACGCATCTTTCGTGTCTCGATGGTGCCCCCTTTTCCAAGTTTCCACGATAGCATTCGACGTTGGCCCTTTTTAGCATTCGTTCAGGCTGTCAGGTTTTGTTGGCCCGTCAGCAGTCGGTGTCAGCTGCGTTGACTTCTGGATGGGCGCTGATGAATGGGTGGGGTTGCCTTGTGTTAAACGTCTAATTAATGCCCTTGGTCGTGTTGAGACGTAACACAGCCCATAACACCCTTAGCACCTAAAAAAGTTCAAGCGGCACTTAGTTATCCCTACGTCGATGAATGCGAAAGCATTGTAATCACCGCGTGACGCCCATGCTCTTTCGATCGTTGTCAATGTTCTTTCAGTCTCGTTACCAACGGTGTTAGTCTCAAGGTGCGCACAACGCAAGGTCGTGGGTTCGACTCCCCTCGAAGGTAGGGGGTACGAGTGCCTTAATTAACGATACCTTAATTAACTTGCATTAATTAACTTCGCCTTAATACCAAAGATATTGGGTTCGACGCGCACCAATAATAGTGGGTTCGGGTGCCGTAATGAAATCTATCTTAATGAAACTTGCCTTAATTAACCTCGCCCTCAATTCATCCTGTCTTAATAACATTTGACTTAATTTCAGCTAATTAGAGTGTTCTTAATTAACATTACATTTCATTACTTTGCCTTAGTTCGCTCTGCTTTAATTGTTAAGGCGAAAGCCTGAAATGTCTCAGGGCCGATAATTCTCTTTCTGGCGTTATGGCACCACGATTCAATGGCACGAAAATTGATGGTGCCACCCACAACCATTGGTGGGAGTCGAAACCACAGCCAGTGGTGCTAATTAGGACAAGTGCAGTTAATTACGATTATGTTAATTAAGGCACTCAAGCCCACGACCTTTGGTAGAAGGAAACAACTAATCGGAAGTAACAACGCATTCGAATGTGAATATAAAGTAATTTAATGAATGTGTCGTGAGTGCGCAGGGTTTAGCCTTCAACCGCTTTAGCGTATGCTAAAGTATCTGCAAGCTTTTTTACTTCACAGTCATCACACACGTCTACTGACGTCAACTACCTCGATTGGCTCACTTGGCTTTTGGACCACCGTGGTCACGCCAATGCCGACAACGCCGGATTTTCTGCTTCATGAGCCATATAATTCTATCGCATTAAAAGATGTTTTAGGTAACAATACGTACAGCCCGACAGAAACGAACTGGTGTTCCCAGTAACTCGATGAAAACATCCAACCCCACTCACGCAGAGGAAGCAGCTATTGCATTAGCTATAGCATCTAACCCCAACGCTGTTGTGCTCACTGATTCCCAGAACGCCTCTCGCAACTTCAATAATGGATTAATTCACAGGTCAGAGTTGTCATTGCTGGTTAAGCATCCGCCCAGCCAAGTCTCAGTCATGTGGTTTCCCGGTCATCTGGAACTACCAGGAGGAAACGAAGCCGCTCACAGGCATGCCCGAGCTCTTCTATACCGGGCGTCTCCCCTTGATGACCTTGAAAGGTGCTGGGACCTAACTGCTTGAGCAGTGTATGCTGACAATCTCGCACCATATAGAACAGCCAGGAAGGAGTACCCAACACCACATAAATCCCTCAATAAGTTAGACGAGAACACCCTTAGGAGACTACAAGCCAATACATACCCAACGCCAGCTAAGTTACACCAGTGGTACCCTACAGTATACTCTCCGCAATTTCCACACTGTGGAGAGGTAGCTAACCTCTACCACACGGCGTGGGCATGCCAATTTAATCCCATAGTTGACCCCATTCCAAATCCCTCAGAAGAGCAGCGGGAGGCTATTCTGCTCAGCGATGATCCTGGCCGTCAGCACTGGCTGGTGGGGAGGGCCAGTGCAGCAGCAATAACCAGTGGACTACCGGACTAGGCGGCCCACCCACGAGTTCTACGAATATTGAGGAAATAAAGAAGTTTTCAATCAACCAATAAATCAACCCCGGTAACCCAAAACCCTCTTACTCTTACATTTTTGCAGATTCCTGTTTGGAAAAAGGGTGCTTTTGGCGCTCAAAGCCACCTCCGCGTGCAAAGAGGTGTGCACTGTAGGAAAAACAAATTATTGGTTTAATCGAAATGTAACATCGAAATGTAATCGAAATGTAATAATCTGCTCAACGGCACTCAACGGCAGTCAGTGAGCATCGTTACCAGACGATCGGTGCAAATCGGTGACAGCGAAGAGCTGCCATCGGCAGTTTAATGCGCGCCGCCGACCGACAATATACCCTAACGCGACGACGGTGCTGCCACGTATAAGCTCTACTCGTGACCAGCAGGCCACTACGTACTGGTTGCCTGAACAAAAGGAAATAAAAACGGCCCCTCCGTTGCGCACGCTTTTCGGTGAGATAAGAGCACCACGCACGAAGCGTGCAGCTTTCGTGCCCAAAAGTGTCGAGCAGCCAGCAATCCTTCCCACAAAGGACTCGCGACATGTAAAACTAGCTTCCGCTAGAAACTGCGCCCGTTTTAGCCTTCAGATTTCAGCAACGACGCGTTACGAGGCCCTCCCACATCCCAGCGTTTCGCCTAAGCGCACCGCCGGGTGCCATCATTCACGGTCCCAAACAAGAGCCAATCGGGCAATGATCGGTGCAAATGTTTGAGCACAACTGATAAACTTATACCAGCGCAAAATGCCATCGGTACAGCCCGTCGACACATCACAGCTGCCACAACTGCCCTTCGTTGGGAGAACAGTTACAACCCAGGTGTGCCTGCGGCCGCGCCTCCCTATACCCGACAACCCTTGCCCGTTTTTCCCCCATGAGCAGAGATAGTTGGCCGAGTCCCGTGGCCTCGAGTCGTTGCCTGTGTTTTCCAGGAGAGTGTCGAGGTCAGCGTATATCCTCAACGGTCGCCGAACACCGGCTGCGGCAGAACAAAACCACTCGTCAGGGCTCCGACCCGCCACTACCTATGGGCGGGTCCTGAATGGCGTGATGTCTTAACCACTTGGATAATGCTCTCCTGTGCATGTCATGGCGTAGGTGCATGCTTTATACTTGAGCTATACTAACGCAATGCCCACTGTAAAATACAAGTCATGCCTTGGCTTACCTAACCGATCGTAGAGGTAAAGATACGAGGAGAGCCGAGGGCTCGATATCTTATTAGTTTCAACGATGCGAAGTATACAGAAAGCGTAGCCAGACAAAAGCATAGGGGAAGTTGTTCCCTCCGTTTAATTTAAATCTAGAAATAACAAATTGGGAGAACCCACCTCATGATGACTGTCGACGGCAATGCGTTTAGTTAGCACTACAGCGTTAGCTTTGCGCGCTCCACACTGCGCATACTCTGTACGTAAACGGTGCTAGAGCTCTTACGTACGTATACGTTTCGGGTAGCACACTCTAGATTCGGGATCTAGCGTACAACGCTGACGCACGCAAGGCAAGATGGCGGCGCCAGACGATGTGAGAACCACCCGTTTCGCTTCTATCGAGTCGTCGGCCTCAGCTGTTCGACTCCTTTTTTCCTCGCTAATGCTCGTATTTGCTTTAGATCTGTGTATAATTCTCCGACAGTGGCGTAGTGGTGACAAATTGGCGTCGTTTTCGATATACGTTGTCGATTTGCGACGCAGTTAACGAGGGAATTTGCTCATGTCGGCTCACGTTTGCTGTAGCCGCGTCGAGATTGCGGCCGGAGCCTGCATCTATATAGGCGACAGAGCGGTAAAGACGGGCACCGCAAGTGGGAGTGACTGACGCAATGACACCCAATGACTCTGACGCAAGACTAAGCACTTGCGTGCAGTGTGTCTCCAGCGTTAACTCCCTGTGTAACTCTCTCTGTTCCTTTTTTTCTCTCCTATGTACAGGGGTTTTATTTTTTTATTTTTGCTTCAATCACATGGTTTAGCTACAGACTTTGTAACCACCCGATTCAAAGGGAATAGGCCCATCAGCATCAGTTTTTCGTTATCATTCGCTCGGTTCACAGAATACGGCCTGAATTCAGGCTGATTACGTGTCGCGTTTTCCGCTGGAAAACAAATTGAAGTGGCTTCGGTACTGGGGACACGATGCGTGTGCGCTTCACAAACGAAGATACGAGCCTTCCGAAGGAGGCGTTCGCATTAAATCCATTCCTACAGACATCGACATGGGCGTCCGTTACGAAAAACATTGAAGACGCCGTCGGACCTACCGGAACGTTCACTGTGGGCACAGTGCGGGGACGACTTGATCTCCCGCTGGCATATACTTCAAGGCAAGAGAGGAAGGAAACCTGGAAAAGTAAGCATACCTTTCTGGCTCTTATTTTTCACGGAGTGAAACAGACATAGTGAATACGTTATTAGCTTTAGCAGTGCGCCGCTAGCGCTCCGCTGCACTCACTCTATGCTCGTACTGCAGGGCCATGCTTTGGTTTTGGATCGCGTGATCGGCGTTTTCCCTAGAAACGCGACCGACGCGCTGTAATTTGGCTGCAAGACGACAGAGAAACAAAGTGGACGCCGCGCCAACTCGTTCCGGTCTGGCTGTCCCGGCTCCTGGGAGACCGCGTGCGACCTGTTTGTGCGCGCGCATCTGAGCGGAACGGAATATGAGCGCTCTACAAAAGCTGTCTGATGTTCGCAGTAAAACAGCCTCTTCGAACGAAACTTTGCAGGTCCGGCACAGAAGACCAATATGGGAAAGAAAAAAAAAACCTCACGTGCTGCAAGAGACTTGGGACTTGCCTCAAACCCATGGGTGTGGATTAGAGAGAAGGCTGTGAGCGGTAGCACGTCAAGCCGCCGCAACCCTCCCCTGAAGTACCGCTGTCAGCTTACGACCACTGACACCAGACGTCGATGATTCGGGTTAGTGGTGTAGCCAGATCCCCGGGCGGAGAGGGAGGGGATGTCTACAGGGCTTCAGCCCGCCCCCACCCAAAAGACATTCCTGCCGGCGTCCTGCTACCTTTTATGTCTGGCACATCGCCTATGAACAAATGCGTATATTCTCCGAGATCGCGCCGCGTTTCGGCGCGCACTAGCCGCGCCGCGCTGTCTGCGCATGCGCGTGGGCGCGCGGACGCGAGCTTGCGCGCGTCCACAAGCGTATACGTGTGATCTGCGCTTTAGAAACGCGTCATGCTGCAACCGGGCTCCTCTCTCTCGCCAAGAGTTTCTTTCGAGACGCGCTGCGCCTTCCTATATTGGCGCTGCCGCGAAGTCCGCGCATGGCCTCCGAGACGAGAAATGTGTCACGCCGTCGCATGCGAACGCTTGGAATTGTTTCGTCGCTTTGCCGCCGCACACTCAGTGGCAACCAAGTTGGCGGGAGGTTCATACAAGAGCGACACATACCCAGTGCATTTCCGTAACAACCTGTCTGCTAAAGCGCCGGGTTGATGTCCTTGAGGAACCCGCGCGACGTAGTTTCAATACCGCTCAGCAGTGGAGAAATTTAAGGTATCGTTTTCGTCGTTGTAGAGCGGCACATTCCCCAGTCGCACATACCTAGTTAACCATGATGGCGTCAAAGGCGTTCATCGAACGGCACACACCTACAGGCACATATCCCCCCCTGAACACAAAAGGTTTTGAAGATGTCTTGGGTCAGGCAAAAACAACTAAGACACCTATAACTATTCAGGACGGGTACAAGACGTCTTTTCGCGCACGTCAGAAAGACGTTATGAGAAATACGGCTAGGAGACGTCTTGTTAAGATGTCTTCTGCTTACATCTTGCTAAGACGTCTTTACAACTTCGTCAGAAGACGGCTTGAGAACGTTTTGAGTAAACGTCTGGAAGATGTCTGTGATAATCTGTTTTGGATATGTCTAAAAAGGAGACGTTTCGGTGCTTTTCTTGCCTTACACGACTGTAACGTAGCCAAAAATTAGTATACCTAGTATAGATACGTCATAGCCCTGTCACAGCGTCTACACGCACGTAACGAATAAAATCATGAATAGAGCGTAAAATTAATTGCGGTAAACTATATTGACCACGTGTAATACATAGGCCCATATAAGTGAAATCCAAAACACGCAATTTGGTTCATAATAAATACAAAGACGTGCGTAAATGCACGTAAAACACGCACAGACGGGCGCGAACAACGCGCTGTACACAGTACGGCGAATAGCTATCGCAGTGTATCAATGATTTTTTTAAAGAGATAAGCGGCCGGCTTTATTGTTTGTACTTCTTCATAACGTGAAATAATTCTGTATCGATCCTATACTACCATTTGTCGACACGCAGCTATTGCTGCACGAAGCGCAAGAATACACACGGGCCCGGATATATGTCCCAGCATTTTTTTTACTGTCACCCGAAGTGGCGACTGCGCGAGCGTGGCGCCGACTCATACTGGCGAGACATGCGTACTTTTTTCTCGCAACAATATGCGGTCTTTGCCTTTGTGTATCGCTTTCTCAGTGACAACAGCCAATACGGAGGTAGGTCGGAGCGGAAAAGTCGATCGTCCGAACGCGTAGTATAATCCCTCTGCATGCCACCAAACGATTCACAAGATACAATAACCATTTATTGGTTTACGTAGAAAAAGCATTCAAGTAAATGTGGCGCCACTACTGGGATATTGATCACGGTGTGTTTATTCGCGAACTTAAAGATACTTACGAGCGTATAAATCAGTCCGCTTCAGCTTTAAAATAAAGTCACTTTCTTGTCGAGCGCGGTAGTCGTGCTTGACCGCCACTCGCGACATCAAAAACTACAACCGATCGCGTAGAAAATGGAGAGTAAGATATTCAATAATTTCAAAAAGGATCTGCCCAAATACCTTGCAAACACAGCACATTAAACGCCTAACAACAGCCAGGAAAAAATGAATACATTTACCCAAGGAACAGAATGCGGTCCAAAGAAGCAACATGGCAACAGTACGACTGACCGTAATATACTAGATCAGCCAATGAAAATCGGCCTCATAATTAAGCCCGTAAAATAGCATGTTAAATGAAAATTACAGCACACACGCACGTAGGATATCTTTCTTTTTTACTTTGGAGAAGATAGCTAAATGACTAATTAAGCAACGCGACTGGCAAGCAGAAACTAAATTTTCGGAAGCGCGCGATTCAGTGCCAGGTTGTAATTAAACTTGATGCTCCGACAGTTTAGAGGCGCTACAATCTCGCATGTGAAAATCAGCAATATATTTGCGCCATTTATAAAAGATAAGGCAAGTATTTGTCAGATTTAGTTCAACTGCACGGTTCATAAACAAATTGCGGCGCAAGTCACAATTGTCAGAACAAATGGACGCTACGCATGTTAGACAGATCGGTTTATCATAAGACGAAGGAAAGAAAGCTTTGCGTAAGTCGCACTAACACAGTGCATCCTTGATTTAGTCACTTCCTTTACAGAGGCACAGCTGTCAAAACACAAAAGCTGACATCCTGAGGTCATGAGTGAACGAGTTTTGGCCTAACAAAAAGATCAAAGCACAATTACCTGCTCGGTATCATATTGCTACGCACGTGTGATATTTACTTGTTTGAACGAGGAACGTGGGCGCCATCACTCGAGAAAAGAGGAGGAAGAACGAACTAGGCTCGCGCTGTGACTCTAACCGGTCAGCGCTGCAGCCGCTTTTGTAAACATAACCTGTAATAGTTGCTCGTCTTACTGACTCGTCCCTCGCGTAACATTGTGGTGGAGGTGGAACGTTCCCCGTCCTCGCCACGGAGCTCCGAAGCGGCCGCAGCGTCGTCTTCTCAGCCATGGCTTCCGATGGAACCACCCCGTCGCCATCTATACCTGCGGCGGCTCCTAGTCTCCGTGATCCTGGGACATTCTCCGCCAAAAATGACGTTGACGTCGACGACTGGCTCAGCATGTATGAGCGTGTTGGCCAAAGCCACCACTGGGACCCTACCATCATGCTTGCCAATGAGATCTTTTATCTGGACGGGACACCGCGTCTCTGGATTCGCACCCATGAGGACGAGCTCTCCAGCTGGGACATTGTTAAAGAGCGGCTTCACCACCTATTTGGCAACTCGTCAGGTCGCCAACAGGCTGCGCGAAAAGAGCTTGCCACCCGTGTCCAGTCGTCGACCGAATCGTATGACTCCTACACACAGGAAGTGCTCGCGCTTTGCCGGAAAGTCGACGAGCACATGACCGAGGTTGACAAGATGGGCCATATCCTAAAAGGCATCGCGGACGACGCCATCAATTTGCTCGTCTATAACGACGTTTCTACCGTCGACGCCATCGTCAAAGAATGCCGCCGCTTCGAGGTGGCCAAAAGCCGCCGCGTCGTCCCACACTTTTCCCGGCTCTCAAACACCCCTGCCACGTCCTCTTTCTCCGCTCTTACCGCCACATGACCATTTCAAGAGAACGCCAGTCGTATCGTTCGCCGTGAGATTGAAGCGGCGAGTCCGGCCCCCCTTCATCCACGACCCCCTGAAGGTACCTTTGACCAAGCGGCCCCCACTATTTCCATTATCCAAGCAGTTGTGCGGCAAGAAATTGCAAACCTTGGCATCCCTATACCGCCTGCTCTGTCTCCCGACCTCATGTGACCGCACTTTGCATCTAGTTCATCGTTTCACGACGACAGGAAAGAAAGAGAACCCATAGAAAACCACGAGTCACCTTCAAATGCACATACATACACGTACATCCATTTGTACGGCCTCATGGCGTACAACACACCTGTACAAACAGCCTCACACTGCATAGTAAATGCAAAGATGTTCGCAGCAGTACAGACAATTCTCTGAAATGCAACACCAATATGTATCCTTTGCATCAACACGCATGCAACCGTGCCGAAACGATAGGATTGGCGCGTGCTCGTTCCACACGCTTGTCGTATCCTCAAAGGAAATGCAAGCGCGGTCACCGCGTTTTTACAATTGCTAGTAGGTACAAATCAAACTCCGGCCCTCAGTCCCCAACAACTGCGAAGCAACTCATCACGGCGTCGGTCAGACCTGCGACGCAGCAGAGGGTGCTAAGAACCCCTGGTTCCGGACAGGCCACCATTGGAATCTGAACCTGGCAACGTTTAACGCTTGAACATTATCTAGTGAGGCGAGTCTAGCAGTGCTATTGGAGGAATTAGAGGGCAGTAAATGGGATATGACAGGGCTCAGTGAAGTTAGGAGGACGAAAGAAGCTTATATAGTGCTGAAAAGCGTGCACGTCCTGTGCTACCGGGGCTTAGCGGAAAGACGAGAACTAGGAGTCGGATTCCTGATTAATAAGGATATAGCTGGTAACATACAGGAATTCTATAGCATTAACGAGAGGGTGGCAGGTCTTGTCGCGAAACTTAATAAGAGGTACAAATTGAAGGTCGTACAGATCTACGCCCCTACATCCAGTCATGTCGACCAGGAAGCCGAAAGCTTCTATGAAGACGTGGAATCGGCGATGGGTAAAGTCAAAACAAAATACACTATACTGATGGGCGGCTTCAATGCCAGGGTAGGCAAGAAGCAGGCTGGAGACAAGTCAGTGGGGGAATATGGCATTGGTTCTAGGAATATCAGGTGAGAGTTATTAGTAGAGTTTGCAGAACAGAATAATATGCAGATAATGAATACCTTCTTCCGCAAGCGGGATAGCCGAACGTGGTCGTGGAGGAGCCCGAATGGCGAGACTAGAAATTAAATAGACTTTATACTTCCCGCTAACCCTGACATCATACAAGATGTGGACGTGCTCGGCAAGGTACGCTGCAGTGACCATAAGATGGTAAGAACTCGAATTAGCCTAGACATGAGGGAACGGAAGAAACTGGTACATAAGAAGTCGATCAATGTGTTAGCGGTAAGAAGGAAAGTAGAGGAATTCTGTATCAAGCTACAGAACAGGTATTCAGCCTTAACTCAGGAAGAGGACCGTAGTGTTGAAGATATGTACGACAATCTTATGGGAATCATTAAGGAGTGTGCAATAGAAGTCGGTGGTAACCCCGTTAGACAGGATACCAGTAAGCTATCGCACGAGACGAAAGATCTGATTAAGAAACGCCAATGTGTGAAAGCCTCTAACCCTACAGTTAGAATAGAGCTGGCAGAAATTTTGAACTTATTCAACAAGCGTAAGACAGCTGACATAAGAAAGTATAATATGGATAGAATTGAACATGCTCTCAGGAACGGAGGAAGCCTAAAAGCAGTAAAGCAGAAACTAGGAATAGGCAAGAATCAGATGTATGCGTTAAGAGACAAAGCCGGCAATATCATTACTAATATGGATGAGATCGTTCAAGTGGCTGAGGAGTTCTATAGAGATTTATACAGTACCAATGGCACCCACGACGATAATGCAAGAGAGAATAATCTAGAGGAATTTGAAATCCCACAAGTACCGCCGGAAGAAGCAAAGAATGCCTTGGGAGCTATGCAAAGGGGAAGCTGGGGAGGATCACGTAACAGCAGATTTGTTAAAGGATGGTGGGCAGATTGTTCTGGAAAAACTGGCCACCCTATATACGCAATACCTCATGACTTCGAGCATACCGGAATCTTGGTAAAACGCTAACATAATCATAATCCATAAGAAATGGGACGCCAAAGATATGAAAAATAATAGACCGATCAGCTTACCGTCCGTTGCCTACAAAAAATTTACTAAGATAATTGCAAATAAAATCAGGAACACCTTAGACTTCCGTCAACCAAAGTACCAGGCAGGATTCCGTAAAGGCTACTCAACAATAGACCATATTCACACTATCAATCAGGTGATAGAGAAATGTGCGGAATGTAACCAACCCTTATATATAGCTTTCATTGATTACGAGAAAGCGTTTGATTCAGTCAAATTTTGACCACCTGGGGTTCTTTAACGTGCACCTAAATCTAAGTACACGGGTGTTTTCGCATCTCGCCCCCATCGAAATGCGGCCGCCGTGGCCGGGATTCGGTCCCGCGACCTCGTGCTCAGCAGCCCAACACCATAGCCACTGAGCAACCACGACGGGTCCGTGTCCCTTAAGCATCGTCTGCCAGTGGCATTTTGTTTGCGTAACGATCGCGATAGCAGTGGTAAAACTGCGTAAGGATGGATTAACTGAACTTGTTCCATTTATTTACTTATTTATTTATTTATTTATTTAGTTAGTTAGTTAGTTAGTTAGTTAGTTAGTTAGTTAGTTAGTTAGTTAGTTAGTTAGTTAGTTAGTTAGTTAGTTAGTTAGTTAGTTAGTTAGTTAGTTAGTTAGTTAGTTAGTTAGTTAGTTAGTTAGTTAGTTAGTTAGTTAGTTAGTTAGTTAGTTAGTTAGTTAGTTAGTTCAATACTCTGAATGCCACGTAGGGCGTTGCGGACAGGAATTAGATTCTTACAATGCGTGGAAATCCCGGTTTTGAAGGATGATGGAACAGCTATCACGATCAGAGCACTTGATACACGTAATGGCCAGCCGCGCTGCTGAATTTTACCACGCTTGAATATTATATTCGTGTCAAAAATTTCCGTGCAAGTTTCTCGGAATAACGAAACTTTGGGCGATTTGTTAGACTGCTGCCTGTTTGCACATGGCCCGATGCATGCTATTACGATGATAATTATTACGTCTCAGCTTCCTGTAATGATCGAAACGCTCACTCTACTTAGACTATTGCTCGTTCGCACGTGATCGTATTTTTTCTGGTAATAGGGAACGTTTTTCTCTGTTGACTGTTAAATTTGTGTCACGCGATCGCCCTCATTGATTAATCGCATCGTTTAAGCGTCGGTTGCCGTTTACGTTTTGTTTCTGTAACCGCTATTGCGATATCAAGCGGAAAACAGAGCAAGGGTGGAATAACTTAACTTTTGTAGGCATTCGTATCACGATCGGAGCACTTGCGGCACGTAATGGTCGGCTGGCCGCACTGCTGAATTTTCCCACGCGTTTCTTTTTTTTTTAGGCTAGCATATTTCTCGTGCCAAGCAATGATGTGCATGTGCGTTTATCGAAACAACAAACCTTTTGGGCGGTGGCTTGTTAAACTGCTGCTTATTTACGCGTTGTCGGATGCATGCTAGTATGATGGTGAGGTCATGCTTACGTGTCAGCTGTCTGTAACGATCGAAATGTTTACGCTACTTATTCGACTATTGCCCGTTGGCGTGTTGTATATTTAGTAATGGAGGACATTTGGGTCTCTGTTGGCTGTTTGTCACGCACCTTCGGTGATTAACCGTGTCGCTTAAGCTTCGTCTGCCGTTTGCGTTTTCGTTGCTTAACCGCGATTGCAAGAGTAATTGGAAAACCGGGTAAGGCTCGAAAGCGTAACTTTTGTAGGCATTTGTATCTCAATGGCAGCACCTCTCACACATGGTGGTTGCCCAGCCGAGCTACTTCAGTGTTCGTTCCCCTCGCATTTGCTATCATTTGGGCCAGCGCACGTTCTCGCATGTGTGCGCGGCGTACTGTTCAATATTACGAGATGGTTCCGTCCCCATGTTTTCATTGTATTCTTAGCGAAGCTGTAGTCGACATTCGCATGATCTTTTTTTTAGTTATTGGGGTAGAAGTTGTAGGGAAACTCCATGCGAAATTACGCTGATGCGGCGTGCGCAGCTAGGTACGTGCACTGCAGTGGGTTGTTGCTTCGTGGGTGCTGTTCCCGCTCAGCTATAGTGTCAAAGGTCGAGTAAACTTAGCTCAGAAAGGTCTAGAAACACGTTGTGGCTCGAAGAAGCAAGAAACGATCGCCTGTCGCTGCTACTTCGCTTCAACACGCCATCGTTCCGACAGCAAATTTCCCCTGTCGTCGAGTGAGATGTGTTCGTGTTTGTTTTTGCGCACGCCACCAAGGTTGTTAATCAGTAAGCGAAGGTTTACTCTAAGTTACACTGACGATAACATGTAGAGCTTTAATTTACCTATTATATATGTCTGGTAATTTGCTGTCGCAATCACTGCTTCGCCATTCTGGAGAAACTGCGCTATTATTGCTTTTATCAGCTTGTTTGACAAAGCCATGCTAACGTAGAAACCTTAGGATAATTCCTTTTATCTTTGCACTAGAGTTGAAATTATTACTTCTTTTCTGGTGGCTGTCGGCTCTGCTAGTTTGTATAAAGCCACAAGGTGGAAAAGTTGCTGTCAGAATCAGCAGATTGCCGTTAAATATGCAGCTTGTCAACGTGCACGTGGTGGATAGTAATCTGTGTACATATTTCTAACACGGCTTTCTTGCATGCTTTACAGCCATGCTAAGTGCCTTCCATCAGCTTCATGTCACTTTGGGTCAACATCATTCCTCGTTGCTGCTCAGTACTGAAGCAAGCCCACAGAAATCTGCTAACTTTCTTAGTACCTCTAGTCTGAACAGTGCATTTTCGCGTTTGCGACCGCTCAAATGATCCTGCAGCATGACTAGTAAATTGCGTAGCCGCCAACGTATCCGTGCTCCGTTCTGCGTCTGCAACCATGGATGAAGGGCTGCACCCAACGAGTGGTCACTTCCCTAGGGGCCGATGTACCGGTGAACTCTGGGATAACTTGACTGTGTGGCTGTGGAAGCAAGTCCACAGAAATGCCCCACTAAATTTCTTAGTTACCTACGAACTGCAGTGCATTTTGTGTCTGCAACTACTGAAGCCAGCCTGCAGCAAGCTTTAGTAAATTATGTAGTCATCAAGATTTTCAGAAATATTTGTATCTGCAGCCATGGAAGAACAGCCACAATCAGCCTCTGGTCCCTTATTTTGAGGCCGTATGATACCCGGGACTTGTTAGGATCAATTTATGTTTGTGTGACCGCTGAAGGAAACCCACACAAATGCTGTCAACTTTTGGTACGGGTGAACTCATATAATAGATTTCTGCGTCTGTGACCACTGAAGCAAGCATGCTGCATGGTTTTAGTGAACCAATGATGACTTCAGTAGCGTTTGGCTGCGACCACGAAAGAAAGGCCGCATTCAGTCTTTGTTAACTTGCTTAGAGGCCTTCGATCCCTGCGGATTCTTGAGGTGAATTTGTATGTGTGACCACTCAAGCACAGCAAAGATTTCGTAACTTCTAGTACCTGTGAGCTCTGTTTGGTTTTGTGCCAAAATAAGTGTCTTGTAACTGTATTTGTACGCGTGAACCTTTTAGTTGTGTTCACATCTGTAACTGCAAAAGTGAGCCTTTAGTCATTTTATTAATGACCAATCTATCTCTAAAATATTTAGCATTTTTACTGTGTGAAACTACTGAAGCAAGCCTGCACGAAGCCTGACTGAAATAGCTTCCTTGATGACTGAGACACCTGTGAAATTTTCAGCAAATTTTGCGTTTCTGTTCCTGCAACTGCTCAAGTGAGCCAGCTCCTACTAACTTCCCTTGTGTCCCACCCACAAAGAGATATTCAAATTCTTTTATTGGCCATGGTGCATCTGCAAAATATTAGCTCAACTGAAATGGTCTCATCACTGCTCGAAAATGTTTGCTCTGTTGACCGTAACCAGAATATGCTATGAATGCAGAGTGCATTTGTACTATAAATGGGTGACCATACAGCAAGCAGCTGTTTGTGTCTGCGACTGCTGGACTAGTATAAAGTTACTTCGTTAATGCCTAATGTAGTTGTGACATCCTTAGCACAACTTGTGCTAGTTTGTGCAACTACTGAAGACGGCCTACAGAAAGGCTCTTGCAAGTTCCTTATAGTGGCTCACATACGTGAACTTTTCAGCAATTCTTCAGTTCGTGCGCCTGCGACCGCATAAGTGAGCCCGCAGGAAGCCTCATGATAACTTCCGTAGTGGTCCCACTGCGAGTAAAATTTTTTGCTACCCGAAGTGTATTTGTAAACAGTTTAATTCGTGCACACTTTTACTGCCCATAGTGCATCATAACCTCAAATGGCTGAACTTGTATGATGAAATTATTGAGTCTTGTTTGCATTGATGTGCTTTGCTGAAAACTACTAAGTGCATTTGAGAGTTAAACTTGTGATCTTCTTGCAACTGCTGTATTGAAATAAATTCTGTATATTCAGGGTGTCTACCAAGTTGACATTTCCAAATCCTCTCAGTTTTCCAGGTTCTCCCTGAGTGCCTTTGCAAAATTCCCTGAGTGATGAAAAACTATGTTTTAGGTCAATACGGGCTGATACCATATCGCCCGATGCTGTCACTCTCTAGTAAGCATCTGAATTTTTTTTAAAGCTACTTAGTCTAATTTGAATTCTAAGGAGTAGTGTTTATGTTATTCAAAAAGAGGTTAGTAAAATGCATAGCAAATAAAATGTGTTAGAAAAAAATGCAAATCGAGCCGGACATTCTCAAACACAAATAAAAAGGAGATGCATACAAAAGCAAATATTTTCGAATATGAGCTATTTCTATCAACTGATAGCGAGCTCAGTGGTCTGAGGCCCGAACAATTCAATTCAATCTCAACCGTCACAATCTCAATTGTCACAATTGAGATTGTCTCTCAACAGCTCGTAAGTCAACCTCAACTGTCCTGACATACTCTCAGCCCGCGCACGACACCTCAGTGTCGTGTTTCACTGCTTTAAAGAGTTTATTTTGGTTTGGATGAGGAACACCTGCATCTCGGCATCAGCCAACACTTTGTTTTTTGAGCTCAAGCTCCTTCAAAACGGCGGTAGCACGCTTCCTTTCCCGTTCATTCCTCAATGCGTAGGTCCTTTCTCTTCTTGTCCTCCTTCCACCACTCGTTCGCCCCACAGACCACTAAAAGCATCTTCTTGGTCCACGTCCGATTTTTCGAACTCCCTAGGGGCCGCGAAAACGTCAGGAAAATCGGCCAGTTGGAAAAAAAAATAAATGCGTGTCATTTACTGCCCTTAGGGGCTCAAACCACCACAGACACGTTCGAAAACGCTCTGAAGGCCTGTCGGTACACATATTAGGCATATCGGTGCACGTACTGTGACAGTAAATACGGGGTGCACGTGTGTATAATTAAGAAATACATACTGTTTTCCGTGGCAATAGCCCCTTCCCACGCTTATTATGCTTCACTGCAATACTTTTGTGTATGCTTCACCAAGTAACACTTGTGTACGGAGGCGAAGCTGACTTTGGGCAACTGGCATTTGCAACGCGCCGTGCTTTCCAAGCTTCTAAGCCAATCGCGAGGAGCACAAAGGCGGAATCTGTGCCATTGCTGACAGCAGCGAATTCTTTCAATAAAAAACGCGGCACCAAAAGCAGCTAGCCCTAGCGTGGCCGCCGTGGTGGCTACGGCTGCCAGCGGATCTGCGTGCGAGAGCGCCGGTTCGAGGCGGCAAGATAATCAAAATGGCAGCGGTGGTGGCTTTGATTAACGCCGTTTCGGACCTGCGGTCACGGCAAAACCTCCGGTAAATCGGATGGCGAAGAGTTCTTACGTCCAAAATTTGAGAAGTCCTGATACATTGACCCTATGGGGTACGTGGTGGTGCCGCGAAGCCGTCCAAATTATCGGGAATCCGGAATGTCGGTCGTTGACTGTACACTGGCAACTCCTCCAGCCGACGACAGGGCGTAAAAGACGATTCATTACGATTCCTGTCTGTTACTCGAGCCAGCATTACCTCGACTTCCGACCTTTTCAATAAGATTACAGCAAATTTTTCCTGATAGAAGCACAAATTCCCCGAGTTGTTCCAGACTGCTCAAAACCCCGAGAATTCCTGATTTTCCCGGTTGGTGGGCACCCTGATTTTGAATGAGATGGTCAAATGATTCAGCAGTCTATATAACGTATTACCGTAGCAGATAATTATGTGCACAATTTGTAGCTGCACCGCCGCCTTCTTTAGCATGCTTCGAGATGCGGGGAGCTATATTCCTGAGCTGTCTCCTGGTGCTTCAGCTTTTGCATCACAAAAATGTTTGGTTGCCTTATTGGACTGCTGGGATGGATCTTCAAAAGCCACACAGTTCTTTTTAATCATTTCCCCACTAGCCAACACAAAATCAGGTAAACTTACCTTTTTAATGGTATGTAAAATGCAGCAGGCCTGCTGCACTGCTAGGACACATTCTGAGGAACGTCCCTATTTATAATCAATATGGACGCCCTGTGGATATCCTAAATCAACAACCAAATGTCCCAGAAACGTCCTTTTTGCGATTGGTAACACACAATGTCTCGGAAGCGTCCTACATCCTGACAAAGATGTCCTTAGGATGTACTCGGGATGATGCAATAAGAATACTCCATATTTCGACATCTCTTGGACGTCCGAATATCCCGTTCATTGTGACGTCCGTGGGGCATTTCTATGAACTTCAGTTTGCATGCATGGAATGATCCCAAAGACATCGGAAAATGATCCACATGATTTTTAAGTATGTCCTTAGGGTCATTTGAATGTCCCATTCCGAACATCTGCTGGACATCTGTGAGACTTTGGTGGTCCAATGGGAAGCGGTTTCCGAGCTGTGTGCTTTGAGTGACAATTATTGCCAATGTTGACAGTTGACAGCAAATGTTTCATTTCTTCAACGTTCAGTCCAACACAAGGGTGGCGAGTTGATGTTAAACGTTTCCTTGCGTAGTATGCATAACACACAGGGGAAGATGTTTGCTTGAGGCATTGTTGTGCACCATACTTCATAACGTCCGAGAGGGTTGAAAACATTCATTGCCTCACATGACATATCGCATTGTGGCCGAAGTATTAAACTTTAATTGAATTATGGGGCTCTATGTGCCAATACCACAATCTGATTATGAGGCACGCCGCAGTGGCGGACTCTGGATTAATTTTGACACCCTGGTATTCTTTAACATGTCCCTAAATCTAGTGTGCGAGCGTTTCTTTTGCCCCCGTTGAAATGCGGCTGCTGCACTCGGAATCAACCTCACGATCTACCGCGGTCTGAGGTTGATCTACCGCGATCAACCTCTTCAATATAGCTGCTTAGACCCTACGGCGTACTGCGGCAGTCTGCTTCTGCACATCCTTTTCTGCTTCCGGTTGCCTGCTTGACAAATGTGCATGACGTTTATTTTTCAGAAATAGCAGAAACACACCGTACCATACCCTAAATTTACCCCGTTTGCCTGCAACCGCTGTCACGTCTATAGCAGTAGCGTTCTCATGTCACATTTTCCCTATCACGCCCCGGTATGAGATAGAGAGAGAATCAACTTTTGTACTGAGCCTTTAGTGACGGTTGGTGCGCGCTGGCACCAGATGGGGTGGAACCTTCTTCTCAGGTCCCATATACGTCCAGCAGTTCCTGGCCCCTAGCCGCCAGCGCGAGCTGGGACGGTAGGTCGGGGCTAGACAACAAGGTCTCCCATCGCTCGGGGGGGTTGGGGCTGGGGAGGGGGGGGGCAGGGATGGTGGGGGGTTCTTGACCTTAGTTCACTCTGCAAGGAAGTGTGCTAGAGTGCCTTTTGACCATCTGCAAAAAGGGCATGAAGTGTCATGCTCTGTTGGGAACATCTTGTGCAAGAGCACGGGATGCGCTAGCGAGCCCGCTTGCGTGCGTCGCACGATCGTTTGCTGCATTCGGCTGAGTTGTGGATGCGGACGGGGAAACCTACATCTGCCGCTTCTGTACATTTGCGTGATTTCTTTGTAACTTGTCACGGGGTGCGGTAGCTCTGGCTCATCCTCGACCCAGATTGACAGTTCTCGGGCATAGTGGTCGGCGAGTGCGTTGCCTTCCACTTGCGAGTGAGCCGGGACCCACACGAGCTCAACGGCCCGTCCCGGTGATTTGCATTTGGTGAGGATCGCTAGTGCCGCAGGAGAGATGTTCCCCTTGCGATAGCTTGCGTAGGCGGTCTGGGATTCTGTGACCATTGTCCTCATTCGCGGTTGTGCGAGTGCGAGGGCCACGGCCACTTCTGCTTCGGCTGTATTCGTCGTCTGTATCGACGCGCATGTGACCAGTTTATCGATGGTGGTGACGACCGCCGTTGCTCTGGTTCCGTGCTTGGGAAGCGAGGCGTCCGCGTAGAGAACCTCGGGGTCCTCTTCCAGCTGTCGAGCCAGTGCCTTGGCCCGCGCAGAGCGTCTCTCGTTGTTCCTCCCCGGCTGCATGTTCCGGGGGAGGGGCTTGGCCTTAATAATGTCTCTCCACGTTGTGGGGAGCGGCTCCGTTGTCGGTTGCTGTTCAATTTGCCATCCTATCTTGCGTAGGACGGCCCGACCATGCTCTGTCCGGCTCAGCCTTACTCTCTGGTGGGATAGGTGTGCTTCCACCAGCTCTTCCACCGTGTTGTGGGCACCCATTTCCAGCAGCTTCTGCGTCGACGAGTAGACTGGGATGCCCATGGCGAGTTTGACTGCTTTCCTTATCGTCGTGTTCAGCGTCTCGCGGTTCACCTTCGCAAGCTGGAGGTACGGGGCGGAGTACGTTACACGTTACACGACGAATGCCTGCAACAGGCGCAGTGCGTCTTCTTTGATTCCTCTGTTCCGGTTGGTGACTATCCGGATCATGCCCAGGACTTGCTCTAATGTGGTCTTGATTTTGTTGACGGCTGCGTGCGCCTTGCCGTCGCAGCGCAACCGCAGGCCCAGTATCCGGATCTGCTGCGTTGGTTTGATCTCTGTGCCGTCGATGGTGATGATTATGTTCGGCGGCGGCTCTTCGTTTGGCTTCTGGGCTGTACCATGAGCAGCTCCGATTTCTGTGGAGCGCAGCTCAGGCCGCAGGTCATGGCATACTCGTGGACGGTCGTTGCCGCTCTCTCCAGTGCTTCCTCCGCCCAGACATCGGACCCCGCGCGGTTCGTCCACACCGTTATATCGTCGGCATAGAACGTGTGGTCCACGCCCTCGATCTGATTGAGTAGTTCGGGCAGGGGCAGGAGTGCTAGGTTGAAAAGCAGAGGCGACAGGACAGACCCCTGTGGGGTACCCCTGTCTCCGAGCTCCACAGGCTCCGAGAGAGAGAGAGAGAGATAAAACTTTGTTATGTCCTTGATGGGGTTCAGGGGTGGCGGGGGTCGGGAGACTAACCCCCAATCCCCCCTTCCTCAGACGGCGGCCAGTCCTTGCTTTCTGGCGGCGTCTTCGGCCATCCGGACGGCCCACAGCTGCTCCTCTGGGTCCAAGCTGAGCAGCAATGTCTCCCACTGCTCGGCCGTAGTTATGCGTGTGTTAGTGTGGGAGCTGTTGGTGGGTGAGGCTTTGGGGCATTGCCAGATAATATGATCGAGGTCAGCGCGGGTCTCGCACGCTTTGCAGAGTGGAGAGTATGCATCGGGGTACATGCGGTTGTAAAGCACGGGGTTCGGAAAGGTTCGTGTCTGAAGGAGTCGCCAAGTGGTAGATTGAGACTTATTCAGTGTTTTGTGTGCTGGGGGGTAGCGTAACCGCTCCCTGCGGTAGTGCAGGAGAATTTCTCTCAACGTGACCATTCGGTCCCGCGCGTGACCGCGATGCAGAACAGAGGGCTGGTCGGGATCGGAAGACGCAGGAGAAGGATGATGCGCCCGGTGTGCGAGAGCTCGGGCGGCATCGTGGGCGGCTTCGTTTCCAGCCAGACCCGAGTGACCAGGGGCCCAGATGATCTGCACGCGGCGTTGCCTTGAGGGAGGAGTGCCAGAGAGAATCTTGTGTGCTTGGGGTGCTATCAGTCCTCTTGTGTAGTTACGAATGGCCGTTTTTGAATCGCTTATGATGCAGTGTGCATTGGTAGCCGCGTAAGCCAGAGCGATGGCCGTTTCTTCTCCTACTTCGGGTTGCGTGGTGAATATTGATGCGGCCGCGGCGAGGCGGTACTGCGAACCCGCGACTGCGACGACCGTCATGGCATTTTGGTTGGGGTATTCTGCTGCGTCGACGTAGGTTACGTCAGCGGCTTGGTCGTAGCGCTTTTGTAGTCGTTTAGCTCGTTCTGCACGTCGCTCCGGATTGTGTTCAGGGTGCATATTCCGAGGTATGGGTGGGATAACTAGTTGAGCACGAATGTTTGGAGGGATGGGTACTTTTGGTCCGAATTGGGTGGTGTAGGTTATGCCTAGGGTGCCTAGAATGTGCCTGCCCGTGGTGGAATTGGCGAGTCGTTCGTATTGGCTAATACGCTGCGCTTCAATAAGCTCGTCTATGGTGTTATGGATGCCGAGGGCGTCCATCTTTCTCGTTAGAGGTGGTGATGGGAAGATGTAGGGCTTGTTTATAGGCCCTCTTGATCATGGTGTTGAGTTTGAGCTTGTCAGTTGCATTGAGGCTAAGGTACGGGGCGACATAGGTGATCCTGCTCAGGGCGTAGGCGGTTACCAGGCGTATAAGGTTGCTTTCTTTCATGCCGTGATGTCGATTTCCGATGCGTGCAATGAGGCGAGTGGTTTGGTGTACATGATTATCTAATTGCTTGAGTATCTCCGTGTTTCTGCCGTTATGTTGGATGCGTAAGCCAAGGATACGAATGCTAGGTACAGTAGGTATGCGTTGCTGGTACACGTGGAGTTCTATCTCGGGCGGGTGAGGGTCTGGGCGTCGACCTCCCCAATTAGGCTTGTACAGAAGGAGCTCCGATTTCTGTGGGGAGCACGCCAGGCCGCGCGGTTTTACGTATGCAACGACCTCGTTGATGGCTTGCTGCAGCGTGTCTTGGATGTCCCCGTCGCTGCCCCCGGTGACCTACAGGGTGATATCGTCTGCGTAGAAGCTATGCTTGAGGTTGGGGATGCTAGCTAATGCAGGCGGTAGTCCGAGCAAGGCCATGTTGAACAGAAAAGGGGATAGAACCGATCCTTGCGGCGTGCCTTTGCTGCCGAAGTGAATAATTGGCGACTGCAACCCTCCGATGGTAATGGTGGCCGTGCGACCTGTAAGAAAATTCTTCACGTAGTTATATGCTCGATGACCGACCTGAAGTTGTGCCAGTTGGTTCAGTATGGCCTCATGCGTGACGTTATCGAATGCCTTGGTTAGGTCTAGTCCCAAGATGGCTTTGGTGTCCAGCCTGGAGCTTTTGTCGCCATCGATAATTTGGTGCTTGAGCTGAATCATGATATCTTGAGGAGAAAGTTTCGGGCGGAAGCCAATCATGGTATTGGGGAAGAGGTCGTTGTCGTTCATATGTCTGTGTAAGCGTGTGAGGATGACGTGTTCGAGGACCTTTCCGACACATGAAGTGAGGGAGATAGGGCGGAGGTTTTCGAGTAGGAGGCGCTTCCCGGGTTTGGGAATCATAATAATTTTGGCTTCTTTCCATTGTGAGGGGAGGTTTCCAGTTTCCCAGTATGCGTTAAAATAAGCTGTGAGGGCTAGTATAGAATCCTCATCTAGGTTGCGAAGCATTTTATTAGTAATGCCATCAGGTCCCGGGGCCTAGTTAGGGCGGAGTGCGAGGATGGCTTCCCGCACTTCTGCTGCTTGTATGGGCGCGTCCAGGTGGTCGTTAGCGGTGCCTGTGTATGCTGGAGCGGGTGTAGTAGGTTGAGGTCCTATGTATCGGTCTATCAGCTCTTGAAGAACTTGTGCGTCCGTGCCCGGATGGGTGTGAATAATTTTTTGCAAGTTGTGCTGTTGTGTGTTCTTGCTGTTGGCCGGATCGAGGAGGTAACGGAGGATATTCCACGTTTTGGGCAGGTTTGGTTGCCGCTCCATGCTGTCGCATGTGCTGTGCCAATTTTGACGAGTAAGTTGTCGTGCGTAGTCTTCAATGTGAAGGGTGAGAGTACTAATACGTTTCCTGAGCGTTCGGTTGAGCTTGTTGTGTTTGTATCTGCGTTGCAGACTGGCGAGGGCTTCCCACATATGCAGTAACTTGCTATCTGCCTCCTGCAGATTAGCTTCCTCAGGCACCAATTTAGTGGCTTCGCTCGCGTCTTGCAGCAAGGATGCGACCCAATCTTCGAAAGGGGGTTGGGTACCCGAGAAAGAGGTGAGGGCTCTGGCCTGCCAGAAAGCGTCCCAGTTCGTTATGCGGAGTTGACTGCCCTTAGGCTTTCGCGGGCCCGCTCGAACTGTTGTTTGGATTAAATAGTGATCGCTGCCCAAGTTGTCTTGTGTGTTCATCCAGTCTGCTTGTGGAATTCGTTTTGCGAATGTTAAGTCCGGAGTAGTGTCTCTGCTAACGCTGTTTCCCATACGGGTGGGACAAGTTGGATCCGTGACAAGAGTAAGACCTAGATTCTGTCCGTCAAGCCATAGTTGTCTTCCCTTTCGGCGGTCCATTGGGTATCCCCATGGCACCGCAGGGGCGTTTAGGTCCCCTACGATGAGCAGGGGGGCTCCCCTAGCTACTTGATCTGCTTTGGTGAAAAGTCGTAGAAACCTATGTTGTTGTTTGGGGCTGCTGTACACATTGAGGATGAAGAGACTCTGCTGCTTGCGCCTTGCAGACGGGATGATCTCCAGGAAAATGTGGGCTGCTGTATCAATGCCTGTGTGATGCTGTATAAACGGAATGTTTCGCTTAACTAGTGTGGTTACCTGGGGCCTGCGGTTGTCATCACAAACTGCGGTGTATGCCGCGTATCCCGACAGCTTAGCCGCTACTCCGGTCTCTTGTAATGCGATAACATCGGGGGAAGTATGTGGTGCGAGAGAGGCAATATATTGCTCTAAGTGCGCTCGTTTTCGCCGGAAGCCCCGGCATTTCCACTGCCAAATGCAGTAGGTAGCACGTTCTGGATTACTCGCAGCCATCTTTGTCGGGACGCGAGTACGGCTTCTTTAGGGGACCTGCTCTGGGATGGAGTAGGGTGTTTTCCAATTCTGTCAAACGGGTGTTGTGATTTTGAGCCAGAGTCGCGACCATGTCTTGAAACACTTTGCGCGTGTCGTCCATGTTTTCCTGTCGCTGTTCTCTTGCCGCAAAGGCTTGCTCAATTCTGGGCAGTAGTAGCGTTTCTAGTTTCGCAGTAAGGAGGTTGTCCATTGCGCGTTCGAGAGCATTTGCAATGGAGGCGTCGAGCAACGTGGCAAGCTTACAGTCTATTGCTTCGTTGAGGTTGCGTTCTATCCGCTGTTGCAGCTCAGTGAGGGCCTCACAGTTGACATTTCCTTCTGAAGTGTATGCTGGTGGTGCCGCTGTTGCGATTGGTTCGAGAGCTTTGCGCTTGTGCGGGGTTGGTTGTTGGGTGGTTTGCGGGCAATCTATTGCAGGGACAGGAAGGTTGTCTGCATTTGATGGTAAGTGTTTGGGTTGTGTGTCTGCAAGTTGTGATTTGAGCTTAGCGTTTTCTGTCTTGAGGTATTGTATCTCAGCACGTAAGGATCGGAGCTCATGCATGAAGCTGTGCATGGTACCGTCACTAACTGTGTTCACTGAGGTTGCTATAGGTTGTGAGGTGTGACCTGTGTGGGAGACAATGCTGGCCCAGCTTACCTTGGGGGGTGTGTCTTGCACTTTAACTGTGGTCGTTCGAAGGCTTGCGTTTCCTTGCTGCTGCGGTGGTGTTGAATCCGGTCCGCTCCGGGAGTGACTGCGTCCTTGTGACTGACTGCGACCTCGGGAGCGGCTGCGTCCACGAGACCGACTGCGTCCTGCGGTTGTGGTGTCGGCTTCGGTGTTGGCAGAGCTGAGTCTCCATTTGCTGAAGTCGATGACCCCGTCTCCTGGTCCGCTCCTTGCTGTCCCAGTCGTAGGCGTTGCCATCGTCGTTGGAGTAGGAGGTGTGGTGTCTGGAAGCGGCGATGGCAGGACTTATCACCAGTCGGGTGGCCTTTGCCGCAGAGCGCGCAGCAAGGGTGACAGGGGTGATCAGCCGGTGGATTTACTGTGTCACAGCTCTTGCATTTCTTCTGGGTTGGAGTGGGGCATACATCGGCCCTGTGGCCGACGGTCCCGCAGATGTCGCAGACCTCGATGCACTTCTTATGTAGATAGCATTTGTATTCTGCTCCGCGGTAGTAGACATGGTACGGTACTTGCTTTCCGTCGAATACGATGAGCACTGAATTAGTACTGCCCATTCGTCGGGCCTGCAGAATCGTAGGGTTCTTCTTGTAAACGAGACTGTTGGTAATGTCTTCTTCTGTGTCATATGCAGGGAGGTTATGTATGACTCCTTTGGCTGTGTCCTCCGGCAGTGTGACGTATGCTGTGGCTGCGTAGCGGACTGCTCCGATGGGGAGGCTGCAGATGCGGCAGTATTTTTCGGCGTTAGACATGATTGGCGTGCTAACTACAATGACGTTATTATCCGTGCATGAGCGGTAAATGTCGTCCTCTGCTTCTTTGGTTGTAATGCCCGTGATCTGTAGTATTGAGTCGCGTATCTGGGCGTCTCCTAGTTTGGACACGTTGAAACCGTCTCTTGGGCGTATGACGATCTTGATATCATTCTTCGGAAGTCGTGGTTGCCGTGGTGCGCGTGGGCGTAGTGCGGACTGCTGGGTACTCTTGGTGCGTGCGCTTGCTGTTGCACGGAGGGAGCCATGTATGGGTAGGGATGATGCCTGCGTAGTCTGTCGTTGCTTACGGTGGCTGACAAGCCACCCTGCCTCAACGGTAACTTCTTCGGGGGCTATTTCCGTGCCCTCAACCTCTACTACCTCCATAATGAGGGGAGGGGCTGCGCTTACTTGATCTCACGGGGATGCGAGTCGTTGGGCGAAGTCCTCGGGAGCCGGGACTGCGGCAGCGACGCCGCGCACCTTCGGAGCTGCGGCGCACCTGTTTCTCGGCCAGACGGAGCAGCTGAAGATCTTGTTAGGGTTAGCAATCTTGTGGTCGTAGAAACCCTTGTCCTGGGTCCCTGGCGTCGGGACTGGTCTTGATCGGTAGCTGACCACTTCCGGAAACTGGTTCCGACGTTAGTTCGAGTCCAGCGGTGATTGTTTGGCCACAAGAGTTTGAAATATACGGAGCCCATACGAGGCGCATCCGGACAGTTGCTGTTCTATTGGTTAGGAAATCTTTAATATAGCCGTAGGTCTTGCGGCCACACCCCGTCTTGCGCAGGTTCTCGAGCACGCTGGCGTGGGACACGTTGTCAAAGGCCCCTTTGAGGTCCAAAGCCAGTATACCCCGGGGCGGGTGCCTCGTTGCTCTTTAAATAGTTCGTGTAATTCGATCAGGACGTCTTGGGTACTCAGGTGCTGGCGGAATCCATACATGGTCACCAGCATCTGATTTGTCTCGTCCAGGTGTGCTTGAAGTCTTCCGAGAACCATGCGTTCCATGACCTTGCCCACACAGGACGTGAGCGAGATAGGGCGCATGTTCTCGATCGTCAGAGGTTTGCCAGGTTTAGGTATGAACCGTACCTCGGCCTCTTTCCAAGCTGCGGGCAACTTCGAGCTTTCCCATGTTCTGTTGATGTGACCCAGGAGCCCGCGTGCCGCCGCATCACTCATGTTATTGAGCAGCTTGTATGTAATGGCGTCCGTTCCGCATGCGCTCGTCTTATTACTTTCGTCTATGGCTGTTAATAACTTCGTGATGGTGAACGGTTCATCTAATGCCGGATTTTCCGGTCCCCGGTACTCCTTCGGTATCGGAAATCGCCCTATCTCCGTCTTGAGGTGGATAGCCTTGAGGTCTTCAATGAGCCTTTGGCCTTTGCCATCGTAAGCGTTGAGAACTTTCGTGAGGTTACGGTTGGTTGCGGTCTTGCTGCTCAACGGGTCGATCAGGTGTCTGAGCAGGCACCAGGTTTTTCGCGCCGACAGCTTTCCCTGCAGCCCGTCGCACGTACTCATCCAGTTCTCTCGGCACAGCTTGGTTGCGTATTCAGCGATCTGTTTGTTGAGGAGCGCGATGCGTTTGACGAGCTTCTTGTTTCGACGTTGACGCTTCCATCTTCGTGTGAGCGAGTGCCGCGAGCAAAGAGTCGGTTCTAACAACCATTCTGTCTTCCCGCTGGGCTTGCATGTTAGTAGAAAGTGCTACAACTTCTGCAATGCTTTTGCGAGAGGTCACGGTAACTACAGCAGTCAAGAGGCTAATGTGGCATCGCCCAGGTAGTTCCAGAGGGTATTGTGCACATTCGACGCAGTGCAAAGGTCCAAACAAGTTTCTGACGTTAGATTTCTTCTCTGCCGCGCTCCTGTCTTGTATACACACGCTCTGAAGCACACCTGGACACAGTGTGCCAGGCAGCAGCAGCGACAGCAGCGGGATAGAAAAAGGAAGAGGCAAAGAAAGCTCCGCTTGAAAGGGCCACTCCGGCAGTTTAGCTATGTCCACTGCTCTTAATCAACTGTTGGAATATACGTACTCTTTTACACTCCGATTATCTGTGCCATACAATATGGCTGCAAGTCACTTGGTTTTCCTGAAAATGAATTTTGGAGATTGGTTGCGTGTTCCCGACTAACATTTTACTTGCCACCATGTTTGTGACGTCAGACAGCCCTGCCACTGAAATCGTCAGTCTAGTTCGGAAAATCTGTAAAAGCTGTGTTACAGCTTGGCATTGGCATTAGCGCCACGTGTACTGCGCGTTTAGCAGACATTCTGCGTCTTCGCTATGGCAGTGTAGGACCCGACGTCTACCCATCGCGACATCCCACGACGCAGCTACCCACTTCAGTTTCGACATCTGATCGATTGGTTATATGATTGAATTTCTAAGCAAACTGAACCAACCTACTAGTGAGTGACAGGACTGCCAATGCCCATTTGAACATATCCTAATATAGTTTAAAAAAACCCGCGTAGCCCTTTAAAAAAACTTGCCACTAGTGGGAGCCAAACCTCCACCCTCCGCATACTATTAGTGAAGCATCTAAAGGGCCAACAATATGTACTCTGTTACATAACAGGAAACGCTAAGGCTAGAAGAGAGACCCCCCTATAGATCAATGACGTAGGTATGCATCATGTAATTCGATGTAAAAGTAATTTTCATATGGCAAAATATGCATTGATTACATGAAAGCCGTCGGGGATCTCTACCTATATGCTGTTAAACGAATGGAGTGACATGCATCTGCAACCAGCAGCCACAACGCATCACTTGCTCTCGCAACCAAAATATGGCACACTACATTATTGGAAGCGACAAACATTCAACAATAATAAACCACTCACCGTAAGTTTACATGCATACATATCAGTAATATATGAATGCATTCTGTAGAGAATGTCGCAGATCAAATACGACTGTACGGCCAAATACATGGAGCGACTTTTACGACCACACAACATTCCGTAGCTTCAGCAGCATTGCCTGCCATGCATGGAACAGAGTAAGGCATCTCTTGTGCATGGCAGTGGTCGCAATCTGAGCTACCCTTGCAATGTGCTCATCATCACTGTGGAAAAATATAGAAGTGCCATGACGAATAAACAAGCTGCAAATTTCGATAGCCACAGCTTCAACTTCAGCGAGCCTGCGTAACCGCTGCAAAGTGAACAGCAACCATCAGACTTGAGTGCAAGACAATGATGTGCCGTTTATTGTCTCAGTCATGGGCAGTGCCTATTCGAGGCCGCGCAGCTCCCTCTGGATCTTCATCCAGTTGTTGAGGGGACCGTGGCCACCGCGGTAGTGGCAATAGCAGCCGTCTGGCTTCAGCCTGCCGTCGGCACGCATCTCCTCGTACTCCTCGGCGTCCCACTTGGTGAAGCCCCACTTCTTGGAGACGTGCACCTGCAAAGAAGGCATTGAGAAAGAAGGCTCAGGATTCAAGCTCCAAGTCAAGCTGTGACAACTATTATAAGTCATTTTAGCCCTACATCCCTGGCCATTCATTTCACTTGTGGCATCTTTTGTTAAAGCTCAAGCATACCATAATACCACGCATAATCCAAGTTTTTTTTCTCTAGATTTTACCATGTGAAATTACTGCCCCATACTCTAATGTTGAATTCCAATGGCGGAGTCGGAGCAGCCGACGGACTCCGCGAGCGAGCACTCGACTCTGGCGTAGATCAACGCCTCCAACTCCACGAGTGGAACACAACCTGCGCCGCCGGAGCAAGGCAGAAGCGGAACTTCTATCGCAGAGTTACCCAGGATACCTTGCGTGTTGTCATTTCCTTCTGCTGTTGGCTCCCAGTACCGCCGCACCGGTCACTTGTCTCTTCAGCACCGTTCACCTGTTGCTTTTTTAAAAGTGCGGAATGGATATCTCGCCAAGCATGCAGCAGCTTTTGCTTCCTCGCGAGTCGTGACCGGTGGCGCCTCCAAGCAGGCAAACGCGGTAAAGGAAACACGTCACGCAGAGTGCCGGTCCACTCCGCCGATTTTGGCGGAGCATCTTTTTCTGCTCCACGGAGTGACTCCCTCTCTGAATCCACTCCGACTCTCTCATTGGAACACCTACTCCCGCCCTCACTCTGTCATTGGAACAAACTTGCTCCGAAACGAGCAGAAAAACTTGCTCCGACTCCGCCATTGGAATTCAACATAAGCAGATCCCAACAATTTTCAGCCCGAATTCGCAGTTCCTGTTTTGCTATTGCTCGGAGTTATCAGCTCCATGCACCTTCATCAGACACCAGTGTAACCATGCTCACTTTACAACGACCATGCTTTGCACGACGTCAGGAGCATGAAACAGTACGTTTGGCTACATTTCAAAGTGATTGTAGCTGCCAACACCACCAGCAACTGCACTGCAGGGAAGCAGTTCGGTGTGAAAGAGTACACAGGAAGCAAGCAGAAGGAAGCCCTCTTGTACAGCAGCTCGACAGGAAGTTTCCAGGGGACTAAGAAGGACTGTTTCCCGAAGTTGAACTGGACCCAACACTTAGATCAAGAACGAGCTGCACACCTCGCTGTCAACATCAAGTTGCTGCAAGCAAAGGCAAGGGATCGCTAGAGAAAAAGTCATTCCGAAGATGGACTTCATGGCAAATAAGCACTGGCTGTCTAATTTTATGAACGCTGGATTTTCTTTACACATGCGCATGTCGGTATCACAGAAGCTGCCATAACCTATACAAAGCTGCTTGTGGTCTTTCAGCATCACATGATTTTGCTGCTTAAGTTGGCCAACTTTCAGCTGGGCCAGACTAGCAATGCTGATCAAATGCCACTGCAGTAGAACCTTGTTGATACGTTATAGGAAAAAAATTCGAGAAAGCACACACTAACCGGGAAAACATTCAGTCTGAAGACACCAAGAATTACGCAGGCAACTTAGTTGACATCCACGTAATTCGAAGCGCTGCGCGAATTGTTGCAGCACAAGTCACCGACAAAAGAAGGACAAGTGGGGGCTGAGCGACCCCAGACACACTGTCCTCACGGCTTTGGCAAGCTTGCAATTGTATTCCTAGAATTAAGCCTGCGTCAGCAGCTCTTTACACCTTTTTTGAGCCGGGCATATTGGTGGGAACATACGTGCCCACTCACTGCGAGAAGTTGGACATGAGATGCCAATGCGCATGAAGCTGGCGACAACCGAGAGACAGTTTTCCTTTACGAAACCAAAGCAAAATCAAGCTTGCAGGCGACGCCAGAATACGACGCCATCCATGTGAGACATGACGCTCACCTCGCACCACCTGCGTCATGGAACGGTAGCGTATTTGAGTATGGTTGCAGTGGCACAATGTCACAAGCACTGTGGCACGGATAGGTGAAGATACTTATGGCAGTTGGGTCGGTGGCGATAGCTGTGAATGCGGCATGTGACGACCGGGGAAGAGGATCTCTGCTGATACAGCAATGTAGACCGAGAATACGCTAACATTCTCAAGCGAGACGGGTGGACAAGTACTGCGGAGAAGCTGCTGTGGTGGGCGACTACCGTTTTCGATCACGCGCACCTCTTGACTACTCATGTTTACGTGCATCCAGTGGCCAGCAAATGTACGACAGATTGGCAAAGTACTGAAAATTAGGGGTGAAAGACTGGTTTCCGGGAACATTACCCGTTTAAAAAAGAAGCGTAGCTGTGTTGGGCCACTTGTTTTCTATCGCAAACGATAGCACCGAAAAATCGCACGTGACGGGATCGTAATAACGAGGTTTTACTGTTCATCTGGACGTGCCCCCAGCACTAATGGTGCTGCAGAAAAGCTCCAGCCAATTTTCCATGACGTAAAGTGGAAATGAGAAAACGCATGTCACCGCAACATCCGGCACAGCAGACTGATGTTCAAATGGAAGACTATGCCAGAAAACAAGTTTATAAGATATCTTGTCTGCTGTCAAGAGAAAAGATGAATGAAGCACTGGTGCTTGATTGGATGAAGCCTGTGTGGTGTCGGCCACCCAGAGCACTGCTGGGGCTCCATTACAACTTGTCCTGGAAGCTTTTCAATGTCACCTGCCTGACTTCATGAAGCAACTACAATAAAACCTCGGTAAACCGTACCTGCTTAAACAGTAGTTTAGGTTTAAAAGTAGTAAAGCCAAATACCCAACTCAGTGGCCATTGAACACAATACGTTTTGTATCCGCATAAACCATACTACCTTACTGCGTACAGATCGGTCAACGCATAGCGTTTCCACTTTTCATTGCACAATCACGGAGGTGCGTCGTCTCCATTGGGCGGCCCGGCAGAACAACAAGCCTCAGAGATCGGAAGAACGGCCTCCAAGCGCCCTGTGCGTTTGCCCATGAAGCCACATCGACATCATTATGACATCGGGCAAGCAAAGACTCCCATATGCTGAAGCTTGGATAAAAAACATCGGGTGCTCAGCATAGAAGGAAAATTGTACATCGTTCAGGCTATCGAGCGTGGCAAGAAGTCAGCACTGGCATGCGACAGGGATCTACCGTTGGATATGGTGTGTCGCATTTCGAATGCGAAAAGATGTCTGCTACAAGGTTTACTTTTCACCTTCATTGCTTCTGTTGCCGAGGTGTTGCCCAACAACAGTGGCAAGGACAACACAAGAAGCGACAGCAAAGACCTGTGTGGTATCGTAGCTGGTTCTTTATTCTATGGTATCGGTACTTGTCATGGCATTATCGTAATGACACCAAACTGGCGACGCCACTATAGTGCTGCTTTCAAACGAAAAGTTTGAAAACATAGTGTTGCAACGTCAAACGTTCCAAGCCGGGCAGGACTTCGGCATCTAGGTGAAAAATGTGAGTCGTCGGAGGGCTAACGGAGGACACCTTCTGCATCTGCCGCAACGATGAGATGACAGCGATAAGGAAAATGAGCGTGCGATAACAGAAAGGAGCTGTTCACCGAGATTGCGCAAGAGATGTGCTACACCGTCTGCACATGCATGGGCGCACAGACGCAAGCTTGCGTGCAGTCTGGGCTATAATAGCGAGAAGGCTAGCAGCGACGATAACGTAGAATGAGCTCGACATGTTCATATCAAGTAAATGCTGTTTTCATTTTGTGAACGCTGTCCCCACTTTTTGTTCGGCCTACCATCGAAGTACGCTTTTTTTAATTTTTTCTGGAATCGGACATTCAGGGGTCGGCTTAGAATCGGGGCCGGCCTAGGTTCGAGTAAATACAGTAATAAATATACAGAAGTTTCACTTTGCCAATGCACAAGCAATGATATGGACACTCCAGGGGCATCATCGCAGTGCTCCCAATGAAGTCCAGTGGCGATAAGATCGTTCCCGTGCACCACATGCCATATAAGCAAGTGAAAGCGTGCGATGGCAAGAAAGATCGTGCCCAGGGGAGGAAAGCGCGGAGGGAAAAGGGCGTGGCTTGCACTCTGGTAGCAACTGCATATTCTGCACAGCGACACAAACCACATCTTGAAAGCGATCTGCAGATGTGACGACTTTGGAGGCCGTACACTCGCGGTCGGCCTGCCGCCACTTGCGTTGCTGCTCCGTCCTTCTCGCACGGCAACTTGATCACGAGAACCACCCGGTACTTCCATAGCGCGCAAGCAACCACCTGAAGAGTTCAACCCAGCATGCTTCGCGTGGACATAGCATCCAATCCGATTTTGATGGCAGTTTCTTTTAAGGAAGAAAAGAAACCCATGTAAGTCGCACGATTCGACAAGACGCACCGACGAAAAATTCACAAGAACACTGCAGCTTGTACGCAAGAAAATACAGTAATCGCATTCTATTGCCTCTATACTTCATTACTCCTCAGTCCCTTATTTTCCCAAGCAAAGTAGCAGGGACTCTGCATCTACTCAATTCTCCTGATTTCAGCATTACTGTTGGATCTGCAATTTTTTTCACTACACGCGGCCCAAACAATTACATCTGTAATCATTCAGTTGACTTTAGCAGCAGGTAGAGTTTCGTACAAAAATTTCTGCTGTCCTCCTGCAATTATTCTTCCATTAGGTAAATGAATTTGATCTGGAACTGAAATTTCAGTTTGACACTGCTTTGTATAGCAGACTTCCATTAATTCGACGCCAAGTAATCCAATCCCGACCAGCACCTACGCATGTCTATGGGTCCAAACTTTCATTATATCGATCCTAAAATTGGCCCTCGCAGAATAATTCTACATGGTTTGTCAGCAAGCACACACCTGACCGCTATGGTGACCCCTTTATTGGCAGTGTGTCTCAGCAGGGCTCAGGAGACGGCGAATGCATTGTACACAACTCGTAGTTCGTCAAAAACGCCTATTTTCGGCCTGCCCTGGGAAAATTTTCAAGCGACAGCCGTAGCTCAATGTCCGATTGCAGTATTTACCACATTCAAATGGACGTTTCTTTAGAATTGGGCTAAAGGCTGCCCACGCGGTGCAATCCGATACAAAAACAAAACTGCTTTTGTGATACTTGTATGCTTTACCGTGCAACACAGGTGTATTCCAGCAAAGTAAAAACCATGTTTCAAAGCCTACACTAGGAAACCAGTTGTCATTGTGCAACGTATCTTTTTTTGCTAAGAAATCCGGCACACATTAGATTTTCACTTTGCGTAGAAGCTTCATGACATACATCAGTACTCTACCTTGGACACGTACAAAGAGGGTGCCCATTTGATTCAGGGCATGTTAAATCGGACAATTCATCAGTGGTGTGCTTTGGCACTTTTTCTGTGTCTTGTGTAATTCAACCCACCAGATGCTTTGATCAATGTCGTCAAGCCCCTTTGGTCGAATTAACGGAAGCCGGCTGTATTTACCTGAACATCCTTCAAATAAAAGTAAGCGGGCCGCAAATTGCCTGTTCAACGCAAATGAACACGAGACCAAAACCACCATGGACATGTTTGCGTGCTTCACCGCATAATTGATGTTGCTGCAAAGCTGACTAGGAAACCAGCAGTCACTGTACAACGCATGTTAGACCTTTGCCCATTTGCTAAAAATTTGGGTGCACGTTACATTTCTACGTTGTTTAGGAGCTTTAACCCTTTCGCTGTCTGACCTTTCTGGCTGTGACGCACCCCCCTTGTCGGCTTGGTTTCAGGGAATGAGCATAGCAGGGAATGAACATGGCAATTTATTTTTGATTATGATTGGTATACAAATAACATAGTCAATGCAATATGCACATTTCAGTGTTCTACAGCTGTCGTTAGTAAACATTATCATCATCATCAGACTGACTATAAAATCGTTCAACATCCGAATCTGACGATGCGGAACCCTCTTCCTCGCATGCGACTCTGTCACGAGTCCGAATCCGAGCTCGGCTCGTATTCTGAATCGGAATTGAGCCACCACTCCAATGAGCAGACGAAGGTCCCGCGCGCTCAGCCATCCGAAAGTAACCGCGCGCAGGGAGGAGGATGCGCTTTCAGTCGCCCGCACAACGGAGAGAAATGGGACATTGCGTGATCAAGAAGACGGAGATGGAAAAAGGCTAAACAAAGTTCGAAGGGCTTTACGTTTACTGCTGCAAGTCGGAAGCGAGGGTGCGGCGAGAGAGTGAAAGCAGCAATAGAGTCACTTTCCGAGAGGCAACACGTGTGCCTGAACTTGACGCGCCGTAGCAGACACATCAAAGAAGAAAAATAAAAACCTTCAAACCAGCGGAGATGGCAGAACAACCCTTGAACCCATAACCACACGCGCACAACGCATGATCCAGCGAACGCAGAGCCACCGCGCCACTCAGCAAAGAGAAAGTGGGGAGTGGCAGTCGCACCGTACTCTTCAATACATGTACTAACACAGGTTGGAGCGAATATACGAACTTGTAGAAAGAGTCAACAGATGGCATGGCCAACCCAGGAGCACCAGCTTTGTGCTCAGGCACGAAATTTTCAATGCACGATAGAGAATGTACCGGTACGTCAGTGACATTGTGGGGGGGAAGCGCGATGACGTACCGGTACGTCCGCGACAGCGAAAGGGTTAAGGGGGCACGTAAGTCTTGGAGACAAAAAAATAAAATATTTTTCATTCTTTATTTTTCTAATCTTCATATCAGAAATATCTGTAGGCAACTAGCTCAAAATGCCATTTTGTTGAGAAAGAAAACACTAGTTATGCCATGATTGCAGAGTTTTGCCCACTGAACTGTTGAGATTACTCAGTTTGCATCATTCCCTCTTCCAAAACCGTGCATGATAGCTGCAACATCTGTGTTTGAATAAGCATCTTTACAGCTTAAGTTCCAGCCAAAACAAGCCATCAATGCTAACTACCTGGTTTTCTAGCATAAAATGTCTTTCTCTCCCAAGTTTTCGCATCTTAAAAATTTATTCTTTCAAGTGTCAAATTTGGGAGCAGCCTGCTACTCATTCAATCCTCTTGATTCTTCTTTTTTGCCTGAATGCTGGTGAGTGCACGAAGGATATGACATAGTAGTTTAGGACACTGCAACATTTTGATATCTTGAGATCAATAAAAATTCACAATTACAAAGTTTCAAATTTAGAATTTCATAACTTCAGCTAAGATAGAGCTAAAACATTAAAATGTAAACCTGCACACTTTGAACATTCAGGAAGATACCTGCTTACTTTAGGTCTCCTGGTGCAGTACATTTTCTTGCAAGTTACATTTCAAATTTATAACATTTTTCTGGATTGACTTAGAAAAAAACTAATTGTACATTTCTAATCAGCACACAAGATTTATATTTTATGAAAATTTCACGTGTCGAGACAACAAGAAAACTATCTCAGACCCAGGCTCCCTCAATGTCATCTTAAGGTTTTGTGCTTCAGACACACGAAAAGTGGACGTGCTTTTGATTTGGTAGCATGTCAATCTGGAAAATACTGCCAAATAATTCAGCAGTGCGTTGGTTTTTTTTGTTTTTCATCTTGTTCAATTCGACCCACCAGATAATCAAAATTTTGCTGGTCCCATCAGGATTTAATTGAAGGAAGTCAACTGCACATGGCTCTCCGAGGCAATATCACGTGAGCGTTTCACTTTCTGAACTTTCGCTTTGCCTCCTGCATCACTGAGAAGGCGGTGTTCAATTCGTGCTCCCGCTTCGCCGCGCTGACGTAAGCATAATAATAATATTTGGGGCTTTACGTGCCAAAACCACTTTCTGATTATGAGGCACGCCGTAGTGGAGGACTCCGGAAATTTTGACCACCTGGGGTTCTTCAACGTGCACCTAAATCTAAGCACATGGGTGTTTTCGCATTTCGCCCCCATCGAAATGCGGCCGCCGTGGCCGGGATTCGATCCCGCGACCTCGTGCGCAGCAGCCCAACACCATAGCCACTGAGCAACCACGGCGGGTCTGACGTAAGTATGGTGCAAGTGAATCACTAGAGTGGAAGCGAATGTTTTGAAAGCTAGATGCTCACATGATCTCGCCCCAGCGCACTACTGAGAGAAGCCCTGGTATGGGGGGAAAAAACAGTGAGCAAAGCAAACCTTCTGGCGGCCGGGGAACTTGAACTTGGCACGACGCAGCGCTTCGATGACGTTCTCCTTGTGCTGCTCCTTGGCGCGCACCGACATGATCTTCTGGCCAATGTGCACCCTGGCGACGGTGCCCTGGGGTTTGCCAAAGGCACCACGCATCCCTGTCTGCAGCCTGCAACCAGCAAAAGAGAGACACGGCGTCAGGCTGACTGCTAAGCACCGTTCAGGGTGTCTCAGTCACACCTGGCATACTCCCATGAGACTTCCCGGCTGCGCTTTTCTCTAGTACTAAAATTTCCACGACGTAACAATTCTGGAGTAAAAGAACCTGCCTATGAGCCAAGCCATCGAAGGGGCTCCAGATTAAGCTTCTTGTTACCCCCCCGAGGATCCACATGTACGCCTGCCGGCAACGAGCTCGCACCTAGGCATGCACAGACGGCGTGTGGTGGCTCACGCGCACCAAAGCAGGGGAATCTGCTCCAGACAAATATGGGCACTCAGGCTGGCTTGCATAGCCACTCCTGGGGCCACTCCGTGCATGCATGGCGGTAGTGCGCACGTCTGGCCGCACTTTGTGAAGATCAGCGTAGTACTGCGCCAGCGCCACCCACGTATAGCAGCCAAATCCAGATTGCACATTTTTCAAGCACATCAATCGCTCAATACGAAGCGACGTCTGCCAAGGCATCCAGCCAATATATCAGAGTAGCCGCTGGCGTGTCTTCAAGAGCTCGCGCATGTTGGCAAGTGAACGTGTTGTCTGGGCTTTCAAATGTACCTAAATCTACATGCAGGTACAGCTAAAATGCATGCAGTTTCTTGCGTTTTGCCCACACCAAAATGTGACCGCCGGTACTGGATATAGAAACTCAATAGCCCAACACCAAAGCCGCAAAGCAGCTTGCGGCAGGTATAATTTCCACCACTGAGAATGTGGAACTCTTATGAGCCACCTTCCGGAAGTTTTCATGCAATACATTTCAGGGTCGATACTGAAGTGAGGTTAAGGGGGCACACCCCTCTTTGAAAAATTTTTTTTATTTGTGGATTGATTGCAATGAAACTTTCATGTTTCATTAAGTTTTATGCACTGATTCTAAATCTGCATTTATTTTTTCCATACAACAAACAGTTTTCAAAATATTTACAATATTATGTTTTTCCTTTGGAGTTTGATAATTTCCCAAACAATTGATGCAGTGATAAAATTTAGCATACCAAATTAATGTTTAACATCTAAGGAATGTAGTAAAACAAGAATGAGTCTCCTAGGCCAATTAGGTCTAAAGCTAGGGGTTGCCAAACCCATTGCAGTAAAAGTTCCCTCACCTGCTTTATACAAAGTAACTTTAAAAAAAAGGTTACTGACCAATATGCGCAGTGAAATTAGCCTTACTACAAAGAGTAAGAGTTTCTGTTTTCAGGGAAAAAAAAATTACTGTGCTAGCACAAATACAAACAGAAATATGTTCACTCCAAAGCTGCTAGTGTGTCAAAATTGTAGTTTTGAGAAAATGAAGAAAAACTGTTTCAAGCACCTTTACGAGAACGAAAGCACCTCAAATTACGAAAATGCACCTGGGGAATAATCTGGGTGCATCCCAGATTGGTGCTTCTTTTTTGCCATCGTCTGGAGGCCTAGTGACAATGCCCGTTTTTTCCTGGAAGCAGTGGTGCGACGCAAGTCTTTTTCTTTGGCTCTTTTTGAGCCGGAGTCTGTCACATTCATATTCATTTCTTGAAGAATGGCTGTTGCTGCATATTCATTTCCAGTATTGAAGCGTAGCACTGCTTCTGCAACGGCTGCCTCCACAGCAAAAAGGGAGAAATGCTGCTCTTTGGAAATCATACTCCAGATGACTGAGTGGAATGATTCATTGGAGTTTTGGGTTCTCCCTCGCTTGCACCTATTCAGCAGCTTTACATCTGCCAAGCGCTCATACACAGGCAAAAGGGCCTTTGCCACGTCCGCTGGCAAGTTATACTTGTGCCTTGGTTGTGGCTCACCTTTTGCTGTTGCCGCATTATGACGGCACCAAGAATCCTTGCCACTTGGGCACAGGCTGTGGTTAGAGCAGCGGTCAGTTGACGTGACATGGTGGTACGTTGCCATTACCGCTCTCTGCATGGCGTCAACATCACCACAATGTGACTTGAGTGCTCGACCATAATAGGCACTCAGCCTGTTGATGAGGTCTGCTGTGAGCCTCCCCTTGCCACCAAGTCCCCGCATGCCTTCCCTTTTGTGCTTCTGGAGCAGGTTTCGAAGCGCTGCACCCATACGTTTTTGTACATGATTGATGCAGTCTTCTTTCTGAACATCTACAAAGCCGTACACCTTTGCATCCTTGATAGCATTAAAATTGCGGCTGTCACCGTCGCACAGCATGGTTGTGTACTTTACTTTGTTGCGTTCTAAAGAACGCTGGAACAAGATTAATCCAGCCTCAACTTCCATTTGGCCAGATTTACAATCGGTGTTCTTCTGGCACTGATGGGATTTCCTCCACCCAGCATACTCTTCAGAGTCAGGTGTGGGTCCAATTTCACAGCCCAAACAAAAGTTTGAAAGCACGACGTAGTCCAGGATGTAGCCGGTAAATAGCTCCGCCACTGCGCCTACTCCTATATGCGAAGAATGGCCCCGCGTCATCCAGGTGCCATCAAAGCACACAGCAATGTTGCCTTTGTGTCCAAAACACAAGTTTTCGTAAAGTGCAACCGCTTTTTCTGCGCACTGCACCATAACAGCCTCAGCTGCACGCGTCGCACCGGGGTTCAGAGTTTTTTTCAAATGCTGCTGAAACGTCTTGTTGTGGAGACCTCGGCTAGACAGGCCCATCGCTGCGAAAATGTCATTCATGGCTGTCTGGCCGTTACCTGTTGCGAGCATCGCACGCCCGGCAAGGATATTAATTTCAAACGGGTTGCATTTCTTTTCACCCTGTACCCGTCGCGAACTCCACTCAGTCGCTAACTCACCGCACCTCTCGCAGATCAGCATCAGTTTCACTGCGAGGCCGTACTCGCGATCTCCTGTCACCATCTCCGCGCGTCCTTGACAAGTCTGGCAGCGCATAAAGCCAAGGAGGGAGTTTATCGCACGCATGTCGACGGCAGTAAACGCTGTCTTACGTTCGTCTGTTACAGACGCTGCCGCGCCGCCGAGGTCCGTGAATGGCTCCATCTTTCGCGTCGTTGCTGCCGTCGACGCAAGCCGCTCGAGCGTAGCCTTTTCACGAGCGCTTGCCTCCCTTACGTCGCTGTCGGTGACAGTTTTAGAGTCAATTCTCACTCGGGCGGACACTTCAGACGCGTCGGGTGCGCTGTCCACCGATGCAACTTCCAGCGCGGCATTGTTTGGTTCTCCGCGGCAGGGCGGTTGCCCGTCCGTGCGTCGGTCGGCGAGTCTGGCGTCCGCAGGCGTGTTGGCTGCACTGTCCAGCGAAGCATTTTCTGCTTCTCCGCGACAATCGGGCGGCTGACGATCCGCAGAAGTGATGGGTGCACTGTTCAGCGATGCGTCGTCCAGCGATGCATTGTTTGCTTCTCCGCGGCTATCATGCGGCTGCTCGTCGGCACTTGCTCCTCGTCGGTCGCTGGCTTCAGACGGAAAAGAAGACGATTCCCCTACTTTCTTCTTCGTTTTCCTTCGTCTCAAGCCGAACATATACACCGAATGGTGCTTCTTCGGTCCCCCTGGCATAGTTCCGTGCAGTACCGAGGACTCGCTCAAAATGGCGGCATGTGCAGCGCTCATGCCAGGGCAACCGGCGTAAGCCTATCAGATGGTGCCATTCGGGTCACGTGCTTTTTCCGACCAATAAGAACGCGCGTTGAAGAAAACTTTGCGCTTGTTTTATTTTACTGCGGCTGGCACATGGTGGCTGGCCGAGAGAGGAAGGAAAGCCAGACGCGCGAGCTTTCAAACAAGACCAAGATGGCATAGGTGCGGCTTTTCGTTTTTGCGCGGCGCGCGGTCGTAACTAGCGCTGTTTGTCCACAATTTAAAGGGCGCTTTTAGAAACTACACTATTTTAAATCGACATTACGGCGCAATTACGCATAAGATTTAAATGGAAATTTGCTCAAAGGTGCAGAATTATGCCATGAATCCAAAAATGAAAAGATTGAAAATCGGGCTTTTTGACCGATTTTCGGTCCCAAAGAGCCGTGTCTCCCCTTAAGAGAGAGCAAAAAGTATTTCCGCTTGAGCTTTCCTGTCGAGCTAAACTATGTTCACAAATGCCCCTCGACCAAAACAAGCTCACTTGACACCTTGGCTTCAGTCCTCTAGATGTTGGACCTTCCCCCACCTTTCCATCATAAAGAGCCATTTTGCAAATTTTAATTCCATAACATGAAAAATTAAGTTACCTGCACTGTGCTCCCGAGTCTATAGGTTCCTTCGCCGCTGTTTGCCATTGTAGTGTAGCTAAAAGAGCTCGCCTCCTATTACACAGGCCTCATACAGAAACTCGTTGATGCATTCCCATTTACAATTTCCTGGTGCCAACATTCAAAATCCACAGCACCGAAAATGACGCAGTAGTTACACTTGTTCTTACTGGTTGGCATTACATGGATATTTATAATCTCCGTACTTCTCAATTTGGGCATTCTTGCAGCTTACTTAATTTCTAATTTTTCTAAACACATGAAGCCAATAAGTCTGCACACCTGCATAACCATTGCAGATTTGCGCATTTGTAACAGTTTCAGGAAAACGTGTCATTTGCAATGCCTGGGAGAAGAATCTATCTACTGCTCATAATTCCCAAGTAGAATGAACCACACTACTTGTAACTACACCAACACCATAGTTCCCTCTAGCGATTCCTTTACTGAACTGTGCCCGCAACCCTGCGGTCCAGAGAGAAACGTGGCCAAAACGCACCTATCGGCACCAGCACACGACAACATTTTGTTGATTCGGATGACGTGGAAGGGGTGGAGTCTCATCCGGAGGTGGAAAGCGTCCTTGCCGCAGGTCTTGACGAGGTACTTGTTGGCGCAGATGCGGCCGGCCTCCAGCGCCTCGGACGAGATCTGCTCGAACTCCTTCGAGATGAGGTGGATGCAGAGCGGGAACTCGTCCACCCGCGCCTTCTTGCGGCCCAAGTCAAAGATGCGGATCTTCGGGTCTGCAGCGAGCAAAAAAAACGGGTGCAGAAAGACTTCAGTCCCACGGTGCGGGATCATTTTTACACTCTAGAAACACGTTAGGTCCCACCACCACGACAGTTATGATGCCACACAGCGCCTTTCTCCAGACGTGGCTAGTAGTAGGACAGACTCCCTTGAAATACTGTTCTTACCCAATTCTAACACACATTTCAAGGAAGAAAATCTCAAAAATCGCCAGCGTATTAAATGAGCATACGAAACGGTGTATGCTGTTGGCAACTGCCCGCCATCATGGCCACTGTCAATAAGATGGCCCGTTTCTGCACAGGCTCCTACGAAAGCTAATGCAAAAAAATCTTTTACTTGCTAGCCTCTTAGCAACAGAGCTGTATCACGGATTTCGAGGGACACACATCATAGGCCTGCCTAACTGGGAAGTAGTGTTGGCATGGCCCACTGCCAGCAATTGGAAAGCTTGCAAAACAGTTCAAGCAATGTGGAATATGAAATGCAGCTAACTGTACATTAGGTTAGGGTCACATTTTGTTACGCCGAAGATAAAGTTTGTGCTCCTTTTGAGCAACTTAATGTTAGAAAAATTTCTTCAATAAACAATATGCAAAGTGCACTTCTCCGCTTGCCTTGTCTCCCCTAACCAAGATGGCAGAGATGGGGATAAATCGTAATTAAAATGACACTAACACAATACACTAGATCAGCTTAGACTGCTTAAAGGGACACTAAAGGTTACTATTAAGTCAACGTGGACTGTTGAAATACCATCACAGAAACCTCGAAACGCTTGTTTCGTGCCAACGAGAGACTTATTTTAAGAGAAAATGCGTTCTGAAGCGTCCGCGTACCTCTAGCGCAGTTCAAATCGCCCGCCCTCCGATCGAGGAGTACTGACATCATGGTCTCATAGTGACGTTGCGCCATCGGCGAGTAGAACGGCGTCCGCAGACGGCGCTACGGCTTTTCTGCGCAAAACGCGAACGCGCGGCCAGAAACAGAGCCAAGACAGAGCCGACAGCAGAGCGAAAGCGGGAGTATGGTGGCTAGCGGAAGGAGAAACGAATTACGTCCCACATTACGTCCCACGGCACACGGAGAGTCCGTTTTCGTTAAACTATAGGCTGCGGCGAGCTCGCAGCGTGGTCGGCATGGTCTATGAGAAGCGACGAGCCTTTTCGCACTCGCAACAGGGCATAAAAATGTGCGAATCGACGCAAAACTCGGCCTAGAAACGTGCTTCACCACAGCCAGGGCTCAATACGACCCAAGCTGGCACGACCCAGATGTCGTCTCCCGCACCGCCACCAGGCGCCGCTACTATACCTCAAACTCCAGCGCAAGATGCCCATAAGCTGGTACTTCATTCTATGACGCTAACTTCGACGCTCGTCGCAATGGACCCTAACACCGACAGATTGGCTCGCGATGGTGGGCTCAACTTCAGCGATTTGAGCACCGACGAGCGCGACCTGCTGCTGAGGGCTCGCACTGCCGGCGTCGTTGCATACTACGACAGCGGCCTCGACACCGGCTCTCCGGAGCGGGAAAGCAACGAGGGCTTCCCACGACATCACATGGACGTGGCATTCTCGCTGCTTGTTCCAAATGAAAGTTTCGCGAGCCAGCAGAACCCTCACAGCACGACGCGATAACGAAACTACTGAAACTCCAAAGCGTGCGCGGCGCAGAGTCGAGCGCGCAGACTCGAGCGAAAACGAAACCTTTCGAACACCCATATTACTGAAGGGCAACGTCAAAATGTTATTTTTTCTTAGAATCGAATAGACGTAGACAAATAGCATTTTTTTCCGTCTTATAATCGAATGAAATTATATTTTTAATACGAGTAGTTGAGTATTAGTAACACAAATTATGAGGAGTCCTTTCGTCATCGGGCTAGTACCGGAATGTCGCTGGGGGGTCTCAAATCGTGTTATGCATTTACCTCAATTTCTCGGTTACTAAAGCTCTGTTCGCGATTATATTGACGCCTTAGACGTTCTAGAACATTGCTCTACCACTTTAACTTGAGTTTCTGGTAACCTTTAGTGTCCCTTTAAAGGGGTCCTGAGCCACCTCTCGGGCTTGGTGAAACGCCACGCACCGCAGAGAGCATACGAAGCTGTGAACAGCTGTGACAAATTTTACAGTCGTGCACGGCAGGGATCATAAGCTATCTTTGACTGCTAATAACTCCGCTTCTGCTGAACACATTGAAGTACCTTTCGCTGCAAGGTGTTTTTGAAATGGTCTATCTTAAAATCAAATAGTTTCCAACTTCTACAAAAGTGGTTCAGAAACCCTTTAAATATGGATAGACTCAGTAATAGTTTATGAAACTTGACATATTTTATACCTGGCTCATTTAGAACACAATGTAGTCTATCTTTAGAAATAAAACAACTAGAGCCCGGAAGATGCCGTCAATATCCATTACGTCACAGCAAACTGGTACCAGAACTTCGAAGTGGCATCCTCACCTGTTTATTCTATTTTGCCCCTTTTCCAACTTGCAAAACCTTCTCGCAACAGTAGTGCTTTTGGTATTGTAGAAGGGCGATTTACTCGTGCAGGTGAAGCCAGTTATCTCTTTTGGTGCATTCCTTTAGGGTGGCAGCACGCGGACTGGTGCCATTACCGCTGCCCTGTGTTGCCCATACTTCCAAAATATGTCCCGCATTTTTAACACTGCTACTAGAAGAAAGATGCTCCTTTTGGCTACGATTAGGGCATGTTAGATGTGTGGGAAAGCCTGAAACATTCTGAAGCCAATGGTAGAAATAAGGCCCAATTATTGCCACACTGCATACGCCCATACATATAGACCAATTAATGCCAGACTAATTTTCAATGTAAAACGAGCCTAATATGAGAAGCCACAAAGATGCTTGAAAAACTAGAGATTACCTATTTTGCACCTATATTCTCAGTCTGAAATTGCCGTTTGTAGTAGAATACGATTTACTTAAAGGTGCAACTCAGTGTGTGCCGCTGACACACGACACTGATTGCCTAAATAGCAACAGCTAAACTGATACGTCAAACACCCTGGTACAGGCCGCACTTTCTGGAAAGACAAGACTAACACACCAAGAGACTGGCTCATGGAACCAGGCTGAATATATGCTACTCCTGCACTCACGGTTCACAAGCAAGATCACTGAAGTCAAACAATAAAAATTCCACTTTCTTTGAATTAGACCACTCGTGCACTCTAGACCGATGAATGGACGCACATGCGAAATTGCGTGTCTACACAGCTCTATGGATTGCAAACTAAAAACTAGTACAACTTGGGAGTAAGAACCAGTGGTCATTGAAGATAAGCCACATTTGTTTGCCATAAGACAAACTTCAGGTCGAGTGCGTAACGACACCTTTCCTGCACCCCGTCAGCAGCAGATCTCTTTGGTTCGACCACCACTGTTACAACGCAGCCATCCAGCTGTTCACTTCGCTAGGACAGTAATTAGGATAAGTCAGCACAGCATCTTAAATTACGTCATTTGACGAGCTCTAGCTGCCCACTGCTGAAATCGCTTGCTCTGCCACGAAAATGCGAGGAAAAATAATTAAACAACGACGACGGCGGTTCGACTCGCGCGGTAAAAGGAAGCTTGATAAGAGTAGTAGGCAAATCTCGCGCTCGTCAGGATTACCAGGCCTACGAATATGTTTCTGGCCATCAATACCACACATCCACGCGGACCCCACCACAACGCCGCCAGCGAGTTAACGTAATACTGGTTTGAGCAACGTGCTACATATCTACTCGGCAAGTATCTTAGGAAGTCATCTGCAGCGTACAGTGATCCTGTCAGTAAAGAGTGTAAGCGGAAACTTGCAATTTCAATGACAGCTAAGCCTAGTGCCGGGATACTCACCGGGGACACCACGACAGAACCGCGACTTGGGGTACGGCTTGTTCTTGCAGTAGCGATAACTGTCACAAAAAAAAAATGTATGTGAGAAAATGCCAGCGACAGTTGCGGTTAGTGATACGCAAGATCGCACACAAATGAAAAGTTTCTTCATACATCGTGACAACGAGTACTACTTACCATCTTGCGGGTCGGCGACCCATCTTGCTGGCTGAAGTGCCTAAGACACGAAAAAAAAGCGAAAATGTCACTTACTCATGCTTTAAATTACAGTAAAGGTAGATCGTGCTTCATATTACGCTGTTCTATGACCAGTACTATCAATGAAATTAGCCGATTAACTTAGATTTTGAGTACGAGTAGAGAGCACACAACCACGCAACTTACCGAGCAAGAGCAGGAAAGAAACGGAAATACATCCGCGCCACCTGCCTACTTTTCCAACTTCGCCTAAGCTAGGCTAGGCTTAGATTTTTTTATAACTCAAAACTAGTTTCGGTTTCGCTATAGTTTTACTGTCTCATATTGTTTATGCTCATCGCTGGTGGGCAACACCCCGTTACCGTAGCTACCATAGCTTAGCGGTCGCGCCTCAGAGTTTGAACACCGCTTTTGTAACTAAATTATCTAATCAAACAAGCTTGAACAAATACAAGAGGTCCACGTTAACGTGGTCATGCCGTAAAACGCCGTAGACCTTGGAAGTGAACAAACCTATTCGCAATTCACGGTAACAATCAAAAATCGCGGCGAAGAAATTGGATGTCGTTTATATTTAAGAATATATTTATATTCAGTAAAGAAGAAAAAAGGCATGGTTGAGAAAGGGATACAGCCAACAACGAAAAAACTCACAAGCCATTCTCTGTGAAGGTGGATGACTAGCGAAGCCATTCAGCGCGCGACACAGAGGTGACACAAAATTTTGAACAAAGGTACGAACCTATTTATTGACCTGATCTGTTGTCATCGTGCCGATTTAGGTACGCACACACATTCGCGTACCACCTCTGCAATTAAATGTGTCCGTTACGTAAGAAATGACTCACACCTCCTTAAGCAAACTGTCTCCCCATTACGACGACAGAAGTGAAATTCCACGTTCGTTGGAATGACCAGCGGCAGCGGAGTCAGCTGTGGAAGAAGACTGCGACGCTCGAGCGACTGCTGCTGCTGATCGTTTTTTGCACAACGGAGCGCTGTGGACGAGGACGATCGACGAACGCGCGCGAGCATGCAGTGGCACGAGAGCGTTACCGCGGTTGGGGCCGATAATTTTTTTACAGTCCTTTTTGAAAAAAGTTGTACAAATCATTTTTGCAAAAACATCTGTTCTTACCCTTATGCGTGGGACCTCTATGGGTCCCAGCTATAGGGGTATACGTGACAATTGGTATACAGTCCCCGAGCCCACAGGGATATGTGCCCTGTGGGCTCCTACACCTGAGCTTGGACCCTTTCTTCACTATCACCAGGATCGGCCCACATGATAGTTTCTGCACACAGACGCTACGAAACCCCGAGCCGCTGTAGAAGGTTGGCGCAGCGGATATGTGGTAATTGTAACAATCATTTTAGACCGTCAAGATGCAGTTGATGCCGTTGATACATGCTGGATTAGCATGCTCCATCATAAATAATTATGTTATCGTGTGCTTTTAAACTATGTACCGTATTTCTTCTCATTATTTCCGCATTGCTTAGTCGATCCCCTCTTCTTTACTGCTATTATGTGCACAAATTTTATTTACCATGTATTGTACTTTTTTCTTCTGGTTGTGTATGCACTGTTGGGATTTTTCGCCCCCCCCCCCCCACCCTTTACACAATGCCCCACGGGCCTGTAAGGTACTTCAAATAAATAAATAATCCGATCAGCTACAGACGCAACTACCTGCACAACAAAAATAATAAAATATAAGAAGTACTTTCTTTGTTGCTCATTTGAAAAACGTGGGCTGGTAAAAAAACGTAGGTGTTTCTCAGGAAGATCAACCGCAGCCGCGCATCACTACCGTTCCCGGAGAAAAGTACCGTTCCTATCTCGAATCTGTGAACAGATCGATACGGGAGAGCGTAGCTATGTGTCAAATTAGTAAGAACGTACGGGAGGGAGCAGAGTCAACAAGACCCGACGATTGATTAGTCAGGTGTAGCGCAATGAAAGCGGCTGCGCCTACCGCAGCCAGCGGCGCGTCCATTGATTTTGTCGATTCTAGGTTCGCTTGGTTAGCTTCTGCAGCCGCAAAAAGCGCTGCAATCGCTAGCGTCGCGATCTCTCTCTCCGCTCTCGCCGTGTGTGGTGTGATGTGGGAAGCGGCCGTGATCGAGGGGTGTTTGCGAAATTTCTCTCTCTGTGGTGCGGTCGACATCCCTCGTGCCCGCGATGGACTCACGGACAGAGGCGTAATCTTGCACTGCGCTTTATCGGCGAGATTATCGCCGGCTCCCGCGTGCGGGGCGCTGCGGCTCCACGTAGCGAAGAGGACCATGTGTGCGTGAAGCCCATAGCAAGTCTATGGTGAAGCCGTGCTGCTAACGGAGCGCAACACACGGTGAAACAACGCCGCCAGCCGCCGCTGCTCGGTCTCGTCGACAATGAGCGGTGAGATCGCTGCTGTGTTTTTTTGCTTTAGACCGCAGCGTGAATCTGGTAACCCGATGCGACTCCGGACGCGGTTGCAGGTGCGATCCCTCGCGGATCGGGAGTGTTTCGCATTGCATTGTTCGTCTCCGTACAACATCGCGTCTTTGGTACCCTTCAATTCATCGCGCATTGTGTTTTGCAAGACTTAATACGTTTCTCCGCTACGAAGTCGGTTATATCTTCATCTCGTTTTTCCCTCACGCACATGAAGAAACAACAAACAAACAAAGCTGCGTCAGGCAAGTGTGTGGTTTCGTTTCGCTCATTTTTAAAGGGGATGTGCTTGTCAGACTTCGCGCGTACCGTTCGCTAGCTGTCAGTTCCGACGTGCGATCTCTCGTTTCTTTGTTGCGTGTTATTCCGCACTGCTTTAACGTTTCGTCGCATCCTGCCTCCTTTTGTTTCAGAGGATACCAGTCCGTCGGATCGACAGATCCTGCTCTCCCGTTTGCTGGATGCCGTTAAACAGGTGACCCGCGCGTTTCGGACTCCCCTCTCTTGCCCGGGGTTGTGCTTGCTTTGCAACGCTTGCCCGTTCACCAATACGTCGGGGAGGAGTCAACTATACCACTCCCGAGTTTGTTGACTCGGTCGCGGAATTTTCCCCGCTTCTGTCGTTCATGTGCTTGCCGGTGCGTGTGGTCCTCCGATGCGAGACTTTCTCCTGGAGCTCGTACGACGCAATGTTCAAAGGAACGCCCGTAGTTTCGGCGAGCGTTCGCAATGAAACGAACGTTCGCAGTAGGCACTTTGCCCACATGCATTGATCGCGTAGCGTTCGTTTCTTCTGGCAATCGAATGGATGCGCTTGACCAATCGTTTTGCGGTGCTTAATTTCAGTGCCAGATCCGCTTCGGGGGACGCAAGGAGCTCGCGACGGAGAGCGACAGCAGGTGCGTTTCTTCACGCGTCTTGTCACCTTCGATGTCGAAACGTTGTTTGTGTTTGTTTCTCTTCCTGGTGCGCGTCGTTGCTACGCGCTGACTGACCATCTGGCGCGCGGCCTAGTTTGATAACCTTACCAGCCATGCGGCTGCGTCGCGAGTGACATTTATAGCGCGAGCTAGTTATATTGGTTTCGTTTATCCTGGTTTTGGTTTCCCCCTCGCAGGGTTGTCAACCTGTGTACGCAGTTCGAAGCCGTGTTGCAGCATGGAATGAAAAAGTCTAAAGGACTGAGCTCCATCAGGTGACTTTCCTTTTCTATTTGTTTTTACATTCACCCTCCGTGATAGCCTATTACCATCGATTGTTCTACCCAGTTATCAGTTATTATCATCAACTGTTTATTATTCTACTCTGTTATGAGCAGTTCTGGACAGTGAAAGATTCCCAAGAAATTGTGCACTAGGGAGCATCACATTTATGGCCAAAATTTGTCTTGTACAGCAGGCTTCCTGTCAACTGACTGACTGAGCTAACTGTGTCTGTAATTAATTAAAAATTCTGGGATTTTATGCACCAAAACCATGATATGATTATGAGGCATGCCATAGCAATGTACGGCATATTAATTTTGCCCACAGGGGGTTCTTTAACGGGCAACCAGTGCATGGTACACAGACGCTTTTGCATTTTGCCCGCATCGAAATGCCGCCGCCATGGCCGAGATTTTATCCTGTGCCTTCGGACTTGTGGATGTTTGTAATGGCCGACAGGCTCAATTTTAGTTGACTACATAAACACATTAGCAAGCATTGATGCAGACACACCTTCATTTGACCATAGTTGGCAGACATTAATGATGGCCATAGTAGCATTTTGATTTGTTAGCTGTGTACATTTCTAAAACTCGCTGTTTCACAATATGTTAATTGCACTTCTGCACATGTGACGTACAGTGAAAAGTTTGCTAACTTTTGCTCTTCACTTCACTCGTTTGTCAGTTGTACACTGTGTGTAGTGGTGTAGCATGCCTTCACATTGACACATTTCAGAAAACGACCCAGTGTGGCTTGAAATTCAATTCAATTGTGAATTTTTTTTCAAACGAGCCTATTTTAGTTGATGTAGAAGTGGCAGCCACACTTGGAACAAACATTGTGATATTTAGATCTCTGAATGGCTGCATCATTTCTCCAACGTAAACCAATGACATGTTTCTCCCAACTTTCAGGCAAGTCTCCGAGATTGTCAAGGGCCTGAATCTCTGGAATAGCGACTCCGATTACGGTAAGAATGCCTTCTCGTTTGAGTGTTATGGCATTCGAAGCTTGCTGTCAGTATTGGAAATTCTTTTTGTGGCTGAATGGCCTTCAATTGTAATCATAACACTTTTATAGCGAACTTTTGGGACAAGCATCCAGCTACATTTAGCAGTTTTCAGAGTTTGCAGCCGGGCTTCGCATGATGTGCGATGTGATGTAACCTGCCGTAGTGGGTTGTGTTTGATAGGCCATGGCTACTCTAAGTCACATCGTGCCATAAACAAGAAATAATAATGTTTGTATTATTTGCGATATGATGGCTGGGATGCTTACATAATCTCTCAATTGTTTCGCGCTCTGTTTTTATAAATGATTTGACCTAGTTTCGCGCGAGCAGATTCGTTATCTCAAGCTTGCATGACCAGCAGTATTTATGCCTTGAAAATGAGGATCAAGTGCTTGTACAAATAGCTGAGAAGAAAATAAAAGTTATCAGCTATATTGAACCACAATGCAGACTGCTTGGTGCCCCTATACCTTGGCCTCGAGCAGCACGCAGTTTCCGAGATGTTTAGAGAATTCAGCTGTAAGAGTGGACACAATATGTGCAGATGCTTTCTCTGTGCCAATCAAAGTGTCTCCATCAAGAATGGATGGTACGATGACATAAGGCACTAGAGACATGATGTTTCCGGGTTTTAAAACATACGGTTTTGTTTTACCATGTTGTGCCTTAATTGAAAGTCCTGAAACTTGAAACCCTAGAAAACTAACTGGCGGCACATACGTCCTTTGGAGATGATTTCCAACTTTAATGCAATTGGCAATCTGTCCTGTGATAGCCGTGTAATTGGTGAAGATATGTTTTATGTGTTAAGTGGCACATTCCCAACGACCAAAGTTTGCATTAAAGAGGTTTATCGGGGGGCATCAGCACATAGAAGGCCCTTTGCAGATAACCCAGGCACCCAAGATGGTCCAGTGGTTGGTTTTGAAGCCAGTTTCCTCAGCACAACAGCCCAATGCTCTGACCAGTTGGCCATGGACTATCCATGTTTACCAAAGTTGATGTGTAAGCGGTTAGGCATGGACGCACAGACATACTGCAAACTGGGTGAATTCCCCAATGAATGCTGATCACATCAAAATACTGCTAAGCCTTGGAGCACTCCAATTAATTTACTAAGTGGTTTTTCTGTAAACAAGTTTCGCTTTCCTTACCCCAGGAGGCGCATGTGAATCAGGACACAGAATTTACCAATGTTCTGGCATTCTATGCTGCTACTCCTCTGCACACTCTGCATAAACAAGCTATAAAAGTTTGCCATTCTAATGGTAACATTGTAAATGTTGACAGATTATTCTATTAGGTTAGTTTTAGGGCTGGGTGATTGATTCATTTACCTTCTGATTAATCGATGAATGCTATAATGGTTGTTAATTGTATTGATTGCAATTAATCAGCTGACGTTGTATGAGCAAAATCAGCCAAGTGGTAGTTCTGAGGTCACTGCTTCACTTGCTCAAATGCACAGAAGGAAGCGACAGATTGAGTTTTAAGGTTCCTACTTTATATTGTGGTGGAAAAGAGGTAGATCCTTGTGAAGAAACAACTGGACAGGAAACAGCGTCATCATGCTTTTCTTTTGTCTGCTTTTTTGTTTTTGATTTTTGCACAGCATAAAAATGTCACCATTGAAAGAAGCAAATGTCAAACAAACATGAAATTTCAGCAAGATCATGAAGTTAGTAATCAGCAGAAATGAAAAAAAAAAATAGAGTGCTTTCATAACGTTAAAAAAAGCAAGTTCCCCGTTTTGTTCACTGTACATCTGAACACATCCTGTACTAAGCTGGCCTGTGTGTCTCTTAAAGAGTCTCAAGTAATAAATGTTTATCACCACCACCACCACCTTACGACAAAAGCACTTATGAGACGATATACAGTCTCTGGCTGCAGCTCCTAAACAAGGGCTCTGAACAGCGACCGGCGACATGCTAATGAGAATTGCGTGTTCTGCAATTGGACTGCAAGAAAACGTTAACACGGTTGTTTGCCTCTGCAGCAGATGGACTTACGATTGCACCTGTGTGCATTTGATATGATCACTAACTTTAAAATTTCCCAGACATGGTATTGACCCTCTAAGTGCTGCTAAAAAAAAATACACACACACACGCACGCACACACACACACAGCATGGGGATAGTCAATTCACAATTTGTGTCCAAAAATATAAAGTGACAGGTCCCGTGCACATTGTCTAAAGGTTTCGAAGTTGATAGGAGTTCAGTTCTGTCGAAATCACTCGATGCTACTGACACATTTTAGAGCACAAATTTGATAAGAAATGCCTGCAAATGCGAAATGTTCGAGTTCACAACAAGTGGTCATGAAGGATTAGAATGTTGCTTTCATATTCTAGTTCTCAAAACACATACGAGGCAAAGGCCCGTACCGCACTCCTTACATCAGAAGCATGTTACTTTGCGGACTCTGTTAGCAACGTTTGCAACAGACAACACACCGCCTTGTTGGACGTTCCTTGTTTGCTGAAGACGGGATAAAGTCCACAGAGTGCCTTGCCGCCAGACTATACCGCCTGCTTCTAAAGAATGTGCACGCTTGAGAGAGCAGCAATGTGCAGCTGGCAGGTGACATTTTTAAAATCTCTGGTGGAGTCCGTAGGCATCCTAGCGGGATGATACCTTACATGATGTCTATGTAAGGTATCATGCGTACCTGGTTCACTTGCTCGATTCTATAAAGTACAGAGAAAGCAAACCAGATACTGTGAGGCAGAAGCTATAGACGTGACTGAATGTCAGGTGCTGCTTACTTTTTTTTATAGCTCTGCATGCATCTCAGCCTTCCCATTGAGTGACGCACCAGGAACCAATAAGCTGCCATTGGTGAAGGGCGCACGTGAGCTGTCAAAACACTCCTGGGTTTCCTGGACTGATATTGAGTTGCATCTATTCAAACATAGCCGAGTTTTCGCACACCGTGTTGTCTTATCAGTTCTATCTCGGGCAGCAGACTGCGTAATCTCGTTCCGGTGTTGTGGCCAACACAGAGCCTGACGCACACCTGCCGCTCTGGTAGCCACCTCATCACCATTGTGCCGTGCCGAGTTTTAATTTTTGAGGCGCTGCTGCCTGCTTCCCTTGAACAAGAGCACGAAATGGAGTGCTTAGCCCCAGGAAGCTTGTCACGACATCGCTGTTGACTTACGCTGGCACTTTGGGTCGCGTCGGTAAGTCTTGCAAGTGAAAGCATTTGTGTGTCTTTTCCGAGGAGCAACGCAACTAAATAGGGTTAATATTCTGTCTAATGCTAATGCAGGAAAATTAATGTAGTAACATACTTATATTTCTGGTCATGGTGAGGGGATAACACGGCACAGCAACATGAACTTAAACAACAAAACTGACAAATTGACAGCTGAAACATGCTTCTGTTTTTCAACGCTGTAACTCACTGGTACTGAATTATCGTTTTTCCCTTTTTCGAAATATACTTTACAATTATGGGAGATACAGTAGTTATTGGCATTAGTTAAAGCTCTGTCTAACAGAATTGTGTTGTTTGTACCTCTATTTCTTAGTAGTCAAGACAGCGAAGTCTTGATGGCCTTTCCAGTGATCAACTTGTCCATGCTTTTTCCGAAGACAGTTTGCGTTCTCAAAGATATTGTTGCCCAAAAACATGTATTTACAAAAATTTACAAGGTAAAATACGAGCACAGCAGTCACCAGTATCACACATAAGAACTGTCACCCTTTCTTCTCGTTAATATTGCCTGAGAAGATGCTTTGGCCTTCATCAGTGTGACGGCACATGAAAATGCTCCGGTTTGTAGAATTCTGACGAGTGGCTTGCGTATCTCATTAATGCTGCTGCCTATTGAGCATGCAGCGCTCCCACACAAAAAAATGGGATGACATCGCTGCCTTATTTCGTTCTCTCCTTGAAGACTGAAATGAGAGCTTAAAAGAAAGAATTTTCGAGATGTGAAGCAGATGAGGAAAAAAATGACTAAGTACTGTGGGCTGCAAGTTTGCAAGAGCTTTAGATCAGCTTTTAACAATCGATGAAGCGGTGGGACAAGTCTGTTTCATCCCTGATGGAGGTAATTTCAAGGTTAATAGTGTCTTGGAGTGCTCTGTGAAATAGGTGAATTGAAAAAAAAAAGTTATGCAGATTCAACACGCATGTTGTAATATATGGGAAGCAAAGCTTTTTTCTCAAGCGGTTATTTAAATAATGTTAAATCAAATGTGATGCATACGATTGTCTTTATTGTCACCTACGCAACATGTAATCTCATGCAGTGTTTATATTTATGTATGACACTGTTTGCAACTTTAACGTGATGGAATGTTTACATTCATGCAAACTTGCATTGTGAGACGTTGCAGTGATCTCAGGAGGACGAAGGTGACATTTGTCAAAGGAAGAATGGTGAGGACAGATGTACGCTAAGTGAAATGTGATGGAAAGGACGGGAGTAAGGTTGACTATTTTTCCCGTTTCGTCCCTTTGTGCCCAGCCTGATGGAAACTGGCACTGCATACGACATGCTCTTGTGCGCACATGCTGCATGACATGAGGCATGCACTTATTCAGCAAGATAGCAACAGCCACGGTCTAGGAGGGTCCGCCTAGAATAGCTTTGGCTTAACACTCTGAAAAAAAAGCATTATTTTTGGATTCCACATTGTACGTGTCGATTGCATTCGGACCGTTTCAATCGGATTGGCCTCGGCGGGCATTCGAGCTTGCCTATGTGCCCATCTCAGTGGCAGTGGCATACTGCTGCACAGAACAAGGTTCCAGATTATATTCCTGGCCATCACGGACGCATTCCACTAGGGGCGCAACGCTTGTGCACCCATAGAAGTGCAATGATAGTACCATGTACCGTCTGCGTAAACTGAAACACGATCAGGAAGGAACTAATTAGAGCACTGCTTATCAGTAATTGCATGGAAGGGCAATGTGCAATCACTACATAGCGGATCCTAAGCAAGGTGCAGTCCCAAGTGTACATTTTTGAAGGTTAATTAAGCCAGTGTCACAATGGCAAGCGAAGCTGGAATTGCAACATAGCATTGTATGTTCACCTTGTATACAGTTGAATTTGTGCTGACACGGTAGAGCCTTGTCATAACTAAGTTGCATGTCACATGAAAACATTTTTCATTCTATTCTACGTTTGCCATAAGCATTCGTTCATTACATTCTGATATCAAGAAGAGACATTATCGATTTACATTGTTATATCTGATGAGTTGTTACTTCTGTGTTCGTTATATCAAGGCCCTGCTGTATTGGGTACCATGTCATAGAGCCGCCAGACAATGGAAACTGCGCCAACACAGACCTCTCTTCGGCATTGTTTCAGCAGAGAATGACTCATTCCATCGCATCCCTTTCTTTTGCAGCATGCTTTCTTTATTTGAGCCAGACAGCAACGCCGGCCTCTCCTTGGTTTAGCAGCGTATTCATTTCACCTAAAACATAGCAGCCCGCAGGAGAGGATGTGGCTCGTAAAGTGAACCATGGAAAAAGGAAGGCACAGTGCATTGAACTAGCAAAGAGGAAAGAAATGACTCATACTCAGAAAACAGGATGAAGAATGACAGCATATGCAGTTTAACGCAGTGTCCGAAGAGATTGGGACAGCTGCCGGTCATAGGCAGCGCACGCCTGAACCCTTTCTGCAACCAAGCTGTCGGAATGTTGACATTAGTGGACCCCTGCAGTATACAGCCTTTGTGCTGATTCACTTGTTGGGTTCTCCTGCTCTAGAGGGCTGTGCCCCTGCATTGTCGTGTGAGTGTGTCGAAGTGGTAATGTTGTTTTTTTGTAGTCTTAAGCAAGTGTGCAATATGTGTGCTACGCTTCTTTCAACACCTTGGAAACCTGCATCTCTTATCCAACAGCCAGAGGAGTGCATTGGATTCGTGGGAAACTAAGCCGAGGTCCTATAACTTCAGAAGATTGGAAAATTTGACATCACAGGATTCAGTCAAGACTGAACGCACTTGCGTGCGCCAAGCTTTTGCGGCCTCTGCAGTCCCTTTTGGACTGCCAAGTCTAGCTGTTTTAGTGTCATAAAACCGGACTAATACCTCGACGCTTTGCTAAAGTTGTAGTCCATTTACACCCTCTCATCACCTGCCTCATTATGACCAGTACAGCAGGAAATCATTTCCCATTGCCCTCCATTTAGTTGGGCCAACGTTGCTCAGCCTATGCCGGTGAATTTCCAGGATCTCATCATTCTGTCAAATACTGTACTGATATCTATATCCATCTCAGTGGTAAATTTGTTTTAGCTTGCCATATTTGTCTGCATTAATGGCTAGAGGAAACTATGGCATTGTTCTTTCCAGGTGATGTCTCAAGCAGTGCCGTTGCTTCTAAGATTGTTTTATCACCTTCAAGAAGTGTTAGTAACTAAGTGAGAAAGTCGCTAAATTTAGTGAGCCAGTCATGATGACAAATATTCTTTTTTTTTTTGGAGTCCTAGGAAACCCAGTAAATTTCCTCAAGGGGTTTTGGCCATGTTGAATGTCTCAGCCTCACTTTATTCCAAGGGGGAGATGTGTGCCACCATTTATTACTACTTTTAAAGACGTACCTAAGGGCTTATTAACGAGCCATATGGGCACATCAAGGCTGCTTTTCTAGGCAAAGCACAATCTTAAGGTCTTGCACTGCTTTATAGAATAAGGGATTGTTTTTACCTTTCAACATTTTGACCACTGACTCGCTACTGCAGGCCATAATTTAAGACTATAGCTTAAAAAATTAGAAAGATGTCTAGGAATATTCAAAATGTCAAAAAGATAAAATTCTGAGCAAATCATCATCGTCACTTTTTCTCTAAACACGGAGTGTTTTGGGCCTCTACATGGTGACCTTGTCCAAAGAAGGTCACTAACATTGGCTGGTGAGCACCGCAATTTAACTCGATAGGGAGTCAGTGTAATTTCAGTTTGAACATATTCTTCTGCGAGGGCAGGACAGGAATGACACCTGGTCATTTTTGTTACGATTACCTGCTGCCAATGCCACAGTTTTGTAAAGACCGGAGTGCTTCACAGAACTGCGAACTGTGCTTTTGCATGTTGCATCTCGAAGCCAATTTCAAGCCTTCTTTACTATCGAGATACTATCGCTGAGGATGGGTACACTGACCCATGCCAATCGGGTGTTTGTGATTAGGAGAAGGAGGCTTACTTGAGTGCGCACACCCTTGAAAGCCGAGGGCTCAAATAGCGTGTGACACACAGCCGCTATCTCCGCGTCACGTTAATGATTGCAAGGTGAAAGTGGGCTCATGACACGAGCGTGCTGATAAAGCAGCTTTAGAAAACCACACTCGTGACATCGGCTTACTGATAAGCAGGGTCTGAAACAATGGAGACGTGTTGTCGAGTTGAAGCGGCTTGCGAGGGTCCTGAGAGGCGCACACTTTTGTTGCCTCTTTTTACACACCTGCAATGAATGACACTTCTTTTTCTTTTTCTTTTCTTTTTTTTGCTGAAGCGGCAACACACTCACATGACATATGATGGTGTGACGCATTGCAAGGAATCTATCAGTAATGGATGTATCAGTGCTTGCATACTGATAAAGCTTCACTGACTCTTTGTTTTCTTCCTTTATGTGTGTGTGTCTTGCACTTAGATAGTGATGAATAATTCCAAGAACATATTGAGCCTTTTGACCGTACCTGTACTGCGTTAATCAGGTCAAGTTGCCACAGAACTTGCAATAAATGGAATAGCACGGCAGGATTGCCCCTTATGGAATAACCTCTCGTTGCACAACTTTCAATGCATGTATATCGAGACTCAATTATCTTGACTTGTGCAGTGTAGCATTTTATTGGCTATTTCATTCTTTTCTCATTCAAAACACACTGGGCCCGTTTTGCACCAAGCTGAACAGGAGTGCCTTACCTCTTGAGTCTCGTCGATCAGTGATTAGCCAATGGTGATTATTCTGAAGCTGAAGAACCAATGAAATGAAATCAAATTTTTCTTGATAGCAGAACACAATTTCTCTGTGTAGTTATGAACCAAAGAACGTTAGTTCATATTTTTGTTACTTGTTCTAGTTTGGTTTTGACTTACAGTGCAGAAACTTAAATTTCCTCCTTTTATCAGGGGTCTTGCATTCAAGCTTTTATGCCCTGCGAGCAGATCCAAGTATGGATTGCTGGTGCAAAGTAGTGCTCCAAGATAAAGTCCCGTTATGTTGATTGATTGATTGATTGATTGATATATTGATTTATTGATTTATTTATTGATAATGGATTGCAAATGTTGGAACCGAAAAGTGTAATACGTTGTTGGCTTCTCTACATCATTGACTCGGTAAATGTGGGAAAGATGGTGATTGGTTTAGGGAAACATTTTAGCTATTTAGTAGTTTGCAGCCCAATGTGGGGGCAGTCAGTTGCAATAAATAAATAATTAAAAGATTGAGGGCGCAAAAATATTACATTTCTCATAGTCTGACATATAGAGTTCAGAAAACAGTCTTCTAGCGTTTACAGGCACTTCACAGACACTTCACAGATAGTCACTTCTAAAGAAATGTGACGACAGCTTCTTAGCCACCGCTACCTTCTCTGCTGCTCACCCTTGAAATGTAGTACAGGTTTATGGAAGGAAGCTATGACTGAAGTCATTCAGTCATTGTCGGAAAGCTATGACTGAAGGCATAACTTGTGTGCAAGTTAGTGTTTCCGCTTTCATTAAATTTTTGGCACGTGTTACATGTTTTAAAGTACAGTGCATGTCTTGCTTTCTGCAGTTCTGAAGTGAACAGTGAATGAAGCAGATTCGTGGTTTTGGGCAGGCTGAAACTCGTTCGGCATTAAACATCTGTGCACAAAAGACGCGCAACACTTTCTTCCATCGATCCTTACTCACAAAGGCAATTACAATGGGAACACACGCAAGAAGATTGCATGCAATCACGCACTTGCATGACAATCGTACATTATGTGGGTAACCATCACATGGATCCCCACTGCCCTCACCTAGACACAAAAGCTCTTTATCTGTGAGGTGCGCTGATGGCGTGCGTATGCTTGGAAGTCACCCGAGTGGGCCATTTCTGCAGCCTCATTATAATTTGTCTTGTGTTTTTACTGCAATTCTGTGAAGCAAGAAAACTCTTCAAACGAGGCTTTGCAGCCACAGTTTCTTACAGAATGCCAAGGTGCACAGGACCTGTGTTGTAAGCATACTATAATCGTGCTTTCTGAGTCTGTCGTTAGACGGAAGACGTTTATTACCGACGTAGTTTTCTCCAAAACTTAATGCCATGGCCTAGACTACACCTTTCACACAAGCCAAATATCTCTTCACATATTCCGTTTTATACAATAACACTTATCGTTTGCAATTCTTTGTCATGCATTACAGTTAATCTGTATAGCCACAAAAGCTTTTCCAGGATAGAAAGAAAACCACCAAGACACTAGCACTATAGGTCAGCAAAATGAACACAACTCACCCAGAGTCACTTGCAAACTACTTAGGGCAGACTCAGCCAAGCTCATATGATTAAAACTCGCCAAGAGCAGACCCATTCTGGCTCGCTTGGACTTGTGCTTGCCGGAAAGCAGACCTCTCCATACTCGCATGAATGCAAACTCGCCGAAACCAGACTCGTGCAGGCCCACTCGGATTCATAAAAAATCACGAACTTGTTCAGAGTGAACAGAATCACGAGCTCATACCCTCTTGAGGTCACGTGGAACCAGCCTCACACGAGGTCCAACAGAGTCAGTAACGACTTGAATCACATGTGACAGACTTACCTAAACTTGCTCAGACTTGTGCAAGCTCCAGTTCACTGGGACTTGTGCCCACTTCGACATGCGTTGACTCACCTCGGCTCTGACTCACACTTTTGCAGACTCACTTTGACTCATTCAGATTCAGATCCGTGGATGGCTTCGAGTCTGTGAGTCGATTCCTGAACGAGTTTGCCGGCACATAGGTGGCGCTGTCGCCAATCTCTTTTAGAAGCCTTTGAGAGGCGTAGTGCAGTTTTGAAAGCGCTTGGAACAGCGAGAATCAAAGCGTTTGACGTTGGTCCCTGTCCTGCTGCAGTGTTCTGGCACTATGCACGGACCCACCTGACCAAGCATGAGTTGGAGCGGTACCTGGTGCTGAGGCACGTGAACACCGACGAGGGCCGCGGGCGGGCCTGGCTGCGGTCGGCACTCAACGAGCACGCCCTCGAGCGATACATGCACATGCTCGTCGCCGACCCCGCTCACATCAGGTGGGGGAAGGGGTCGGGGTTTTTTTCATCCCGCTGTGCGGTGGCATCGGGGCTGCTGGAAGGCTGCTCTTGTCATCGGCAGTATTGAGTGTCGCATAACTAACAAAACCGCTTGTCCTGGGTGCACGAGGTGTTTGCGAACTCAACTGCAGATCAGTGCAGAAGTTGACACTTGCATTATATATCTCTGGAGCTGCTTCACTTTGTCATTTGGAGGGAAACGAACAGCCATGCAAAATGCACCGCCTAATGTAAGCTTGAAGCTTTTGTTGAAGCTACATTCAGTGATTTTACCGAGGCGGTTTTGCTGTGCAATTTCTCAAAACAGCAGTGAGGCTGCTGCGGTGTACAGCATAAATTTACCAACAGGACTTTAAAAGCGGTAACACGCGCAACAGTTATAGATTCCAGCTGATAGTCAACCTTGTGTGATGTTGCCTCCTTCATATTCTTTTCATATATTTAGGCTATATGCCACAGTAGTCGTAAGTCATAAACCAACTGGCTCAGATGAAAACGTTGTAGCTTTGGACTAAGTGGTATTGCACAGTTTTGTGCAAATAGTATATGTATAATTTTGTTTCACCTACAAAAGTTGTCAGGTTCTTCAATGCCTTGCACACCTGTTAAATGGCTCTTCAGGCTAAGCTGCTGGTACTTAAATTTCACATAAAGGCGCCAGTGGACTTGGAATAAGCTTCTGTTGAGCAAGCAGTGCAATGAGGCTATTTGAGGTTTCATTAATTGATTCATTCATTAGTACAAGAGGAGGTCCTGAGCAGAAGTGTGAGGGCAGCCTTATATCAGCGATTGACACCAGAATTGATGCATTACGGGTAACAGAGTAAAAGAGAATAACACGGCAAGTAATTAGAAACAGTAAACATGTTTAACATATAAAAAGCAGGTGCAATACAGAGAAATAAATTATGCACAATGCGAGGCTACAGGGAGGTTTGTCATGTTATATTTATTGCCCACAGCCAGTTCTATGAGGACACAGCCTTCCTGATGGACCAGGAGAAAAGCAGCATGCTTCCCACCATGTCAGCAGGTGAGTCAGCGCGTTCACTTGCTGCACTGGGCTCTGTGATCATTTCTTATTCGGCCATAAAGCAGGAGAGCTACGCTTGCGACGTACTTTCTGGGGTAGTGAAGCGCAAGGTGCAGTGACTTAGCTTGTGCTTATGCATTACAACACAGTAGTCTGACAATGCTTGACAACATTGTCAGTTTTCTTGGAACAGATAGTGAATCAGTGTTGCTTCCGCATGCACCAGTTTTGCATTTGCCAAAATGTGGAAGAGAAAAGTGAACAAAATGAAATCGGGACTAACGCAGGGGCGTGTATATATATATATTTTTTATTAAGCAATGTAGTAAATGAGACGTTTATGTTTGCCGTTCCTCAGCATAAACCGACACAAATCAGACTGGAATTATTTTCAGGAATGCTCTTGTGCACCCTTTGTCTCCACAGCTTTTCCCTTCATTTCCACAGAAACATGTCCATGTGTATATTGTGAAACTGTGGTTGTGTGTGCGTGTGTTTTTTTTAAAAGAAATTTTGCAACAACTTTTTTACACCAGGCACGTCCTAAGGGTCCAATACCCATTTCTTGGGTTGTCCGTGTGTATGTGCCATCAGTGTCACTGCCGCTGTCAGAGGATACAGGGCCAATATTGCGACAGGAAGATCTAAACGGGAGAAGAGGCCTGGTAAAGTTGGAATGGCTGTTCAGAATTAGCACTCACGTGTGTCTCTTCACCACACCTATCACCACTTTCACAAACATGGCGTTTAATGCTCGTAATGCTGTGAGTGCACATAACGTCTGTTATCTCCAAGCTAGCATTGCTCGGTGGAAGGACTTTTCAGACAACAAAGCCAGCATGGGTTTCAGGACGCTTCGTTGTGCTTCATGATGAGTGATGCCATTTCTCTGCCAAGAGATGAAGGAGACCAAATTGAAGAAAAGTTGACAACTTCCTTTTGTGTGTTTTGCTCAAATCATAGGCTGCACTGACGTAAGTGAAAGTCGGGTAAATAATTGCAGTGGTGTTGTTGCCATGATGCCTTGGTTGGTTTATGAAAGAAAGAAAGCTCAGCTTCCTAATGACATAGTGCAATGGAAAAGCACAAATAGGGTCGTTGTAGGGAAAAAAAACAAAAGAAAACCAATTTTTTTTTGTCTTCTACGCCTTTGACCATATTTGCAGGGCTTGGATCCATCCTGTTTGCAATCAACATTGACAATCCGGACCTGAATCCTCCCGAGTCAAGTGTTGTTGTGCGGGTTCCCACACAGGCAGGGCTCGCGGATACGCGTCCAGTCATTGCCAAAGGCTTGGGTATGGCACTTTTGTCATTGAAGGACTGGTCCGTGTAATTAGAGGAACTTAGAGATGAGAAATCTAGCTTTCTTTTCTTCTTTTTTTTTTTTTACATTTGCACAAGGCAAATATAGGTGAAGGGCAGAGGGTGCATCTTTTAGAGTTGTACGAGCGCACATCATCCATAGTAAGTTATCCGTAGCCACCATTATTCTGTGTAAATGTACAAGCTTGTGGGAGCAGACTGTTCGCATTGAATCGTATGACCTGCAAGATTTGCTTTACTTGGCAGGGCTTTGTGTGTAGCTAAAGACTCTCTTCACTGGCTGTTCCCCCTTCTGGCAATTCTGCAGTAGCCTTCTTTCTTGGCCGCTGTGTCCGAACACTTACCTGTGCGCTGTCTCACCAACTTCGTGTGGCTGAATCGCTACAGCCAACCTGAATAAATCTGTAACGGTAGTACCGTATTTACTCCTATGTAGGCCTATGCATAAGTATTTAGAAAAATAATGTACGAAAGACGAGCATTGGCTTAAATTCTAGGATGTGGCTTAATTGAAACTGGCAGCAATGACGCCTCTTAGCCAGAACACGAAAGAAATGGAACAAACTTTTCGACTGTACTGCAAAGTGGATGGCTTTTACCAGGCTGTGGAAAGGTTGACACCATGAGGTGGAAAAAAATATATTGTCAATGTTACCAGGACAAAAAAAGAAAAAGAAAAGAGAAGCGAAAATGTCTATAGCAGTGGAGATTATACAGGTAGAGGCGATCAACGCTGCAAATGTTCTAGGCGTCATTTGGAACAAATTCAAATGCCTGCCTCCTTTGAGATGTTGACAGATTGTAATTAAATGCACGTTCTTTTCACAGTAATATGATTTTTCTTTTTTTGTTTAGTTTACATTTAAGGAACTTTTCCTCTTTTTAAAATTTTTCAGCTTTACAAATTGTTGGGTTGGTCTAGAATCGAGGCCGGCCCAGATTCAAGTAGATATGGTATTAGTGTGCAGTGCTAAATGACTTCTTCCAGTCTTGGAACATGCAGTGGGTTCTCCTCACTGATTGGTTGAGGAGAAATGAGCCCTGGCCTTAGCAGCCCTGCATGCAGTTGATGAGACAGAATAGTTAAGATTCTTGGATGATCTTGAATGTGAGGGCCATGTGTGGTGAAACCTCCCATAGCACTGTGGTAGTCACCGCCTAACACATTTATTATAGCTTCGCACAAGGTGCCCACACTGGCTGTGGAGTTTTCTGAATGGTTTATCATCAAGACCTCGCTTTAGCAAATTCTCAGTTCAGTGAAGTTTTCAGCTGAAAGTGTGATGTCGACATCACGGGTTTGATCGCAGCTGCTATGGCCGCATTTCGGTGGGAGCGGAACTAAAACATGCTCTTGTACAGTTGAATCTCGATAATTCAAACTCGAAGGGGCCTGAAAATTTGTTTGAAGTAGAAGGAGGACCTATTCTTGAAGTACTCGTGCACCATAGCACAATGCACTGGTTCTAGTCGTGAAATATCACGGCGCGCAAGCACACAGCGAGCAACTGTTCGCTGTGTGCTTGCGCCTATGACTGCCTATGCGCCTAAACTGCCTATGCCAGCCCCAACACTCGCTTCCCGATAACCGTAGAAAACGAAACTTCAGGGAGCGGGCTAAGCTGGCACTCGGCCGGTGGCGCCGGCACCGAGACACGCCCGCACGTTGGCTATCAAAGGCGAGGGAGTTGAGAGGTAGGGCGAGGGGAGCGCAGTTGCGAGGAAGGGTGGGAAGCAAGCGGATTGGCTTTCCACCAGCTTGGTGGATGGCGCTGCTTACTTCTGCCACCTAAGACTGGCACCAAAGCGGCAGAGTTGCTTCCCACTGCGTGCTCGCGTGCTTTTTTCTTCGTCTGCGGACAGATTGGTGCTGCATTTATGTTCTTCGTCCTGCATTCTTAATGCGTCATGTCTTATGAAGGTCACAAAGTTGTTGCCACTCTTCATAATTGTGTTGGTGTGCTCCCTTCAGTTGCAGCATCGCCACATACAAAAGACGAGAAGAATGAGGTACTGGTTGTCGCCTTCGTGTCCTTGTATTCAGGATCTGTCTTGTTGTACAGAGTCGGATGTGGTGGACTGTCCCCGACAACCTTTCCATTGGGATGTCTCGGTTTAGACTCGTCATTGTAAAGAAAGTAGCAGTTTCACCCGAAAGGCGAAGCATTGGTTGCGATAGCAAATTCGTGGACAGCTCAAGGAACATAGGTTTGCATAGTAGGATTATCTGCCTATAAACTTGTAAACATAGGCATACCGTATTTACTCGCATAATGATCGCACTTGCGTAATGATCACACCCCTGAATTTTGTCATCAAAATTCATTTTTTTTTATTTCCTGTGTAATGATCGCACCCCGAACTTGCCGCAACGATATGTCGTGTACCAAGTCCTGCTTAGCATCTGTCGAATGCTACGCGAACTTCTTCAATACAAACGAAGCGGTCTGCACGCACCAAACATTCTTAAGCAGATACCCCATTTCATTCCTTTCATCACTTTCCGCACTTCCATGACAAAAAAAAAAAAAAAAAAAAAACTACAACCACATTTGTCTTTATTATGTGTAGGTGTTATAATGGTTGTGGTCAACAACAACAACAAGAAAGGCGCCTTTTGATTCTTCTCGTCTGCACTCGTGGGCACGCAACAAACTGCGAGCGGCAACGATAGCAGGCACGTTTACACTGATAGGTTAGAAGTGTACCCTACTTATACGCCGACGCTTGTAACGCAGCAAAGATATTCGCCCACCCTTAGCGGAAACGTGCCGTATTAGGATAGTAGTGAAGACAAACTCCGCAGTTTCCGCAGCATGCCTGCCATGTGTTTCTATGTCACTGGCAGCTAAGCGCGCCCACCTGTTTCTGTCCCCTCAAAGTGGACATGGCTACGTTATTGCTGCAAACTTGCCGATATTAACGATATTATTCATTACAGATACGGGAGAAACTGTTTGAATGCACGTAATGTACCCACGAGAAGACAAAAAAATCGCGTTCGACATACTCCACCGGCCGCCATTTTTGTTTTGGTGTCCCGCACTACATACAGCGGCAGCCACCAATTTGTTGACCTCTTGTCATCCCGCAGCAAACGCAAAATGAAAAAAAAAATAGATATTTTTTTCTTGCGGGAAATTTAACCCGCGTAGTGATTGCACCCGTGAATTAGCGTCAATTTTTTTTTACAAAAAAATGCGATCATTATGCAAGTAAGTACAGTACTAACTAAATTAACAATCATGGTGTCTCGCACGCATGAGGAAACCCGGCATCAGCAGTGAGCGAAGTGACATTCGTGCTGTCTATCGCTTTGACGCAAAGTGTGCGCCGAAAACATAGAGCACGCACTAAGCTACAGGCGGCCGACGCACCTAGACTCTGCCCCCAACGCAGATCACTCTCAACGTATGGCTGCACGATCGTGCCCAGCCACCGCATGTGCAGTTGCAGCCGGTGTAAAATGCTGCCTCCTCCCCCTGATGCCTCACAACGTTGTGTGCCTCGCTTGCAACGGAAGATGGCGCATTTCTTCCCGGCTTCATCTCTTTCGCATGGGCGAGGTTGAGCCCTGATGTTGGCTCCCTTCGCATGTTTTCACTCGCACATACAGCGTAGGTCGCACGGCGACGGTGTTGTAGCACTGTGACGTTATACGGAACCACATGCGCGACGTTGAGAGGTCTCTCATAAGCTTTTCTTCTATGGCGCGGTCATAAAAATGCTGGTCGGAGGGGCCACTGTGTCATCGGCGCGCTGCATTGTCGGAGCATGGTATGTTCGAATTAACCCTCACTAATGCTTGTGCGTTCGAATTACCGGGCATTTTCGCCTATTGGAATACACGTATCTTTGATGGGACCACAGCGTCAGTTTGAGTAAACATGAAGTTCGAATAAAGCGTGTTCGAATTAACGAGATTCGACTCTACGTAGATTTAGGTGCACGTTAAAAAACCACCAGTGGCTAAATTATTCTGGAGTTCCCCACTGCGGCATGCCTCACTATCAGATCATGGTTTTGGCATGTAAGGGCCTACAATTTATTATATTAAAATGAAGATACAGTGTATTTAAACTAAGGTTTAACTTCACAGTAAGCATAAATAAATGTTTCTTAATCCTGTGCCACTGCACTTTTAATGCCATGTAGTAGTGGGCCTTTTCAGCTGTAATTGCCAATGCAACTGCCTGCCTTGGCCACTTGGGTTAATGAATGGACTGAAAATAGCAACCGTGTTTGATCTCGCAGTTGAGGGCAAGCGGAAGAAGAAGCGTCGCAAGCCTCGATCCAACGTGGTCTCCTTCGACAATGAAGATGACGAGGATTACACATTAGACAGCAGGTTAGGGTTGTTTCCTAGCTACTGGCCCTGTCCAGTGATATTATTGTTCTCCCATTCAATGCTTGGACCTTGAAATGACTGTTGCCGAATGTTTTATCAGCTGAACCCAAGTGTATTTCGGGAATTTGGAAACCAGTGTGTCTATCAAAATGCAGGTTCCTGGGCAACCACAGCTGCTTCAGCGCACCAGCAACGTGTCTCTCATCTCCCGTGGCAACAGAGTTCCCAAATGTGGCCCTGCAAGTCAATGGTGACGCGTCGTCTGCCACGGGCGACACCGCAGATGACGAGGGAGCCGCCACTGCCGTGCCCACCAGGGTTACAGCAGACGACGCGCAGAGTGTCGAGTCCCTTGCCACTTCCGATGGAAACCTTTCTGACGAGAGAGGTCAGTGAGGGCACCTCGCTTGTTGAGAGAATGGGGGGCCATTCGTCTTCATAGTGGGGTGCTGTTGTTGAGCAATTTTATTGTGAGAGCATTGTATGAGCTCATGATACAAGGGTGAGCGAGTTGGTGAGTGCCCATCGTGAAAAAAATTGCACCAAAGTGAGTTCACATAGACGTACCGCTGCATGTATGTCCTCTTACATGTCCTGCTTTTTGCGCTTTTCGTGTTTTTCATTATGAATTGTACCAACATTCCAGCCACATTCGTAGAGTCGGCATTGTGTCCCAGATATGTACCGTATTTATTTGAATCTAGGCCAATAGATTTTTTCAAATAATTATATACCAAACTCTAGGGCCGGCTTAGATTCGAAAATCTTAAAAAACGCCAGTTTATAATTGAAGATGATAAATATGGTGCATAGCTAGCGCCATCTAAAAAAGTCAGCATCGCAGCCGCTACACGACGTCCACAACGTCTCCCCGAAAATATCACCTTGCAGCATTGGTAGTGCCTTACAAGACACTGGCGACAGCATATATAATGGTGTAACCATGGGTGCAGGGAAAATGTATCTCGTCTGTTCTTACGGTGAGGCTGAAGGCTACCTGCCGAGTGCACTCTGACATGTCCATGCATCACACCCACGTGCTCTCATAGCGCTAATAGGTGTGCCAGCCACTTATCTCAGCAGATATACTGGGAGGCTATCACTTGACCTCATCCTCCAAGGATATCAGCTCTTTTCTTTTTCAGACGCTGAAGGGAGCGCAATGATTTCTGCATATTAGTGCATTCCGAGAATTGGAACCTTGTAGAAAAAAAACGAACTTCATTGCATTTTACAATGCACCAGGCTTTGTAAACAATTATATTTCCGTTGATGACCTCTGTTATTCCATCCCAGCCACTGTCCTTGAAGACAGTAAATTAAACTCTTCCCCAACCACATCAGATTGCTTGTGATTGTCATGAACTGTCATGCCTGTTGCTTAATGAAGTGCAAGGTACTGTGATCACCAGGTAGAGTGCTAGCACACTATCGATGGAGTAGCACTTATCGGCCATTTGTGTGTTCATCGCAGAGCCCAATCCACGGGGCAAGCCATCGGCAGCCATCCCAGTGGAGCGAGCAAAGACGTGGTCAGGATCAACAGAGTCCTCGGGGTCACCGAGACCTGAGCTGCCCAATTCCATGTCCTCATCGCCAATGAGGTGACAGGCTGTTATCGCTGCACTCGCCAACTATGTTTTGCATTTCGTTTTGGTGCATACCTTTGCCACCTGGCACTGATGTCAACCAGGAGCCAAATACATTTGAATCCAGATATATTGAACCCGGGTATTTCGAATTATTGGTTATATCGAACATGCAGATTATCCCCTTGAATATCCTGTGTAAATGTATGGGAAAGTTGCGTCATATATTGAACTCTAATTTCGCAGGTCATTCAATATATCGAACTCCTTGCTGCGCACTGGAAGGTGCGCTTTCCCCAAAGGCGCAGTTATCTCCCATGCCCATCTGTGGTCGTTTGGTGCATGACATCACGTGACGTTTCCGAGCTGCGTGCACAGAGGAAACCTGCTTGGCGACAGCTGGTCTAGAGCAGCGCCACGCCCTGGAAGGTGTGCTTTCCCCAAAGCCCCTCGCATCTCCCGTGGTCGTTTGGCGCGCGGCGCCTCATGACATTTGCAAGTCACGTGCGTGAAAGAAAGAGGAAACCGGTTAGGTGACGGCCGGTACGGAGCAGACGCAGCCATAGGAGCCTTAGTGTGGAGACAATGCAAAAAGGTGAATGAAAGTGTGAGGGAGGCATGGTGCCTATGCACGGCGCATGCCGCCATTACGGCCATTACTGCCGAGCGCTGCCGAGCTCTCTCTCCACTCTCTCTGTCCTTCCCTCTTTTTCTTTTTCTCCTTCGTAGCAGTATGCAGGCACCAAAAAGCCAGATCGGTGCATGCCAGACAGAACGCCTGTCGCTTTTTCTTGTGTGTGGCGAATGTTCCATGGGTGGCGTGTGTGACGTGCTGCTTTGTCTTGTAGTGCAAGCGGCACCAGCTGCGAACGTAAAGAAGCAGAAAAATTTGTACTTTGCAGCCAAATTGGCGATCATACAGAGTGTTGAAAAGGGCGAGAAGAATGAACGAATGAATGAAAAACTTTTTATTTCCACCATCAAGGGGCTGTCTGAGCCCGGGCCCGGCATGCAGGCCAAGGGCGAGAAGAAGTCCTTGGTGGGTGATGCATTTGGCATTCTACAGAGCACTTTAAATATGCTGCTCAAAACCAAGGAAGATATCAAACTCAAAGCACCTGGGCAAAGTCACTCTGGAGCGTGTCGTGCTCGCCCTGCGGCTTTTGAGATAGTTGAGAAAGCATTGTGTGCCTGGTTTCTGGAGGTCCGAGCTAAAAACATTCCCGTGGATGACCCCATGTTGATGGAAAAGACGAAATAGTTCGCGGCTGCTCTCGGCGAGGAAAACTTTTGTGGTGGCACTGGGTGGCTGCAGAGGTTCAAAAGCCGCCACAGGATTGTGGGAAAAGCCATTTCAGGCAAAAGTGAAGCTGTCAGCAGCCAGGAAATGCAACAGTGGCTTTCCGAGGAGTGTTCGAAGATCGCCGCGGAGTTTTCTCCCGCAGATATCTTCAATGCGGATGAGACTGGACTTTTCTGGCAAATGTTGCCATGCAAGACGCTCGACCTCTGAGGGAGCACGTCATGGTGGGAAGATGAGCAAAGCGCGCGTTATGGTTTTGCTCGCAGCAAATATAGATGGATCTTGCAAGCTGAAGCCATTTGTGGTTGGAAGAAGTATGTCACCTCGGCGCTTCAAGGACTGCAAGCAGCTTCCAGTACGCTATGGCTTTAACAGGAAAGCATGGATGATGCGGCAGCTTTTTTCTGAGTGGCTTCAGGCATGGGACACTGAATTGGGCAAGTCAGGCCGTCGAGTTTGCCTTCTCGTCAACAGCTGCTCGCCCCATCACACCACTTGCGAGCTGCAGCATGTAGAATTTAAATTTCTCCCGCTTAACACAGCAGCAAGGTTGCAGCCACTGGACTAGGACATCATAAAGGCACTGAAGGTCGGCTACAGTAGGAGACTTGTTCAGCAGCTCCTAATTAACCTCCGCATGGGAGTCGATCTGAAGGGTGACCTGTTGGGGGCCATTCAGATGATCGCTGGGGCCTGGAAAGGACACAGTGGCCAATTGTGTCAGAGTGCCGTCCCACTCAAAGTGGCTATCGACGATTATGTCGATGCTGACAGCGATGTTCAAGCTGTAGCCGCTCTAGCTGACGATGACATTGTGGAGGGAATTGCTGGAACCCTAGAGGAAGGCGATTCCAGTGGTGATGGAGGTCACCGTGGTCACAAGGAAATGCGCCCATTCACAACCGCTGAGCTGGCGTCAGCGTTCAGCCTGATTCGGCGTTGTTGCTGTGAAATGGAGCGCACCGGATTATCGCACCTGGAAAGTATCGAGAAGATCGAAAGCAGCGTTTTCAGCTTTATTTCCCAGAACAAAAAGCAGTCAGAGATTAGTGATTTTTTTTCTGTGAAATAAAGTGTGCCTCCACGTTGTGCATATGGACTTCACTGTTCTTGAATGCTCCGATAAGCCACTATTTGTCATGACCGCGAGCGACGTCTCAAGCCGATTTCTGTATATTGAATTATTGATACATCATACTATTTCTCGATCCACTTCGAGTTTTATATATCCAGGTTCGACTGTAACTGGACACACTAAGGGCAAACGTCGACTCCCAGATTAATCTCTAGAAACCTAGAAAAAGAAGCTTTAATCCAGGAGATGTTTACTTATATGCAAGAAAAATAGGGGCCAAAGAAGTGCTCTGCCAATGAAGTTGCTCGTGAAAAATCTGATCTCCTTCATAGCTGTGCCAGTGATTTTCGAGGTCATGCTTTTCTGAACTCAGCAGCCTTATTTGAGTTGGAGGCTCATACAGAAAGGGCAGTGTTGTCAGACTGATGTGGTTTAGCTCTTGTGCACTTGTTTATATCGGAGCGATGGCTCTCTAAAGCTCATGCACAGCCGGTGTTGCAAAGTATACGCGTGGGAAGTGACGAAGTGCACAGGTTGAAGCTTTTGATTTATCCTTCTTAAACTGGAAGACTGTCAAAGGCCCATTCTTGTTTAAATGCTTCAGTTAGATGCTTTATTGTGGGGGCATCTAACTGTACCTGGGGGTCAGGAGCTAGGCTCTCTGACGCAATCATGATTGTCAGGTAGCTATGATGAGACTTGTCACAGTACACCAGAATTTGGCACGCCATCCTTTGTGGCTCCTCATAAACACCTTCTGTCAGCTGGAAACACCGATTGCAGTAAAGTGATGGTAGCTGTCAACGAACACACATGCCAGGCTATTGCTGCGTCTGTTTTCTGTACACGTTCCACCAGACCGTGCATGCTTTAGAAGCCAGATTGTACTTGCACCATCGGGCGGTCTGAATGCCATGCTTCGAGGACTTGCTTTGTAGGTGCTGAAGAGGCATTTAATATGCGGCTGCAAGGATGCGCTGTTTTTCTCATGTTTACTTGCAGCCATGGCCAGGAAGCAGGTTCCAATTGCCAGCCATCTGCCTTGACGCCCATCCTGGACCTGTCCATTGGGGACCTCATTCCCATGTGCCATCCTGCGGAAGATGGGGCCAGATCAGGTAAAATCATCGACCTTTGCAGTGATGGCTTCAGTGGGCCTTCCATAAGTCCTACGATTACTGCAGTCAGTGATTGAGTGGCTGTCCTTAAAGGAAAACATGAGAGGCTCCTCACATGTTTATTAGTGCGTCAGCACGAGGAGTGTCAGAGTGGAAAAAAAGCGTGTGTGTGGGAAGCCGGTCATGTGGTAGAGGTAGACAGTGGACGGGAGAGCATGTGTCTTTGTTTGTGCATATAGGGGGCTCCTGTGAAGACTTCACATAACATTTAAAAATAGCTGCTTTGAAATAAAAGGACAGCTCCTTCGGAGACATGCCATCAGCGGTGGTGACCGTGAGGTGACGGTGATACATCGTAATTAGTTGCTAATTAACAAAAGTCCACCAATCAACTTTGAAGCTTTTAGTTTCAGCATGCTCATCGTACAGTCAAATCCACTTATAACAATATTCAAGCGCCACGAAAATTTCATTGTTATAACTGATAATTGTTATAACCGGGTTACATGAAAAAATCAAAATACGGGGATGGCAGAGCTGATGTGAGAAAACTATAATGGCGGGGAGACCAGTGCCCCTCCCCATCCTCCGTCCATTTCGGCCATCCTGCTGCCGGTTGTGTTCACTCGTTTGACTGCGTCCTGGGTGCTCCGATCACGTGTAACAAGCTGCAGCTGTTGGCGTTAAAGAATGGCACTGCTATAACAACTGCAATGAGGTGTCACTGGTGCCAAGCAATAAGCGAGCACCGCCGAGGCATCGCTTTAGCGGCCCAGAAAGGGGCATTTTAAAAATTGCGAGAAGGCTGCCGCGGCAGCCTGTCAGCTTGAGAAAAGCAAAAGAAACGCTGAGGAGAGATCACCACAAGCATCTCGCCACGTACTTCTCACTGGCTTGCACGAGAAAGGCCTACTTCTGTCAGCCTTGCATTCTATACATGAAGCTTGCCGACAGCCTTCTCCAAGGCATCCAGCTGCTCCATGTAGTGCAGCGGAAGGTTCCTCGCGAAAACGAAGCCCCGGAGCGACTGAATCATCTACCAGGCCTCCTGTGAGGACAACGTTGAGGCAGCCTGCCCTACCGCGTCATTGCTGCCGTCGTCACCGTCGCTATCCGATGCAAGCACATTCGCGACGATTGTCTCATCGGTTAAACTACTTGGTTTCCAAATCTATAGCCGCGCGCTTTGTTTTCACTGGCAACATCATGCATTGCCAATGATCAGCGGGCGGATCAGTCATCTTCCGTTTCGGTGGCGAGACAAGCAAGGCTGAGAAACCGCGTCGCCAAGAACGACTTCGACACTACCAACTGTGACATAAAACCAAAAGTTCTGAAGCTGCGCTACTGCAAGTGGGTCCGTGTAAATGAAGAGCTCCAAAAAAAAAATAAGGCTCTGAAAGTTGTTCACTTACAGTATTCTTTGAAAATCAATTTTGCACTAGATGCAAATGAAAAATCTTAAAATTTTCCATGTTAATGCCTCAATCATAAACAAGTTCTAAAATGTTGGACATTTTGCAGTAAAATACGCAAAAGTCTTGCAGCAAGTACTGTGTACAGTAGAACCCATCTCGTGCATTTTCCACGGGACTGCGAGAAAAGATGTCTTTATGCCTGAGAAATTTATTATGCAAATGTGGTGTTGAAATCACGTGAACATGACGTTAGATGCTTTTTCTCTCTGTCTGCACAGAGGACTCCATTCCTAGCTACAGTGAAGACACAGAGACGGCAGCGGCTGCCCTGGCTCTGGCACAGAACGTGTCGTCACTCGCCCTGGGTGCCGTCGAGTCGCCGAGTGCTGCGGCCGCTGAAGCTGAGCTTGCCTCTGACATGGCGTCTGCGACACCAGGTCAGGCACCTTGCACGTTATGCACATTACGAGTCATGTTAAATGTGAGAGCATTCCTATTGCCACCCTACCTCACCCTTGTCTGTATTATGTGGCCTCGATGTGATGACTGCGTACTTAAAGAAAAATTAAGAAAATAAACCCCGTGCGAGGAATTGAACCTAGGCCTGTCGCATGGTAAGCGAGTACAGTCGACTTCCCTTAATTCGGCCCTGAAGAAAGCAACTGGATTAATCTAATTATCTTGCGGGTCAAATTAAACAAAGCACAGAAAAATATGGCAGAACACGCCACTGATTAATTTGGCAGTATTTATGCGATTCTAACATGCCCCCGAATTAAATGCATGCCCACTTTATGTGGGTCCAGTGTACAAAACTAACATGGAAATTTTAGACATCCTTAACAAAATAGAAAACTAACGCACACCCGATTATTTTAGCAAGAAAAATTGGCAAGGGTATGTATGTGTTGCACAGTGGTGGCCGGTTTCCGAAAGTTAGCTTCGCTGCATTGCATTGTGATGCGGTAACGCATACAAACACTGCGAAGGTGGTTTTCCGATTGTGTCCAATTGCAATGCGTACGGAATTTCCGACCCCATTTTCTGGGAAAGAAACAATGTGCATGCTAGAATTGGGTAATTACCATAATCAGACATGGCGAGGTTCGGTTATTACTTAAATATCTTTCTAGGGCAGGCCGAAAGTAGGCGCTTTTGATGGAAGATGATGTGTGTTCAGTGCATTCACCATCCTCTAGGCTCTGCCACTAAAGGAATCGCTATTGGGGTCACTGTAGGGGTCGGGCATCATGACTGGTCAAGCTCGATTTATCCAACGAAGGCCAATTTTAGCACTAAAATAGCGGATGCTTGGGCCCACAGAAAGGTGTATGCGCCGGCCAGGACAGCAGGGATCAAATTAGCCGAAAAAGCAACTTATTGTGAGTCAGGTTTACAGAAGTCTGTTGTACCTATGCTTGGCCCCACGTCGACAGCCGAGGAGGCGTGTGAAATATGCGTGACAGTAGAGCAAAAGGGTACCGCCGCCATCGCCGTGCCATCAGAGTATTGACGTGCACCTGTGGCTTGCACATGTGGGGTTGGAAGATTTAGAGACACACAGGGTGTTTGGTGTCAAAAGTGACGAAGAACAGACGCACCGTCATGCTCCGCTCAGGCGGCAGTTGGACGAAGCATGTGTCAATTATTTGAGTCAATTATTGGAGATGGGTGCTGCCTGAAAGTTTTTTTCTTCCCCTGGATCGCGCTGTCAACATTCATTTCTCTTGTCTCTCTGTTATGATGGCTCAGTGCCTATGACATTCCGTTGCCAACTACAAGGCTGTGGGTTTGAATTTCGGCGCTGCATTCTGATGGGAACGAAACGGGAAAGAAAAAAACGCTTGTTCAGTTTTAGGTGCGTGTCAAGGACTCCCAAATGATTGAAATCTATCCAGACCTTCCCACTACGACATCCCTCATAGTCACTGAGTTAAATTTAATTGCTGGTGTCGCAGATGGTGCTGTGGTGACATTACGGAAAATATTCGCTGTCAGTTTGATGTCTCACAGGAGTTTTACTGGGGGCAATATTTAGAGCATGTGGGCAGACTGGCTGATGGTTACTGCCTTCTTTACATTGCAGATGAGCTCAAGCAAGCTCTGCTCGTCATGACTCAACAAATCAAAGATGTTGAACAGGAGAACACGTGAGTGCTGTTTATTTTTTTGGTTATTGATTAATTGGCCGATTGAGTGAATGAATGAATGAGTGAATGGAGGATTAATGGCAGTGAGCTCAAAATCAAAAGGAAGAAAGAATGCATGAAGGCACTAGTTTTGTAACTGCCTCACTGAAGTGAAAGTTCTTGAACTATCCTGCAGTGAGCAAGGAATTCAGGAGCGTCAGAAAATAAAGGTACGCACATTCATAAACAGAAGATGTGAAGGAAAGAGGACTTTTCACTGCGGTGCATACAATCACAAGCAAAGGTTTAGAGACCAGTGATGCTGCAAAAAAAATCGTTTTTCTTTTTGGCAACCGCGGCATGCCAGCTGAATTGAGCACTACAACCTACAGGCCCACCTATGACAAATGCAAAGGCTTTGAAGCAATTCCGTGTTGTGAAGGAATTTTGGTTTTATTTTTTGCTGATGCTGTGGTCTCTGAACTTTTGTTCTCAACTGTAATCGGTGAAACTGCGCAACACTCAGTGTGATTCCGAGTCCACGTAAGGCCTGTTGTATCTCTTCACTTGTCATGCCTCCAGTCATACAAGCCCTTCGCACTTTACTACTACTAGTAGTCTTTTCCTGCATTAAGGATCACATGTTCAATGCTGACTCTGGTACGGTCATTGTGGCTGTCACAACGTCCACATAAACAAAGGAAACTGTCAAAGCCACTTAAGTGTGCTTTATATTTTCGCTGGTGGATGGTGTTCAAAGTGTGCGCAACATTGTCTGTAGAGCGTATGTCACCTGAAGAAAGACGTGTCCACTTGTCGAAACATTGGCTCCTGCTTTCACCTTGTTCTCTCTTTGCTCATCAACATCATCTTGCAACTTAAAAGTGGCACCGTCGATAAGAAGTTAAACACCATTTTCAACGTCATACTACCATGCATCTGGGAGCACAGTTCTTGTCACTTGTTGAACTCGCTTTTGTGCCATTGCGTTGCACAGTGCCTTGCGGAGGATGATGGAACAGGAGAGTGAAGTTAGTGCCAAATTGAGGGCCGATGCTCGGGAGGCCGAGAAGCAGACCAACGAGCGGCTGGACAAACAGGAGTCCCGAATACAGACACTCACCAGGTATGTCCGAAATAGCTTTGAAGGCCCGCCATTACAATTATTAGGCACCTCAGTGCTCATACTGTAACTGGAGACAGTGAATGCCTCCTGTCTAAATACATAGGAAAGGAGTAATCGTTTTTCATGGCAACCACTGCACTGAATCTGATAGTTTGTTGCATTAAAAGAAAGCTAAAATCTAGTCACTGTTAGTCGCAAATTTTTTTTATTTAGGCCGTCAGTTTTTTAGTAAAATTGATTAAAATGACAAATTTTCAGAAAACGAAACTATGCATTTTACAACTGATTCGGCAATGAAAAATTTCATTACAGTTCTGTCAATAGAACCTAATAGTATATCTAAAGCGGACAAAGTTGATATATTATGCATGGCTCTCAAATAGACCACTAATATGTGAGCAGAACATTTCTAAAACCTTTGTAAAGAATGTAACAAAATCATGTTAGATATAACATCAAATTTGTCCACTTTGGGTGCCCTAACGGATACAGTTTACAGAACTGCGATATCTATTCTAGGTGCAGAGCTACAAATTGTGAACTTTGTGCTTATATTTTTTTCAAACTTGCCAATTTTCGAAAATTACATTAAAACAATTCTGGCTCTAATTGAAGTTCTGCTTCCTATAGTCACTAGAATTTAACTTTCTCTCTAAAATGCAGCAAATTTCATTAAAACAGGCCCAGTGCTTATCTCAGAAAAGTGTTTCTGCGTTTTACATGTACTATCTGAATAGGTAGCATCGGAGTTGGGCCCGAGCTAAAGCTTCCTCTTAAGGAACACATTTTATGTCCCGTGACAGTAGGCCTTGGCACTCTTGCTGTGCTTCACCACAGTACAGTGTGCTTACAGTAGACTTCTGTTAATTCGAGTTCGGTTAATGCGATCCTGACCGAAGGTCCCGGTTGGCTCCCATGCTTTTCTATAGGACCAGACTTGCGTTATTTTGATCTGAAAATTGGCCTTCGCCAAATAAATTGAACTTAATTGATCAGCTTCGCCGCAGTACAGCCATGTTCTGTGGTGAAGCGTACAGGGAATGGAAAGGGGCCATTGTGACGGGACACAGTACGCGTCTCTTAAATATACCGGGGCATGCATGTGTCGTCTCCGGTCACAGTACGAGCACGTAGCCACCTAATAAGCATACTGGCAGCCACTCAGAGCAGTTCCTAATGTTGCTGTGGGGATTTTGGCCTAAGTTTCGCCCACCATGCGTGTCTGGTATACGAGACTATTAGCGGAATCAAGTATGCATTCTTTAATTATATGTGCGTGCACGGGCCGTGCACCGAGAAGTGAAGAAAAATCATTTACCTGTGTTTTGGGAAAGCTAGCGATATAGAAAGTGCTAAGAAGAAAAAACTCCGGAAGTCAGGAGGACGTTTAAAGCCTACAAAAGAGTGGGGGTCTATCTAAAACTCTGAAGGCCTGCCAGTAAACCTGTTAGGAGTCTCGGTGCCCTTGCTGTTACCGGAGATGGCACGTGTGCGCGTTTAAATTAAGGGACACGTGCTGTGTCCCCTAACAGTGGCGTCTTTCCTCCCTTTGTATGTTTCACCGCATAACCGACTGTATTGCGGTGAAGCTAACTTTAACGGCAAATGCTGCCAAGTGAAGCAATGGCGTGTTTCGGCGTTTTTCTTGCCTGTTGTTTAATTTGACCCACCAGATCTTCTGTGCCGTCAGGAACGAATTAATGGAAGTGGACTTTAATTGACCGTGTAACACTGCCATGTTGCAGCGAAACCCACTTTTGGGAACCGCCATGCCAGGCCTTCCGCACTTTGATGCCATTGTCAGGATGAGGGCAGAGTCAGCGCCGTTCCTGACAACGGCGAATACGATGAAAACCTCAGCATTGAACAGCAGGAAGCTTGACAGCAAATGTCAAAGCAGCTAGACTTGACACAACAAGACGACTACTACGGCTGCTAGTGGATCGGCGCATGAGAGTGCTGGTTCGAGGTTGCGAGATAATAAAACAGGCAGCGGTGGTGGCTTCAATTAATGCCGTTTCGTGCCTGCGGTCACGACAAAGGACGGCAAAGGGTTTCAGACATTCCTTATACATTGGGTCTATGTCGTGAAAGCGTCCGAATTATGAGGCATATCTGAGAAATCGCTCTTTGACTGTATCAGATTGGCGAGGTGTCCCATGAATCGGCACCAGACACATTGAAGGAGACAGCCTGTAGCGTGCCTGGCATGTCTGCCATACTACGTCAACATGCTTTTATTTGCTGAATGAATCAGCAAATCTTATTTCTATGTCACACAGTGGCAGTGCTGAAGCTGCAATTCTCGTCATCTTGCGACTGATTGGCACTCGCTGTGGCGAAGGCTTCACAATTTCCTTCAAAGCATGGCTGCGGCGTGCATCTTCATTTGAGACACGCTTATCACTACCACGCCCACATTCCCATTATTTTTCTCCAGTGTCACCAACAGATAGTTCGTTTATCGTGATGTAGCTGGTGCTCTTCACCTTTTATAGCTTTGCACTGAGGCAAAACGAAACAACTGTATACCGCATTCGATGCAGTCGAAACTGCAGCCGCTTTTGAAGCGATCGTGGACGGCGACCTTGCAGTTCTGAAAGCACGTGGCCGATGCATAGACCGAGTCAAAACGAAAGTACCGTTAGCTGCAAAAGCTTCAGCGAAATTGCGGTCGCTACCAGCATGATCATGGATGGCAACTACAGAGTTATGAAGGCATGCTGCCGATGCGGTCTTATGCGTAGCTGTAAATGCAGGAATAAAGGCTCTAAATGCAGGAATAGGGACTGAGCATTCTGGCGTTGCTCTCATTCATGTACGATTTCCAATTACGACTGGCGATGTGGACTAGCTGCTTCGTTTCGGTTGGACGCTAGCGCCGTTCTTGTTCTTTAATCTCGCACATATGTGGCGCTCTGCCCTTGCCAAATTTGGGAGTTGTCCGAGTTAGCCAATGTGCTACCAAATATGTTCGAATTAACGAGAGGTTGATTGCATTAAATAATGCATACACCTGCAAAGACCGGAGGATGAGTCCAAATTAAATATTTGGTTTTCTGAATTAACGAGTGTTGAAATAACTAGGTATTGCTGTACTATTTTACACTCTTCCGATCTCTTTAAATTCCTTTTCTCTTTCCCTTTGTGCAGGGTCACAAACTGGACTTTTTGCTGGTTAACCTCCCTGCCTTTTCTATGTTTCTATCTCTATCTCACTCTCGCTCTCTTGCACTTGGCCCGACTTAAGGCACAGCCACCACTGCAGCTGGGAGCAGCCTCTGCGGCTGGTTGTTTGCAGCTGACGAAACTCTGTTTTGTGCAGGGAAAACCAACTGTTGAAGCACCAACTCAAAAAGTACATAGCAGCCGTGCAGATGCTGAAACGGGACGGCCTGGCAGCCCACGAAGGTAAGTGTTGGCCTACAGGGCTTATTGCGGGCTGGAATATTCCAGAAATGTCCTGATGGGATGCAAAATAAAAAGAAAACCAGTTGATATTCCGCCTCGACAAAAGTGTACCAGACACTATAATTGACTGAAGCGCTTACGTTTTTCCTTTTTTTCCCTTTTGGACTGAGAAGACTGATGATAAAATTCAGCATTATGGCTAGTGCTAAGTTTCTATCTCTGTTAATGATAGAAACTTAGAATGATGAATGCTGATTAATGCATCAAGCTGTTGTGCCCGAGACTTGTAGTTGAGCAACATGTGCGATGTGTATGTCTTTGTGGTTATAATGTCTCAAGCTGGTTAACGCCTGAAGCAAGAGCACTTGACAGCTGGAAGCTGTCGATAGTTTCATATACAGTAAAACCTCGTTAATACGTAATTGGCGGCTAGCATGGATCAGGTGTGCACTAAGCAATGTACTAATTAACTGACAATGGAAGATGAACGGCGATAGACTTACTAGCCAAAAAAAACAAGTTAATCAGACACACATGGGGAAGTTTTATTTGCGAGCAGGCAGCAACAAATTTGTGATTTTCACTTGCTGCAAAAGACCACGTCCCTGTCGAAAAGGTGCAGGGCATTACCTGCACCGAATGCCTCGCTCCGTGTATTGGGGTGACTAAAATCTTCCCGGAAAGGATTCTTCAACACAAGAATGATCTTCGCCACCGAAACAAACAACGCAGTGCTGCGGCAGAGCACGGCAAGCTTTTTGATCACCAGTTTAGTCCTGTCAGCGCTGTCATCTTGGAGAGAGAAAAAGAAAACTACTGGCAGTGGCTTTTTTTGGAATCGTGGAATATCCACCAATCGGTCATCAGGAATACTTCCCACAATTTACTTTCAAGGTCTATGAAAAATGTCTGCATGCCTGTCAAAGTGCCAAAAATGCGTTATGCACTGCTATGCCTCAGGCCATCTCATCCCTGAAGAAGGAGCCGGTGGGGCTCTGAAATGTCAGGCTTTTAAAATACATTTTGGTTGGAGTTTTCCTTCTCTTCAATTCAGTTGTTTCCAACTAGGCACATATCTACCAAAGTACCAAAGGTTTACTTTTAACTAGGGTTATGCAAGTATTCGAAAATTTTGAATATTATCGAATATTACATTTTTAATATTCGTATTCAACTTGAAAACTAGGTATTTGAAAATTTTATAATATTCGCTTGGATAGGAATATTCGAAACAAATCGGACGTGCTGCTGGCTGTTTGGGAGCAAACATGGTTCTTGGAGTTTATTTCTGTGCAATTCAAGAAAGTATCTCTGATTATGTGGTGAATTTTGCGATAATCTCATGTTGCTGGTGAAATTTCACCTGTAAATCACGCTTAGCCACTGGACAAAGCTCTGCAGGGAAGCCACCCTCACAGTAGCAAGAGGCACGGGTTTGCGAACAGCGAGGGTGCACTCATTTTCAGGTTCCATCCACAATCCTGAGCTTATTGCTTGACAGTAAATGTGAAGAGTGACGACTGCTACAGGGTCAAATTCCTCTGAGTTTATGAGAAATTGATGCGGTGCAATATAATAAGGCACAGGTTGGCAAGAACAGACAACTAGCAGAAATTATTTAATTTTCCAAAGCTAACATGAGCCAAACATGCAATCTTTTAGTATAACCGCTCACTAGTTTAATTTTTTACCAATGACAATGTAATTGCAACATTCCAACATGTTAAAATGAACCAACTTGCCAATAAATGCATGTGCATGGCATTATTTGATATTATGTGTTAAGTATTTGTATTCTGTTCGTATTAGAAAATTTGGATATTTTAGCCCAAACTTCTGCACACAACTTTCTGAAAGCTGCAGTCTCATTCATGCCTTCCGTTTATGCATTGCCGTTTGTTCTGCGGTCACGCTGAGTACGCGTTCAGGGACAGCCAAGGGTTCATCTTGCACATTGTGATAGCACTGTGGTGCTGTCGCACGTTGAGAGCCTTGCCGTGCTAGGTTTGCCTACGTCCGACACTTGGTCTCGTGTTGTTGTCTCAGAGCTGCGCAACATGGTGGGAGACGTTGAGCCAGCCATTCCGGATGCCAAGCCACACATCGACCACCAGTTTGAGGCCAGCGAGTACGAGAAGAAGCTGGTTCAGGTACGGAGAGTGCTTAACTGCACTTACTGCGGTTGGTCCACACGGGCACTTTACCATAAACATATGAGAGTGGTTTTAGAGAGGCCATTCGGACCAACACTGCTCTTTAAGTTATATTTGCTGTTTCCTTTCTTTTGACAATTTTGAATGCTCCAACCTAGGTTCCTGCACTGCTTTCAGATTGTAAATCATAATGCGTCGCTTTGTGTAAAGACATGCTGATTCAATCCATAGCCTGAGATCTAAAGCTGGTGATGGGCACAACAAAGTGCACGCATTTAATCCTTGACGATTTAACCCTTTACAAGGCCGTATCATGGCATGTTAAGGAGAGGCAATGACTAGAATAAATGAACCGCACACAGAGACATCATGCTTGCAGCAGTAGCTATAGTGGATTGCTGCCTCATCTCAAAATGATGGCAATGTGCTTGACATATAGTACTGCTACCATCATCCTAGAGGAAGTTGCAGACAACAGGGCAAAAAGTGCGTACTGGATGGAACATCGGAGTAGCTTTGCTATATGGTTGCCGAATTCTGCCATGTGAAGAATGTGTCGTGCTGTCATCATCAGGTTGTCGCCATCTTCATCGCGGTTTTCTTCATTCTGAACCAAGGTTGTCTCTTGCCATCATCATCCAGCTCAGTGTGATGCGCAGTGATGCACAGCATGTCATGTCTTAAGTGGCATCTAATAGTGTGTTGATTGTAATAACAGTGACTTTCTCTCTCTAACATAGTCAGAACTTGCAGCTCATATTTGTGGCCCTGTTATGTTCACATACACAATACGTCAACGTTAACATCATCCTTGACAAACCTGTGGAATTTTGGCGCTGTGCAATGGTCATCCATCATAAGGTTGTGTTGCGGTCACTGTCCACAGGTTGCCGAGATGCATGGGGAACTGATGGAGTTCAACGAGCGGCTGCATCGTCTGCTGCTCTTTCGCGAATGCACTATTCGCAGGCTACGCGAAGAGCTCACCGACTTGCGTGGACCGGTAAGCACACCGCTGTGATCACTGTCCTGATACAGTGGTTCTGCAGCCTTGGTGCATTTCTTGGAAGTGCCATGACAAAATAAGCTTCAGTTTGCAGCTGTAGAGTCTGCCCATTTGAGGCAGTTCCTTTGCATCCACTGAAATTCCGTTGCAGCTGCCTGATGAAAACCAGACTTCCGATGACGACCTGAGCGTGACGTCGGACTATGATGCGTGAGTTGTCCTTTCTGGCCCTGCTCTCCCCCTTTCATTTGAGCTTGTCCCCCCCCTTGGAACTGTGCTTGAAAAGTGAGTGTGTCACCTTGTGCGTGCAGGTCATCGCAGAGTGCATCTTTGAGGCCGCTCATCAACTTGTGGATCCCCTCGGCATTCCTCGCTGGGCACCAGTCGCATGCATTCCACGTCTACCAGGCAAGTATGGTGCACAGAACATTCAGCTTTTTAATGCGTTTGCATTCTACGAGATATTATCAGCAGGCTTCTGTGATTATGAGTATCAAACGACTATTCCCTGGAAAGCCGACCAGCATTGGGCGTTTCTAACAGTGCCAACTGCTCTTGTTCTGCTTAGCATCTAGTTATTAAAATAAAGCAAACACAAGGCAAAATCTGAACATAATGACATGATGAAAACTTGACATTTAGAGGCCCGTACAAAATTTCAAGTGTGTCGTGACTTCACTTGTTCGCAATGTACAGCGAAGGCAATCGCCCCTGCTTATGTATGAGTGAGATTGCACAGTACACATGCGTAGATGTTGTTCAGATGACCATGTGTCCTGATTATCGCTTGGCATGTAGTCTGTGCAATCTCACACGCACTTAAGTGAGGGCCATTGCCTTCGCTGCTGATTGTTAACGAGGGAAGTCATGGTACACTTGACGTCTCGTACGGGCTCCGAAATGTCCAGTTTCGTTAATTTCATTATTTTTTTATTTGGTCAGTGTTTCATTTCGCCATGTTTCACTTTGCCAGACAAGTTTCCATCGAACTCTTGAGTATTAAGCATCTACATGCTAATGTTACTTGCTTTGCTTGATGTCAATGCAGCAGGAGACTAAGTTAAAACACTTGAACCTGGATATGCCACACCTCAGCCACGCAGACTCCAGTTTTTGCACTTATGTCCTGCCAGCCGATGTCGAGATCTGCGGGATCTAGTCAGCATTTCGGCTTGTTGCCTTGTCCTGTGTTGACGCAGAGCAATGCAACGCTAGGCAAAGCCGTTAGAACTGTCTAGTGTGGGTTGACCATAGAGGGGGCATGAAGGAGAAAAATTATTTCTGCTGTGTTAGTAAATTACCCTTCTGCAATGCCAAAAAAAACACTCTGACTATGCCAGAAAAGGCACGAAATATTGAAGATGTGGTTGGCGACACCACCTTCAAGTTCCTGCACCAGCTTGGCATGACGTCACGAATTTGGACGCTGTTTGCACAGTCCTAGTTAAACTTTTATCAGTAAAATTGGAGCACATTGTATGCTAAAAGATTCCAGCGCTGACCTTGGAAGGTTTTGAGAGCTTTTACTTAACCACGTCCAAAATGAAAAACTAAAAATGCTTAGCAATCCATGCCAAGCCAACAATCCCGACATCTCGCCCACCGTGAGAGCAAGGCGGGAGTGGACGTGGGGGGATCGCATGACCACTTTAAGAGACATTATGCAACACGATAGGTTGAACAGATGCAAATACCCACCACTGCATGCCAAACTTAACAAGAAACAGGTGGTTGCCTGGATGCAGTTGCAGACATACACATATCTGAACTCGGCAATCCTTAGCCTCTGCTACCTCAACCTTTTTTCATGTGACTAGTGTTAAGCCTGCGGTGCCAGAGCGACGCTGCAGCACATGCTGTGGGAATGCATCGGTAACGAGCAGCAGGAGTCCCAGACGAACGGGGTAGACATGGCAGACTCGAACCGCAGGGCACGTTAGGAGGTGGCCCTGCTCAGCCACGACCTTGCCAATCAACTGTGGGCCGTCCATCATGCCGAGGAAGCCGCCCGTGTCCAAGGACTCGAGGCCGTCACCTAGGCTGGGGTATTTATGGCCCCATCCCACCCAAATTGCCGAGAATTTAGAATAAAGTTTTCAGTCACTCACATTTCAATCCGTGACATCCGCGACTAACATACCAGCCTTGGGGTTTAGGCAAGGAGGTTGAATAAGCATATTTGAATAAGTACTGTGTGTGAAGCAGTATGACTGTTGCTGGTTTATATTGCTGGATGTGTCATTCAACTTTTGTACGTGCACACTCCTCTTCGCAGGTGTACGTGCGTATAAGGGACGACGAGTGGAACGTGTACCGGCGCTACTCACAATTCTACGCCCTGCACAAGCAGCTCTGCAAAAAGAACCCCGTCATCTATTCTTTTGACTTCCCACCCAAAAAGTCTATAGGCAACAAGGTATGCCACTAGAGTTGTTTTCCACATAAACCGGTTCATCATTTTGAGTGGGAGGGGTGGGTGAAATTAGACAAAATACACGGTAGTAAGAAGAGGGCATGTTTAGGCTGAACTAACAATTTTTGTCTTCTCTTTTTGTTCATCAGAATAACTCTCACAACACTGCAACGCATGTGTCAGACAAAAATCAGAACAACTGACAGCCTTTCGCAAGCCCTCAGGGTGCTTACGTTTTCTTATTTTAAACACGAAAACTACAGTAGAATTTCGTTCACTTGACTTTGGCTAATTGTATCTTTTGCTCAATTTGATCTTGACCTTAGGTTGCAGCCAGTGCTCATACATTTCTGTGAGCCAAATATTTCATTAGTTCAATGGTCACCAAAGGACTCTTTCTTTGGCAGTTGGAACGCAATTTTGCCTTACACTGGAGGCTGTAAGAGTTGGGGTCAGACATGCCAAAAGGGGTAGCTGGCCTAGCCCATCGTCTGACTCATCCCCGCTAAGGACATTGTTGAAGGGACGAACCTGTTCTCATCGAGAACGAGAAGTACTGCGTATATTTACAATATATACATGAAGAGTGGAGAACGTTGCGTCTCATCGGTCTAGCATGACTGCATTGAAGCACACTCAGGAGCTGAAAAAAGTTCGCTTAAGCCCCCTCTGTCCTCCCTAGATCCCTAGGCCAGGGAAACCTGCCGGGCCACTACCCCCACTGGCCGATCATAACAAGGCGGGGATTTGAGAGAGGGAAAGTTTCAGCATTTCGAGAAAAGTGTGCGGTTGAACGACTCTACAACGAAATTGCCTGTTGATTATTGTCTTGGCCGAATTCCTATGTTTCATACATATTTTCAACACTTCTGCAACGAAAACCTCTACAACGAATTTGCCTGTACAGCAAAGGAGTTTAGGCATCCCCGATGGCTGATTTGTTGCTTTAGAACGAAAGCTACCTAGCACTGTCGCCACTGCCCTCTGCAGACGTACCCAAGGTGCGCTTTGCGCTAGCGCTAGTGGCAGCACTTGACCAGCATGCCAATATTAGTAGCAGTGATACTGCACTGTTCCAGGAATTGCTGAACTCATACGCTGCCTGTTGTAATGCAGCAGTGGGTGTGACGGCTGACAAATACATCACAGTTGATGACAATGTGATGATGTAATCGTAACTTACAACCTGCAATGTCTTCCAAGCCAACTAAGGTGAAAAGGATGCAAATGCCAAGGGAAGCAACCGTAATGAAGGTCCTGTAAACGAACCAAGAATTTTGATGGCAAAGGAGGCAATAGCGACATGTGATAAGTGCAATAAAGTTGGCTGCTGTCACACATTGTCAGACAAAAAGTGTGCACAAAAAAATTTGTGACTTATTTCACTCTCCAAAATTCATGATAATAAAGGTTTTCTTTTGTTGAATCTGCTTAGCCTGCTATATTGTGAGTGGCACGGGGTGGGACCTTTGCTACAAAGCTACCTGTATGAGAATGGATATTGGAGGTCCCGAGAACTTTATTATAAATGTGTTCGACTGTACTTTAGACTAGTTTGGAAGGACTGTGGACTGCAAAGTGCACTGTTTGTGTGGTGTCTACCAGCTGGGAATTCTCAGGGATTTTTAATAGTCTGGAAATACTTGGAGAAAACTCTGGGAATTTGTGCTATCAGGGAAAATTAGCGGTAATTTTATTGAAAGGGAATGAAAGTCGCGGTAATCCTGGCCCGAGCTGGAGAGAGGAATTGTGACATATCCTCTTTAACACCGTGCCATCGTCTGGAGGGTTGCCCGTGTACAGTCAACGACTGACTTTATGGAAGCCCGATTATTCGGACGGCTTCGTGGCACCACCACGTACCCAATACAGTCAATGTATAAGAATGTCTGAAATTTTGTACGCAAGAACCCTTCGCCGTCCGATTTTTCGGACTTTTTGCCATGACCGCAGGTCTGAAATGGTATTAATCAAAGCCACCACCACTGTCATTTTAATTACCTCGCCGCCTCGAACTGGCACTCTCATGCAGATCCACTGGCACCCGTAGCCACCACCGCAGCAACACTAGACCTAGCTGCTTCGACGTTCACTATTAAGTTTCTCGCAGTTCTGCTTCTTGTTTTTCATTGAAAGAATTCGCCGCTGTCAGCAATAGCACCGACTCCACCTTTGTGGTCCTCGCGATTGGCTTCGAAGGTTGGAAAGCTCGGCACGTTGCATAAAGCCGGTTCTCGAAAGTCAGCTTTGCCTCAGCACAGCCATGTTACGCGGTAAAGCATACATGAAATTATCGCGGTGAAGCATAACGTGCGTGGGAAGGGGCAATTGTCACGGGACACAACATGTATTCCTTAATTATACAAGCGTGCACCCGCCATCTCCTGTCACAGTACGAGCACTACGCCTAGTAAGTGTATTGGCAGGCCTTCACAGCTTTTTTGTATGTCCCTGTGGCGATTTGAGCGCCCTTGAGGGCAGTAAAGGACATGCATTCATTTTATTTTTCAAACTGACCGATTTTTCTAACGTTTTTGCGGCCACTAGGGAGTCTGAAAATCGGATGTTGACTGTACAACTGATAGTTCAGATAGTTCGTGTGGCGAATGCGTGGGGAAAGGAGTACAAGAGAAAGGACCTAAGCATTGAGGAATGAACAGGAAAGGAAGTGTGCCACTGGTTTTTTGAAGGACCTTGAGCTGAAAAAACAAAGTGTTGGCTGAAGCCGAGATACACCTGTTCCTCACCCAAACCAAAATAAACTTTATAAAGCAGTGAAACACAACAATCAGGCATATGCGCACGCTGAGAGTATGTCAGGACAGTTACGTTGACTTACCAGCTGTTGAAAGAGAATCTCACTTGTGACAAAGTTTGGGCCTCATACGAACGAGCTTGCTATCAGTTAATAGAAACAGCTCATATTCAAAAATATTTGCTTCTGTATGTGTCTCCTTTTATTTGTATTTGAGCTTTACCATTGTTTTTAAAAGATATTTTATTTGCTGTGCACTTTAGTAACCCCTTCCTTCTGTTTTTTTTTAATAAAATAAACACTACTCTTTACTATTCAAACTGGATTAAGTCATTTTTTTTATTTTTTAACATGCTTATTGGAGAGTGACAGCATCGGGCGACATGGTGTCAGCCAGTCTTGATATAAAACAAAGTTTTGTGTCACTTAGGGAATTTTGCATAGGCCCTCAGGGGAAACCTGGAAAACTCAGGGAATTGGGAAATGTCAACTTGGCAGACACCCTGGCTTGTTTGTGTTAGGCTGAAGTGTGAAAGTAAACTTCATGCTTCTGAATTGGAGGTATGCCACATTTATTTTGTTAAATATCAAATGCATGTTCGATATATACTTTGTTTAAGAGCTGTTACATATCCATGTTAATGTCATTAGTAGCCCTGATGTCATTTTTACAACAGTTTTCCACTTTAAAACACAAAAGCTGAGTGTGCGTTAGATTCAGGGGCATGCATGCAAGTGGCAAACTTATGTGGAGGTTTGTCATTGCCGTTGTTCCCCCCTGTTATTCCAGGATGCCAAGGTTGTAGAAGAGAGACGCCAACGGCTGCAACGATACTTGCGTAGTGTCCTCAACTTCCTCACGCAGACATCGCAGGAGCTTATCGACAGCCCCGACAGAGCAACACTCGTCAAGTTGCTACCGTTTTTCAGGTGAGCCATGACGAGTACGTTCATGCGTGCAGTGGCTCGGTATCCTTGAAAGAGGAAAAGCCAGAAAAGTACTGATGGTAAAGAGCCTGTGGAGTTGTAGTTAGATTTAAGCACACCTTAAAAAAGACACTAGCGAGAAGAGTAAGTGATACTGTAGTGGTAAATTATCCCTCTACATTGCCAAAATTACTCTTACTGTAAGAGGAAACACCGCAAGCCAGCAAAGATGCAAAAAAATAAAAGACTGATGGCTACACTGCCTTCAAGTTCTCGAACCAGCTTGCTGCAACATTATAGACTTGGTGGTGCCCACTCGGGTCCAGTTAATTGACTACAGTAGACTTCCGGTAATTTGACTTATGTTAATTCATTAAACAAGGACCTGGCCAGCACCCATACATCTCTATGAGCCCAAACATTCATTATTTCAATCCAGAAATTGGTCATTGCCAGATAACTTGAAGTCAGCTGATCACCACACACGCACCTGACCCCATTGCTAATCCCAGTGGCAACTACAATAGTGAAAGTGTCCGTCTTTGTGGCTCTTAAGGTACAGTCAGTGTGTCGTAACACAACTGCATCTCCTGTTGGAAATGTATATTTTCAGCCTGGCTCAGGAAGATCTTAAAACGAGAATGGTAGCTCACAAGAAAATATTACACTATCTATACACGATTATAATGCCATTTTTTGAAGACAAGCTCTTCTTTGCTGACTCACATAGGTTTGACGTATCTGGGATCTGGCTATCTTGTAACCACTTCCAGGATATAAAAAACAATTGGTTAGGTGACTTGTATATACCGTATAAGCATGAAAGTGCAATGAAATACCTCTACATGCCAAGGACACCTAGCAATAGGCAGCAACTAATGATATAATCAAAAAGGAGTATAATTGGCTATAAACACTCGTTTATAGCTATAGCTATAAACTTATATTAGCTGTAAACACTCGTTTATATTTTTCTACTAGCGCAGTCTGCCAAGTATGCGCTAACTTACATGATTGTGCTGTGTATCTTGGGTGTTCCTGCACACCCCATGCTTTTGCTGCGTGCGTCAAGTTTGCGTTTTTGGAGACAAGGTCTTCTTTGCTGATTCACACAGGTTTGGTGTTGGTAACCACTTCCAGAAAAAAAAATCTGTCAACCAAATGTTGATGCTAAAGACAAGGTCCACTAATTGCGTGTGAAATACGATACAAATGAGATACAAAATGAGATCGACCTTGTCTTCTTTAGGGTCGAGGCTTGGTCTCAACCCTTTCTTTTTTTACAGTATATGTCAGAAAATTGCCTGCATGGCACAATCCAAAATGAAAAAAGCAAAACTGCATTCGTGCCACTTCCAGCAGTCTACCAGTGTCATCACCATTTCCATCACAACATGTCAGCCATGGATGGCGACAGAACCATAGAGTTTCCTACAAAAATTACTAGAGAAAATTTTGCCGCTAGTGTCTGCAGGAACTGCAAGTATGGTAGTTCATAAGTCATAGGAATGATATGGATTTGCCTAAACTTCCTCCTCCTGGCTTCGAATGGCTTGATGACTACAAATTGATCTAAGAAAATATTGCATTATGAAAGCTGCAATTTACAGTTATGCGTGTAGGCAGAGTCCTTTTGTCTTCTGCATTTAAAAAAGTAGGATTGCTTTGAAATAGATTTTGGTGAATAAAGTCAGATACAGTGTAATAAACAAAGCTGCAAGAATGCCTGAAGCCACAAGCATGAAGATCAAATGAGTTCATGTACTAACCGTCATTGCCATGGTAGCTTAATGATTACAGTGCGGCAGTTCTCTCAATTAATTTTAGTAGGAAGCTGTACAGACAGAACAAGTTCTCCCATAGCATGAAAATGACGACATGCTGTTTTGCAAAAGCACATTAAAATGCTATTGTATGTATTAAGCTAGCAGCAACAAGTTGCGTCATGTGTTTTTGACATTTTGGATAACTGCATTCTTCACAGGATAAATTAGCTAAGTGTAGATGTGGGCCATCATCTCGTTTGTGATTGTTGCTGAGTTGTTTCATAAATGCAGAATATCAAATACCGTACGAAGGATAACATGTTGTGGTTCTTCATAGACATCAGTAAAGTGCTGTACGAGAGTGATGGCGGTGGACATAAAGCCAACAAATTTCCTTTCAATTACTGTACAGTTTGCTTGTCTCGTCTTTTTCTTGCTGCCAAAATACGAGGCATGCTAAGTTTTTCTTGCTAAAGAATTGGCCGTGCGTTCGATTTCTACTTTGTTTAGGAGCCCTAATGTGCTTTTTACACAAGGTTTCTGCTTTAAACCCATAAAAGAAAATTGTGGGTGCGTGTTCACTTTGAGGATGTGTTAGAATTGGGGCAAATACTGCCAAATTAATTGGCAGTGTGTTTTCCTTTAACTCAACTGCTGGTAATTTAGATCAATTTTGATGGTCCTGTTAGAGTCAAATTAATGGAAGTTAGCTGTATGGCCAAATATGGACTAGTTCATTGTGTCCTAAAAAGTCAAAGATTGAACTTGGCAAGCTTTTTTTTGAAGAAGAATCTTATTTATTCACTCACGAAAATAAAAGCACAGTAACAAGATATACAGAAGGAGGTCCCAATGTTCAAGGCTGTAAGGGGACCTCCTGTTCTAATTAGAAAGAACAAATTAGGTTAGAGCAAATGCAGCAAAGTTGTAAGTTTGTCTTCAAATAATTACACACGACAGCAAAAGAACTGAAACATTATGTAATAGTATATAGAATTCCGTTTTGAACAAATAAAAAGTAACAAAACAATTCAGGTTAATGCAGATAAAGCAAAGAGGTTGAATTGTTAACATGTATTAATGGAAGAAAACAAACTGAAAACATGGCATAACGCTGTACAGAATTGCATCTTGTACTGAATTAAAAACAAAACAAATAAGGGGAAGTGAAATGTAGCCAAGAGGCAGAGGTTTAACAAGTATGGACACAAGGAAACAAGTAGACTGAGATATGGTGAAATGTTAAAGAGATATAATGGTTTACACATAATGAAGCAGACAGAACATGTTAAATTACATCACAGCATTGAGAAGTTAACTAAATATGCGAATAAATGCTTTTTAAAGCTGCCTATACTAAGAGACAGCTTTATGTCTGTTGGAATACAGTTCCAGAAAGACATCAGTGTGAATGCAGAAGTGAATTTACCAAAATTAGTTCTGATTTTAGGTAATAAGAAGTTGTTAGCGAATGCAAATCGAGTTTTATTATGATTAGCAAGTTGTTCAGTGTTTAAAGATTATTTGGGGAATGTTTGGGTGAAGCAAATTATAGACAAGAATTGCCATGTTTAATTCAAATAGTTTATAAATTGTGAGAATGCGATGCTCTTGCAAAAGAGCAGATACACTACATCGGTGTGACTGGAAAGTAATAATGTGGATGGCCTGGTTCTGGACGTATTGTAAGGGAACAAGATGAGAGCTATATGTGTGAGCTATGATGAAGAGAAAGCAAGGTTGGTAGACTTAAGTATGGACGTGCTTTTATAAGAATCCAGACACCATATCCAATTTCTTGCTTTCGATGTGAAATATGGGTAATGTACTTTAAGTTGGAATCGAGGACATCCTCCAATATACGACAATGACTAGAAGGTTTGATGGGATAACTATCGATAGCTATGGTCTGAATATTTATTACTTTCTTTTGAGTGGGGTGAAAGAGCATGGGGGGGGGGGGGGGGGAGTCTGTTTTACTAGGGTTAATTTCTAAAGAGCTACGACAACACCAGCGAATAATATTTTCCAAATCGGTATTGAGCTTAGAAGTTAGGCTATTAATATAGGTGTTAGCAGTTAGAATCGTAGTGTTGTCCACATAGAGACAAGGTTCACAATGCTAAAGATGGACAGTTAGATGATTAATGTAGATAGTGAAGAGTAATGGGCCTAACATAGACCCTGAGGAACTCCCCTATCAATTAATTTGAAGTTAGAAAGGTGATTAGAAATGCTAACAGCCTGGTGTCTGTTAGTTAAATAATCATGAACAAAACCAGCGCCGGTCCTACTACACCGATTGTGTTTAATTTAGTTATTAAAATATTATGAAGAATTGAATCAAACGCTTTGGTGAGGTCAATAAACACTGCTCCAGCATATTTACCTTTGTCAATTTGGTGCTTAATTCGATCAGTGAATAAAAGAAGCACAAGATTAGTAGAGTAACCTGCACGAAAGCCAAACTGCGTGGTGCAAAGAATGTCAAATTTTGTTAGATACTTAGACGCTTTTCAGAACATTTCTGTATAATTTTGCTGAACACGGATAATATAGCAAAAGGGCGATAGTTAGCAATCAACCCCCTATCACCATTTTTATATACAGGGACTATTTTGGCTTTCTTAAGTTTAGATGGCAATACACTGCATTTAAATAAATGGTTAATTACATAAGAAAATGGGTCAGCAACGATATCGGCAACATATTTTAGGTGCACTGGTTGTATTTCATCAAGACCTGCACTTGTTAGCTTTAGTTGTTGTATGACATTGTAGCTTGAAGAGCTTTTGCTGAGCAAGAACAGCTCAAACATTGAAAAATATTTTGGATCCTGTGACTTCACACTGACTTGGTTATGGTGCGAAATTAAATAAGTGTGACTTTGTCCAGTTTCTTTTTTTTTAAGTTTACGAAATTGGGTTTTCAAAGCGGACTTAGGCAGTCTAAACTGTTTTAGGGTTTCTTTGTAACGTCCCTTTAACCCTTTCTTCAGGGTCAATTTTTTTTCACCATATGCGGCCGCCCAGGGTAAATTTTCTTTATTGCAGGTTTAAATTCTTCAAAGGGACCTATTTTTAGCATCCCTTTAACCCTTTCAGGGTCAATTTTTTTCACTATATGCGACCGCCCAGGGAAAATTTTTTTATTGCAGGTTTAAATTCTTCAATTTAAAAAAATTTACCACAATTTTTCTAGGGTGACCTTAAAGTGAGAAAAAAATATTGTGCGTTGGTATATATGTATTGTTTATTCATTACTAACAATAAAAAAAAAGGAAGTAAACTTATAAGAATGAAAAATTTGATGTATTGTTATACACATAGTTCAAGGCTTAGAAAAGGCGTGCACGAGAACATTTCGCAAGTCTCAAATGTTCCTGCTCTCGCACTAATATTTACATCCATAGCTTAATCGAAGCACGTAGGTGAGCGCGATCAAGAAAAATGTATGATTGTGTGCCCTTCCAAAAAACAAAATGTGCGACAAACTTCTGCTAATCTTCATCTTATTGCCAACCAGAGGGAATTAGTTTTTGCGAGTCTCAAACAGGCTGTCGCCCTTTGAGTGATTAGTCATTTTGCGATTGCAACAAGCCGAAACCGCCCGCGGAATAAAACCCAAACTAACCGCTGCCCACCCACACACAAATGCGCGAGGAGTATTATATAGATGCGCCGGAGCAAACCATGCAACGAAAACCGAGAGGAGGACGCTTGAGAAAAGGGTTCCCTGTATTCCTGCACAATGGCAGCACATGCCAGGAAAGAAAAAGTTTGGAAATTGGCGGGATTTTTAAACGTACGGACGGTGCTGTGAATATACAGCAAGCTTGAGTGCATGCTTATGACACATAGTGCGACAGATTTGGCGGCTTTAACGTAAATGTGTTTGCCACTCTATGCTAAGTCATAGCATTTACAAGTGGCACGCGCAGCATAGCATTTACAAGTGTTCACCTTTCCAGGGAACAAGACACAACACACTCTAAGGTACGGCAGGCGCGGCGCACGGCGCAACGGCTCCGCGTGCCAGTGGTGTCCGGCAGTTCGCCGAGCCAAGGCGCCAGCGTGGCTCAGGCACCCGTGCACCACTACATGGGCCACTGAACAGGCGCTCGCCGGGCGAGAGACCAACCACGTCAGAGAATCTCAGCAACTTGTTGGTTTCCACTCCCTTCCCCATCGTCACCATCTTGCTGCCGCCGTGTGCTACCAAAGGTCAAGGAGATGCTATGTATTTCCAGTCTTGCGCTCTGTGTCCCATCTTGAAATGATGATGTTCTGATTGTTGCAGAAGTCTGATTGTCACTGCTGCTATGAATGCCTTCGATCGTGGGTGCTGATGCAGAGTAATGGCAGTTTTGTCACAAGTAATGGAGGGGAGAGAAGCCATGCAGTGGCTTCGGCAGACTCAACGGTGCCGTTTGTCATGTGCCTGAGTTAGCAAGCAATGCTAAGATCTCATTAACCCTTGACTTTGTCAAGTGTGCCATTTTATGACTGCACAGACGCTGTCGCCCCCCACCCCACTGACGTTTCCCATCAACGTTGACTATCAAAGTTCCTGTTGGGCAGACAGCACAGTGCCATGGCTACTTTTACTGAGTACCAGGTGTATTTCATGGTGCATAGTTCTTGTGCCATTTTCACCGGCACTGCCACAGGTGCTGCTCACTTGGAATGTTGCATTTGGATAGTGCAGTATGCTATTTTAAATAGTTGAGCGTGCTAGCTCTGACCCCCAGTTGGCACTGTCATAGGTTATGGAAAAAACTGGCCAGCGGGCTGAAAACAGGCTGTTCATCCTTTTTGTCAAGAACAGTTGGTTATGTTACTCACAGTGAGGTTACATGCTCCCAGTCTGATATAGCCTTGCCGATAAGTTAAAAGTACAGGTCAGATGGCTGTGGCCATCCACGTGACCTAACTTAAAAAAAATGAAAAAAATTTTTATTGTTACCTCAACACTTCTGACCTGTTTAATCAGGCATTCAAGTGGTCCAAACTGTGCCTGGTATCTGTTGGTATCTTGATCGTGTTTTGTGTGTCAACAGCCCCTTTGAGTACAGTGCTTAATATTGTAAAGGCCAGAGTAACACCTCGAAACTGGAATTAATAATGAAAATTATGTGCTAAATACAGTGCACACATCTTCAGACACTTCTTATTTAGACCTATGCTGCGAAATTTATTGCGCACAAAGTGCACTTGAGAAAAATGGTTGGGACGTATGCGTTTGCATGTTTGTTCACGATGCTGGTATGTAGCCATGCAATGTAATTTTTTTTTTTTTTTTTACATATGTGATTTACATTAGGCAAATCGTGTCAACTGGCCGAGTGTCTTTCCCAGTACACTACATGTCAAATAGTCAATTACGTTTCCGTGTACCTGAAGTATTTTGAGAGTTAAGGGAGTCCATGTGTTTTGGATGTTACAGAAACTCGCTGAAAAGTTCAAAATTGCTCATTGGTTCTGTGGCTGTGTGTTGTGAATGATGCTTGAAATGCAAGAAATGTGTTGGAACTAATTTTACTGACATTATTTAGATCTGTTCTGTCCGGGGTGTCATGGTGCAGACAAGATGACCGGATGGTGAATCTACTGCCAGTAAAGGAATGCTATTGGATTCCTTACACCAATGTGGCTTTGGTTGGTTTTGCACTTGCTATAGTGTCAGATGTTAGAATCTGTACCTGTAACTTACAACTAGACGTAGCCACAGCTATGTAGTATCTTTGCTTGCTAGAAGTGTAGAAACAGCAGCTTTTGAGGTTGCGTTAGATGCCAGGAAAAAACAGCAAGGCGTTTCTAAGTGCATGTTTGTGATTTATAATAGCCAGTTGGTAACATGAAGCTTAACACAAACTGAATGCAATATTTTTCCTAGTCATTGACAAGTCAAGACGGCTAAAATACAACCGAAACGCCTTCTTGTGTCTTGAGACAGGTTCAGTGTAATCATTTGTGGCACACATCAGGGTTGCTAGGCTGGGAATCTTTGGAGCAACCATGAATTTGAGAAAATAGCCACAAAATATAAAAATTTTGCCAAAAGTGAGCCAGTTCTAGGCAACATATAAGAAAAGTTGCCACGCAGGGACAAAATGGTGCTCACAGCGAAAAAGTTCACCAAGGAACTATCCATGCTGCGAGTTGTACCAGCTTTAGAAGCAGAAATATGCATTGTCCTATTTTCATTAGCAGAATATGATTGTCAATGCAAAATTTGAATGAATATTGATGTTCTGTGGTACTGAAGCATTCAAGGTGATTAAGTGTATAAAAATAAATACCGCAATATCTGATAGTGATCTCAGAAGCAACCAAGTGGTAGAGCAACCAGAATTATTTTTTCTTTCAGCCAGCAGGCCCTGAAGTAGTCACTTTCGCCTAGCATAGCCAAACCTGGCAGCCCTGACACAATATGGTAAAACTTTAGAATGAGCAGAACTTGGTGATAAGGTTGGACTTCAACGGCCATACATGACAGTTAATGCTGCGTCAGACAGCTTTGAGGCATTTGCTGCGCAACCGTAGCAAATAAATTAGCTCATTGTCTGCTAAAGAAGCAGAACTTGAAGACAAAGTACAACACTTCACAGTCATTAAATAAGAATACTCACACAATGTTCTAGACTGTTGGCATTCTCCGCGCAAGTTTTGCGAAACAAGTTTTTGCCGTGCACAGCTGCAAGGGTTTTTGATGTTGCCACTTCCACGGATAGTGGTACAGTTTGTTTGCATATTGTCAGTTGAGATTTGACCACTTGTTTTGTCAGTATGCAGATGCTTGTGGGTTAATGAATGTAATGGTAATGTATTGGAATGTAATCACTGAATTACGAACCATACTAGAAACTTCAAAAGAGGGACATACCACCTGGTTGATGGTCAGCGCTTTGTCTTTCTTTTGGTCCGGTGTGGTTTTTGTGCTGAAGATTCAAGTTTGGATCATACGGTTCTTTAGGAGCCAAGTTTTCAACTGGTGGCAGGACATGGTGACCATCTTTTTGCAATCGTGCATGGCTTGATACAGTCGTACCTCAATAAAACAAACATGGATGTAACAAATCATTGTACTACAAATATCGGATATACCAATTGTATTTTAATCTTGGATGCACCTTAATCAGGTTCGACTGTAGTGGTATCTCTCTAGCCATAATCTAGCGCTTGCAAAATTTTTACACTGTTGTTAGAGCTGGGCCCTGTGGTCCAACGCTTTTGTAGGACTGTTACGTTTTCCTGTAATTGGTCACTCTACCAAGCACTCATGCGTTTGGGGTTCCAGGCTTGCTAGAACTAGCACGTACACTTAGGTGCAATGTCGTGGACTGTATGACCTAAAGTTCCTTGGATACTTTGAAGTGCAGAACTTGTGTGCCGGCTAATCACAGCTACAAGAAAGCTTTAGCTTGTCTGTTAACGTATTACGCTTTGCAGAATACTAGGCCCCAGGATACATAGGCAGCAGGGGCAATGCTAATAGCTCCAGTTAGTGGTGCAAAGTAGTACAAGAGACGCCATGGAGCTATATTATTCTAGTGGCCAACCACATTCTACTTAGCTGCTGGTGTGAAGTGTTGGCAGTGACAATCGTTTAACATGAAACCTTTTATGGAATTTCTTTCTCAGACCTGAACCCTCATCTAAAACAAAACCGTTGGACAAGACCTTGCTCTGTTAACATCTCTGTTAACTCAGTCATTCTGTAAAAGGTAATACGTTTATGGGCAAACTAAAACTATCTATTGTTTGATCGCTATATACTAACTAGGCCAGCATGTTAGCATTGAACGAAAGGAACTTCACATTTGGATCACAGCTCAGCATATAGAGTTTGTAAAGACAACCTATCGCAATCCTCCCCAAGCACACAGTGTTAGTTTCATTTGAGAAAATTGCTCGATGAAATGAATGTGTGCATCATATGAATGGCAGCGGCATCTTTTTAGAAAAGTACCATATCTTTACGAATAGAGTGTGCCCATTAGTATAAAATGAAGGGGGTGCTATTGCCCTCCCTGCAAAAGAAATCTTTAATAATAATGAACAAATGACAGGAAAAATATGTCGCCCAAAAAATGGTGACAGCTAGTCCTTTTCACATAACAGTAAAGAAAATAGTAATGCAAGATTAGAAAAACACAGCACAAATTCAGAAAATTTAACACAGAATACCCGAGAAAACAAAGTGGAGTTCCAGTCTAGTGTGGAGCATACAAGCTTTCCTGTATGCTCTACCCTGAAACCTAAAGAGCTAAAGAGGCACATAAAGTTGCTATACTATAATTGTAACACAAACCATACAGGTGACTTTAAAAAAAAATGAACTTTAGCATTGTGCTGAATCATGCCACGCTAAAAGCATAGTCGTGTTGCATGGATTTGAACATTATGCAGATTGCTTATTTGAACTGCTTATTTTGCACGCATACACTAAAAAAACAATGCATACATCGTATTCCTGAAAATACCATGTATGCCTGGTGGATAGTTAAAAAGCATGCTGCTTGTCCGTTTTCACCTTGAAAAAGCCTTCCGTATTTTAATTATTTGAACTGCTTACAGTCTGTGCTGGTATGCAGTACATTATACAGCGTGCAAGACATTCCCTGCCAGTGTTTTATTTTGCACTATGCAGTATTATGCATGTTTGTTTGTAGATATATATATATATATATATATACTCAAAACACCGATAATGTATATGCCTTTAAAGCACTGTACTTATTGATAACTTCTGTATAATATGGCTCCATATTTTTTTTCCTGTTGCACTACACACGTGCTTATTGTTACATTGTGCAGCTGTTGCAGATAATGTGCCCGGAACGAAAAGAAGACAAAGGTAAACGGTTGTGTATTCGATTGGCAGCAAAGCGAAGTGTGGGGGCAGGAGAATTGTCATGCGACTTTGTCCTCGCACGAGTGTCGCTTTGCGAGGATGTGTGGATAGGTTTGAACAGCATAGCCCGCGGCGATAGCTGCCCCCGATCTGATAAGGCCGAGACGCGACCTGCAGGATTTGGCAGCAGAGGTCACCGCCATGATGAGGTTGTGAGGTCACGTCTCCACGAGACTGCGCGAAAATCTGCAAGTGGCAAAAAAAAAAAAAAAAAAAAAGAAAGAAAAGAAAACGTGACAGCCGGTGTTTGCTGTACCTAGAGCAGAGGTTTCAAGCCCAAGTCTGGTGTCTGGCTGTGGACATGTCACCTTCTAGGGAGAGAGGGTGGGGTGCATGAGGGCTGAGTAAACCACAGGGAACTTTATTTGGAAATGGAAGACAGCAAAAAAATTCTAGAGAGCCAGACACGAGCACTTTGCGGGCTTCATGTTTGAGACTTCTGGTCCGGAGTTTTGTGCATGCATTATGTTGTTTGTGACACATTTATGTATCTCTGCAGGCTGTAATTCATATGCACTATTATTTTCCATCCATATAAATAAGTGTTTTTCTTTCCCCATGCATGCAGTAGCCAAATCCTTCTCACATACTGGTCAAGGCTCGTCATTGTGTGACTGACAGCCACGAGTGGTGAAGGCTGATGTGGCTAAAATGTTCGCAAGTGCAATGGAAATCTTTCACCTTTTATCTAATGCTGTGTTGAAGTAACTGCTCTGCATCACGCATTCAAAAGCAGGCAGCTGGAGGAAAATGTTGCCGAATGGTGAAGAAATCTTGATGTACAGAAAATTACAGCTACATTTTGACATATGACACACCATGCTGCTGCGCGAAGCATTTGTGCTTTTGTCCACACGTGTAAAGCAGCTGGATGAATGTTATCAATAAAAAGTTTACTTTCAAACTGTGTGTGATGTGTGCTAACTGTTCCTTGAGAGTTTTTTTTTAAGATGCACGAGTGTTTGGTGCTTTTCACGTTTCAGCACAGTGGCAAGGCACTGCCATTCGGAACAACCAAGCATACTGCATTCCTAGCTTAGTGTACCTTTCGCACTGTGCTGCGAAACGCTGTAGAACACCAGTGCATTCCATGTCAGGTTTTGGGGACAAATTATTTGGGAATATTTGCTTACAGGCCTTATAACTCGGAGGAGCACGTGATCGTTCATGATAGTGATTTCCCTCTATCTGCACTGTGTGTTGCATGCCTTAATTCACTAGCATTAGACATGTTGAAGCAGCCTACATGCTTTTGATGCTGGTGTGCAGAAGGCAAAGGACGTTCTTCAGGATGCTCATTCAGGAACAGTTCAAACTATTGAAAAAGATTTTATCTTTTGGATGCCCGTTGCTGATATGTTGCTGCTGTTGCTAGCAGCTTGGACGATAGACTCTCCCACGGATTAGTACCTCTCGTGGCCATAGCATGGGCGGGGATCGCAACATGCATGGTAGTTTGGTTGTGCCGATTAGGGCTGTCCAAGGCCACATTGCTTTGTGTAAAGGTTTTGCACCTCACGCTTAACGAGCTAAACTGTAGAACAAAAAGTCTAATCTGCTCAAGAGCATGCAGCCTGACAAAAGTTGTGTTGACATGAGACTGAAAAATGTCAAGCTGCGCTTCATCTTCGCCATCATTCTTCCACGGTCTCTGGCCTCTTGGCACTGTGCCCTCCACTGACATCACCAGTAAAGTTAGGCAACTTTAGAACAATGTAATCATGCTTACGTTATCTTTGTGTGTCGCTGGTGCATCGAAACCATTTTGTAAGTAAAATTATGTGACATCTGCGAATATTCCAGACGTAAAACTTCGATTTTCTCAGAGATGGCATGTTACTTGGCACTGCGCTATCATTGCCAAAACACTACATGCATCGTACGTGTTTCGTGACAGTAGGCGCCGACATTAGAGAGCTTTAGCGGGTCCAGTAGGTATTCAGGTAAACGCAAGTGGACTGGATGTTTCTATGTCTCGTAGCATTTTACCGGATGAGCAGAGGCACAAACGGCCTGCACGGTGCAGCCACCTGGTGGCGTAGAATTCAACCAGACAAACACGGAGCTAATCTTGCAGTAACCAAGTGCATTCTGTTGCTGCCAAAAATCATCAGCACTATCCCGCTTTAAAAAACCCAGGTTGTCCAAATTAATCTGGAGTCCTCCACGATGGCGTGCCTTTTAATCAATTTGTGGGTTTGGCACATAAAGCCCCATAGTTCAATTTTGAAAATGCAGAAGTTGCCGGCATGCTTCGAAAAAGGTGAAGGCACAGTTGCGTTTATAGGACATATGAAACCCCTTGTAGCGAGATCAGCATCAGAAATGGAGTGCGCAGAAACCAATTCTTCGTAGATTTCCTGCGCATGTATTGAAGCACGCACATTCACCGGTTTAAATCTGGCGCCAGATTGATAGCATGTTGCTACTTACAGCCCGCAAAAGGGGCACGCAATTTAAACTGTACGTAAAGAGCAAGTAAAACAAAATGCATGCTGTTCAAGAAACGTAGCTGTGCTTTAAAGTTCTTTTAAAGTTGAAATATGTAAGCATGAGAAAATATTAGCTTTATTCAAGCAATGCGCAGGTAGCGCCAATCCAACAGTGCCACTTCACGCTCTTTGCCGATTTTGACTCGGCAGATGTAGCACTGTATTTATTCTTTAAATGATTATCAGTTTAGTATTTTGTGCAATATCACAGTGGCATCAAATTAAGGGCTTCACAACAGCTCATCTTGTGAATTTGCACAAAGAATACACCGACCACAGCCAAAGTGAAAATTTTACTGTGGTTGTTGCCTTGCTTGTGCTTTCGTAGTGACATATAAAATAAGAATTCAACCTTCCAGGATTGTAAACATGGTAAGCAAAGCTATCTATAGCACCTGCCAAGCTGAGACAAGCCTGTACATTGAATGTCTACACCACGGCTACAGCAGTGCTTCCCAAGATGGCTACTAGACGTCAGTGAAGGGAGCTTTAGCTGAGCTACCAGCTGGCTTGTAGAGGTCTAGGTCCAGAGAACAGATTACAAAATAACTCTACTTAAACTGTGGCCTTAGCTAGATCAAGCTGGAAAATGTCGACTAGCTATCTGCATGCTTCCTGGGTATCCGCATAATAGTTGTGCTGCTTGATGTGTTTAATTTTTTTTTAAATTTGTTCTGGAGGGATTGGGGGCAGTTTTTCGGGAGATCTATGGCTGTCCCGTACAAAACGGGATGCTTGGTCGGAATTCGGGAGTTTCGCGGACAAATCGGGAGAGCTGGCAGGTATGGCCCGTACGTGTGCCAGCGTTTAGTATAACAAGTAAACAAACATTACACCGCATAACTTGCCAATATATACGCACCCACTAGCTGCCGGTTGGTCGCACTCGTCGTTTGTATTCCCACCGTCCTCGTGCTCCGTGGGTTGGCTGTTGCCTGGGTGGCCTTTGGTGTCATTGGTACCGCACACTGCGTTGCCACGTCAGCCTTTCGTAGCCCTAGAAGGTAAGGAGAACAAGAACACCGTTTTGGGTGCAAGGGTAACCTTAACACCATTCGAAGACACTGATGCATCGATATGTTTGGCATGCTAGCTAGATATTGCTGTGCACAAAGGCGGCAGGTTCCAGCCTCGACGGCCGCAAGAACCATACGGCACGTGTTTTGCGCGAGTTGAAGAAGCCCAGGCTGTCGAAAGTTCTGAACCTTCCACTGTCGCCTGAATTTAATTGAATCCCAGGGCATTACGTGCCAAAACCACGATTTGATTATAAGGCACGGCGTAGTGGTGGACTTGGGATTCATTTTGACCAGCTAGGGATCTTTAACGTGCCCCCAATGCACAGGACACAAGCGTTTTGGCATTTCGCCCCCATCGAAATGTGGCGAGGCGACCTTGTGCTTGTGCCATAGCTGCTAAGCCACCACGGTGGGTGAAATTGTTAGGCGCCACATCAAGCCTTCACTGGAAGTGTGTGTACAGATAATGCACCTGTACAATCTTGTAAAAAAAAAAAATGTGCAGGCTGGAACATCCATGGTTGCAATGGCGCTGGGCTGTGCTGCACTGCATCTGTCCTCATTGCTTGCTTGCACTAAATGTATAGGGGAAGAGGAGTAATGACGCTCTCACATTCAACCTCAGTGGAATATAGCAGAGTCGTGATGGACATGCAATAACATTCTGACAAAAAGTTGTGACAGCTGCTTTACTGTTCTGTTATTGCTTTAAGCTAACAAATACATCCAAGACACCTTCACTTCTAGAATTCAACTAAAGAGCTACTGAAAAAAAAGGTATTTTAGTGCAATCATGTATCTGCATGGACATGGGCAAGGTTACAACAGCTACCGTGACTTTGCTCCTGGGAGCTCGGTGAGCTTCACTCTGTCACTATAGAAAAATTATTTTTCATAGTTCTAAGAATCTTTTTCCCTGGTTACAGATAAAGCTTTAGCATATAATGCAGCATTATAAATCATAGAAAATAAATTGATGCGCACAAGTACAGAAGTTTCAGGCAAGAAATTTTCAAGGAATAATGAACAAAATTTCTGAACCTGGCTACTTTGTCTATAGCCACATCAATATACAAGGTGTTTCAGCTAACATTCACCAGAGTTTAAAGATATACCGATGCACTCTATGACGACACAACCAAAGGCATGTTGCTCACTTTTGTATGTAGCGTCTCACGCTACTTTTGTATATTGCTTAATTAAATAATTAGAATTAGTTAACCAACTTCTGAAGCACCAAAGCTAGGGAAAAAGCTCCAATTAGAAAGTTGCAGAGCGGTTTGCAAGATGTCAGGAAAAACTGCTTCTGTCTTTCTGTCTATGAAGTATTAGTGTTTTTCAGCTTACTGTGAATGCCCGCAAAGCAAAAAAAAAAAAACATCACGTGACATGCCGTCTAGCGCACGGTCATAACTGCACTGCTCCCAAGCATTCCGTGCACAAACGAACATAGTGTTTTTCAGGTGCGCTGCTGCTGCGTCTGCTTATCATTATTATGAACCACCATGAGGTAAGCACACCGCTGGAGTAAATCGCACAACCGACGCCTTCGTCATTGCCCTGTCGCCTTTTAAGCGGCAGCACGCCCTGCTAGATGCTATGTCCATTTGTAGAGTGCTCACGGAATGAAATGCGCCAATTTAGGGCTAAGTAATTCGCATACTTTCATTTCCACCGGCTGCAGTTCGTGTCACATTGACGTAGTTTTGGCGCGTACACCTACATCGGAGCCCTCGTCACCCTTGGTGACCAAATTCCTTGCGACATGGCATGGTGCTCTCGCGTACTTTGCACATATGCAGGGTTCTACTAAATGCTCTGTGTCGCATTTCATTCTTAAAGAAATGTCGTTTTATGCCTTGAAGCACAAAAGTAACTGGAACGCCAATGCATTTCTCCGCAAAGTTGGGGAATTAATATCTTGAAACCGATGTCATCCTGAGAATTCGTTGCAAGTGGACCCTCCTCGCAAACTCCACGGCTAGAATTTGTAAATTGCAATATGGGCCATAAGGTAATTAGTTAAAACATAATTAATGTATTTTGTTAGTCGATTATGCATTTCCACTTTTCCTGCAATTAATGTCCGCTGTTATTCGAGTGCACCAGTTCATGAATTAGAATTGCGCTATTTGCCACAGTTAACCTTTAAAAAAAATTAATGTGTTCGCTGAAGCACCCAGTAAACATACATAAAAGTTGAACCTCGATATAACGAACTTGTGCTTGCAACGAAAAACATTGTTAAATCTAGGATGTCATTCAATTCGAGGTTTTAATATTTCAGCATTAAAAACAACTTAATGAATTACCAGAGCATTCCTGGTGGACAGTATCAATTTTTATTTCGCAATCTTTCAAGAGCATCTTTTGCTCCAACGATTATCGTCATCAATGTGGCGTACGCTTCCTTTATATACCAATCTGCGCTCGTTCTTTCCTATCCAGATCGAACTCTATTGTCACGTTGATAATGCGCGTGCCATTCGCGACCGGAAAGGACCGAGAGCGCAGTGTTAAAGATAATTCTAGAGTAATCTTACATCCCTTGCAGGTAATCTGGTAACAACGATAATCGCCATTTATCTCGCCTGCACTTCCTCTATTTAGCAATGGCGCTCGCTACTTTACTGTCAGGAACGCTACGTTAAGTTGTTATGCGCATGTCGTTGGCGACTTCAAATTACTAGGCGCACAGTGTTAAAGGAAAGGCAAGCAATATATATATATATATGACAAGCCACGAAGAGTAAACTACCTTTAGTGTGCAGGATAATGTATTACTGTTTGGGGACAAGCTGTAAGCCCCACGGAGTGAGTGCACATTTAGGAGTTGTTTCAACACCGCCAACACTGCCCCTCTTCGAGTCCCCTCTGTTACGATGCTACAGATGCTTCTCGGGCACACTCAATGCACATGTGCTCGTATACGTTCTTTATTCGCACGTAATCGATAGCAAAAATACGCAGCTGTACGCACCCATTTGCTCCATGATGCGTCCCGTTTGCAAGCCTACTGTGCTCGTGCGCTTTGTGCGGACTGCCATGGTGGCCTTTGGTGTCATGAGGACTGCGCACTGCGTTGTCGCGTCAATCTTCAGTTTCCCTAAACGTGAAATAAGAAAATAAAAAAGAAATGAGCATCGCGTGCTGTCACGGCTCTTCTATACAAAGTGCATGTGAGACGTATACGAAATGTTGAATCTCGTGCCATGCACACAATTCAGACAGCTTGCTGGGCCAGCTTGCCAGCTGACGTGTCGGTGGCCTGTTCCTCAGCTGATGAAAAGGTGCAACTCAATCTTGGAAATGGGCCACGAATCGGAAGGTACGAGGGTTCAATCATTTTTTTTTCAGTGAGAGTCAACCAATTCAGTTCCAACAAATCCTGATGCTGGGTATGTTACTAGCAAATGTGGCTGGCAAAAAAAAAAAAAAGGCTCCCTATACAAACAAAAAGGCGAATTCAGCCCGAGAAAAACTTAAACCGATTGTTAAATTAAGAATTCACTCATAAATATCAGTGCCAACTAAATAATACAGTAAATAAAGAAGTGGCAATAGGAGAAAGTTGAATATTTGAATCAATTTAGCCTCTAGCTGAAGTCGAT